>NC_137676.1:3557897-3677897 GCF_963989245.1 Nansenia antarctica
GGAGGCCCGGAACATTCTCCCCGTGCGCGTGGTGGAGCTGGAGCTGGACCCAGAGGAGGTGCTGAGGAGAGGCCTCAGCGACAAGATGCAGCCAGACAGGTCAGACACGCTCGCTCCTCATCAGAGGGGTCTAGAACAAGCTTAGAATAAGGCTGAGGTAAAGTGGTTCAAATAGTATCTTTTTTCCTACCCTTGTTCCTCCCTTTCATCTTGACCTCTCCCCCCTAGACCCTCCTCCTCACACCCTTCTCACTTCAGAAGCTCTCCCCCCCCCCCCCCCCCAACCTTGTCCCTCAACGTCACACTCTACTATCTAATAGAATACCTGCTGCCACGGTAACGACCTCTAATAGACTGAAGAGCACTGTGTTCTTGGACTATTCGGTTGTTAAGTCGTGACGTGTTTCCGGGTCCAAAGTTGGCTGAGGCGCTGTCTTCGAAAATGCCTCAGTAATAATAATAATTCATTATATTTATATAGCGCTTTTCCGAGGCTCAAAAACGCTGACAAATATGGGAAAAACGGGAAAGAGCTGTGTCCCTTGTTGTATGAATAGATCCGAGTCTAAAAAACGATTGAACTGTCATTCTATCGCTGTAGTACACTGGTACTCTGGTGCGGGGAATTTCTGGTTTGGACCTGGAAATTGCTAAACGTCACGTTTGACGTCAGACTTGATAGATATGTTTTTATATTCACTTTATGTTTTTTATCCCTGTTGTAAAGCACTTTGAGCTGCATTTCTTGTATGAAAGGTGCTATATAAATAAAGCTTTACTTACTTACTTCCTTACAGGACCCACCTCATGCACGACAGCCCCCAGATCCTCACCATCCGCTACGAGGTCTTCAGGCGGGAGGTGGGCCCGGTGAGGCAGCACTACCAGCAGCAGTACCAGAACTGGGCCCTGGTGGACGGACGCCAGAGCAAGTGGTGGGTCTGCAACCGGGTCCTGGACGAGCTCCGCTCCAGCATGACACACGTCCACTCCTACCTGGAGAAGACACGCAGCGGTAGGGACACATCCTAAACACCTGGACCTGTAGAGACACACCTACACACCTACACACCTACACACCTAAACACCTACACACTTACACACCTACACACCTGGACCTGTAGACACACCTACACACCTGGACCTGTAGACACACCTACACACCTGGACCTGTAGACACACCTACACACCTGGACCTGTAGACACACCTACACACCTGGACCTGTAGACACAACTACACACCTGGACCCGTTCCCTTACCTAGTCACACCCAGTAACATAATAATTTAATTTAATTTTGCCATTTAGCAGACGCTTTTAATCCAAAGCGACTTACAATTACGAATTACAGGGACATTCCCCCTGGAGTAACTGAGGGCTAAGTGCCTTACTCAAGGGCACACTAGTAGTGGTGTGGTTTCAGGCGGGATTTGAACTCACAACCTTCCGATCACAAGTCCAACTCACTATCCGACTAGACCACCACTACCCCACAGTAACAGTATCTATCTGTCTATCTGTCTGCCAGTCTGTCTGTCTGTCTGTCTGTCTGTCTGTCTCTCTGTCTGTCTGTCTGTCTGTCTGTCTGTCTCTCTCTCTGTCTGTCTGTCTGTCTGTCTGCCAGTCTGTCTGTCTGTCTGTTTGTCTGCCAGTCTGTCTGTCTGTCTGTCTGTCTGTCTGTCTATCTTTCCTTAGCTATCCAGCACATCAATTAGGTTGTTAGAAATGATTTTGTCTTGTACAGTTCTATGGATGCTTTGGTCCTATTATAGCTATTTGATTACAGGATTACCCATGCAACAAAGAGATATTTTTCATCAATACCTTTTGCTAGCATTTCAGCCCAATAGAGCTCTCAGGTCTTTTGCTAGCATATCAGCCCAATAGAGCTCTCAGGTCTTCTGACGCTGGTTGTCTCTGTGTACCACATGTACAAAAGAAGAGATTTGGTGAGGCTGCATTCTCATTTTATGCACCCAGATTGTGGAATGCACTGCCAGTTTACATTAGGGATGCAACCTCAGCAAATATGTTCAAGTCAAGACTAAAAACTCATCTTTTAATTATTGCCTTTAAATTACTACATCATTAAATTATGATTAGCCTATATAATGATTGGAGCACTTTGAGCTGCAACGTTTGCAGGAAAATTGCTATACAAATAAAGGTTATTATTATTATTATAATTATTATAATAGATTTTTAAAAACATTCAAAGCAACATTTATTTGATCAAAGACCCAATGACTTGAGATCATTCACTCTCCCGTCTCTGGCGACCTCCACAGGCCAGGCAGCCAGCATCGACAGGCTGTGCATCACCCCTAAGGAGCTGCACTCTCGGCTGGGTGAGTTTGGCCAATACTGCCCTGTCAGTCTGGCCCTACATCGCCACCTGGTGGACTGCTCCCTCACTACATCCCTGGAGCTGGCGGCTGAGTTCAGGGGACACTACTACAAGATGTGCTCTCGGGGATACCTGGAGGTTGGTCCCCACACACCCAGACTTCAAGTTCAAGTTTATTGTCATATGTATTAATATAATGAAATTCTTCAGCCTCGTCTCTCTCTGTAGTATCACACACAAACAAACATAGTCCACAATACAAACAAACAACAACACAGTACAAGGTGCTTAGTGCAGGGTGTTAAGTGCCAAGGGCAGTGCGCATGGTTCAGCTGTTCAGCAACCTAACTGCCTGTGGGAAGAAACTATTTCTGAGGTGGGTGGTGTGTGAGTTGATACTTCTATAGCGTTTTCGGGATGGGAGAAGTGTGAATAGTGCATAGGCAGGGTGGCTGGTGTCTGTGATGTTTTGAGCTTTCTTTTTACAGCAGGTGTTGTAGATGTTATTGAGTTGAGAGTCATGTCAAATGTGACACAGTCCGTTCATTTGGTCCGCATATCGGCAACCAATCAAAATGTTCAGACTTTTCTTTTGAAACACAGAACTACATTTCAACGTGTGTTGAGAATCACAACACAAACTCGCTAGTCAAGCCAAATGTATTCGGTGAGTAATCCCCCCCACTGCTACCTAGTTAACTATAACACTACTTTACATTGTTAGCAGGCTCACAAAACAAGCTGTGTTAGTTGACTAGCGACGTGTCATTGATTGATTTTCAACAACAAGGAAACGTATTCACATTTTTCGAAAGAAAAGTCAGATCGTTACATCGGATCCCGACATGAGGACCAAAGCATTAGAACGTTGTCACAAATGTCAATGTTTTCCATGTCATGAAGTGGAACCATTCAAACAATCATTCAGAACATAATGTGGGGCGGCTGTGGCGCAGGAGGTAGAGGAGCTGCTGTCTAATGATCGCAAGGTTGGCAGATCGGCAGTTCGAGCCCCGGCTGGCCACGTGTCGAAGGGTCCTTGGGCAAGACACTGAACCCCAAATTGCTCCCAGTGAGCTCCAATGAATGTGTGTGTGAATGGGTGAATGAGAGGCTGTTGTAAACGCTTTGGATAAAGGTGCTATGTAAGTGCAGTCCATTTACCATTTAATGCATTTCATGACACCGTCAAGCTAACAGCTTAGCATCAACAGGGTAAACATTTCCCCCCATTCATTCATTCATTGACTTCCATCCTTCTGTCTTTCCCTGGTGCTTCTTTTCCGAAGCGATTCCTGGCGACCCCAGAGCAGTTTGTGATCCCTGGCTGCCCCCACCCTCTGCCCCCCCCCCACCTGCTGCCCAGGAAGCTGACGGCCCCAGAGGTGAGGGCACGGTTCCCCCAGCAGGTGGAGCTGAAGGGCTACTGCCCCGTCACCTTCCTGGATGGGAGGCAGAGGTAGCCATGACAACCACCTCAGCATTCTATCACAGTGGTTAGGAAACTCCACACACACACACACACACACACACATGCATACATGCACACACACACACACATGCATAGATGCACACACACACACACTGACCTCGCGTTGGCAGGCTGGCGGTTCGAGCCCCGGCTGGCCACATGTCGAGGTGTCCTTGGGCAAGACACTGAACCCCAAATTGCTCCTAGTGAGCGGGCCGGCCGGCGCCTTGTATGGTAGCTTGCCGCCATTGGTGTGTGAATGTGTGTGTGAATGGGTGAATGAGAGGCCGTGGTAAAGCGCTTTGGATAAAGGCGCTATAGAAGTGCAGTCCGTTTACCATTCCATTGACCTTTGAACTCAGGTATGAGGCCCTGGTCCGGGGCAACATGGAGTACGCCGTGGAATACCGGGAACAGATTTACACTTTCGAGACGCAAGAGAAACAAGACAGGTTCCTGAGGTGAGCGACAGACACGCTGATATGAATCTTACCTGAACACATGCTTTGCTTCTCAGCTCTCAGTCTCTATATCAAATGTCTGTCTGTCTCTCTCTTTCTGTCTGTCTGTGTCTGTTTGTCTGTCTGTCTCTCCCCCTCCCTCCCTCTCTCTCTCTTTCTGTCTGTCTGTCTGTGTCTGTTTGTCTGTCTGTCTCTCCCCCTCCCTCCCTCCCTCCCTCCCTCTCTCTCTCTTTCTGTCTGTCTGTGTCTGTTTGTCTGTCTGTCTGTCTGTCTCTCCCCCTCCCTCCCTCCCTCCCTCCCTCTCTCTCTCTTTCTGTCTGTCTGTCTGTGTCTGTTTGTCTGTCTGTCTGTCTGTCTCTCCCCCTCCCTCCCTCCCTCTCTCTCTCTCTCTCTCTCTCTCTCTCTCTCTCTTTCTGTCTGTCTGTCTGTGTCTGTTTGTCTGTCTGTCTGTCTCTCCCCCTCCCTCCCTCCCTCCCTCCCTCCCTCCCTCTCTCTCTCTTTCTGTCTGTCTGTGTCTGTTTGTCTGTCTGTCTGTCTCTCCCCCTCCCTCCCTCCCTCTCTCTCTCTCTCTCTCTCTCTCTCTCTCTCTTTCTGTCTGTCTGTCTGTGTCTGTTTGTCTGTCTGTCTCTCCCCCACCCTCCCTCCCTCCCTCCCTCTCTCTCTCTCTCTCTCTCTCTGTCTGTGTGTCCCTCCCTCCCTCTCCTAATTCAACTAGGCCGGGAAACACAGATTTAGTTGTTATAGTAAAACAGCTATAGTGAAACAGACTTTTTTAGGAGGCCGAACCCATGTTGAACTCTGAACTCCACCAACTCTCAGTGAAACCCTTCTTCCTACCAACCCTCAGGCTACCAGAGACCTACTGGAACCAGAAGCTGCCAGACAAGCTGCCCCCGATGAGAGAGCCTGTCCAGCTCACCTCCCTGCCCATGCTGGGCTACATGGAACAGGTGAGACTGAGGCCCACACACACACGCACACACTCACACACACACACACACACACACACACCTCCAGGCCCCCCCTCTAACATTCCTTTTGAAGAATCAAAAGTATGTATGTTCAGCTCAGATTTATATAGGCCTATGGTATGTATCCCTTCAATCCATGGAAGATGGTAACATACTGTATATGATGGTGACATACTGTACCGTATTTTCCGCACTATAAGGCGCACTTAAAAGCCTTTAATTTTCCAAAAAAACGACAGTGCGCCTTATAACCCGGAGCGCCTTATATATGGATCAATTGGTTAATTGGTTGATCCATACTGGTTGTACACGGCGCTCAAGGCGCTCTGTCAAAATGTTTCAGTACGACTGGTAAACTACAAAGCCGCACCGCTTGCAGCATTACGGTAATCAGTAAACACCGGTACTGTGCTTACTCACAGTCCCACACCACTTGTGTGTGTATAAAGACCCCAAGTAAAGAAAACTAAACAGAGTTTCCGAGGGAACAAAGCGAGATGGCCACAGTTAGATCAGTTAGAGGACAAACTCGAACAGTGGGTTGTTGAACAGAGAGCAGCAAGTAGAAGCGTCTCTACAGTCACTATTCGAATGAAGGCAACAGCGCTAGCACGGGACATGAACATCGATGAATTTCGAGGCGGTCCTTCTTGGTGCTTTCAACTTGAAGTTTTAAAGTACCCACTCGATATAATAAACAACAGTTTAACGATCACTAAACACTTATAATTTGAGGATTGGATTCATTATTCTCGTTTGCCGGAGGCTACCGGTAAGGGAGGGTTGACTTGTAAACATACTCTCATTTTAGCTCGTGTTCAAAAGCAAGAACTGTGTGTTCATCTTGCTATGTGTAGTTATGTGTTTTTAGCATGTCGATGTTCTCTCAGCATGTTGTCATGTTATTAAAATACAGTTGAGACCTTCGTAGCGATGTGTTTTGTTAGCAGCGTTCGTAGCTGTGGCTGCGTTCAGAGTCACTTTTCTCCCATTCAGTGTTTGAGGTGAACCAACATTCAAATACGCCTGTCGTGTTCAATCTTTCTCTGATTTGAATGTATGATACATCATTTGAAAGCTTACAATCTGTAGTTTAAGCATGTGTAAAAACTGAAAAATTACGTTGCACATTTCACCAGGAGCTGTCACATATTGGTTGTTGGTTATAATTGTATAGCCTATTGGTTGTTTTCTGGTGTTGTTTTCTTGTTTTGCTCTGTTTGTAGTCTACTTGATGTATTTTTATCAGCTGTTAAATCACCACAGCGGTTAATCCACTAATAGAGATAATAGCAGATTGAAAATGCTTGTAGCTAACTACTCTATAGCTCGTGGTCGCAGCTATTGTGAATTGCTATTCACGCGAGTCAGCTGTGAATCACCGCAGGTCCTTGACGCTTGTTGCAAAAATGGATGACGAACGGCTGATACTTGAGGTGGAAAAATATATATTTTTGACAGTGGAGCAGGTAGAACGTTGACGGTGACAACGCTCAGGTGGAGCATGGACAGCGGGAAGTTGACACAACACCGATGGAGAGGTGACGCAACGCAGTAGGTGGAGCTTGGGCGTAACGCAACCCCAGTCAAACGTTTGACTGCAGTATCTTCTATTCTATGCGCCTTATAATCCGGTGCGCCCTGTATATGAAAACAGTTCTAAAATAGGCCATTCATTGAAGGTGCGCCTTATAATCCGGTGCGCCTTATAGTGCGGAAAATACGGTATATATGATGGTGACATACTGTATATATGATGGGGACATACTGTATATATGATGGGGACATACTGTATATATGATGGGGACATACTGTATATGATAGTAACATACTGTATATATGATGGGGACATACTGTATTTATGATGGGGACATACTGTATATGATAGTAACAAACTTTATATATGATGGGGACATACTGTATATATGATGGTAACATACTGTATATATGATGGGGACATACTGTTTGTATGATGGTAACATACTGTATATATGATGGGGACATACTGTATATGATGGTAACATACTGTATATATGATGGGGACATACTGTATATATGATGGTAACATACTGTATATATGATGGGGACATACTGTATAGGATGGTAACATACTGTATATATGATGGGGACATACTGTTTGTATGATGGTAACATACTGTATATATGATGGGGACATACTGTATATGATGGTAACATACTGTATATATGATGGGGACATACTGTATATATGATGGTAACATACTGTATATATGATGGGGACATACTGTATATATGATGGGGACATACTGTATTTATGATGGGGACATACTGTATATGATAGTAACAAACTTTATATATGATGGGGACATACTGTATATATGATGGTAACATACTGTATATATGATGGGGACATACTGTATATGATGGTAACATACTGTATATATGATGGGGACATACTGTATATATGATGGTAACATACTGTATATATGATGGGGACATACTGTATATGATGGTAACATACTGTATATATGATGGGGACATACTGTATATATGGTGGTGACATACTGTATATATGATGGTGATATACTGTATATATGATATATATGATACGATGCATATGATATATATCATACATCATATACATATATATGTATATGATTAAAGCACTTTGAGCTGCAACATTTGCAGGAAAAGTGCTGTACAAATACAAATACAATATATAATAATAATTATTATTATTATTATTATTATTATTAGTAGTAGTAGTATGATGGTGACATGCTGTATGTTGATTAGAGTGTTTGTGTTTTAAACAGGGGATTGCGAGAGCGGCCACCAAGGCTCTGACCGCTGTGGGGTGTCTCAAACCCAAGTTCCCCTTCCTCAGTGTGAAGAGGTCGGCTCTCCTCTACGTCGCCTTTTATCTTAAAGGTAGGAAAAAGACGCCATTTGGGCCATTTCACAATTTCACATCTATGTCGGTTTATATCAGAGATGATGTCACATGGTGATACTGTAGCAGATTATAGGCGCAGAGGAATGGGTTGGTATAAGGAAGCAATTTACCATGAGAGGAAGGGGGTTGTGGACTCATTTACCACTGGTACAGGGTTGCCACAGAATATAGCACAGGTGTTCTAAATCGGATTGATTGGGAGGCGCATTGATACTGGAAATGCAGTCTGAACTGAAGGTTGTTGTGGTATTTACCACTGTTGCTAGCCAATCAGAATCCAGTATCCAAACATGCTGTTGTAGAATACTCTTTTATTCAGTTCACACGCTGCGCAGCACCCTACTCTGCGTGCTGGCGGTATTCTCAGGAAATAATAAGAAAAAGGCAGCAAAGTCTCTCCACGGCACAGCACACCCAGCTGGCGGTAGGACACCTTCAATCAGCTCCACCATCCACACTCCACCACAGTCTGGCTCCACCTGCAGGCCAGAACGCGCCATATTCCCCACAGATACTGTCCAACGTTATCGATAGAATCTAAGCCTGACTTTGTGTCACACATGCCATCTTTATATATTAATATCTAGCATATAAGCCCAATAGAGCTCTCAGGTCTTCTGACGCTGGTTTTCTCTGTATACCACATGTGCAAAAGAAGAGATTTGGTGAGGCTGCATTCTCATTTTATGCACCCAGATTGTGGAATGCACTGCCAGTTTACATTAGGGATGCAACCTCAGAAAATATGTTCAAGTCAAGACTGAAAACCCATCTTTTTAATATTGCCTTTAAATTACTAAATAATTAAATGATGATTATATAATGATTGGAGCACTTTGAGCTGCAACATTTGCAGGAAAAGTGCTATACAAATAAAAGTTATTATTATTATTATTTTCACTTATCTTTGCAGTGCATCGGTCTCGGATTACAACTCTACTCATTGACATCTTCCTCTATCTCTGTCCTTCAGCTTTCAATCCCAACAACTCAGACTACGTTCGCAGCAAATATAAGAAGAAGCTGGCGTGGTTTGAGGAGAGCTGTGAGCTCATTTCCTACCTAGGCTCAACTATGACCAGGAAGTACACGGCCACTCGGGAGCAGGACGTCGACTTTCAATACAAGCTGCACAGGTTCCTGGCCTTAGGAGAGGCCACAGGGGATACTGCGAGCCTGCTGTAGTCTGTCAGGATCGGTGTCATACTGTCAGTGACTGTTCATTGAAGTTATTAGCTCTCAGTATTCAGCATGTTGTGTTGTTGCTCTGTATGTCAAAGAGAAACGTTTCAATTCAACCCTTTTTTCAGACTGCTTGAATAAATAGTTACAACTGTTTCATGTTTTATGGCTACTTTTAACCAGTTGAAGGTTGTTCTTTGTAAACACTTATTAAAGCATGAATCAAACCTCTAATTGAACCTTGTAATGTGTGTTCTTGTGTCTTTGTTCAAAAATATGAAATTCCCCGAATTGTACGACATTCCGAAATACATGTTTATTAGTGATGTTACGATCGACGCAGTAGTCACGACACGGCGTCAACCTCCCAACGTAATGTGTGTCGACACAAATGTATCGATTCTTGCGTAAATTTGCCAAAAACCATGTGATTATTCTAACAACGCTTTGTACCCCAAGCACCCCTGACCCGTGTGTCAATCATTGCGCATACGTGCACTCTTTCCCTGTTCCACGAGCACGTCCCAACACTGGAACCTGTTATGACAGGTTGACCATCTATATCTGCCCCAATTGTCAAACAGCCATGTCCCACAACATGCCTAAATGTCGTTCAGATTTTTATCTTTACATATCAAAAATGTACACAACATTTGCATTTATTTGTTGTCATTCATGTCAATCAGAATTAAGTCATATTGACTACAGACACATGTATGACATTTACAAAAAGGGGGTACTTCAAAACTTCAAGTTGTGTGTTGTAAAACACCCTGAAAATCTGACTTCTAGGTCAGAAATACTTTGACGACCGATTTGACCACTTTCTATTCTGCTCCTGGTAGCTCCTAACACCAGCTTCCATCACATATTGATTTCTTTTTGGTTTTACTCGTTCGTCGGACAACTGCAGGAAGAATTTCACTTGTCCTAACTTAAAGCAGAGAGCAGAGATTATTTTGTCTTACGATGCCTGATTGATAGACGATTCACTTACTTAGACATATGTATTTGTAAATAATAATAATAATAACTTTATTTGTATAGCGCTTTTCCTGCAAACGTTGCAGTTGCAAATGTGTAAGTCACTTGTAAATATAAGGAAATCTCCCAAACTACAGTTACAGGATCAAAAGCCAAAGTCTGTTTTCATGTGCCTTAGGAGAAGCAAGCCATGGTGGGATGCCAGTGCAGAGATTTCACCCTTGATACCGAGGACTATTTGCAAATATGCCACCACTTGGATAGCCCGTTCAGAGAGGGAGGGAGAGAGAGAGAGGGGGGGGGAGAGAGGGAGGGAGAGAGAGAGAAAGAGAGACAGTGAGAGAGACAGGGAGGGAGAGAGGGAGAGACAGAGAGAGACAGACAGAGACAGAGAGAGAGACAGACAGAGACAGAGAGAGAGACAGACAGACAGAGACAGAGAAAGAGAGAGATATTCCCAGTGCAGTAATGGTGAGAGAGGAGGAGCCTTACGCCATATACACTACTGCTGCTACAGAGTGTGTGTGTGACTAATTAAGGAGCAACACCATGCTGAAGCTAATATTCACAGGATTACAAGATGCAGTAATTTGATGACGAAATGGTGATGCATTATGGGTGTACAACTGAATACAAAATCACCCAAAGAAAAGTATCTTTTTCGAATATAAGTTATTGTATTTTTGTATTGATTATTTTCATTAAAGATGATAATTTTAATAACAATCAAGCAACATTAACATTTTTATTCATTCAGGGTAGACCCAACACAACAAACCAATTCTAACCACTTTCTCAGAAATCTAGTCCAGGGCTTCTGGACAAAGAGCTTATACATATTAATCAAACAATTACTTTAAAAATAGAAAAACTATGTTAAGCATATTTACAAATATAACCACACCACCTTTCACTCTTGTTTGAAATTCTTCCCACACTGGGAGCAACTAAACTCTGGTGTTTTGTTAGGAGCAGTGGTATGGTTTCTCTCCTGTGTGTATTCTTTGGTGTGTCTTCAGGACTCCTGCTTTACCGAAACTCTTCCCACACTGGGAGCACTGGTATGGTTTCTCTCCTGTGTGTATTCTCTGATGAATCTTCAGGTTTCCTGCTTCACTAAAACCCTTCCCACACTGTGAGCACTGGTATGGTTTCTCTCCTGTGTGTATTCTCTGATGGTTCTTCAGGTGTCCTGCATGAATGAAACTTCCCACACTGGGAGCACTGGTATGGTCTCTCTCCTGTGTGTGTTCTCTGATGAATCTTCAGTTCTCCTCCTTGACTGAAACTCTTCCCACACTGGGAGCACTGGTATGGTTTCTCTCCTGTGTGTATTCTCTGGTGCTTCTTCAGGTTTCCTGCTTCACTAAAACTCTTCCCACACTGGGAGCACTGGTATGGTTTCTCTCCTGTGTGTATTCTCTGATGATTCTTCAGTTCTCCTCCTTGACTGAAACTCTTCCCACACTGGGAGCACTGGTATGGTTTCTCTCCTGTGTGTATTCTCTGGTGCGTCTTCAGGTGTCCTGCTTGACTGAAACTCTTCCCACACTGGGAGCACTGGTATGGTTTCTCTCCTGTGTGTATTCTCTGGTGCTTCTTCAGGTTTCCTGCTTCACTAAAACTCTTCCCACACTGGGAGCACTGGTATGGTTTCTCTCCGGTGTGTATTCTCTGATGAATCTTCAGGTCTCCTGCTTGACTAAAACTCTTCCCACACTGGGAGCACTGGTATGGTTTCTCTCCTGTGTGTATTCTCTGATGCTTCTTCAGGTCTCCTGCTTTACTAAAACTATTTCCACACAGTGGGCAACGGTAGGTCTTCTCTTCTGTGTAAGTCTGTGGGTGTGTTTTATGGTGATTCTTCCGCCTTGAGCTCCTGTGTTTATGGTTTCCTGATGTGGTGGAGCTGGGCTCGCTGTCTGAACCTGGGTTGGAGCTCTGCTGGTCTGTAAGAATAGGAACATATACAGGGTTACATAGGCAAGTTTAACTTTAATATATACGTTTAGGCAAGGCAAGTTTATTTGTATAACACATTTGATACAACAGGGGCAATTTGAAGTGCTTTACATACAGCATTAAAAAAATACAGCAAGAGGATAGTAAGAAAATAAAAATAGAGAGAAATTAAATAGATAAACATTTAACAAGATAATAAACAATGAATATTTGAATGAATAATTTTTCGCAGATTATCACAGGTAGTGGCTGCATGTATGATGCAGAAGAGGTTGATTATCATTATTAAAAACAATAGTCATAAATATGCAAATATTCCGGGTGCGTGGAGCGCTATTTCCATACACCCATTCACCCATATGTCGCATTCGATTGGAACACCCCACCGTTTGCATCCCACCCCTGCTAGATTCCCCAGGCTCTGGTAAACACGGGGATGTGTGTATTTTGATGCTAGCCCCCCGGGAGGTGAGGCATGCCCCTCCTGCCTGCGTGCCTATACTATGTAGCGGAACAGGCTTACTTCCCTATACTATCTACATGCAGGGGTGAAAGTGGTTTGAGTTTCTTACAGGAACTATAGGCTACTACCCCAACCTTCATCGTTTCATATTGTTCTCCTCCTGGCCCCAGCTTCATGCATCCCTGAACACACACATCGTGGTGTTGGTGTCGAAATTAGAAACACTTTAGGGCTGCCAAGTTTCACCAAAAGTTTGGAGTGAGAGTTTTTGGTGGTGGAGCGACCCAAAACTGTGCACGTTTTGGTAGCGGCGGCCCCTCTCTCCCACACAATTATTTGTTCTAGTTTCCTGCAATTTTAAACCAGCACAAGAAATGAAAATAATTGGAACATTTGATAAAACCAGAGGAATTCAGATAATATATCTTAAGTCTTAATAAACAAATACAGTAGCCTACAGAGTCTAAAACAAAATTGGGCCTCATCAAGTGAACTCAACCCCTTGGTCAGCAGCAGCTATATAATCTTAAAGGAGTGCAAAACACTGCCCACCTTCAAAACCACTCTCAAAAAACATTTACAGGAGGCTGCAATCCGTAACTGGACCCTCTAAATCAAAAATCAGATTAAAAGACCCGAACTACCCACTGTACATACTTTGTGTTTTGTCCCCCGCCCCCACCTGTGGTGTATGTCCCCACCTGTCCTACCCGCTGTACATACCTTATGTTTTGTTGTATTGTTCTTCCCATGATGGATGTATGTTTATCTTGTAGATAGTAATAGTTATTTGTCTGTATTATCTTGTAGATAGTACTAGTTTTTTTCTTTTGTCTGTCTTACATGTAACGATGAATTGAGAATCAAGGACCCCAATTGAAATAAGCCAGTGGCTTTCTTGGGTTTTTATCCTTTTAGTTGACCTTGTATGTAATATGTACTTTCATGTACCTACTTCTGCAAACCTTCTAATAAAGTTTTTCAATCAATCAATCAAGCAGAAAGACCCTTGGTCATCATCTTATATTCATAGCTTTCAGTCACGTGGTTTCTTCCCTAGCAACCACCAACCTGACGGGCAAAAAGTATCATAGCAACATCGCTCAACATGGCTGCCTACTATTTAGACCACCTCACTCATGAAGAACTATCAAGATACACGACGGTGATAGGAGTGGAGGATTGACACCATTCAAATAGTGTTGGATTCCCTGTCTTCTACTCTATCCGGACACGTTGGAATTATTTTCCTAACCCCCGGAGAATCAAAGTTATTGACCTGGAAAGGGTGCCTCCTTGACCGGCTTTTCCCGTGAATAACACCGGTTATGGAGGTGGTACAAACATAAGACTATTATTGCTAAATTCACCATCAGTATACGGTCATTTTGAGCCCTTAACCACCGCGCTGACACCCCGAGAAGATATACTTTTAATATGAAACTCGATCAACCGGGCGTTCACCGGCTGCTGGACGAAACTCCCAACTCCCGCTGTCAGCGAGGCGAGGGAATATTTATATCGGGGAATTCGCTCCTTGCTGTGTCCACGGTGATAGGAGTGGAGGATTGACTCCATTCAAATAGTGTTGGATTCCCTGTCTTCTACTCTATCCGGACACGTTGGAATTATTTTCCTAACCCACGGGAAATCAAAGTTATTAACCCGCAAAAAGTGGGTTTTGCCCGTGGGTTTTGCCCGCAAAAAGTGCCTTTTGCCCGTCAGGTGGGCGTTTCCACTATGCTGTGACGTCACATGAAAGCTATGAATACAGTGCATTGCTCATAGATGGCTATCATGTTATACAGTACATACCAGGGTTTTTCCTGGGTCAGAATCAAGCCTTGGAGGTTGATGTTGTGCACGCGCAGTGCTCCCAAATTTTCTTTGAGGGACCCCCAATTGTTGTATTTGTATTGTAAATTGTAATTATTATTAATAATAATAATAATACGATGCGATCTGAAAGTACCAGTAGGCTACCAGATACGTATGCACATATTTTGCTACCAGGGTTGCCAGATGGAATTGACAATTTCCAGCCCAACCAGTCCAGTGTGACCAAAAGTAGCCCAATCTGGCAACACGGCTTGCTTATGGAAGCATATAGTGGACTAAATTCAAATGTTAATGCAATTTGAGATTGCATTTGCATGTTCCACTTTTGCATGCATTCTTTCAGACAATATTCAAATTCAAATGCAATTCTAATGAGCGGATGCGTTTCCTAGAACATATAAATGCAATTGCTAATCACATTATTGCATTACAATTTGAATATTGACTCAAATAACGCAGGCAAAAGTGGCAAATGAATATGCTATTTTGGGATTGCATAGTCATTTTCACATTAGAATGAAAATTTGAATTTTGTCAGCTACAAAGCGGATGTGTTTACTAGAACATGTAAATGCAATTGCGTATCACATTATTGCATTACAATTTGAATATTGACTCAAATAACGCAGGCAAAAGTGGCAAATTAATATGCTATTTTGGGATTGCATAGTAATTTTCACATTAGAATGAACTTTTGAATTCTGTCAGCTACAAAGCAGCGCATGACTTTGAAAATTAAATGTCAAATGGCTTTGCATTATCATTTTAATATTGACAGCGAATGTGCACATCAGGTACATGAAAATGAAAATGCTAATCATTAGAATTGCATTTGAATTTGAATATTGTCTGAAAGAATGCATGCAAAAGTGGAACATGCAAATGCAATCTCAAATTGCATTAACATTTGAATAAAGTCCACTATATGCTTCCATAATTGCTACGTTACATGCAGCTCGCGGAGAGACTGTAATCCCGGTCGGACTGTCTCAGTGCCCAGTGCTGCCCACCCAACCACGTCGCGTCGCGTCGCGTCGGGTCTACTGTAAAGCGGGTTAACATGTCCTTTTCAAAGGTATTAAAATAGACGCAAGGAAACATAACGTCAGCCATGTGTTTCCTTGTTGGAAATTATGGATTGTGAATCGTGATTGCTTCTGCACTCTGCAGCAATCGGATTTTGATTGACAGGCAGCTGCATCTCTTCCCCCAATGGCGTTCCGGCACAGAAAGTCTTGCCGGAACGCAGCACCGGACCGTTCCGGCCCACTTTCACCTATGTCTACATGCCTATACTATCTACATGCCTATACTATCTACATACCTTTACTATCTACATGCCTATACTATCTACATACCTATACTATCTACATGCCTATACTATCTACATGCCTATACTATCTACATACCTATACTATCTACATACATATACTATCTACAGTACAGGCCAAAAGTTTGGACACACCTTCTCATTCAATGTGTTTCCTTTATTTTCATGACTATTTACATTGTAGCTTCTCGCTGAAGGCATCAAAACTATGAATGAACACATGTGGAATGATGTACTTAACAAAAAAGTGTGAAATAACTCTAAATTCAAGATGGCGGCGCGTTCGCACGCGAGGCTGGAAGGGCTCCCGACGTCGGTGCTTTTTAGCGTTTTTAAATACATTTGTATGTACATTTTTATGTCAGTACTTATAGGGAACTGTTGTGTAAATAGTACCTACAGCAGACTAGACTTACTAGAAGTTGGTGCGCAAAACGAGAAGACAGTAACAGCGGAGTTCCTGAAGCAACAAAAGATCCCACACGACATTGCTCGCTTACCGGGAGAACAATGGTGCTGAATCCCTCATCCACGCCTTCATCTCCTCCCGCCTCGACTACTGCAACTCCCTACTCACCGGCATCACCTCCCGCTCCCTCCATAGACTCCAGATGGTCCAAAACTCTGCTGCACGCCTCCTCTCAAACACCCGCTCCCGTGACCACATCACTCCTGTCCTCCACTCTCTCCACTGGCTCCCCATCAAAGAACGTATACAATTCAAAGTCCTCATCCTCACATACAAAGCCCTCCACAGCCTGGCCCCCCCTTACCTGACTGACCTCCTTCTCCCCCACCGCCCTACCCGTACCCTCCGATCCTCATCCATTGTTCCCCTCACTGTCCCACCCTCAAAACTCAAAGGCTTCGGTCATCGTGCCTTTTCACGAGCCGCACCCCGCCTCTGGAACTCTCTCCCTCAACCACTCAGAGACTCACCCTCACTCCTCACTTTTAAATCCCACCTCAAAACCTACCTGTTCTCCCACGCCTACAGCCTCCCCTACCCCTAGCCATCTCCCCCATCCCTGCCACCCCCGCCCCCCCCCCTGGACATGCATACAACCTCCCCTATCCCTAACCATCTCCCCTCCCCCTGCCACCCCCCTCCCCCCATGGACATGCATACAACCTCCCCTTCCCCGTTCGTTACCTCTGTGTTCTATGTGCTCATGTTATCTGTTGCTTGTTGTTTCTGTGTTTTCCGTTTTGCCCATATTGTCAGCGTCTTTGAGCCTCGGAAAAGCGCTATATAAATCGAATGTATTATTATTATTATTATTAATGGTACACAGTCCCGTCCCTCAGACGCAAACGTCGGCGTCGAGACCGTAAACAACGCCGAGGCCGTAGGGGAGGCCTGCTAGCTAGGCTGAGGAGAAGCCCGGACAAGCCAGCTTTGCCGAGTATATTCCTCTCCAACGTAAGATCCCTCGCTAACAAGATGGACGAACTGAGACTGCAGGTTGCTTCCAACAACACCGTGGGGGATAGCTGTGTGATCATTCTCACAGAAACCTGGCTCAGCGCTACCATCATCGACTGCTGCTTAGTGAGAAGACGCGCGGGGGCGGCCTGATCATTTCTACGAAGGACAGCTGGTGCTTAAACACGAAAACTGTAAGTAGCCACTGCTCCCCAGACCTGGAATACTTGACTGTTAAATGCCGACCCACATACCTCCCGAGGGAATTCAACGCGGTGTACATAACAGCTGTTTACATTGCACCAAGCGCGGATGCTAGCTTAGCATTGGCGCGGCTACATGACGTCATCAGTGGTGGACCGAGCGCGGATCCTCAGGCAGTGCACATCATCGCGGGGGATTTCAATCATGCTGACCTGAAGGTAGTACTACCCAAGTTCTATCAGCATGTTAAATGTGCAACAAGAGGAGAAAAAACACTGGACAAGGTATACACCAACATCAAGCTTGCTTACAAGGCTAGACCGCTAGCTCATCTAGGCATGTCTGACCACGTGTCCATCCTCCTGATCCCAGCCTACACTCCCATGAGGAAAAGTGCTCCCATCACCACTAAGACTGTCTGTCAGAACCTGGCCAGCAGGGTCCGCTCCACTGCAGATCTGCCTGAATGACACCTCATGGCAGGAATATGAGCATGAGGACCTGGAACAGTTCACATCGTCGGTTCTGAACCACATAGTGAACTGCACCAACTCAGCCACCGTGGACAAACGTGTCCGGGTCTACCCCAACACGAAGCCATGGATGACTGAGAAGGTCCGAAAACTGCTCAAGGAGAGGGACAACGCCTAGCGAAGGACACACTGCTGTACAGCACCACCAGGGCCAACCAGCACCAACCTAAACCGTGGCATCCGGGAGGCCAAGGCAGACCACAGAGAGAAGATTGAGGAATGCTTCCTGAGCAACGACTCCAGGCGGGTGTGGCAGGGTTTTCAGCACATGACAAACTTCAGAGCCAACAGGCTCACAGCCGCGGAGGACGACCCCCTGCTGGCGGAAAAGCTGAACTCCTTCTACGCCCGGTTCGACGAGGGGCGAACGGAGGTAACCACAACACAAACACCACTCTCTCCAGCTCTCAGCAGCCTCACCCTCACAGAGCATGAAGTGAGACGCGTGCTGAAGGCGGTGGACCCCAGAAAAGCCTCAGGGCCGGATGGCGTCCTGGGACGGGTGCTGAGGGACTGCGCAGACCAGCTGGCCGGGGTTTTCACCAACATCTTCAACCAGTCCCTGTCCCAGGCCACCATCCCACCCTGCCTGAAAACCTCAACTATCATCCCAGTCCCGAAGAAAAGCACGGTGAGCTGCCTAAACGACTACCGCCCGGTGGCACTCACACCAATCATCATGAAGTGCTTCGAGAAACTGGTCCGGGCCCACATAGTCACACGCCTCCCGCCCAACCTGGATCCATACCAGTTCGCCTACAGAGCCCACAGGTCCACAGAGGACGCCATCGCGACGACTCTCCACTCCACTCTATCCCACCTGGAGAGGGGGAACAGCTACGCGAGACTGCTCTTTGTGGACTTCAGCTCTGCCTTCAACACCATCCTTCCAGACAGGCTAGTGACCAAACAAACCTGGGAATATCACACTCCATCTGTGCATGGATCAAGGACTTCCTGTCTGACCGCCCCCAGAGGGTGCGGGTGGGCTCCCACACCTCCACAGCTATCAGACTCAGCACTGGGTCCCCCCAGGGCTGCGTGCTAAGCCCCATCCTCTACAACCTCTACACCTACGACTTCACCCCCGTCCACCCCAGCAACTCCATCGTAAAGTTTGCAGACGACACCACCGTGGTGGGCTGCATCTCGGGGGGGGACGAGGCGGCGTACAGGGATGAGGTGGAGCAGCTGGGCAAGCTGTGCAAGGTTAACAACCTGCTGCTGAACCAGTCAAAAACCCAGGAAATCATCGTGGACTTCAAGAGGAAAAAATCTGAGGTCCAGCCCCTGCTCGTCGATGGAGGGAGCGTGGAGAGAGTCTCAACCCTCCGATTCCTGGGGGTGCACATACAGGATGACCTGTCCTGGAAGACCAACACAGCAGCCATCATCAAGAAGCCACAACAGCGGCTCTACTTCCTGAGAGTCCTCAGGAAATACCACCTCAAACAGGAGCTGCTTGTGACCTTCTACCTCTGCACAGTGGAGAGCATCCTCACCTACTGCATCTGCGTGTGGTTCTCCAGCTGCACAGCCGCAGAGAGGAAAGCGCTACAGAGACTCGTGAGATCGGCCCAGAAGATCATCGGCGCCCCCCTCCCCTCTCTGGAAGAGCTGTACAACACACGCTGCCTCAGGAAGGCCTCCAAGATCTCCAGAGACCCATCACACCCTGGGAACAAACACTTTGTTCGGCTGCCCTCGGGCAGGCGGTTCAGGACCATGTCCGCAAGGAGCTCAGCTTCTACCCCAGGGCCATTCAGGCCCTGAACACAGCAAAGACCTAGGTTCTAGGCCCTGGACAATCTAGACAATTTGATGACAGCTACTAGATTGTAATCAAGTGCAACACTGAAACACAACTGTGAACATTTCAAACCTGCAAACTGCGACACTTTAAATGAATGTGCAATAATACTATGTGCAATATGACAACCCTCGGGTACATAAGGTTCAGAGATAGGAAATGTTAGGATATTTATAGCATAGCATGGAGTACAGCACAGTGTTTTATTTGTATAGTATAGTATAGTGGATAGTGTATATAGCCTTTATTTATGTAAACCAGCTATTTTCCCTTCTTGTTTTTAGTATTTTTTTCCTAGCACCGGGGAGCCCCCCCTCCCAAATTTCGTTGTATGGTACCTGTACTATATCAATGACAATAAAGACCATTCATCATTCATTAAATATGTCTTATATTTTAGATTCCTCAAAGTAGCCACCCTTTGCTTTTTTGTTGTTAATAAAATATATAATAATAATATATATATATATAATAACATATTATTATTAACACATATTATATTTAATAATATTATTATATATTTTATTAACAACAAAAAAGCAAAGGGTGTCTACTTTGAGGAATCTAAAATATAAGACATATTTAGAGTTATTTCACACTTTATTGTTAAATACATCATTCCTATGTGTACATTCATAGTTTTGATGCCTTCAGTGAGAATCTACAATGTACCAAATAGTCATGAAAATAAAGGAAACGCATTGAATGAGAAGGTATGGCCGAACTTTTGGCCTGTACTGTACATGCCTATACTATCTACATACAGTGTTTCCTCTACATGCATTTATTGGTGGCGGGCCGCCACGAATGAATTTCCTCCGCCACGAATTGATTCAGTCCACACAAAACAAAACAAAAAACAACAAAAAAGACTGAACATTTTAGCTGATTAAAATATAGCTGATCCTAGATCAGCGCTATAATGGATGTTGACTAAAAGTGCACCTAAATCCACGCCCATCTCTCTCCAACCGCTGATCCAAAATCAGATTAATGACATTCAGTTGACGACGTGACACAAGGGCTCCTGATTGGTCTACATACCTATACTATCTACATGCCTATACTATCTACATGCCTATACTATCTACATACCTATACTATCTACATACCTATACTATCTAGCAGAACAGGCTTACTTACTCGACTTTCAAAAGACAAGGTACTTGTTTCTAGGTATCGTCATCTTGGTGCGTTCTTCTAGCATCAACATCTAATGACTACCTTCCTCTACCCTCCCATATCTCTCTGCACGTGCGTGACTGCGTTCTGCTTTCTTGCACTTTTCGAATCGATCATTAAGGATGGATGACAGCAGAGACTGAACCCAGAACAATTTATAATGAAGTGAAATTAAACATAATATTATTGATGGCCATTATCAAAGCAGGGTTCCTACAAGTTTCAACAAGTCACATTTAAGACCTTTTTAGACCCTTTTTTAGAACTCTTTGGATAGAATTTTAGACCTATTCGCGACACCATGTGATAGCATAGATACAGACAAAGCGAATTGGCATTTTTGGGGTTACAGCTTGATTAATTTCTGCCTAAATTGATGTAGTCGGACTGATTTCCTAGCTAATCTCATTTTTAATACCTAGCACCTCATTTTTAGACCGAATAACTGAAATGTAAGACCTTTTTAGGCCTTATAAATCAGATTGCTAGATTTTAGACTTTAAGGCTTTTTAAGACCAGCGCGGGAACCCTGTCAAAGGCAAATTCAATGTACAAAGATGGGGCTGGCAGTAGCAACTCTGCAGTAGAGCCGTAACGAACACACTTCCAGTAGGGACAATGCTATAAAAAGTCTGGCTGAGGTTCTCCCACGCACACGTGCAGCTGAGGTAAGGTCGGTGGTGACTTGCATACACTTTTGCAATGCGCAACTGTCAGCGCATGATCAAAACACGCCGGCATCGATGAGGTTCCGATGCATCGAAACTTTTGGAACCGGTTTTTCGATTCCCATCCCTATACAATTTTCCCAAACAGGAGACTTAAGTGAAGCTGGAGGAACTTCAAGCTCTAGTTTAAACTATCTAAGCTCAACTACTGACAATCTCTCTGTGGCGTGTGTGCACATGCGTACTGACTGAGATTACTTCAACACACAAAAAAAGTAAGCTGCATTCATTGGACTTAGTCCAATTTCAGTACAAATACGTGTACCGTTACACCCCTACTAACTAGCTAGCTTTGTGAGTGTGAGCTGAAACCACTATGTTCAGTGTGCACTAAGCTAGCCAAAGCTTTTGTTTGTTAGCTACGCTAGCTTTGTCTGTAGCTACGGTACGTTTACAGGGTTTTTCCTGGCTCAAAATGAGGCGGAGGTGGTACCAGTGGCGTTTGACATCGGGGGGACCCATGAAGCGGGGCTGTCTGGAGGTCCTCAAACGAGCGTCAAACACTTAATTTCTTGCATTCTGGTGAATTTATATGCACCAATCTGTGCCTTTTCTGCATCAATTTATGGTGGAAATGTCATTATTTATGTAAAGGAAAACACAATATTAAGGCACCAGATGACCATTCAAAATATAATGCAATATAAGACTCTCAGGCGTTCTGCCGAGAGCTGGAGCAAATAATAATAATAATTTAATTTGACAGCATACATGCTACTGAAAACAGCTGGTTGATGTTGTAGGCATGTGATACGGGGATGACGCTGTCAAAAAGCTTGTCCGTAAATCAAATCTTGTTTTATTTGTATAGCGCATTTCTCACAAGATGCGACTCAATGCGCTTCACATGATGACAGAGCCGCAAGCAGGCAAAAGCAAAAAACCTGTACACTATGTAGCCAGGAAAATTCCCTTGCAGCCCTCTACTCATAGAGTGACTACTACCAGTTTGCCAACCAGCCACCGTAACGTCCTTAACACTTTGCGGAGCTCCTGTAAACAGCTGGTGGGGAACAGCGCTGGACTGGAAGCTAACCAGCCGTATTAGTAGAAGTGAAGTGATTGTGCATGTAGTCTGATTATCATTATTCATGATCGCAGAGAATTCAGCTACATTTTAAATTATCAGTTCTATTCTGTCATGAGCATCTAACCAGGGAATCCCAAATGACTTGCGCTAGCCCTGCCATTGAACATTGTCCTGCCCCCAGAGAATGACTGACATGCCGGTAGAACATGAGAATGGGAACATTTGAATAATATATTCTAATATATTAGCCTATAAGCGTGTGTGTTTCATGCATTATTGCATGAAATGGTCAACATTTGAATTTTGTCAGCTACGAAGTGGATGTGTTTACTAGAATGTGGAAATGCAAACGCTAATCACATTATTGCATTACAATTGTCATATTGACTCAAATAATGCAGGCAAAAGCGCAAAATAAAAATGCTATTGTGGGATTGCATAGTATTTTTCACTTGAGAATGAACTTTTTAATTTTGTCAGTTACAAAGCAGCGCATGATTTTGAAAATGAAAATGTCAAATGGCTTTGCATTATCATTTTAATATTGACAGCGAATGTGCATACCAGCTACATGAAAATGAAAATCATATGATTGCATTGGAATTTGAATATTGACTGAAAGAATGCATGCAAAAGTGGAACATGCAATTGCAATCTCAAATTGCATTAACATTTGAATTTAGTCCACTATATGCTTCCATACACTGGTAGCATTGAGTTTACAACAGTGCAATTACACTCACCAATAACAAAGACTTACCATCCATCTTACTGTCTTTCATCTCCACTCTTCCTCTGTCCTCTTCTTTTACCATCACTCCCTCCTCTCTCATTTGGTCTCCTCCATCCTCTTCTTTTACCATGACACCATACTCCTCTACATCTTCTTCCTCCAGCTTCACTGCCACCATCTCTGGACCCCACTGTGGGCTTTTCAGGGCTGGAGAACCACAGCCAGATCCGGGGGACTCGGTGCATTCTGGTTCATACATGGTTACCATGGTTACATGAGCTGAAGAGGACCTGCGGCTAGAAACACAGGAGGCACAAACAACGCAGGGTCGATTAGAAATGACAGTTCACTGAAATCCCATCTAGACTGACAGGACATGTCCTGCAAATGCAATAATCTATGGATTACTGATTGCATTTGTTGTAATTAAAGGGTCTGGAAAGTAGACATTAAATGGTTCCAATTGTATTTTGTGTCCAGGAAAAACGTTAACACAAAATAAACTATGAAAATAAGCTTCTTATTAGGCTCAACTTCCTGGTCAGACAGTTCTGAGGGCTGTATGGGCGTGGACTTTGCACGCTTGACTGGCAGCTCCCTTTCGAGCTAGCTTGCTGCGATATCATACATGACATTCATCTATTAGATGTGCTTATAGTTCTGCCCTTTAATTACCAACTGTTTAGCTACTGTCCTTTAATTACCAACTGTTTAGCTACTGTCCTTTAATTACCAACTGTTTAGCTACTGTTGAAATGTGTAAAAACTGAGCTAATTCAATTACAAATCGACTTAGTCATGCACCTGCAGTATTATTCATCATATCACGATGAATTGAGAATCAAGGAAACGATGAATTGAGAATCAAGGACCCCAATTGAAATAAGCCAGTGGCTTTCTTGGGTTTTTATCCTGTTAGTTGACCTTGTATGTAATATGTACTTTCATGTACCTACTTCTGCAAATCTTCTAATAAAGTTTTTCAATCAATCAATCAATCAATCCAATGACCACCATTTGCTTACTTGACACCTGGCACCCTATGGTGAATTATTGAACACAATACTTGTGGACAGGATTCACAGCATGTGTGTGACTTACTGATCAGTTGGAGCACAATGGTGTTGCTCTCGTCTTCTAATTTGCTGCTGTATTGTCACAATATCCGCCATGTTTAGTTTCTTCCCACACTGGACATAGCACTGGCGCATGTCGTCATGACCACAACCATGTTTCGTTTGCCCAGAGATTTGCCCTGCCGCTGTCCTTCTCTGCTGTTCCTGTAATCCAATCACTGAGCTGCTCTTGTGACCACCTGACTCACATCCATGATGTGATTGGTCCGCTCTAGCGCGGCCTGGGGTTGGCCTTTGTTGAGAGGAATTCCTACCATAGCGCTCTTCGATCTTGACCTCTTGACCTCTAGTCTTGACCTCTGAACTGGCGTTACTGTCACTATCCATGTCATTCGGTGCTTCAGAGAGTCGATGCCTCTCTTTAAGAGCATGTGCATCTTGCCCTGAGGCATTTGTGCTGAGCATCTCATCTTTGGCCTTTTGGTTTTTGATGTAGTCTCGTAAAAACATATCCCACGGTGTGTCGTACTCTTCTTTAATGTTGGGAGAGTGATGGTTCCTACTGTGGGTGGGAGGTGGTGGTAGTGGTGGTGGCTGGAGCCTAATAAGATTGTCCTTCCTGTGGTTCTGTCCTTCTGTCTCTGCATCAGGGGACCCAACGTGTGTCCTCGGGCTCTCTGACACTGAATAAGCAGAAGCATCCATCTCTCTGCCCAGATGGAGAGTTCACAGTGCAGGGAATCCTACGAATAAAGATGATCAAAATATTAAAACAAGAGTGAAGAAATGTATCAAAAGGTCTATCAACCATCAAAAGGTTTGTGGACATTTTTAAAAAAGACTTAAAACATTTAGGCCGAGGCCTCTCTTTATCAGATGCTCTAAAATGTTAAATGTCTCATCCACACTCATTTTAGTTTTTAGTTTTATTCATATTTATTTATTAGCCTATTACAGTAGTATTAGGCTATTGTTTGATCGGTATGGGCAGTAGCCTATATCGGTCGATATTGCTCAGATTATAGGTGATCAATATCAGTCGCAAAAAACGGTATGGGGGCATCCCTAGTCTGTCTGTTGTTTGGTTAAATCTGACCATGACGCGTATCACAGCCTGAACACCAGAGGATAATCGTGATAGCAGTGAATTGTAATCAATCCACTACAAAATATTAGTATGAAAAAACGGAAAAGTTTGGGCCATTTATCTTACATGGAATAGTACTGCTCTGGGGCCTCATTTATAAAGCGTTGCGTACCTACGCTTTGGGTACCTACGCACCTTTGCAAAGCAAGAACATTTCCGTCACCAACATTCGGATTTATAAAACGGTGCACACGCCAGTGGAATTTGCAAGTTCCACGCCTGCTTCCAATCAACTCTGTTGCACACGTGAACGAGCGTCTTGTCCCACCCCTTTTGACGCCCATAGTTGCCTATAATAATAATACATTTTTATTTCTATAGCACTTTTCCTGTAAAACGTTGCATATAAATGGTCAGTCAAACGCCGACAGAACGCAGAAAAAAAATACTTTTCACCCAATCAGTCAATTTCCGCGCAACGAACGTTCTCGCCAGACCATAACATGTTCCGCTGCAACCTGGTCTCACACGGCAGACTCCAAACGGTGCTCAACTTGTCCAGCCTCGCGCTATGTGCAATGAATATGAATATAAAAAGAGCATGAATATCTATAAACGAACAAAGATATATGTAGGTTACATTGTGATGGGTACATGACACGGGAGAATAAGATATGTGCAGTGTGCACGTATATTCTTTGTGTGCACTGCACTCACATAATATGTGAGGTAATATTTCGATTTATGTTGGTGGAAATTGTATCCATTTCAAAGCGTTTCTCCTGTTTCATCCTTCTGCCAGCGGAGTCGCAGTTGACATTTCTCGAGTTTCTATGCGTACGCATGGATCACAGTGTGCGTAGCCTAGAGGTGCGCACAGTTTTTACAAATCACAGTGACACAGTGCAGCTCCACCTATTAGCTCTGTACGGACCATTGTAGCTAGCAGCTCTCTGCTTCATTCATCAATCACTCCAACTCCTACCGTCAGGTCGGCGCCTCCGTTGTTGTTCAAGCTAGTGTCGCTTTCCCAGTCTTTGTGTAATAAGTGAACATACTGTAATGTTTGCCCTCTGGCACAGTTATAAACGTCATAAATGACTCGTGTTGTCTTCGGTCTCAGCACTATGTGCGTTTACTGATCCACCATCTTAGTTTCACATCCGGTTCCTTCTTCTTCTTCTTCTTCTTCTTCTTCTGTTGGGTTTAACGGCAGCTTGCATCCTTCGTGTTGCACTACTGCCATCTTCTGGATTTATCCAATTCCTACATTTTTTAAATACTATAAGTAATATAGGCTAGGCCTATATAAAAGTAACAATACATTTCCGAGCCCAAATGAATAAAGGCCTAAATAAATTGCTTAGCACTTTACACAAAGTGGCTTTCCGTTTCTATAGAATGTTTGAAGTTTGCGATCAAAATGGAGGCCAGCCCTGAGATCACAGTATCAGGAAGATGGCGGCGCGAAATCTCACGATGAAACAGCGGTCTGATAAAAAGCCTGTGTAATAAGTAAATGATTCGTCAATTATGGTCGGCCAATGTGAATGAAGCGCGCGTGAAGGCTTCATAAAGCCTCGAATCTGGATATTAATGTCAATATACAGAAACGAGGTTATCGCATAAAAGTAACATCAGGCCTACATTTCCGAGCCCAAATGAATAAAGGTCTACGCCTAACACATCACAAACCGGCCTATCGGTTTGTTATTGTGCGATAATAGTTGTTATTGGTCATGATTTAAGCTTATGCTTATAGTCAGCAAGTGGCCTACTACATGCATTAATGCATTGGATCAGAATTCATTGAATCAGAATAACGTGCGCCATTCTGATCGACGCAGATGCAACACTTCCACTCTGCGATATGTCGTGAGCTTAGAATGATAAGGTTCTATCTCCGTTTAGGGCAGTTCAGAGATATTGAGCGTCAACGTTTTTACATTCCATTATGTTCTGTGAGATGGAACCTTTGTGTTTTATGAATTACTCACTCAGAAATTTCAACATTTTAAAAATAACACCAGACAGGCATTAATAATGGACGGATTGATGGCAGCTGCTGGACTGGAAAAAAAATCTGGTGTAGTGCTGAAGCACAAACATGTACATTTCAAGCCTGCAAACTGCGACACTTTAAATAAATGTGGAATAATACTATTGTGCAATATGACAACCCTAGTCGTCTGTCTGTACAGTATAGTACAGTGGATAGTGTACATAGCCTTTATTTATGTAAACCAGCTCCTTCCCTTCTTGTGATTTTTTTTTTCTTAAAGTGTTTTTTTTCCCCTTTCCTAACACCAGGGGAGCCACCCCTCCTAAATTTCGTTGTTTGGTACCTGTTTTTTAATTGATTGATTGATTGAAAACTTTATTAGAAGATTTGCAGAAGTAGGTACATGAAAGTACATATTACATACAAGGTCAACTAACAGGATAAAAACCCAAGAAAGCCACTGGCTTATTTCAATTGGAGTCCTTGATTCTCAATTCATCGTTACATGTAAGACAGACAAAAAAAAAAACTAGTACTATCTACAAGATAATACAGACAAATAACTAGTACTATCTACAAGATAAACATACATCCAACATGGGAAGAACAATACAACAAAACATAAGGTATGTACAGCGGGTAGGACAGGTGGGGACATACACCACAGGTGGGGGCGGGGGGCAAAACACAAAGTATGTACAGTGGGTAGTTCGGGCAGGGGGACAGACATATAATATGTACAATGGGTAGTTCGGGCGGGGGGACAAAACAACAAGTATGTACAGTGTGTGGTCATGGTGGGGGGGGGGGGGTACAAAAACACCAGTAGATTTAGGCGGGGGGGAGGGGGGGGGCGACATAATAACATTGCGTTTGCTCAGAGTGTAGACCAGGTAGGGGGGTGGGACAAAACAACTAGTATGTGCAGAGGGTATTTCGGGTGGGGGGGGGGGGGGGGGGGGTGTTGGGAGACATAACAACAAAACCACAAGAATATATAGAGGGTAGTCCTGGTGGGGGTGTAGTCTTTTAATTTGATTTTTGATTTAGAGGGTCCAGTTACGGATTGCAGCCTCCTGTAAATGTTTTTTGAGAGTGGTTTTGAAGGTGGGCAGTGTTTTGCACTCCTTTAAGATTATAGGAAGGGCGTTCCACATTTTTACTGCATAGTTTGCAAACGAGTTTAACCCCTTGTTTGTGGTGCAACGCGGTTGAACGTGGTTCGTGGAGCTTCCTCTGGTATTGTATGTGTGGACGTTGTTCACTTTTTGGAAGTATGTTGACAGGTACTTGGGTGTCTTTGTGGTGTAGCGTATCTTGAAGACCAGGCCCAGTGCAAGCTGCTGCACTCTGTCAACTACTCGTAGCCAATCAAGGCTCAAAAAATGAGCAGCGGTTAGATGTGTCCTAGGGTTGAGGCCTAGCAGAAGCCTAACCAGTTTATTTTGGGCTGTCTGGAGTCTTGTTTTTTGGGCCTTTGTGGTTCTATAGTACCATGATGTTACGGCATAGTCGAAGTGACATTGAATGAGAGCTCCTGATAGGGTCCTCAGTGTGTTTTTACTGACAAGTGAGGATATCCTGTACAAGAATCTAGTTCTATGGTTAACTTTTTTGATTACTTTTGCTGCCATTTTATCTCCGGAAAGATTTGCCTCTAAGATGGAGCCCAGGTATGTAATATCCTCTTTTCTTGTGATAGTAATGTTACCCACTTTTATTTTGTAATTTACAGCCTTTCTGAGTTTAGAACTGTTGTCGACGGCCTATGCTCCTCCAAAAGGAGCGATAGGCGTAAGTAAGTAAGTCTGAGTTTAGATGGGGATCCGTATAGGATGGTTTCAGTTTTACCTAGGTGTATTGATAGTTTATTGTCAGCTAGCCAGATGCAGATTCTACTCAGTTCCGTGCTTAGCGCTTTTTCCACCTGCAATATGTCCCTGTCAGAGACCAGCAGAGCCGAGTCATCCGCGAACAGGAACAAATTGCAATCACATGCTGATGACATGTCATTCACATATATTAGGAACAGTAAAGGTCCCAATATGCTTCCTTGTGGAACGCCGCAGGTCACTAGGAGGGGGGGGGACAGTGTTCCGTTCACACTAACCACCTGTTCCCTCCCCTCTAAGTAGGATTGCATCCAGCTCACCGATGTTCTATCGAACCCAATTGCTTTCAGTTTATCGCACAATATGTGGTGATCTACTGTGTCGAAGGCCTTCTGGAGGTCCATCATGACCATGCCGCAGTACTTGCCCGAGTCCACCTCATGGTTGATGTGGTCGTTCAAATAGAGAAGGCATGTGTCAGTGGAATGGGATGTTCTGAATCCTGATTGAAATTCATACATCAGATTTTTTTCGGTAAGGTACCTATCAACCTGTTCATAAACTATTTTTTCCATAAGTTTCGAGATGGAATTAAGAATAGAAACAGGTCGGTAGTTGCCTGGGTCTAATTTGCTTCCTTTTTTATACAGTGGGGTTACCCTTGCTATTTTAAAGTCAAGGGGGACGTGTCCCTGTTTGATGGAGAGGTTTATTATGTGGGTGATGATTGGGGTAATGGAGGCAGCTGAGTCTTTTAGAAATCTGGCTGGAATATTGTCATGGCCCGTGGCCTTTTCTGAGTGTAGAGCGCCCAGTTTTTTAAACACCTCATCGTTTGACACCATGGAGAGTTTAAAATCATCTTTGCGTACTCCCAGTTTATTGTAGAACGCACGGATGTGCTCTACACCATAACGCCCTGAGTGGGGTGGTAGATTGTTAACTAATTTAGTGGCTATGGTTGTAAAGAAAGTGTTTAAGCACTTAGCCACATCCAGCTTGTCTGTAAAGAGAGAATCTCCAGATTTTATGCTGATGTTTGTAGACCTGGTTTTGAGTTTTTGACTGCAACCTAGTTGGCTATTAAGTAGCTTCCAAAGGTCACGTGGTTTGTTTAAGTTTTCTTCGATTTTGTTATCGAGGTATTTTTTCTTAGCAGATTTGGTCATGGTAATTAACTGATTGCATAGTTTGTTGCATTGTTTTTTAATTTTCTCAAAGTGGGTTTTGAGATCTTCGTTTAAGTGTTTCACTAATTTTGATTTGCATTTTTGAACTTCAGAGCATTTTAGGTCTCTGACTTTCATAGCATTTAGAATGTCCGAATTCATCCATGGTTCCGATCGGGCTTTAACCCTGGTGGTTCTCATGGGGGCTATACTGTCAATAATATTTAGGAATTTGGTTTTGAAACCTAGCCATGCCTCCTCAACCTGTGTGCTTTTTAGTTCATCTAACCAGTCTTGATTCTCCAGTTTATGGTTTAAGGCCTCACTAGAATAGGATTTAAGGGATCTAGTGGTTACAGTTTTATGACCGCCAGCCTTGGGTTTATGCTTTTTACGAGTGCAAAAGATCATGTAATGATCACTTAGCCCACATACAATCATGGGCGTCACCACCATATATTTGGGGGGGGACGTGTCCCCCCCACCTTTGAAACAAGGTCGTTTGGACCCCCCCACATTTGCCATCAAAAATATGTTGCATGACTGGTCAGCGTTATTTTCATTGCTTCACAATCAAATCCGTTCCACTTTATGAGTAGGGGATTGCCCATATCCAGAAGTCCACTCCGCGTTTTACTTCTGTTTTTAACACGGCAGCAGCAGAATCAGACACGCACGCAGATTCAAAACATTCAGACTGAGGCAAGACGATATTTAGATCATCCACCAAGATGGATATAAGGGAAAAAAATTCTAAGAAGAGAAAAGTAAGTCAAAGTCATCCAAGTTTTCCCGTGAGTGGCCAAACAGCAACATTGCGTTCTCCCAAGGTCAAACACAGCCAGCTTTTCTGATAAGAATGTTAGCACCTTATGAGACATTCTCTGTATTAGCAATAGAATTAGCATAGCCTACTAGCAACCAAATACGAGCTAGATCAGCTATATGGCACTAGCAGTTTTGTTAGGCATTACTAGTGCGGTTAGACATGTTTAAATGCAGAACAGACACAGGCGAAATGTCATCAAAAGCACAGAATGGCGACAAACACCTCACAGTGCTTACCTGTCCTGTCATTATTGCATCTCCTGCCCGTGTTCATTGCCCTGAGCATTTGCACTATTTAATTTGGCCATTGCACCCACCCAAAGAATCAATTTTGCATCTGATTGCTTGAGCTAGGGTTAAAAAATAAGAAGAAAACACCTGTTCCATTTATTTTTCTATTTCTAAAATGCTTGTGATTGTATTTTTTGTATTGATGATTGTATTTCTATGTCAAATATTCTATTAGAGAAAAACAATATGAACAAGTGCTCAATGCATCCCCATTTCTCCTGATATAGGTGGTTGAGAGTGAGAGTGAGTCAGAGGCAGGGGCAGCAGGCAGGGGCAGTGGAGACAGCTCTAATTCACTCTTTGATTTTTGTTTGTTTGTTATAGTTGTATGTTCTGCAATGCACTGAAGAGGGCTAAGTTTGATTGTAATAGGCTCTGAGTAGCCTAGGTACATATTTTATGTTTCCTCATAACTTTTTATTCAATTTGTTGACTCAAAGTTACCTCATTCTTTTCTAATTCACTCTTTGATTCTTTTTGAATCTTCATATTTAATAAAGTACCTAAAAAGTGCCACGTGTCAGTGTCAGGCCTCTGTGAGTTAAACCAAAACATAATAGTAGTCAGTAATTGCAGACCATGCCAGCTCCAAGGAAAAACAAAGAAAGAGGGAGATTATTTTGGGTGTAAAACGCACCAGAATGCAGGAAATTGAATCTACTATTTAAAAGGACCCCCAGACCCCCCGAAAAATAAGTGTCCCCCCCACATTCAAAAAGCTGCTGACGCCCATGCATACAATAACCCCACTCTTGGAGATTTTGGACTCATCCGATGTTAGAATGAGATCTATGGTGGTTTGAGTAGAAATACACACCCTAGTGGGTTTGGTAATTTGTTGGCGGAGACCGTGTAATTCAGAAAACCTAGTGAAGGATTTGAAGACGGATGCTTCATTTCTGAGCATGTCCGTGTTCCAATCCCCAATAAGAATCTTTTCCACACAGTCAACGTCATCCAAGCACCCCTCAAGAATATCATAGAAATCATTCTGATCGGGAGGTCTGTAGATAGTACCAACCAGCACCGGTTTTGCTTTGTTAAAGATAATTTCAACCCAAACAGATTCTAATTCGTCACGATTCAGGTCATACCGGGTGTTAAAGATAATATCGTTGTGAATGTACAGACTGAAGGACAGCTTCTACCACAGGGCCGTCAAGGCCCTGAACACAGAAAAGGCCTAAGTTCTGGGCCCAGGACAGTCCGGATGGATTGTATGGCAGCTAGTGCTGAGGCACAAACATGTACATTTTCAAGCCTGCAAACTGTGACACTTTAAAATAATGTGAAAAAATACTTTCTTGTGAAATATGACAACCCTAGTTGACTATCTGTGCAGTATAGTACAGTGGATTGTGTACATAGCCTCTATTGATGTAAACCAGCTCCTTACCTTCTTGTGATTTTATGCATCTATGCTTTTTCCTAAATGTGTTTCTTTTTCCTTTCCTAAACACCAGGGGAGCCTCCCCTCCTAAATTTCGTTGTTTGGTACCTGTACTGTAACAATGACAAATAAAGTCTATCTATCTACATGCAGACACCACCCCCATACCTGTTCCTGTCGTTTCTGATGACTGAGTAGTTTACTATTTCAATCTCTGGGTCTTTGATTGATTCATCAAACTTGGTCTCAGAGAAGCTCAAAATGTGAACCTTGCTGTCATGGAACATTTCTCTGATTTGGTCCAGTTTAGGCACAAGACTGTTCACATTAAGGTGAACAATATGCAGGCCCTTACTGCTGTGTCCAAAAAGAGTGTTTATGTCCTTGACTTGGAAATAGTCTCCATTCAGGTCATCGTCAAGTTGAGGATTGGGGGATGGGGGGGGTTGCCCATTGTTCCACGGTTTCGGTAGAGAGTCTCCGGGTGGAGGAGGGGGGGTCGTCGCCGGGTGGGGGAGGGAGGGGGGAGGGGGGGTCGTCGCCGGGTGGGGGAGGGAGGGGGGGTCGTCGCCGGGTGGGGGAGGGGGACGTCGTTGGTGGTGTTTCTACCGGCCGTGAGCTGACTCCAGGACTCGGTGAAACGAGCCATGAAAACTGCATTGAAGGCCGGGAAGTAGCCGTAGTCTCCCCAGGTCTCGGTGGTTGGAGATGGGACATCAATGGGGGTTGTGTGAGGGGGTTGGGGGTCCTCTGTCTCGTCTGAGGCGGCGGTGGTGGTGGTGACGCCTCTGTGTTCACTGGATAGCTGGTGGAAGCTAGGTGGGGGGCTAATGTTGTTAGCATAGCTACCCTCTGTTTTGATAGCCTCGTTTGAATCCAGGAAGTCCGCTGCCGGTGCCGGTTTGACGACAATGGCGTCGCTAGCAACAGTTGCCTGGGAAAGGCACAGCTGTTCTCTGGCCAAACGTGTAGCTTGCCTGGTTGTAACTGGACCGGGATTCAGTTGAATGTCTCCCGAGAGAAGTAGATAGAGACAGATCATGGTCCTTCGGTCCATTCTACCTGTCGGGGGCTTGTTCTTCCGCGTCAGGTTAGCAGTCAGCGTCGTGTGAATAGTTGAATAGTTGCCGCTCCGAAGTTTAAATACTCTGTACTGTAGCAATGACAATAAAGTCCATTCATTCATTCATTCATTCATAAACACCTAATGGATCAGATTATGTAAAACACTCAATTTTGACAAAAATGGAGATAGAACCTTATAATTCGAACGTCACGATGTGATACTGTTTAACAAGCTCCGACATTTTGTGCGGTACAATGTAACATTTCACGCCTTCAACAATGTCGGCGGCAGGTTCAGTGGTTATTTGTAGGCGATTGGCCGATAAATCATTAAGAACGTGGCTTTTCCGTTTCTATACATGAAGCTTACGGTCAAAATGGAGCCCAGCCGTGGAGATCACAGTATCGGGAAGATGGCGGTCCGTGGACGGTTCAAAATGTCATGATGAAACAGCGGTCTAATGTAACAATTAGATGATTCGTGAATTATGTCGGCCAATGTGAATAAAGCGCTTATGAAGGTTTCATAAAGCCTTGGATCTGGATATTGATGTCAAGTTACACCAAATTGTGTTTTGGAAATATGCAATATCTGCATGTTAATTATGTGTTTTTGATCCTGAAGCCTATAAGCATAATAATAGTGTGCTTGATGATTATTATAAAATAAAATGTTTTATTATTTAGCCTTTATTTAACCAGGTCGGTCCCATTGAGACACCATGATCTGTTTTCCGAGGGAAGCCTGGCCAAGACAGCAGCTTAAAACATGGAGTTTCGACAGTTAAAACAAACAGCAAAATTACACAATAAATCAACCAAATCAACAACAACAGAAAATAGACAAAATACAATCTGGTCAGAGCAATAGAGTTAAATAATTATGCAGGCCTATACACTAATGTATACATCACAGCAGACCTATGGAGAAGTAAAACAAAAAGATATAGACCTACTTATGTCTAAGTCATCTCTGAAATAAATATCATTCTTAAGTGTAGACCTACTGTTAGACTGATTGACACAAAAGGATGGCTGCACAAAATGATGTGACGCAACACACCTGACTTACCAAAAAACACTTGTCAAAGCCAATTGTCCCATTACTTTTGGTGCACTGAAATAGGGGGACTGTGTGTATATAACATGGTGTCATTTCTAAATGGTGAAACCAAGTGTACACAAATACCCTCAATTAAAAGCTGACAAACTCTACTTCACCCTCTAATTACCTCATGGTAATTGTTCGTTTCAAATCCAAACTTTTGGGAGTATAGAACCAAAATAAGAAAGAATGCTTCACTCTTACGCCATTACTTACCCAGGGGACACTGTATATGCCCGTGGGTGTTTGTAAACGGCTCTTCTCTCAGCACTGAATTGTGATAAGTTCTCTTGTCATGTTTGTTTGCTGGTACAGAACGCTACATCCTTTCTTTTGGTAAAAGGCTAGGATCTTCATTATTTACAATATTGTTTCATGCTGCATTAATAGTGTAATCACGCTTTCTTTCACTCCTCAAACGCTCCGCATACTTTGTTATAACATACAGTTGTAACCTTATCTACAACAATACGTCTCAGTGTGTTTTTTGCATTGCAGTTGGGAGAGTTCTTTACATCAAACTATATACGTATATGTAAATACTGACGAAATACTCTGACGAAATTAAGTTTTACGTAGCCTAGCTTATTCGCTCCAACCAAGTTAATGGAAACGCTCCACATTTCATGATTCGCATTTCGAAATTTGCTTAACTTTTATGGAAACACCCAGCTTGATTCGCAATTCATGATTTGCATTTTCGAAATTCGCTTAACTTTTATGGAAACACAACTAGAGAGTTAGATTATTGTTTTTTTCAGTATAATAGAGTTCTATATTAAAGTAGTCGAGTCATGAGATGGCTGTTTATGTTTAGGTGCCAGTATAATGATACTTAATCCAAGGGGCACCAGGTTCCCGCCCTTTTTAACTCTGTGGAAGCCCCTAAGCCGTGGTCACAGGGGTCAAGGTAGGCTTTGTTTGTCTGACAACCTCTTCACCGTCGACCTATCCTCCCATGTGGGGTGTGTGTGGGTAGGTGGGGGGGTTCCCAGGCAGCTATAACAAGGGTTGGGGAGAAGGTTCACTTCACATACAACCCATGACTCGGTTTTATAACCTGTATATGAGCAAGAACCCTCTGTGCAAATGGTTAAACAGATAACTATATCTGTGCAAACAAAAGAGTAAGAGAGAGTAAAGAACTGAGAACAGAGAAACGAAACATCTGTTCGATATTCTGTTTGTCTATAGGGTTCAAAGGTCACCCATGCATTCCAGTGGTCTGTGCTGAATCAGAGAGAAAAGGGGGGCAGACAAAGAGATGGAATCATCAGTCCATCAGGCTACGGCGTAACGGGGCGGCTGTGGCTCAGGAGGTAGAGCTAGAGGTCTAATGATCGCTAGGTCGGCGGTTCTGCGATCTGACGTGTCCTTGGGCAAGACACTGAGCCCCCAAATTGCTGAGCCGGCCGCCGGTGCCTTGCATGGTAGCTTGCCGCCATTGGTGTGTGAATGTGTGTGTGAATGGGTGAATGAGAGGCCATTGAAGCCAAGCGTTTCTTTGGAATAAGGCGCTATATAAGTGCAGTCCATGTAGAGAGGGACCAGTTCCACCAACCACCTAGAACAGTGGTTCTCAACCCTCTCCTCGGGGACCATCAGCCGTTCCACATATTTGATCTGTTCCACCACCAGCACACCTGATTCAACTAATCAAGTGCAAAGCAATTATGGTTTGTACTTGATTAGTTGAATCAGGTGTGCTGGTGGTGGAACAGATAAAATATGTGGAACGGCTGGTGGTCCCCGAGGAGAGGGTTGAGAAACACTGACCTAGAAGGTTCCACCAAGCATGTAGAGTGGGAGTCGAGCAGTGGAACAGTGCATCATTACATTTGACATGTTTGGCATTTAGCAGACGCCTTCATCCAAAGCGACTTGCAACAAATACATTTGACTAAGAAGTGGTCCTCTGTGACAGTTGGTAGAGCATGGACCATATATATACTGAAAATGGATGCACTCACTGCAATGTAAGTCGCTTTGGATAAAAGCGCCAGCTAGGTAAATGGCATATTTTAGTATTTATATTATTATTATTATTATTACTAAGTAAGTGAATCGTCTATCACCAGTGATAGCAAGAAAAAGTCATCTATGTTCGGGCCACAGGCCATTGGCAGTCGGGGCGGCTGTGGCGCAGGAGGTAGAGCTCCCGTCTAATGATCGCAAGGATGGCAGATCGGTGGTTAGACCCCCGGCTGGCCACATGTCAAAATGGCACTTTTCCATCTGGGTCCCGCTTTAGCGCGGTACGCTTTAGCGCGGTATCACTTCGGGGTCAGGTCGGGTCACTTTTGATCTGTTCTGGTTTCCATTATACACAAACCGACCCGGACTAGTAGGAGGAGTAGAGGATAGTAGGCGGAGTTAAAAAGGCAAAAAGCTTCCGGGTGTACACAGCAACAGCAGTGATTTTTTTGGAGAGAAAGAGAAAGAGAGAGAGGAAGCTATGTACACATAATAAAGTCATGTTTTTTGAACCCTTAAAACCACTGCCTTCACTTGTCTGCTTTATGAACTGTAGTATCATCATCGGGAAACGCCGACAAGACGCGAATCTACCGGATGTTGACTCATGACCCAGCCGGTGTTATTCACAGACAAACACGGTGCCGTTTGCGGGTTAATAACTTCGGTTTACCGGGGGTTAGGATAACAATTCAAACGTGTCCGGAAAGAGGAGAAGCCAGGGAATTCAAAAGTTTTTGAATGGAGTCGATCCTCCACTCCTATCACCGTGGACACAGCGCGGAGCGAATTCCCTGTTAAAACCGGCATTTGACTCATGAGTGAATGGTGAAAATGGCTGGACGGCTGCGGGCGAACTCCCGGTTCATCGAGTTTACGTTTAAAAGCATAACTTCTCGGGGTGTCAGCGCGGTGGTTAAGGGCTCAAAATGACCGTAGACAGATGGTGAAGTTAGCAAAGGAGTATTGTGTTTTTTTACCACCTCCACAGCCGGTGTTATTCACGGACAAACACGGTGCATAATAGCGATTTTTGTGTTGTGCTTGTTGTAAATAAAAGTTATATGATTCATTGAAATGACATTAAACTAAGATAATACGATGGTCAGCATAATTTTCCGAATCTTTATTAATAAGCTATTACAGAAAATGTAGTGACATTTTCCTAGTGAATGTGGTATTTTCAAGATGGCGGTTGTGAAGAAATAATATGGGATGGGACATGGGATGACGATTGTCCATTGACCAATCAACGGTGTGCAGCGTCACACGTCACACGCAGCCTGGCAAAGACACAGGTCCCAGGTACCTGCTCCGATGTGGTACCTGGGACCTGGGACGAAAGCGACCTGGACCGACGAATGGAAAAGGGGACCGAAGCGGGCAGACCTGGGTCAGCACCAGGTCAGCACCAGGTCTGCAACGTAGTGGAAAAGTGCCAAAAGTGTCCTTGGGCAACCCCAAATTGCTCCCAGTGAGCGGGCCGGCGCCTTGCATGGTAGCTTGCCGCCATTGGTGTGTGAATGTGTGTGTGTGTGTGTGTGTGTGTGTGTGTGTGTGTGTGTGTGTGTGTGTGTGTGTGTGTGTGTGTGTGTGTGTGTGTGTGTGTGTGTGTGTGTGTGTGTGTGTGTGTGAATGGGTGAATGAGAGGCCGTTGTAAAGCGCTTTGGATAAAGGCGCTATATAAGTGCAGTCCATTTACCATTACCATTTAATGCTAGAGGACTGAATGCCTACTCTACACATATGTAGGTTAACTTCTACTCAGTGTTCTTAATGGCATTGTGGTCAGAATTATTCACTCAAAGTGACGTGGTTTAAGCATTGCTGTAAATGATTAACTCAGACACAAATATATGGGCCCCTAAAACACAGTTGTTTTGCAGTGTTAGGTCACTAGGAAATGATCAAGGTAAAAGTTTGAATAAGCAATGAGTATCCCACTGAACCAGGATAATTGGTGTGAGGTCTGTGACAATAACATGTATTGTAATCACAGAAATGTGAAGGAAGTGTAGGACCTCTCCTGTTGAAATAGAAAGATAGGCTTTATTGAGTGTGTTTGATGCAATCACCTAGGTGAAACAATGGAGCTGCAGTAATGAATGTCTTTCCCTGCCATACTGTGTACAACCACGTTGCCCGTCTTGTCGTAAGAGGACCACAATGGAAATAAGTCCTAAACTTTGTTGTGTGTTATCCTCAGTGATTATCACCTGTTGATCACCGTCTCTCACCCATCCCATAACCCATCACTGCCTCATTTAAGTACCCCTGCTCCACTACCCCCGCTATCCCTCACCTCTGCTCTTCCTCACCCCTACCTCCTCCGTCTCTCTCCCCTCTCTCTGACTGTTAGTATTTTAATGCATCTGTATTTGCCAGTGTTCTATTGTTTTATTGTTTATTGTATTACTTAACCTTGTTTTATTTCTAGCTCCCCCCCCCCCCCCCCAAAGAGCCATTGCTTTTTGGTCAGGCTGCATTTGCAAATAAGAATTTGTTCTTACATGTTTACCTGGTTAAATAAAGGTTAAATAAAATAAAAAATAAAAAAAATGTATTCCCAGGGATGCAGGGATGCAAACTGGTGATGGCCCAAAAAGGCCTGAAAACAAAGAACATTTATGAAAATTGTTGACCTATTTTGAGGTAAAAACGGCTAAAAAGGCTAAAAGGTGACAAGTTTGCACCCCTGTAATTCATGTATATGTATTATTTTAAAAAAAAAAAAATATATATATCATTTGGGGTGCTTTTTGTGTGTGGTTTTCAAATGGTCAAATAAACCATTACCTAAACTAGAAATACAAAAAAAACAATCTAAACAGGACTGAGTAGTATCGGTGCTAAGTCCTCAGTTTAACAACGGGGGTGTGGTTGGAGAGAATAATAGTGAGAAAGGGAGAGAGAGAATCTGAAAGGGGAGAAAACAGAGGCAGATGTCAGAGGGTTCGGGGGCGGGGGAGGGTTTCAGGGGAGGGGGGGTGGGGGCTTCGGGGGAGGGGGGGTGGGTGGGGGACAATGCCTGTCGGGTGCTATCAGACATGTCACATGACCTAGCCACAGTGGATGTCAGTATGACCATGGGGGGGTCACTATAAGCATGTCACAACCAATCAGGGTGCAGGATTAAGGGGTAGTAGTAGTAGGTGGATATTTAAGTGTTTGTGTCCTGGCCCCTTGTGTGATTGGCAGGGAGAGACAGTGGCTGGGAACATAAAGGACAGAGTCAGGCCCCAACATGTATAAATACTGCAGGTTTATTACAGATTGTGTGTTTCCAGGGTAACTCAACAAGGAATCGTGTTCAGATTGAAATGCAGGTTCACACTGTAAATGTCGTTTTTTCTTTAGGACATGAATTGACACTATCTTTATGGCCGTGAAAGAAGAAGAAACATGTTTTTAATGACATTTTCTGTCAATTAGGGTAAGCGTTAGGGGTTAACCTTAGCCCTAACTCCAAACCTAGCCCTAGCTCCAGCCCTAACCCTAGTTCCTTTGGCTTCTGTTTTGTTTTAAAATATAACAGGTAAAAAGGTAGGCACTATAAGCTATTTGCTTCAACCAACACTTTTTCTGTCATTTTCTATTTCACTTAATCCCTTACTTATATGTCTTTTTATTATGACTGAAATAAACTTCTACTACTACTACTACTACTACTACTACTACTACTACTACTACTACTACTACTACTACTACTACTACTACTACTACAACCAACCCCAACCCTAACCCTAACCCCAACCCTAACCTTTGCCCTGGGACATAGCGGTTGTCCACAGGGTAACTCTGACCCAGAGCCCTAACCACTCAACCCTTGATGAATAATCTATTTTAATAGTCTCCCACAACCAGGAGAATACAGTGAAGGGAACAGTCCCATGTGACTGTGTGTTCGCTGATGCATATAACACAAGCAGATGGGGACAAACACAGCGGATGTAGAAACAAGATACAAGATGTTCATTTGTCACTCTGGTTATACAAGTACAATCGTGTGAGATACTGTCGCTGGGGGGCGGGGGGGGGGCTCCATTTAGGCTGCATCTAAGAAGACATATAGAATATAATTCGAAAATGTTTAAGAAGGTGTGGGAAAATGTAATGAACCCCTAACATATGACATCTAACATTTTGAAGTCTTTTGGGAGGGCAAACTTCTGTTTCCACATAGGAAGTAAACTCAGGTACTGAGGTTGGTGATTTTATTTGTTCTACGTGTAAAACTTGACGTGTTGTAACACGTTGACCTGGACATTATTTCTTGACCAACCGGATTCAGGCCTTCTAAACTTTTCTCCCCAACCCCCTTCTTCAACCATATACAAAGAGAAGTGCTCTGTTAAAAGGTTAGTTCAAAAATCATTGTCTTGGCCTACTGCCCAGTGAGAGTGTTTTAAACTGCCATAGAGACATGGTTAGCATGAAATATGCTATATGTTTCAAACCCATCTTTAAATGTTATTTGATCAATCTAGTGCTTATAGGTTACCATAGAAACTACTTTAGAAAGTACTTACTAGGTCTATCATTATTGGTTATCAGGCTGTTGTATAGTTCAAGTATGATATCTATTGGAGGTAATTATTGATACCTTACACTTTTTAAATAGATTTTATTGTTGTGTATTACCCTTGTCTTAAATTATGACATGCAGATGTCAAATGGCAATATAAGCTAATTGCTTCAGCCTACTACTATTACTACTACTACTACTATACTACTACTACTACTACTACTACTATTACTATTACTATTACTATTACTATTACTATTACTATTACTATTACTACTACTACTACTACTTCTACTACTACTACTACTACTACTATACTACTACTACTACTACTACTACTACTACTACTACTACTACTACTACTATACTACTACTACTACTACTACTACTACTACTACTACTACTACTACTACTACTACTACCCTTCATAGCAGCAGTGTGTGGGACTGGACTTGGGGTGAAAAGGGTGGAGGAAGGCAGTAGGATTGTGATGAGTGGGCGGGGGGGGGGGGTAGGTAGGGGGGGGCACTGGACCGGAGCCAACACCTGCCCCAGTCTGTACACTAGAGAGTAGCAGTAGGAACAGTCTCTATGTCCACTTGCATGACACAATAACTCCATCACACAATTGACTATTTAGAAGAAAAAAAAACACAAACGTCATTACCACACAGATACAGAAAACCGCCCAGTACATCACCGGTGCCCAACTCCCTGCCATCGAGGGCCTTCAGGAAACGCGGTGTGTCTGCGGAGGGCGCGAGGCATCGTTTGAAGACCCCTCTCACCCCGGTCACGACTGTTTGCCCTCCTCCTCCCACACGGGGGCGCTGTACAGAGTCTAGGCTCCCGCACCAGCAGGAGAGAGCTTCTTCCTGGCAGCTGTCAAGCAGCTGAACTCAAAATCCCGGCAGGAGCCTTGCCCCCCCCCCCGGCCCCCCAATACCGCCACCCCCCACCCAGCCCCCCCCTCCTCCCCCAACAGGAAGAACATTGTCCACCCCCGCCCCATACCACTCAGGACTTCAACTTAGCTTTTGCACCACTGCTGTTTTACACACTGTACATATACCCTAACTGTACATATATAACTGTACATATACCCTAACTGTACATATATAACTGTACATATATAACTGTACACATACCCTAACTGTGCATATATAACTGTACATATACCCTAACTGTACATATATAACTGTACATATACCCTAACTGTACATATATAACTGTACATATACCCTAACTGTACATATATAACTGTACATATACCCTAACTGTACATATATAACTGTACATATACCCTAACTGTACATATATAACTGTACATATACCCTAACTGTACATATATAACTGTACATATATAACTGTACATATACCCTAACTGTACATATATAACTGTACATATATCCTAACTGTACATACAGTATATAACTGTACACATACCCTAACTGTGCATATATAACTGTACATATACCCTAACTGTGCATATACCCTAACTGTGCATATATAACTGTACATGTCATATACCCTAACTGTACATATATGTATATGTATATACCTGTACATATATAACTGTACATATATAACTGTACATATACCCTCATCAGCGTAGGCCAGGAAGTTGTGAAGAGCTATACAAGCTTTGACGATCTTCACTGCTTTGTCTGGCAGATATACCAGTGAGTGCTCGCCCAAGGATTCTCCACCGTGCCACCAAAATGCCAAATGCATTCTCAATCACCCGTCTGGCTCTTGAATGACGGCAGACAGTTGTAGATCCTCTTTTCCATTGTCATGTTCTGACCTATTTAGCAAAACAAAAGACATACAGAGAGAGTATGAATGAATAGGAAATCGGTAGCACATTACAGGCATTTCACAGACTACTTAATCCAATGAATAATACAAATAGAATTCGATGTCTGTGACCTACCTGGGAAGGGGCGCATGAGGTTGTTGTGTAGTGGGAACGCAGCATCACCGACGATCACATGTGGGATTTTAACACCTGTTCCAGGGAGAGTGGCAGGTGGGCAGCAGGTTCAGTTTGTGTTCAAGCAGCATAGAACCGAATCTGCTCTCCCTGAAGATGTCTCCGCCACTTTCCCGTCCGTACAGCTAAAGGTCCAAACCCCCCAGGCTCTGACCCGCAGTTACCATGACAACCATACTGTTCTCAATGCAACTTTAATTGAGTTAAAAGGAAAACAAATTGCAACGCATGCTCTTTCACTCAGTCACTCACACGCACACATGCGCGCACACACACACACACACACACACACACACACACACACACACACACACACACACGCACGCTCACACACACACTGACGCATGCACGCACGCGCACACACACCGATTTAAAACTTGTTGGACAGCGCCACCTATTGTCTCTAACTTATTATGGCTGAGTTCGTAAATTCGCTCTGAGAGAGCCGGAGCGCACACTGGGTTCAACATCATAAAGGGGACCAAGTAATTTGATTGGACAAGAGGCGTTCCATGAGTGCTGATCAGATTTCCAGAGCGAATTTACGAACGCAGCCTTTAAGACTCTCTCTCAGACTCACAGTTGTTCGTCTCTCTCTGAACGTTGATTGCAACACTAATGACACTAAACACTAACGATTGTTTTGTTTTTTCACATCCATTATTAAGCAGTTTGTGGTCCTTTTACATAACTCGACTCTGCGACTAGGGACTACCACTGCAGAGCCAGTGTTATCTGTTATTGGGTCTTTTGATCCATCCGTAAATATCTGCATATATTCTGTATACTTCTTTTCCGTATACAGTACATATAAAATTCATGAACCAAATCTACATTTTCTTATCCCGTTCCTTGGTCTCGCGGGAATAGCTGACGTCTATCCTATGGCAAGCGGTGAGGTACAATATTATGGTTTATAGTATATCAGATGCATCAGATGTTACAACTCCTTTTAAAAAGTGCTGCCGTACACAATAACAATTATTCTAACAGTTTTTTAAAATACAAATATAATACACAATAAAATACAAATATGATGCAAATATGATGGAGGCCTGGGTGCCATACCTGTTGTGAAGGCAACACTGTTGTTTTCTAAATGTTTCAATAATCTTTAAACACCACCTCAATTACTAGGTGAAATAAAGGCTTAAACGGTCGATGAAGCAACATGGAAAACATGAAGTGTATAGAAATGTATTACGGATATAAGATTAGGAGTGTTTTCTGTGTTTTTCTTGCTTTGTTTGAATTTAGCACTGTCGTAATCACTTTTGTCACACTTGCACTAACAAACACATACAGTGATGCTTGAAAGTATGTGAACCCCTTGTGCAATTATTCTTTTTTGTTTGTGTTGGAATATTACAATAATATAATAATAATAATAATAAAGCATTACATTTATATAGCGCTTTTCCGAGGCTCAAAGACGCTGACAATATAGGAGAAACGGAAAACACAGAAACAACAAGCAACAGATAACATGGGCACATGGAACACAGAGTTAGCGAACGGGGAGAGGGGGGGGTGGTAGGGACAGGGGAGATGGTTAGGGGTAGGATGAGGACTTTGAATTGGATACGTTCTTTGATGATTATATATGGTGAAGTCATGTGTTCTCATATGTTCTCATGTGTGATGTCACCAAGGTGCGACTAATCTATAAATAAGCATGTGCAAATAAAGTAAGCCTCTTTCCGGTGTTAGCTAAACTGAAGTGAGCAGTGTGTGTGTTTGTTACGCCCCCTGGTGACTCGGGGTAGAAGGGCGCAACATAGAGCAACAAGAAGGACAAGTGAGGGTGCAGTCACACAAACTCCAGGAAACTAAGGGTTGCAATAAAATTGATATTTATTGATAAAGGGAACACAGGGAACAGAGAGGACTAACAGTGGCACCAAATAAAAGTCATAATCAAAATAATAACCCCCACCCCCCCTTTACAGGTGCTAGGCACCTCAAAGTACAGTGGGTGGTGCTCACTCTAAACTGGGGTGCTAGACAGCAGGTATGTCCTACGTACCGGTATATGCAGATGTAAACCCAGGATATCTCAACTAGTCATCTGTCCCTGTGTGCACAAATAAACATAAATGATTAACAAACAAAATACATAAACAAGGTAATATAATAAATGGAAACTTTCATACTTAACATACATAAATACAGAGACTGAGAACGTACACAGAGACTGAGACAGACCTTTTCCAAAAAACTGTTTGTGGTGCTGGTGGAAAGCCAGTGGGAAGTACAGAAAGACTGTGTAAGGTAGGGAGATGAAAGGGATATGGAAAGTTAGATCTTTACCTTTTCTTTTTAGTGTTTTCCCCTGCTTTTATATTCATTCTATGCATGTATATGTTTTTATATTAACTTCATGTTCTTATTCCTGTTGTAAAGCACTTTGAACTGCATTTCTTGTATGAAAGGTGCTATATAAATAAAGCTTTACTTACTTACATAAGTCATCTAAATGAACAAAACAAATAACACAAACAAAACCAAACAAGGCTCAACCCACCAGGGCCCTATTCCACAAAGCTCGATAAAGTTCTAAGCCTCGATAAAGTTCTAAGCCTCGAAAATGTTAGCTTGCGTTCGGTGCCATCAATGTGGCTCAAATAATTCGCTGCTTGGTTGAGCTCCTTCTGAGTCAGATATAATTAGCCTGGTCCCGACCAGGCTAAAACACAGGCTATAGTCATCCGTGCGTCAAAAAAGGCTCACAGGCGGAAACTAAACCCTGAACGAAAGTTCCTCATGTGTCTTTTAGGAAATATTAGTTCCCACTTCACATGAGATAGATAGATTAGATAGTTTGACTGTGTGATAGATAGATAATTTGATATTTTGAAAGTGTGATCGATCGATAGATAGTTTGATTGTGTGATAGATAACTTGATATTTTGAAAGTGTGATAGATAGATAAAGAAAAGAGTGTAAAAAAAAAAAGAAGTAATTGTCTCAACTTGCATTGCCGCTAGACAGCGGTCTGGCTGGCGTAGTGGTTAAGGCTGCGGACTCGAGTTCCAAAGGTTGCGAGTTCGAGACTTGACTAAGTCATTCATTTTTTTTTTTTTTACATTTAACCGAAGATTTCATGCAAAGGTTTCAAACACCATTGTAATCGTGTCAGTTCTTGTAAATTAGCCTGCACCATAATTTTATAGCCTACAATACTTTTTTAGATGAGATTTTAGATTAGATTCAGACAACGAAATCAGATGTGTGTTAATATGACTAAAGTAGTCTCTTTCTGTTGCTAGATTCTTACATGCACATATGTCACAAGAGAATATAGCAAGCTCTGTAGGTCTCTGAGACACTTGTGTGGAATGCACTCTACTCTGGTGAACAATCAGAGCATTCCATGTTCTAAAGGAGCAAGGGCAGTCCAAATATGTACATGGATACCGGGTGGTACGTCCAAAGTAAGGATGTTTTAGTTTGTAATGACTTAAGAGGTCAGACCTACTTGAAACAGAGGTGGAACACGTCTTACACTGCCACATTCACACTGCCGTTCACTGCAAAGGGGTGGAGAAAAAACGTGTTGGAACATACACTGAATTTATACTACATTACATTACATACACTGCAATTTGAATAGCATGCAGGGTTTTTCCTGGCTCAAAATGAGGCGGAGGTGGTACCAGTGGTGTTTGACATCGGGGGGGGGCCCATGAAGCAGGGCTGTCTGGGGGTCCTTAAACGACCGTCAAACACTTAATTTCTTGCATTCTGGTGAATTGATATGCACCAATTTGTGCCCGTTCTGCATCAATTTGCCTCATAATTCTCTACGCAGGAAAAACCCTGCATGTTTTTAGATGAAAGGTGCTATAAAAATTAAAATTAAAATTAATTTGATACATAAAATAGAATAACAATATAAAAAAATAGAATAATAGAAGAAAATTTTAAAAATACGCACAGAGCCTTTGGCACACCCTCTAGCTAGCACAACCAACACATTTAGATCTGTGAAGATATACAATTAATCACATGATTACTTTAAGGGACAATAAGCGGCCACTGATTTCTGGCAGAATTTTTCTTGAATAATTATTTGTCATTAACTTAATTCTTAACATTACCATACACTTTATACACACTGCACTCACCATATTTCTTCGCTACTGTATTGCACTGTACTGCATTGAACGGTTTTCATTATCAGGATATCTAGTATTTTGTTGTTATTGCTGAAAGGTCTTGCTGAAGCAAGCATTTGTATACTTTCACCAAAATTCCAGAGCTAAAAAGAGTAAATAGTTCCCGGGCCACCGCCTTGGAGGTAGCGGCTCTCAGGGGTAGGGCTTCGGGGTAGCGTGTAGCATAGTCCACCATTACTAGAATATATCTATGCCCCCTGCTAGTCTTCGGCAACGGCCCCACAATGTCTAGAGCCAGTCGTTCAAACAGTACATCAATGATAGGGAGGGGGATTAGGGGGTTCCGTACTGTGGGTCTCGGCGCGTTTCTCTGGCACTCGGGACAGGCGAGACAGTATTCGGTCACCGACTGTCGTATACCCGGCCAGTAAAACCGTGCGAGGACCCTCTCCCTCGTCTTAGCCATCCCCAGGTGTGCCCCTAGTAGATGCGAGTGTGCCATGTACAATATTTTACTAACATAGGACCTCGGTACTAACAATTGATCGGTTATCCTCCCCTCCCTCTCGACTACCCGGTATAGTAATCCCCTCCGTGTGACAAAGTGTGGGTGGCTCGGATCACTCATCGGTCGGACGCCCGCCCGTCATGGCGGCGTGCCTGTCCCCAGGCGTGTTTGAGGGTGTCATCCTCCAGTTGGGCTGTCGCGAACTGGCCCGGTCGTCCCTCCGGGATCTCGTCGGGTCCGGGGAACTCCGAGAACTCGGTGAGGGGGGAGGAGGCCGCTACGCTGTCTCCGGGGTTGGGGCGCTCAGATGCGGTCACCGTCTCCGCGCTGGTAGCCGCGGCTGGTGGGGTAGGCCCGTCTGAGTCCCGGGGTGTAGGGCGCTCGGATGCAGTCGCCGTTTCTGGGCTGGGGTTCTCTCCTCGGTGGGGGATATGTGTCGCTGGGTCCTGCGCCCTCCTCCTCAGTTCGTCCGGGGAAGAGGATCGGTCTGTGGACGGAGGTGAGGGGGCTGCATACGCTGGGCGCACCCGATGACGCAGGGCCCGTCGTCCTCGATGTCCCGACCGCGGGCTCTTGGGTCGGACCTCGGCGGCTAAAGACCAGAAGCGGGAGAAGATGGGGCAGTCGCGTCCTATCAGGAGGGGGACTGGTAGGTTAGGCACAACGCCCGCCTGCACTGTGAACTTCCCGTGAGGTGTCCGTACCTCTATGCAGCGGGTGGGGTAGCGTTTCGTGTCCCCGTGCACGCAGGCTACATCTACCTCTCCACTCGATTCCCCCTGGGCCATCTCGGGGCGCACCAGGGTAATTACGCTGCCCGAGTCGATGAGGGCTGAGGTGTCGCAGTCTCCAATGCGTACGGGGAGGTTTGGGGTCTTAATATCCTGATGGGACCAGCACGTAGTCAGGAGGCAGGCGGCCCGGTTTCCTTCGCCGGTGCTGGCGGAGGGCATGGGGACGTCCTCGCCGGGGCACTGCTGCGCCCAATGGCCAGTTTTACCACAGCTAAAACATATGAGAGGAAGGGGGTTGTGGACTCATTTACCACTGGTACAGGGTTGCGGACCACTGTACCCCCGCCCTCAAATGGTAAATTGCTTTTCTACAACAGCCACCACATAATATAAAAAATAAATACACAGTTGTAACATTAAATTCATGTATTTACAGTCATTAATCGTTTCAGAATACATATATCCTTCCGCCACAGAATATAGCACAGGTGTTCTAAATCGAATTGATTGGGAGGCGCATTGATACTGGAAATGCGGTCTGAACTGAAGGTTGTTGTGGTATTTACCACTGTTGCTAGCCAATCAGAATCCAGTATCCAAACATGCTGTTGTAGAATACTTGTTTATTCAGTTCACACGCTGCGCAGCACCCTACTCTGCGTGCTGGCGGTATTCTCAGGAAATAATAAGAAAAAGGCAGCTAAGTCTCTCCACGGCACAGCACACCCACTGGGTGAGCTGGCGGTATTCTCAGATAATAGTGATCACTGCAGGGCTCGCTTGTAGACCGCGTCTTGGCTACTTTACTCTCTCTCTCTCTCTCATCCACACTCCACACCAGTCTGGCTCCACCTGCAGGCCAGAACGCGCCATGTTCCCCACAGATACTGTCCAACGTTATCGATAGAATCTAAGCCTGACTTTGTGTCACACATGCCATCTTTATATATGAATATCTAGCATATCAGCCCAATAGAGCTCCCAGGTCTTCTGACGCTGGTTTTCTCTGTGTACCACATGTGCAAAAGAAGAGATTTGGTGAGGCTGCATTCTCATTTTATGCACCCAGATTGTGGAATGCACTGCCAGTTTACATTAGGGATGCAACCTCAGAAAATATGTTCAAGTCAAGACTGAAAACCCATCTTTTTAATATTGCGTTTAAATTACTAAATAATTAAATGATGATTATATAATGATTGGAGCACTTTGAGCTGCAAATAAAAGTTATTATTACTTTGAGCTATACAAATAAAAGTTATTATTATTATTATTTTCACTTATCTTTGCAGTGCATCGGTCTCGGATTACAACTCTACTCATTGACATCTTCCTCTATCTCTGTCCTTCAGCTTTCAATCCCAACAACTCAGACTACGTTCGCAGCAAATATAAGAAGAAGCTGGCGTGGTTTGAGGAGAGCTGTGAGCTCATTTCCTACCTAGGCTCAACTATGACCAGGAAGTACACGGCCACTCGGGAGCAGGACGTCGACTTTCAATACAAGCTGCACAGGTTCCTGGCCTTAGGAGAGGCCACAGGGGATACTGCGAGCCTGCTGTAGTCTGTCAGGATCGGTGTCATACTGTCAGTGACTGTTCATTGAAGTTATTAGCTCTCAGTATTCAGCATGTTGTGTTGTTGCTCTGTATGTCAAAGAGAAACGTTTCAATTCAACCCTTTTTTCAGACTGCTTGAATAAATAGTTCCAACTGTTTCATGTGTTATGGCTACTTTTAACCAGTTGAAGGTTGTTCTTTGTAAACACTTATTAAAGCATGAATCAAACCTCTAATTGAACCTTGTAATGTGTGTTCTTGTGTCTTTATTCAAAAATATGAAATTCCACGAATTGTACGACATTCCGAAATACATGTTTATTAGTGATGTTACGATCGACGCAGTAGTCACGACACGGCGTCAACCTCCCAACGTAATGTGTGTCGACACAAATGTATAGATTCTTGCGTCAATTTGCCAAAAACCATGTGATTATTCTAACAACGCTTTGTACGCCACGCAAGTGACTTTGACGACCGATTTGACCACTTTCTATTCTGCTCCTGGTAGCTCCTAACACCAGCTTCCATCACTTATTGATTTCTTTTTGTTTTTACTCGTTCGTCGGACAACTGCAGGAAGAATTTCACTTGTCCTAACTTAAAGCAGAGAGCAGAGATTATTTTGTCTTACGATGCCTGATTGATAGACGATTCACTTACTTAGACATATGTATTTGTAAATAATAATAATAATAACTTTATTTGTATAGCGCTTTTCCTGCAAACGTTGCAGTTGCAAATGTGTAAGTCACTTGTAAATATAAGGAAATCTCCCAAACTACAGTTACAGGATCAAAAGCCAAAGTCTGTTTTCATGTGCCTTAGGAGAAGCAAGCCACGGTGGGATGCCAGTGCAGAGATTTCACCCTTGATACCGAGGACTATTTGCAAATATGCCACCACTTGGATAGCCCCGTTCAGAGAGGGAGGGAGAGAGAGAGAGAGGGGGGGGGAGAGAGAGAGAGACAGTGAGAGAGAGACAGGGAGGGAGAGAGAGAGAGAGAGAGGGGGGGAGAGAGGGAGGGAGAGAGAGAAAGAGAGAGAGAGAGAAAGAGAGACAGAGAGAGAGACAGACAGAGACAGAGAGAGAGAGAGACAGAGAAAGAGAGATATTCCCAGTGCAGTAATGGTGAGAGAGTAGGAGCCTTACGCCATATACACTACTGCTGCTACAGAGTGTGTGTGTGACTCTAATTAAGGCGTAACGCCATGCTGAAGCTAATATTCACAGGATTACAAGCTGCAGTAATTTGATGACGAAATGGTGATGCATTATGGGTGTACAACTGAATACAAAATCACCCAAAGAAAAGTATCTTTTTCGAATATAATTTATTGTATTTTTGTATTGATTATTTTCATTAAAGATGATAATTTTAATAACAATCAAGCAACATTAAACATTTTATTCATTCAGGGTAGACCCAACACAACAAACCAATTCCAACCACTTTCTCAGAAATCTAGTTCAGGGCTTAAGCCAGTTGTTGAATGTAAAAAAATATATATATACTATATGCACAGCAAAAGCTTTGAATGGACAAAGAGCTTATACATATTAATCAAACAATTACTTTAAAAATAGAAAAACTATGTTAAGCATATTTACAAATATAACCACACCACCTTTCACTCTTGTTTGAAATTCTTCCCACACTGGGAGCAACTAAACTCTGGTGTTTTGTTAGGAGCAGTGGTATGGTTTCTCTCCTGTGTGTATTCTTTGGTGTGTCTTCAGGACTCCTGCTTTACGGAAACTCTTCCCACACTGGGAGTACTGGTATGGTTTCTCTCCTGTGTGTATTCTTTGGTGTGTCTTCAGGACTCCTGCTTTACAGAAACTCTTCCCACACTGGGAGCACTGGTATGGTTTCTCTCCAGTGTGTATTCTCTGATGAATCTTCAGGTTTCCTGCTTCACTAAAACCCTTCCCACACTGTGAGCACTGGTATGGTTTCTCTCCTGTGTGTATTCTCTGATGGTTCTTCAGGTGTCCTGCATGAATGAAACTCTTCCCACACTGGGATCACTGGTATGGTTTCTCTCCTGTGTGTATTCTCTGGTGCTTCTTCAGGTTTCCTGCTTCACTAAAACTCTTCCCACACTGGGAGCACTGGTATGGTTTCATTCCTGTGTGTATTCTCTGATGCTTCTTCAGGTCTCCTTCTCGACTAAAACTCTTCCCACACTGGGAGCACTGGTATGGTTTCTCTCCTGTGTGTATCCTCTGGTGCATCTTCAGTTCTCCTGCTTGACTGAAACTCTTCCCACACTGGGAGCACTGGTATGGTTTCTCTCCTGTGTGTATTCTCTGATGGTTCTTCAGGTGTCCTGCATGAATGAAACTCTTCCCACACTGGGAGCACTGGTATGGTTTCTCTCCTGTGTGTGTTCTCTGATGAATCTTCAGTTCTCCTGCTTGACTGAAACTCTTCCCACACTGGGAGCACTGGTATGGTTTCTCTCCTGTGTGTATTCTCTGATGCTTCTTCAGGTCTCCTTCTCGACTACAACTCTTCCCACACTGGGAGCACTGGTATGGTTTCTCTCCTGTGTGTGTTCTCTGATGAATCTTCAGGTTACCTGCTGCACTAAAACTCTTCCCACACTGGGAGCACTGGTATGGTTTCTCTCCTGTGTGTATTCTCTGATGATTCTTCAGTTCTCCTCCTTGACCGAAACTCTTCCCACACTGGGAGCACTGGTATGGTTTCTCTCCTGTGTGTATTCTCTGATGCTTCTTCAGGTCTCCTTCTCGACTACAACTCTTCCCACACTGGGAGCACTGGTATGGTTTCTCTCCTGTGTGTTCTCTGATGAATCTTCAGGTTACCTGCTGCACTAAAACTCTTCCCACACTGGGAGCACTGGTATGGTTTCTCTCCTGTGTGTATTCTCTGATGATTCTTCAGTTCTCCTCCTTGACCGAAACTCTTCCCACACTGGGAGCACTGGTATGGTTTCTCTCCTGTGTGTATTCTCTGATGCTTCTTCAGGTCTCCTTCTCGACTACAACTCTTCCCACACTGGGAGCACTGGTATGGTTTCTCTCCTGTGTGTATTCTCTGGTGCGTCTTCAGGTTACCTGCTGCACTAAAACTCTTCCCACACTGGGAGCACTGGTATGGTTTCTCTCCTGTGTGTGTTCTCTGATGGTTCTTCAGGTGTCCTGCTTGACTAAAACTCTTCCCACACTGGGAGCACTGGTATGGTTTCTCTCCTGTGTGTGTTCTCTGATGAATCTTCAGTTCTCCTGCTTGACTGAAACTCTTCCCACACTGGGAGCACTGGTATGGTTTCTCTCCTGTGTGTTCTCTGATGAATCTTCAGGTTACCTGCTGCACTAAAACTCTTCCCACACTGGGAGCACTGGTATGGTTTCTCTCCTGTGTGTATTCTCTGATGATTCTTCAGTTCTCCTCCTTGACCGAAACTCTTCCCACACTGGGAGCACTGGTATGGTTTCTCTCCTGTGTGTATTCTCTGATGATTCTTCAGTTCTCCTCCTTGACTGAAACTCTTCCCACACTGGGAGCACTGGTATGGTTTCTCTCCTGTGTGTATTCTCTGGTGCGTCTTCAGGTGTCCTGCTTGACTGCAACTCTTCCCACACTGGGAGCACTGGTATGGTTTCTCTCCGGTGTGTATTTTCTGATGAGTCTTCAGGTTTCCTTCATGACTAAAACTCTTCCCACACTGGGAGCACTGGTATGGTTTCTCTCCTGTGTGATTTCTCTGATGAATCTTCAGTTCTCCTGCTTGACTGAAACTCTTCCCACACTGGGAGCACTGGTATGGTTTCTCTCCTGTGTGTATTCTCTGATGATTCTTCAGTTCTCCTCCTTGACTGAAACTCTTCCCACACTGGGAGCACTGGTATGGTTTCTCTCCTGTGTGTATCCTCTGGTGCATCTTCAGGCTACCTGCTTCACTAAAACTCTTCCCACACTGGGAGCACTGGTATGGTTTCTCTCCTGTGTGTACTCTCTGATGAATCTTCAGTTTTCCTTCTCGACTAAAACTCTTTCCACACTGGGAGCACTGGTATGGTTTCTCTCCTGTGTGTATTCTCTGATGCTCCTTCAGGTCCCCCTTTCGACTAAAACTCTTCCCACACTGGGAGCACTGGTATGGTTTCTCTCCTGTGTGTATCCTCTGGTGCATCTTCAGGCTACCTGCTTCACTAAAACTCTTCCCACACTGGGAGCACCGGTATGGTTTCTCTCCTGTGTGTATTCTCTGATGATTCTTCAGGTTTCCTGCTTTACTAAAACTCTTCCCACACTGGGAGCACTGGTATGGTTTCCCTCCTGTGTGTATCCTCTGGTGCATCTTCAGGCTACCTGCTTCACTAAAACTCTTCCCACACTGGGAGCACCGGTATGGTTTCTCTCCTGTGTGTATTCTCTGATGATTCTTCAGGTTTCCTTCTCGACTAAAACTCTTCCCACACTGGGAGCACTGGTATGGTTTCTCTCCTGTGTGTGTCTGTGGGTGTGTTTTATGGTGATTCTTCCGCCTTGAGCTCCTGTGTTGTTTATGGTTTCCTGATGTGGTGGAGCTGGGCTCGCTGTCTGAACCTGGGTTGGAGCTCTGCTGGTCTGTAAGAATAGGAACATATACAGGGTTACATAGGCAAGTTTAACTTTAATATATACGTTTAGGCAAGGCAAGTTTATTTGTATAACACATTTGATACAACAGGGGCAATTTGAAGTGCTTTACATACAGCATAAAAAAAATACAGCAAGAGGATAGTAAGAAAATAAAAATAGAGAGAAATTAAATAGATAAACATTTAACAAGATAATAAACAATGAATAAACAGATATAGGTAAAAGTGTTCTCTATTTAAGTATGTCTCTCAGAGAGATAAACCTCTGCACCTTGTAGAAGTATCGTGCCCTGATACAGGATTAAAGTCGCAGATTATCACGGGTAGTGGCTGCATGTATGATGCAGAAGAGGTTGATTATCATTATTAAAAACAATAGTCATAAATATGCAAATATTCCGGGTGCGTGGAGCGCTATTTCCATACACCCATTCACCCATATGTCGCATTCGATTGGAACACCCCACCGTTTGCATCCCACCCCTGTTAGATTCCCCAGGCTCTGGTAAACACGGGGATGTGTGTATTTTGATGCTAGCCCCCCGGGAGGTGAGGCATGCCCCTCCTGCCTGCGTGCCTATACTATGTAGCGGAGCAGGCTTACTTCCCTATACTATCTACATGCCTATACTATCTACATACCTTTACTATCTACATGCCTTTACTATCTACATGCCTATACTATCTACATACCTATACTATCTACATGCAGTGTTTCCGCCACGATGGAATTTCCTCCGCCACCATTCAGATTTCTCAACCCAAAAAAAATAAAAAAATTAGGCCGCTTTTCAGACCTTCACAGCGCTAGACACACCCACAAGCGCGAAGCGACGCGCTTGCAAAACTGTTTTGTGATTGGTCGAATACATCTAGGCTGCGTCTAGTCTACAAACTACTTCAAATGTTACAATCCATTACAGATTGATTAGCAACACTGCATCAGCACGACGGTGGGTTATTGCATTCTATGGTTCGTGTTCTTATACCAGTGCTCAGTATACAAGTATTTTAAATGAACATTCGTAATGTAGTCTGATGTTCATGGTCAACTAAATCAGGCTATTTTGTGAAACAATTATGTTTCCGCTACCTTAGAACTACTTAAAGTAATTGCCAGAAATGTTAGCTAGCAATGTTAGCTAGCTATGTGTTCATAAATTCCTGGTTCCATTTTCAGATGAGTTTGTTAAAGTATTTCAAACGAAAAGTACCAGAAGATGAGGAAGATGGTCAGGTAACCACACATAGTGAAAAATATGATGATAAATACGATGTAATAATATGATGAGACGGTATGATATGGCACGTGTGTGGTGGTCTTGCGGCCTGTCTCGTTCCAGCGAGTCAACTCGTATACATTGTGCGCTCTGCACTGCGGGCTAACGATCTTGTAACTTCGCAAACAATAGCAGCATTTAAAATGTTTTTTTAAAAAGTTTAGTTTATGTTCAACTGGAAAAGGTAGTGAGCACAGAATTTCGTGTTTTGAATCTGCTAAAATTGCCTTTTAAAAAAGCCTGGAGCAGGAGAGAAGAGTGGAGCAGCAGAGAAAAGAGTAGCAGGAGAGAAGGGTGGAGGAGAGAAGAGTGGAGCAGCAGAGAAGAGTGGAGGAGAGAAGAGTGGAGGAGAGAAGAGTGGAGCAGCAGAGAAGAGTGGAGGAGAGAAGAGTGGAGCAGCAGAGAAGAGTGGAGCAGCAGAGAAGCAGGGAGACAAAGGAAAACAGACTCTCAGGCTGGGACCCTAAATGGGCAGAGAACAGGAAGTTCCCATGGCTGTACAACAGTGACCGTGGTGAGTATACTTTTTACACCATATCATGCACTTCAGAATATTTCAGTGCAATATGACCAATAATGCAAATTTACTCTGTCCTTACAGGAATGTTTTGCCGCTTATGTCGGCAACATAAACAGACCCCAAAGGGAAGACCAGCAGGAGCCAATCGGCCATTTATAGAGACAGGCAGCCAACAATATAGGCTTGATCAATTGGACAGGCATGCGAGGACAGAGCACCACAAACAAAGTGTGAAGTGTCATGCTTCAGTGGCACAAGGTGAACTTTCTTCTTTAGATATAGGAAGCTATTTTAATTGATAAAGGACTATCAGGTATAACCAGCTTTTGTTGCAATAACCATTTGTACCTGCTTTGTATAGGTTCTTCAGTTGTGACTGCATTCAACCCAGTCATCAATTTAGAGCATGAGGCCATCATTGGGGGGTTTAAATGCCTCTATTACCTCACCAAGCGAGAGCAGGCACACCACACCAATTATCCTGCTCTCCTTGAACTTGCCGAGTTGCTGGGGTGTGACTACTTCAAAAAGCTGAAGGTAAACAATGATCATGCTTGCTATGTTGTTCTTGTTCTTGTTCGTTGTTCTTGTTCGCAAATTATCTTCAAAATGTAATATTCCAACTATAATCAAATGTATTTTTAGATAGGGAAACAGACCACCTACCGGTCCCATGTCATCATAGATGAAATGTTGGAGATTTTGGCTAAAGTGGTCATGGAGCCAATCCTCCAAAACATCCACTCGTCCTTGGCTATTGGGCTGGAGGTGGATGAGAGCAGACGTCTCTGTGCAGAAGCAGCTGGATATACACATCAGGTACTATTCAAATCAAAGTACACTGATTGTGTCTGAGTAATACATATATGTTGAGGATGTCTTTTTGTGCTTTTCAGATATATGGACAATGAAGGCCAGCTCCACAGCCAGTTCCTCGATCTGGTGTCAGTGCCTGACGGAAAGGCAGCTACTATAGTGGCTGCCATAAAGGATGTGCTGCACAAAAACAAGGTTCCAACCGAAAGGTTATTTGGATTGGGAACAGATGGAGCTGCTGTAATGACCGGTATGAGACACAACATGAGCAAGTGGAATTACTGTAAATGGGTTTTTATTTTTACTGCATGTTTTAGTTGCTCAGACACTGACCATGAAATGGTATCTGCATGTCTTGATTCGATTATATTTATTTTCCTGTAACAGGGCGGGTGAATGGTGTGGCCAAGCAGCTGCAGGACGACTTCCCCTGGATGCTGCCAGTGGCGTGTGCTGCCCATCGCCTCGCCCTGGCATGTAGGGATGCCTCATCTGCGGTCCCCTACATGGCTACCTTCAGGGACCACTTGCAGCAGCTCCATCTATACTTTCATAACAGCGCCAACAGAACGGCCGTTATGAAAGCTGCAGCACAGACCTTGGGCCTCACTGACTTAAAAATGAAACATAATAAAATACTTTTAACTTTTAACAGTAATGTTGGCCATGATTGTGTACTTCAGATGCACTTCCTGTGTTCTGAATGTCTTCTCTCATGACGGAAATATGTTTCAGCAAGTGAAGGACACACGCTGGCTGTCCCAGCACCTGGCAGTAATGAATTTGCAGCGGAACCTCAGTGCAGTCCTGGGTGCCTTGGCTGATGAGACAGAGTACCATAAGTGCCCAATAGCCAAGGGCCTGTATGGGTTCTGCTGCACCTACCGCTTCGTTGCAGCGGTCTATCTGCAGGCGGATGTTCTGCCACATCTGGCTCGGCTGTCCAAGATGTTCCAGAAAGAAAATGTCAACTTCTTGGCCATCAAAGAGCAGGTATTTCCTAAAGGCAAATCACTTTTAACATGTTGCTCTAGAACTCAATATAACTAATCATAGCCTTACTGGAAAAAAATTAAGCCTGGCCCTTGTGTGACTACCGTATTTTCCGGACTATAAGTCGCGGTTTTTTTCATACTTTGGCTGGTCCTGCGACTTATAGTCAGGTGCGACTTATATATCAATAATTCATAATCTCTGACTGACATGAACTGACATACGGTAATCTCTGACTGACATGAACCAAGGAGTAAACATTACCGTCTACAACCACGAGAGGGCACTCTAGGCGTGTGACAACGAGTAGGCCTACCACTGAAAAAGACAGCTGATGACACAAACAAAATAGAGTCAAAAAGAAAATCCTATTCTGCAGATTACAAACTGCAACTTGTAAAATATGCAGCCGAAAACGGTAATCGAGCAACAGAAAGAAAGTTTGGAGTGAGTGAGAAACTTGTGAGGGACTGGCGAAAAGCAGAGGTTACTCTCACTGCCATGAAGAAAACGAAGAAAGCGAATCGTGGGCTGAAAGCTAGATGGCCAGAGATGGAGGAACGAGTCCACAGATGGGTGCTTGAACAACGTGCTGCCGGGAGAGGCTTGTCAACAGTGCAGTTACGTCTCCACGCCCTGGCAGTGGCCAAGGAGATGAATATCAATGACTTTGCTTGTTGGACTCGCTGGCTTGTTATGTCCGTTTTCGCCTATTCAGCCTCCCAGGTAGGCCTATGTTCTTTATTAATGTGTTCATCTTTATTCATTAATGTGTTACGTTAACATACCGGACACCTATTGAGCCTGTTGTTCTGTGTGCTATAATATGTACGGTGGTTGAATAACTGTTGTGTTACGTTAACATACCGGACACCTATTGAGCCTGTTGTTCTGTGTGCTATAATATGTACGGTGGTTGAATAACTGTTGTGTTACGTTAACATACCGGACACCTATTGAGCCTGTTGTTCTGTGTGCTATAATATGTACGGTGGTTGAATAACTGTTGTGTTACGGTACGTTAACATACCGGACACATTACATTTTTGGGCATTTAGCATAGGCCTTATTCCATAGCGACTTTACAACCAATTTAGTAGGGGTGTAAATCACCAGCTTCATCACGATACGATATTATATCGATTTGTTTGTATGACGATACAATGTATGACGATACAATGTTTGACACACACACACACACACACACACACACACACACACAGGTTCAGAGAGACATCCAGTCACACACGCACACACACACACACACAAACACACACGTCCACACACGTGTCACACACGTCCAGCAGGTCTGATATTGGTCTGACTGGATTCGCCTCGAAGAGTAGATGTTAAAAAATATCTTTGGTGTCCAAAACGGTCAATGTATTCGCCCATTAGACTCCCGTTAGACGCACTCTCATTAGACGCACTCACACAAGCCGAACATTTCCGAAGATCACCGGAGATTGCCGAACGCGAGAGGAGGAGGAGCCGAGAAGTGGAGCCGAGCCAGTCGACAGTCACACACGGTGAATGCGAGTCACACATTGCGAACGCGAGTATGTTAACGTCCCTGGTTCAGAGAGATGTTCCAAAATATATATTAAAAGGGATAGACTTACTGTCTCTCATCAAAAATGAAAAACATTCGTATCTTTTTCAAGTCTCTCTCTCTCTCTGCGCGCATAAGATGACGATATAGATCGATATTTTTACATTGCATCGATGTAATCAGATCGTTAGTCAATGAATCGATGCATCGATGTGAATCGATGTATCGTTACACCCCTACAATTTAGCCTATTCAGCCTCCCAGGTATGTTCTTTATTAATGTGTTAATATTTTTATTTATTTATTTATTTTATTTTTTTATTCATCACATACCGGACACCGGTATTCAGCGGCATTCAGCCTGAGCCTGTTGTTCTGTGTGCTATTGTGTAATTGAATAACTGAATGTTTTTGAGAAATACATTTCTACAGTAAATAAATGCGACTTATAGTCCAGTGCGACTTATATGTGGTTTTTTCCTCTTCATGACCCATTTTTTGACTGCTGCGACTTATACTCGGGTGTGACTTATAGTCCGGAAAATACGGTACCTTTATGAGGTCCCAGTGACGATGGCGTGCCTGAGGACCATCAGAGATGCAGGAGATGCACAGCCCCCTGGCTCATTCTTGGCCCAGCTCAATAATGAGCTTGATAACCCTGCAGGATTAGGGGCGTTTAATATCACCCATGAGGAGGAGAGGGAGAGGAGACGCAGAGGCCAGCTGGAGCAGACTAGGGAGGCGCTCTGGTCCCGGTTCAGGACGCAGGTACATTTGTTTTGGATGTTACATGTTGATCTAGTCTAGTACTATAAGTGTTAATCTAGTAAGTACTATAATAAGTCTGAGGAAATTAAACAAAATACCAGATAGGCACTAAGGTAGCCATCCCAGTTGTGTTTTGGAGGAAACAACAGCTATCCAAACTCCAAAGCTATCCAAACTTGCAGTCTTCCACTAGTATTGTATGTTTATCCTCCATACAGGGCATTTCTGTAAAAGACTCCCAGCACTCAAACTAGTCTGTAATTTGTGCCATGTTTAGGTAATGGAGCCCTATCTGGATGGCCTCCAGGATAGCCTGGACAGAAGGTTCCAGAACCTGGACATCATGGGGGCATTTCATGTTCTGGGACCCCAAGCAGCCAAGGAGGATGATGCCGTCAACATTGCACATCTTACCTCCCTGTCTGCAAAATTCCTGCAGCAGTCTGGAGGAAATGTACCGGTACTGCAAGAATGGCCTTCTTATAAGCAGCATGTGCTGATTGGAGCATTCAAGGTAAAATCTGAAAGTCACAATTAATAGTTCTGCAGAAAGATAATTGAGGACCCCAGAATAATGTTGTCTCACTGTGTTATGTGTTTCAGAACATGGACCAGCTCACTATGATGGGTAAACTGTCATCCCAGCACGATGAATGGGGACAGCTCTACCCATGTCTGAGTCAGCTGGCTGCCATTGCCCTCACAGTTCCCATCTCCAGTGTGAACTGTGAGAGGGACTTTTCCACAATGAATAGGGTAATTTACTAAGTAATCTAAATCTGATATTGTTTGATTTCTCTCACCTTCCCACATACCACTTATCTTATTTTTGTCATTGTTTCTATTTGCAGGTGAAGACTGACCTGAGAAACAGACTGCAGGGGGACCATCTGGCCGCCTGCATGATACTGAGCATCAACGGGCCGCCAATAACCGAGTTCCCTTATGACAGAGCCTTAGAGCTCTTCTTCGAAAAGAAAAGAAAAATAAAGTGCTCTCAGCCAGGCTGCACACTTTGCCACTAAGGCCCCCCCCCTCCAAAAAAAGCATGACCCTCCCCTGTTTTTCCACCTAAGAAAAATCCACCTCTACCAGAAAACTGCATTACTTACTTTACTCATGTACAATTATTGTGATTATGTACCTTGCTGCAATGCTAATGTTGAAAACATTAGGACACAGGAATTGCACACTACCTGACTACTTGAGAAATACCTGAACACTTTCATTTTCATCTTGTTGAACTTTGCACAGCATGTTACACTATTGATTGCACTTTAATTCTGCTGTAGTGCGACTACCATCACTTATCACTTTATTCCTTATCATTACTTAATTTACTTATTTACTTGTGATTATTGTGATGATGGTATTGTTGTGATTATGTACCTTGCTGCAAAGCTAATGTTGAAGAACCACAGCCAAAGATTTGTATTATTGTGTACTGTAAAATAAATTCAGATTCTGATTCAAGATTTTTTTGTATCATTAAAATAATAATAGTTACAACAACCATAAAGCCTCCATAATGATAATGAAAAGAAGGGGAGACGATTTTTTTATTGACAACGGAATTACATGCTGGAAAAACATGCAGACACAGACAATAAGAGACACACGGGAGAAGTACAGGAAAACATTTTATTTTTTTGGGCCATCCTCGAGGGTCAGCACTACCCGCCACCATTGTAAAAATTCCTGGAGGAAACACTGACATGCCTATACTATCTACATGCCTATACTATCTACATACCTATACTATCTACATGCCTATACTATCTACATGCCTATACTATCTACATGCCTATACTATCTACATACCTATAATATCTACAGTACAGGCCAAAAGTATGGACACACCTTCTCATTCAATGTGTTTCCTTTATTTTCATGACTATTTACATTGTAGATTCTCACTGAAGGCATCAAAACTATGAATGAACACATGTGGAATGATGTACTTAACAAAAAAGTGTGAAATAACTCTAAATTCAAGATGGCGGCGCGTTCGCAACTGGGTTTCCGTTAACCGGTAATTGCCGGACTTTGTCCGGTAATTTTTTTTGAAGTCCGACAAATTGAAAAGTCGTCGGACATATTGTCCGGACATATTGTCCGGTGAAAATAATTCCCTTTGAATACAATTCGCTAAAGTTCACATTCTGATTCCTTCTATTTTAAAAAAGACGAATATATAGGCTATGTATTTCTTTTATTATGATATGATTTGACACCGGCATGATGATGACTCCTAATGTGTAGGCCGGCCTATGCGAAACAGCGCACAGGTGCCACATGGGATTGATGCCAGATGGGATTACAGTTTAACCAGTCTATTACCGCTTAAACACAGTAGCCCATTCGGCGGTAACCCATGCCTATCTGGCAACCCTGCCAACCCGTCCACCATAGTAATACGGTTTCTTGATTTCCCATCTATGGGTGCGTTCGTAAACACGCTCTGGAAATCCGATCAGCACTCGCGGAACGCCTCTCGTCCAATCGAACGACTCGGTCGCTCTGTGACATCGAAGCCAGCGTGCGCTCCGGCGCTCTCAGAGCGTGTTTACGAACGCACCCCTAGAAGTTTCTAGCCAGCTGGCTGAAGCTGCTACACACACCAGAGCCATGGCGACCGAACGGCAAGTTAAACAACATACTATAAAAGTGACATTGTTTTACTCATTACTCATACATTTGTTGTCATTCAGTTATACAGTTATGTTCTTCCCATTGTCATACTCCCGAGCTAAACGAAATGCCTTCCCAACCAGCGAGACTTATAGAAATGACGTTGTTTTATTGATTTAAAAAAAAGGGTAAAACTGGAAAGAGAAAATAGAAAACTCACATTAATCCCAAACAATTTAACAAACTTCAGTTAACGTAATGTGGAGTCCGTTCATTGATCGATGCTGTCTGTTCAGTTCCCAGTGAGGCGCCCGTTCAGCGCTGGACCCGTTCAGCGCTGGATTTGACGCATGGCATAGCGCGCATGCGTCAAATCATGTTATATTATTATATATTATATAGCTCGCATCTAATCGTATCGGATGAGAAATAGACATTAAATGGCATATATAGGCCGCTACACAACAGTAATCACCGCGACAAACAGCTATATTAGATTTGGAGAGAAAAAAAACATGATTTTGAAAAAAAAATTTTTTATTATATTTTAATATGATGACCGGAATATATCACGTTTGTCCGGTAAATCGAATTCTTCCCGGACACGATGTCCGACGGCAAATTTTTCTAACGGAAACCCTGGTTCGCAAGCGAGGCTGGAAGGGCTCCCGACGTCGGTGCTTTTTAGCGTTTTTAAATACATTTGTATGTACATTTTTATGTCAGTACTTATAGGGAACTGTTGTGTAAATAGTACCTACAGCAGACTAGACTTACTAGAAGTTGGTGCGCAAAACGAGAAGACAGTAACAGCGGAGTTCCTGAAGCAACAAAAGATCCCACACGACATTGCTCGCATACCGGGAGAACAATGGTACACAGTCCCGTCCCTCAGACGCAAACGTCGGCGCCGAGACCGTAAACAACGCCGAGGCCCTAGGGGAGGCCTGCTAGCTAGGCTGAGGAGAAGCCCGGCCAAGCCAGCTTTGCAGAGTATATTCCTCTCCAACGTAAGATCCCTCGCTAACAAGATGGACGAACTGAGACTGCAGGTTGCTTCCAACAACACCGTGGGGGATAGCTGTGTGATCATTCTCACAGAAACCTGGCTCAGCGCTACCATCATCGACTGCTGCTTAGTGAGAAGACGCGCAGGGGCGGCCTGATCATTTCTACGAAGGACAGCTGGTGCTTAAACACGAAAACTGTAAGTAGCCACTGCTCCCCAGACCTGGAATACTTGACTGTTAAATGCCGACCCACATACCTCCCGAGGGAATTCAACGCGGTGTACATAACAGCTGTTTACATTGCACCAAGCGCGGATGCTAGCTTAGCATTGGCGCGGCTACATGACGTCATCAGTGGTGGACAGAGCGCGGATCCTCAGGCAGTGCACATCATCGCGGGGGATTTCAATCATGCTGACCTGAAGGTAGTACTACCCAAGTTCTATCAGGATGTTAAATGTGCAACAAGAGGAGAATAAACACTGGACAAGGTATACACCAACATCAAGCTTGCTTACAAGGCTAGACCGCTAGCTCATCTAGGCATGTCTGACCACGTGTCCATCTTCCTGATCCCAGCCTACACTCCCATGAAGAAAAGTGCTCCCATCACCACTAAGACTGTCAGAACCTGGCCAGCAGGGTCCGCTCCACTGCAGATCTGCCTGAATGACACCTCATGGCAGGAATGAGCATGAGGACCTGGAACAGTTCACGTCGTCGGTTCTGAACCACATAGTGAACTGCACCAACTCAGCCACCGTGGACAAACGTGTCCGGGTCTACCCCAACACGAAGCCATGGATGACTGAGAAGGTCCGAAAACTGCTCAAGGAGAGGGACAACGCCTAGCGAAGGACACACTGCTGTACAGCACCACCAGGGCTAACCTAAACCGTGAAATCCGGGAGGCCAAGGCAGACCACAGAGAGAAGATTGAGGAATGCTTCCTGAGCAACGACTCCAGGCGGGTGTGGCAGGGGGTTCAGCACATGACAAACTTCAGAGCCAACAGGCTCACAGACGCGGAGGACGACCCCCTGCTGGCGGAAAAGCTGAACTCCTTCTACGCCCGGTTCGACGAGGGGCGAACGGAGGTAACCACAACACAAACACCACTCTCTCCAGCTCTCAGCAGCCTCACCCTCACAGAGCATGAAGTGAGACGCGTGCTGAAGGCGGTGGACCCCAGAAAAGCCTCAGGGCCGGATGGCGTCCTGGGACGGGTGCTGAGGGACTGCGCAGACCAGCTGGCCGGGGTTTTCACCAACATCTTCAACCAGTCCCTGTCCCAGGCCACCATCCCACCCTGCCTGAAAACCTCAACTATCATCCCAGTCCCGAAGAAAAGCACGGTGAGCTGCCTAAACGACTACCGCCCGGTGGCACTCACACCAATCATCATGAAGTGCTTCGAGAAACTGGTCCAGGCCCACATAGTCACACGCCTCCCGCCCAACCTGGATCCATACCAGTTCGCCTACAGAGCCCACAGGTCCACAGAGGATGCCATCGCGACGACTCTCCACTCCACTCTATCCCACCTGGAGAGGGGGAACAGCTACGCGAGACTGCTCTTTGTGGACTTCAGCTCTGCCTTCAACACCATCCTTCCAGACAGGCTAGTGACCAAACTACTAGACCTGGGACTATCACACTCCATCTGTGCATGGATCAAGGACTTCCTGTCTGACCGCCCCCAGAGGGTGCGGGTGGGCTCCCACACCTCCACAGCCATCAGACTCAGCACTGGGTCCCCCCAGGGCTGCGTGCTAAGCCCCATCCTCTACAACCTCTACACCTACGACTTCACCCCCGTCCACCCCAGCAACTCCATCGTAAAGTTTGCAGACGACACCACCGTGGTGGGCTGCATCTCGGGGGGGGACGAGGCGGCGTACAGGGATGAGGTGGAGCAGCTGGGCAAGCTGTGCAAGGTTAACAACCTGCTGCTGAACCAGTCAAAGACCCAGGAAATCATCGTGGACTTCAGGAGGAAAAAATCTGAGGTCCAGCCCCTGCTCGTCGATGGAGGGAGCGTGGAGAGAGTCTCAACCCTCCGATTCCTGGGGGTGCACATACAGGATGACCTGTCCTGGAAGACCAACACAGCAGCCATCATCAAGAAGGCACAACAGCGGCTCTACTTCCTGAGAGTCCTCAGGAAATACCACCTCAAACAGGAACTGCTTGTGACCTTCTACCGCTGCACAGTGGAGAGCATCCTCACCTACTGCATCTGCGTGTGGTTCTCCAGCTGCACAGCCGCAGAGAGGAAAGCGCTACAGAGAGTCGTGAGATCGGCCCAGAAGATCATCGGCGCCCCCCTCCCCTCTCTGGAAGAGCTGTACAACACACGCTGCCTCAGGAAGGCCTCCAAGATCTCCAGAGACCCATCACACCCTGGGAACGAACACTTTGTTCGGCTGCCCTCGGGCAGGCGGTTCAGGACCATGTCCGCAAGGAGCTCAGCTTCTACCCCAGGGCCATTCAGGCCCTGAACACAGCAAAGACCTAGGTTCTAGGCCCTGGACAATCTAGACAATTTGATGGCAGCTACTAGATTGTAATCAAGTGCAACACTGAAACACAACAGTGAACATTTCAAACCTGCAAACTGCGACACTTTAAATGAATGTGCAATAATACTATGTGCAATATGACAACCCTCGGGTACATTAGGTTCAGAGATAGGAAATGTAAGGATATTTATAGCATAGCATAGAGTACAGCACAGTGTTTTATTTGTATAGTATAGTATAGTGGATAGTGTATATAGCCTTTATTTATGTAAACCAGCTCTTTTCCCTTCTTGTTTTTAGTATTTTTTTCCTAGCACCGGGGAGCCTCCCCTCCCAAATTTCGTTGTATGGTACCTGTACTATTCATAGCTTTCAGTCACGTGGTTTCTTCCCTAGCAACCACCAACCTGACGGGCAACAAGTATCATAGCAACATCGCTCAACATGGCTGCCTACTATTTAGACCACCTCACCCATGAAGAACTATCAAGATACACGACGGTGATAAGAGTGGAGGATTGACACCATTCAAATAGTGTTGGATTCCGTGTCTTCTACTCTATCCGGACACGTTGGAATTATTATCATAACCCCCAGAGAATCAAAGTTATTGACCTGCAAAGGGTGCCTCCTTGACCGGCTTTTCCCGTGAATAACACCGGCTATGGAGGTGCTACAAACACAAGACTAGTATTGCTAAATTCACCATCAGTATACGGTCCTTTTGAGCCCTTAACCACCGCGCTGACACCCCGAGAAGATATACTTTTAATACGAAACTCGATCAACGGGAGTTCTACCGCTGCTGGACGAAACTCCCAACTCCCGCTGTTAGCGAGGCGAGGGAATATTTATATCCGGGAATTCGCTCCTTGCTGTGTCCACGGTGATAGGAGTGGAGGATCGACTCCATTCAAATAGTGTTGGATTCCCTGTCTTCTACTCTATCCGGACACGTTGGAATTATTTCCCTAACCCACGGGAAATCAAAGTTATTAACCCTATTAGAGTTAAAGACGATGTTTTCATAATGTAAAATAAGGTTAAAACAGGATACTCTGTTAATTCTGTATATGAACCTTGTATCACTGTGTAAACTCTACAGCCTGTCTCTGGGCTCTGTTAATGATTGTGTGAACCTTGTACTCTGGACTCTGTTTGTGAACTTTTCCTCCCCTGCTTATCAGATTTCCATGACACTTTTCGAAAACAGGTTTTGGTCGCTCACGGCCACATCTGTTAATGATTCGTTCTGAACACCACCCCACTTTTCTAGGACTCTGATAGGATCACAAACTGCCTCCTCTTTTCCATTCTGTGAGAATAAAGACTGGCTTACAGGAGGAGAGATTAGTACCAATATGGGGTCACTCTCTCAGGAGAGGCCTCATATTCGTCCTCCTTGCAAGTAAATAATAATCATGATTGATTCCGTGTCTCTTTGTTGTTTAAAGTCTACTACGGTCTGTTTGAACTAGCGATGGGTTAGCATGGCTTGCATTACAACCAAGCTGAACAGAATATAGCATTTAAGCCCAGAACCAGAACCCGACAAACCCGCAAAAAGTGGGTTTTGCCCGTGGGTTTTGCCCGCAAAAAGTGCCTTTTGCCCGTCAGGTGGGCGTTTCCACTATGCTGTGACGTCACATGAAAGCTATGAATATCAATGACAATAAAGACCATTCATCATTCATTAAATATGTCTTATATTTTAGATTCCTCAAAGTAGCCACCCTTTGCTTTTTTGTTGTTAATAAAATATATAATAATAATATTAAATACATAATTCGAGGGCCGAAGAACATAACCTCCTATCTGAAAAATTCACTTTTTTTTTTTTCTTGTAGAATGCTATTTTTAAAAAAAATAGCATTCTACAAGAAAACAACACAGTTATTTTTTAAGGATACCCCTATACAATTCATACAATTGTATAGGGGTATCCTTACAAAATAGCATTCTACAAGAAAACAACACCGTTTTTTGTGTTTTCCCAAAAAAGTAAAATTTTCAGATAGGAGGTTATGTTCTTCGGCCCTCGATATATATAATAACATATTATTATTAACACATATTATATTTAATATTATTATTATATATTTTATTAACAACAAAAAAGCAAAGGGTGTCTACTTTGAGGAATCTAAAATATAAGACATATTTAGAGTTATTTCACACTTCATTGTTAAATACATCATGAATGAATGAATGAATGAATCATTCCTATGTGTTCATTCATAGTTTTGATGCCTTCAGTGAGAATCTACAATGTACCAAATAGTCATGAAAATAAAGGAAACGCATTGAATGAGAAGGTATGTCCGAACTTTTGGCCTGTACTGTACATGCCTATACTATCTACATACCTATACTATCTACATGCCTATACTATCTACATACCTATACTATCTACTAGGGGTGTAAATCACCAGCTTCATCACGATACGATATTATATCGATTTGTTTGTATGACGATACAATGTTTGACGATATCACAATGTCAGTCACGATACGATTTCGATTCGATTCGATTCAAGATCGATATGACGATATGATCGATATGACGCGATATCATATGCCAATCTAACACAATTATCAATTGTAATAAGTGGTAATTAACATACAGCTCATTAACATACACACACACACACACACACAGGTTCAGAGAGACATCCAGTCACACACGCACACACACACACACACACACGTCCACACACGTGTCACACACGTCCAGCAGGTCTGATATTGGTCTGACTGGATTCGCCTCGAAGAGTAGATGTTAAAAAATATATTTGGTGTCCAAAACGGTCAATGTATTCGCCCATTAGACTCCCGTTAGACGCACTCTCATTAGACGCACTCACACAAGCCGAACATTTCCGAAGATCACCGGAGATTGCCGAACGCGAGAGGAGGAGGAGCCGAGAAGTGGAGCCGAGCCAGAGTACACAGTCACACACGGTGAATGCGAGTCACACATTGCGAACGCGAGTATGTTAACGTCCTTGGTTCAGAGAGATGTTCCAAAATATATATTAAAAGGGATAGACTTACTGTCTCTCATCAAAAATGAAAAACATTCGTATCTTTTTCAAGTCTCTCTCTCTCTCTCTGCGCGCATAAGATGACGATATATATCGATATTTTTACATTGCATCGATGTAATCAGATCGTTAGTCAATGAATCGATGCATCGATGTGAATCGATGTATCGTTACACCCCTACTATCTACATGCCTATACTATCTACATGCCTATACTATCTACATACCTATACTATCTACATACCTATACTATCTACATACCTATACTATCTAGCAGAACAGGCTTACTTACTCGACTTTCAAAAGACAAGGTACTGGGGGGGATCACGTGGGCTGGCAATGGAGTAGAACGTGTTTCGCTTGAGCTCCCGTCGGACTTCTGTTTTATTTAATTTAATAAGCTTTCTACATTACAAAATACTGGGAAACGTGTCTCTAACATATTCCTAAAATCAAAAGTCTGTGTATTTAGGGGTCAATGGCTGCAAATCTGCGCAAATATAAGTACAATCCGTCCACTACTAGGCCAAAAGCCACCGCGACGTCGAGTCCCACAGCTACCCCGGCTCAGACGGTCCCGCCCCGGACAGACAGCCCAGTGATGGACGCTGTAGCGTTGAAAACAGAGATCCTCCTCTCGCTGAAATCCGACATTGCCGAGGTGATAAAGACAGAGATTAAAAATGCACTAGCCGAAGATTTCAACTATATTAAAAGTGAACTTCAAGCAGTAAAATCGGAAATCATTAACAATACTGCAGCGGTTCAGTCTGAGATTGACCAAATAAAGGCTACAATCACGGAGGTGGAGGGCGGCCTGTCAACGTGGTCGGACGAGGTGGTGGCCCTGCGGACTACGGTGACGGGCTTGAAAGCAGAGGTAACCGGGCTCAGAGAGAGATGCGACGACATGGAGGGAAGAATGAGGAGATGCAACATCAGAATACTAGGGGTGGCCGAGACGAATGGATCATGCTCTACTGCATCGGTCTCGAAACTACTGAAGGAAGCGCTACAACTGGATAGAGATGTGCTTGTGGACCGTTCACACAGAACCCTGGCTCCGAGGAGACCGGAGGGGAAACCACGCGCCATCATTGCTAAACTCCATTACTACCAGGACTGCGTTGAGGTGCTGAGCTGCGCGCGCACTCGAGCTCCTCTCCGGGTCAACGGGCAGACCATCGCCATCTTTCCGGATTATGCTGTCAACGTCGCCAGGGCCAGGGCTGCGTTCACGGAGGTCAGGAAGCTGCTGCGCAACCGTCAGGGCATTCGGTATGGTATACTGTTTCCAGCCCGACTCCGCATCACACACAACGGAGAAGAAAAGGAATTCACAGATGCAGACAAAGCGATGGACTACGTTAACACTACAGGCGCTACGTTTTTTTACCTACTAAAGTGCGACGAGGTGTGGATTCACACGACCACTATTCACAATGGGGCAGTGTGTACTGACCCACAAAAATCGCTGGATGGCGATGTCACGCAAGAAGCGTGAACACGCAACAGCAACACACCGCGGGGGAAACCCGATCTCTTTGTTCATTGATCGGAGAGCCATCAAGTCAAGTCAAGTCAAGTCAACTTTATTTGTATAGCACCTTACGTACAGCAATGCTGAGCCAAAGTGCTTCACAGTAAAAATAGATAAAATGCAGGAAACAAGCAAGCACAATGCACACAACACAATGCAACACAAAACATGGCAAAATCAAACGAGAAGACAAAAAGGACCAAAACAATAAAACAATAAGTTTTACACAAAGTCTGTTTATTTGTCGTGAACTTCACGCCGGCCCTAACATCAGCAGACAATCGACTGCTGTAAGCTTGTAAGCTTTGAAACCTGCTTGGCAGCTTTGAAACCCGCTTGGCTCGCTCATGAATTGGCAGCTATTGTTTGCTGATGGGAAACGATCAATACGATTACCCTCCCCCGTGCATGCATCAAGTGATTGTAACTCACTTTAGAAACTAGTTCTTAGCCTACACGTTTATTTGTCAAATACATGCTCTGCATGTTTCTCTAAAATGCATAAAGTTCCTATGAGCAGAGAAGTGGGGAAATTATTAGAGCAATCTGATATGAAGCTTGAGTCAGCTGAGAACGAACTATGGAACAGATTAAATGCTATATATGGAGAGGAGATTGATTGAGACTGTGGGACCTTTACTAATGAATTAAAGTTGATTATCATTATTAACAAAGAATAGTAATAAATATTGCAATATTGTGTTATCATAGTTATGAGCTTCACAAAGTCTGTTTATTTGTCGTGAACTTCACGCCGGCCCTAACATCAGCAGACAATCGACTGCTGTAAGCTTGTAAGCTTTGAAACCTGCTTGGCAGCTTTGAAACCCGCTTGGCTCGCTCATGAATTGGCAGCTATTGTTTGCTGATGGGAAACGATCAATACGATTACCCTCCCCCGTGCATCAACCATTGCATCAAGTGATTGTAACTCACTTTAGAAACTAGTTCTTAGCCTACACGTTTATTTGTCAAATACATGCTCTGCATGTTTCTCTAAAATGCATAAAGTTCCTATGAGCAGAGAAGTGGGGAAATTATTAGAGCAATCTGATATGAAGCTTGAGTCAGCTGAGAACGAACTATGGAACAGATTAAATGCTATATATGGAGAGGAGATTGATTGAGACTGCGGGAGCTTTACTAATGAATGAAAGTTGATTATCATTATTAAAAAAGAATAGTAATAAATATTGCAATATTGTGTTATCATAGTTATGAGCTTCACAAAGTCTGTTTATTTGTCGGGAACTTCACGCCGGCCCTAACATCAGCAGACAATCGACTGCTGTAAGCTTGTAAGCTTTGAAACCTGCTTGGCAGCTTTGAAACCCGCTTGGCTCGCTCATGAATTGGCAGCTATTGTTTGCTGATGGGAAACGATCAATACGATTACCCTCCCCCGTGCATCAACCATTGCATCAAGTGATTGTAACTCACTTTAGAAACTAGTTCTTAGCCTACACGTTTATTTGTCAAATACATGCTCTGCATGTTTCTCTAAAATGCATAAAGTTCCTATGAGCAGAGAAGTGGGGAAATTATTAGAGCAATCTGATATGAAGCTTGAGTCAGCTGAGAACGAACTATGGAACAGATTAAATGCTATATATGGAGAGGAGATTGATTGAGACTGCGGGAGCTTTACTAATGAATGAAAGTTGATTATCATTATTAAAAAAGAATAGTAATAAATATTGCAATATTGTGTTATCATAGTTATGAGCTTCACAAAGTCTGTTTATTTGTCGGGAACTTCACGCCGGCCCTAACATCAGCAGACAATCGACTGCTGTAAGCTTGTGAGCTTTGAAACCTGCTTGGCAGCTTTGAAACCCGCTTGGCTCGCTCATGAATTGGCAGCTATTGTTTGCTGATGGGAAACGATCAAGAAACAGTTAGAGAATAAGATTACCCTCAATATCTTATTATCAATTATCAATATACTAGTGGCCTAACATGGTCCAGTGGTCTAGCACCGTGGTCGTGCACACATATGTCGGCCCTTCTTCTCCTTACTTTCCTGTCTGTCTTCACTATATCAGTCCAATAACATGAAAACTATGTGGGACTGCCCCACTCAGAAAAAAACATTATACAATAACATTATATACAAAAAAAACATTATATACAATATTATAAATATCCGTTCGTTATATAATATTCGTTGATGAGTACAGGCATAATCAAACGTAGGTTACTCCAATTACTTTGCTGCAGTAGCTATGCATGCACCACACAACTTGATAGGTACATACTGTGCAGTGTATCATTCATAACTGTATATAGGCTACACATATCATAATATCTTATCACTATTGCATGGAACTTGGGTAAACCCGCTGTGAAAAAAAAACCTCAGCTCCAACAAATCTGAAGGGATTGGGAGACATACTGTACAGTTTATCATTTTCATAACTGTCTGTACATATACATATCTTATGTATCACTATTGCTATATATAGCCTATATATAAACACATTATGTTACAAATATCAGTCTTATCTACTGTATCTAATTCAGCACTGAAGCCTGAAGGTTGAGCACAGTGTGTGCCCCCTTGCTACCTCTGCTGATATAAAAGAGAATTGCAGCCTTGGAGAAAAAGATGGCAGCCGAATCCCAAGGCAAATACACAGACACACACAGACATACTGCAAAATCGCTTTATACTAACTCGATTTTGAAAATGTAAAGATGCTGGGTGGTAGAATGCACATATCTAGGAAAAGTCATGAAAGGAGGGTCCTGAAATTTGATCGAGTGCAAAGGTAGATTTTTTTTTATACTCACTGGTGCTGTTTAACACCTCACGGCTGATTAAGTGTTAAGAAGAACGTCATGCCGGCAACAGGTTCAGGGTAGGTCTCCCCCAGCCACGGACCAGTGGGTCTCAGTGTCATTACAAGACCAACTTTGACGGGACGATATCTGTTTAAATATATTACCATCGTCAATGCCACCCCTTTGTTGTTATTGTAGTTCTTCACAGCAGTTTATATGCAAGTGTTGAAGGAGACTGGACATATGTTAGTTCAATTTAAAACTTACCCCAAACGGGAAATAATCTATCTGTTTATTCATAAGGGGCAGGGAAGTTAAAATTACCTGACCAGGAGACTGTTTTTATTTGTTTCTTAATTTCCACTGCGTTAATGCTTCTCTCCGATCCTTTTATTTATTTCTGCCTCTAGACATCATTATTATTACTCTTATTTCTTTATATATACATATACAATGTAAAATGTATTCGACAATGTCGAAATTAAGGTTAGGGGGTTTTCACCCTCCTTTTGTTTTACCTCAAGGTTCGACGGGAGCCTGAAATGTTAACAAACTACTCCTAGCTATTCTGTTTGGTACTATAACCAAGCAAAGGCGAACCCTCTTAAAGGTTGTTCGCACAGCTGCCTGTTCAGACTCGCAGCCTGGGACCATGTCCCAAAAGTCTGTTCAGACACTCATGTCGGTTGAGTGTCCGGATTTTTCATTGTTATTTCTATGTTCAGATCCCACTGTTCCACAGGGATCATACCGGAAGAATAAGAGCAACGTGTATGTTTATGTATTTTGTTTTCTCTTGCATTATTTTGTTTTTTTCCCTTATATGTACTCCCCAACTCCCCCACACCTCCTACCCATACCCACCCCTCATATATCCACACACCCACACTCACACAATCACACACATAGACACTGTACTACATGCAGTTCACAATCTTCTCCTATTCATGTGCCTATCCTTGCCATCACCATACCTACAGGTAAAATTAAGATCCTCCCTAATTCTTACTCTGAACCATGGGATCACTTAAGGTTATAAGCTATAACGTTAAAGGCCTTCACAATCCTATAAAACGAAAGAAAATCCTTAATCAGCTAAAAAGAGCCAACTGTCAGATAGCATTCCTACAGGAGACCCACCTGTCGGATATGGAAGTTGGAACATGAGAAACTAAAGAAATCCTGGGCAGACAGCGTGTTCTACTCATCACATCAGTCAGGTAGAAAGAGAGGAGTGGCCATATTGATACATAGGCAGGTTAACTTTACACCAACAACGGTCCACAAGGACATTGAGGGAAGATTCATTTTAGTGAATGGATCTATAGATGGGATACATGTATCCCTCATGAACATATATGCTCCAAATGAGGATGAGCCCGGCTTCATTAGCACAGTCATTAACACAGCAATACAACACAGCTCCGGTATCCTACTGTTGGGAGGAGACTTCAACTGTGTTATGTCCCAGCTAATGGATAGACAACCTACCTCCAAAACTCCCACTTCTAGAATGAGTAGAATGCTTAAACACTTGTCGATAGAATCAGGCCTAGTGGACGTTTGGAGAAGCAGATTCCCTAAAGGTAGAGATTTTACTTTCTACTCGCACAGACATTCATCTTATTCGAGAATTGATTATTTCTTTACACCCAAAGCAGAACTACACAGGATAGAAGACATAAAGATCTTACCAATTACTCTATCTGATCATGCACCTCTTGCATTATCATGGAACATAGGTCACAGGCCAAAAACCAAACAATGGAGATTAAATACATCACTTCTAAATGATGAGGAATTTATCACATTTGTAACAACTGAACTAAAGTATTACCTAGAAACGAACGACTCACCTGAAATATCACCTCTCATCCTATGGGACTGTGCTAAGGCATACATTAGAGGTCGCATTATCTCATACGCGAGCGCGAAAAAAAAGAATAGAGAAGCAAAACAAGGAGAATTAGAGGATAAAATAAGGCTGCTTGAACAACAGCATAAAAGAACACCAACCTCCAATCTACTTAATGCTCTCAAACAAGCACGCAGGGATCTAAATAGCCTAATCACTGAAAAGATTGAGGGCAATTTAAGGTTTACCAACCAAAAATATTATGAAAATGGAAACAGAGCAAGTAGATTATTAGCACTAAGACTAAAAAAACAACAATCATCGAATATAGTACAGAAATTAAAAACTCATAACTCGACTCTCACAAAACCTGATGAAATCTCAAGGTCTTTTGCAGAATTTTATAAATCTCTTTACAAAAATACGGACACCTGCACAGATGATAATGAATTGACAGCATTTCTGAAAGACATCAAACTAAAAGAGCTATCTGAACCTATGGCAAAAGAACTAGATGAACCAATTGAAGAATGGGAAATACAAGAAGTGATCTCTACACTAAAAAACAATAAAAGCCCTGGACCGGATGGGTTTAGTAATGAATTCTATAAAACATTTAAAGAGACAGTATGTCCCTTATTGCTAAAAGCATACCACCATACATTGCAATCTGGAACCACGGCCCCCTCATGGAGGGACGCAACAATAGTTGTAATACATAAAGAGGGCAAGGACCCCACCCAATGCCAATCATACAGACCCATCTCACTTTTATGCACCGACCTACGTATATTAACAGCCATCCTAGCAAGACGCGTCAATAAAATTATCACACAAGTTATCCACCCCGATCAGACCGGGTTTATAAAGGGAAGATACTACGGGGACAACATAAGAAGATTACTAAATATTATGACTCACCCTAAAGTTAAGGAGGAAGAAGCAATGATATTATCCCTCGATGCCCAGAAGGCATTCGATCGAGTATCTTGGCAATACCTATTTCAAACTCTAAAACGACTCAAATTTGGCCCCAATTTTATAAAATGGATTCAAACACTATATTCAAATCCACAAGCTGCTGTAAAAGTGAATGGATTTCTGTCGGACCGATTTACTCTAGAACGGGGTTGCAGGCAGGGGTGCTCTTTGTCGCCCCTGCTGTTTGATATCAGTATTGAACCACTGGCACAGCTCATTAGAGACGACGGCAACATAAAGGGACTGACAATAAATGAGGAACAACATAAATTATCATTGTATGCAGATGACGTGCTTCTTTATCTAACTGAACCTGCAACAACAATCCCACGCCTAAAAGATCTTATTTCCAACTATGGGTACTTCTCGGGTTATAAAGTAAATGTTGATAAAACAATGGCTATGGACATTGGAGGTAGAATTCCACAAACTATCAAAATCCAGAGTGAGTTTAAATGGCCCAAGGATGGTATTAAATATCTTGGCATTCAAATCCCCTCATTGTTAGAAAACCTAAGTGATGCAAATTACAAAAGCATAATCCAAAATATCAGTAAAGATCTAGACCGCTGGTCAACACTTCCCCTGTCTCTATTGGGCCGTATTGAGAGTGTACGCATGAATGTGCTGCCTAGGCTTCTATACCTGTTCCAGATGCTACCCATCGATATCCCCAAATCCACATTTGATAAGTGGGATAGACTCATCTCAAAATTCATATGGCAAGGAAGGCGCCCAAGAATCAGACTTAAAACACTACAACTATCTAAACCATATGGTGGGCTGAAACTCCCAAACCTAAGATACTACTTCTGGGCGGCCCAGCTAAAGCCTCTAACAGCATGGATCCAAGACTCTTCATATACACGATGGCTCAACATTGAAAAAAGTTTATGTTCGATGCCCTTACAGACCTTGCCTTTCATAGATGTCCCTCTAAAGGAAACTCAACTAGGTGAATGGACCAGAGTCACACTAAAGATTTGGAGGAAAATAAAACTCTCATTTGGCTTACCTAAAGCAATCTCAGCATTATCCAATATTGGTCTTGTGAAACATTTCGAACCCTCCAATACAGATATAGGGTTTAGAAATTGGTCGGATCATGGACTTACTAACTTGCACCAACTCCATAAAGACGGTAGCCTTAAATCATTTGAACAGTTAAGAGAGGAATTTAGGCTCCCTAACACAGACTTTTTCAGATATCTACAATTAAGAAGCTTCCTAACGAAACATAGAGAATGGAATAAAGTCTTGGAGCCCACTGAAATCGAAGAGTTCTTGATAAAGCTGCAAAAAGGAAACGAGAATAAGAAAATTATAGGTGACCTTTACCAAAGGTTTCTATCCATGGATTTGAATAATACACTACAGAGGAAAGAGAGATGGGAAACTGAAATGAATACTGACATATCACAGGACATATGGGAGGAAATATGCACTGAAGCACATTTAGTGACCAATTCAAATACATGGAGGGAATTCAAATGGAAAGTGGTTATGAGATTCTTTAGAACCCCAGAAATAATGGCTAAAATGGGCCCAACACACTCAAATAAATGTTGGAGAAATTGCAGTACGCAAATTGGCAACCACACCCACATATTCTGGTCATGCCCCAAATTAAGAACATTTTGGGAAGAGGTGTTTGAGGCCCTTGAAGCAGTATTCCACCAAAAATTTACCAAAGATCCAAAGATGGCACTACTGGGAGTTATACCTGAAGGCATTGATGGAAGGGCAAGAATATATCTCTTACAAATATTACTAACGGCAGCAATTAAATGCATTACAATTAAGTGGTTAAAACCAGACCCCCCTACATACAATATGTGGACAGAGAAAGTATGGGAAATCTACCAGATGGAACAAATAACATACACTCTGAGACTCCAGAAACATCTATTTATTAAAAGATGGAGCCCGGTTATGTCCATATTAATACAGTGAACCCCTCCACACATCTCGACTCGTATATTTCTGTATTCTAGACTCACTTCATATCACTACACATAGATATATGCCTGCATTGCATTCACACACACACACATACACACACACACACACACACACATACACAACCCCCACCTGACCCAACCCCCCCCGACCCTACCCTTTTTCTTTCTTTCTTTTCAAAATCTTTAATTTTATTCCGTCATTGACATCTCAATGTTTTTGTTGATCGCTCTTTTTTGCTTTGTGTGTCATGCTTTGAACCACATCCATGGACCATATGTGTACAGCTATAAGAATGGAAAGAATTGTAGACAAAACATGACATGATTGTACAAGTTGTTGAAACTGAAATAAAAACTAAGTTCCAAAAAAAAAAGACAAGGTACTTGTTTCTAGGTATCGTCATCTTGGTGCGTTCTTCTAGCATCAACATCTAATGATTACCTTCCTCTACCCTCCCATATCTCTCTGCACGTGCGTGACTGCGTTCTGCTTTCTTGCACTTTTCGAATCGATCATTAAGGATGGTTGACAGCAGAGACTGAACCCAGAACAATTTATAATGAAGTGAAATGAAACATAATATTATTGATGGCCATTATCAAAGCAGGGTTCCTACAAGTTTCAACAAGTCACATTTAAGACCTTTTTAGACCCTTTTTTAGAACTCTTTGGATAGAATTTTAGACCTATTCGCGACACCATGTGATAGCATAGATACAGACAAAGCGAATTGGCATGTTTTGGGTTACAGCTTGATTAATTTCTGCCTAAATTGATGTAGTCGGACTGATTTCCTAGCTAATCTCATTTTTAATACATAGCACCTCATTTTTAGACCGAATAACTGAAATGTAAGACCTTTTTAGGCCTTATAAATCAGATTGCTAGATTTTAGACTTTAAGGCTTTTTAAGACCAGCGCGGGAACCCTGTCAAAGGCAAACTCAATGTACAAAGATGGGGCTGGCAGTAGCAACTCTGCAGTAGAGCCGTAACGAACACACTTCCAGTAGGGACAACGCTATAAAAAGTCTGGCTGAGGTTCTCCCACGCACACGTGCAGCTGAGGTAAGGTCGGTGGTGACTTGCATACACTTTTGCAATGCGCAACTGTCAGCGCATGATCAAAACATGCCGGCATCGATGAGGTTCCGATGCATCGAAACTTTTGGAACCGGTTTTTCGATTCCCATCCCTATACAATTTTCCCAAACAGGAGACTTAAGTGAAGCTGGAGGAACTTCAAGCTCTAGTTTAAGCTATCTAAGCTCAACTACTGACAATCTCTCTGTGGCGTGTGTGCACATGCGTACTGACTGAGATTACTTCAACACACAAAAAAAGTAAGCTGCATTCATTGGACTTAGTCCAATTTCAGTACAAATACGTGTACCGTTACACCCCTACTAACTAGCTAGCTTTGTGAGTGTGAGCTGAAACCACTATGTTCAGTGTGCACTAAGCTAGCCAAAGCTTTTGTTTGTTAGCTACGCTAGCTTTGTCTGTAGCTACGGTACGTTTACAGGGTTTTTCCTGGCTCAAAATGAGGCGGAGGTGGTACCAGTGGCGTTTGACATCGGGGGGACCCATGAAGCGGGGCTGTCTGGAGGTCCTCAAACGAGCATCAAACACTTCATTTCTTGCATTCTGGTGAATTTATATGCACCAATCTGTGCCTTTTCTGCATCAATTTATGGTGGAAATGTCATTATTTATGTAAAGGAAAACACAATATTAAGGCACCAGATGACCATTCAAAATATAATGCAATATAAGACTCTCAGGCATTCTGTGGAGAGCTGGAGCAAATAATAATAATAATTTAATTTGACAGCATACATGCTACTGAAAACAGCTGGTTGATGTTGTAGGCATGTGATACGGGGATGACACTGTCAAAAAGCTTGTCCGTAAATCAAATCTTGTTTTATTTGTATAGCGCATTTCTCACAAGATGCGACTCAATGCGCTTCACATGATGACAGAGCCGCAAGCAGGCAAAAGCAAAAAACCTGTACACTATGTAGCCAGGAAAATTCCCTTGCAGCCCTCTACTCATAGAGTGACTACTACCAGTTTGCCTACCAGCCACCGTAACGTCCTTAACACTTTGCGGAGCTCCTGTAAACAGCTGGTGGGGAACAGCGCTGGACCGGAAGCTAACCAGCCATATTAGTAGAAGTGAAGTGATTGTGCATGTAGTCCAGGGCTTAAAGTGGGAAAAAATCCTGTGCCTGAAACTTTTTCTTGGGGAGGGGGGTCACAGTTTGAGATATTGGGAGAGCGGGTACAGAAGACAGCTTCTTGTCTCAATGTTTAAATGCATTAATACTATTTTATAGTCAATACAAAATATATGTCTCAATGTTAAAATGCATTAATACGTTAAATGAATGTGCAACAATACTATGTGCAATATGACAACCCTTGTGTACATAAGGTTCAGATATAGGAAAAGTTAGGATATTTATAGCATAGCATAGAGTACAGCACAGTGTTTTATTGTATAGTATAGTAGTATAGTAGATAGTGTACATAGCCTTTATTTATGTAAACCAGCTCTTTTCCCTTTTTTATTTTACCCTTGGCCCTCGTGTTTTTAGTCTTTTTCCAAGCACCAGGGGAGCCCCCCCTCCTAAATTTCGTTGTATGGTACCTGTACTGTATTACAGTTTTTCTCAATTGCTAAAACACATTTCACAAAACTTTCCTCCATTTTCCCAAAACTCTAAACACAACACACTTTTCTAAAGCTACATAAGCAAAACCACACCTTCTCTCTTCAAAACTCAAACCCTACCCCTAATCCTAACCTTACTGTAACCCTAGCACCTAACCCTAACCCTAGTTTTCCCACATGTATGATAGTCATGCATAAAAATAAATCTGCGCTCCCTGTCTAACGTTATATCTAACATTACATATTTTACATTACAGTAAGGCTGATTTTGCATGATAGTCATGCATTTTTAGATATCTATTTCCCCCCTTTAAATGGCATATGATGTCCGAAATTTTACTAAAGTTCAGCCGCGAAGTTGTTGCACTGTTGTCCTATCGAGTTTTACGTAAATAAAGGTTTGAAAAATGTTACCGTATTCCCACATGTACCGTAACATGTACAATACTGTACTGTATCACAACTCAATGCAAACACTACAGAGGATCCATTACACACAACAATACTCACTGAAAACAATGTTCAGGGTGTGATGTTTTTTAATTTATTTATGGAACTATACCACACACACACACACACACACACACACACACACACACACACCACAATCATTTGCAACAAGTGTCTTAAATTTTTTGTCGTTATGTTTAATGAATGAAGCCAGGTGTGTTCATTGTGTTAAAATGTTGCTGACTGTGGCAAGCATTTTGCATCACATGAGCTTTAATTTGAGAATTTGACATTTTGAGCAGAGTTTTTTGCAACTTGTGTTTTAGCAAGACAAAATGTGTTTAGTAGGGATGCACCGAAATGAAAATTCTTGGCCGAGGCCGAAGCCGAATTTAAGGAAACACTTGGCCGAATACCGAATGTGTATCGGCAGTTTTTAATTTTATCATTGCATAAACTAAATACATTTTGCTTTTTATTCATGCTTCTCAAAGAAAGAAATTGAGATTGAAAAAAAAGAACTTTTATATATAACTTATTATAACTAATTATCGTGGGATTTAATCTCTACTGCTTTCCAGGGTTCAAGTTAATGATATTCATGATTTGTCTCTACATAGGCTTCAGAAAGTATTTAGACCCCTTCACTTTTTTCACATTTTTTAATAGATTTGCCATCAATCCACACACAGTACCCCATAATCTAAGTAAAAACGTTTTTTAATGTTTGCAAATGTATTAAAATGTAAATACAGAAATACCTCATGTACATAAGTATTCAGACCCTTTGTCACTCTTAAAATTAGGTCAAATGCTAAATGTCTTCAACAAGTCATTCAACAAGTTGAATTGAGTCCACCTGAGTGTAAGGATAATAGTTCATGTTATTTCAGAATATCTTTTGTTTTTATAGTCTCTGGTTTGCATAGAAACCACCGCATGATACAGCTGCATGTCATAAACTCGTGTAGAACAGCTGGGAGTCTGAATATGTTTTCAACAAGGCAACAACTCTGCTTCTCACTCCAATTTTAAATTGAGCTACGACTGCTAAGCTAACTAGCTAGATGAGTGTAAGGTTGCGTTCGTAAAGTCGCTCTGAGAGCGCTGGAGCGCACACTGGGCCCGACGTCATAGAGAAACCGAGTCATTTGATTGGACGAGAGGCATTCCACGAGTGCTGATCGGATTTCCTGAGTGAATTTACGAACGCAGCCAGTTTTGAAAGCGCGTCGCCGCGCGCCTGTTGAGAGTTATATTTAATTGTATTGCGTCATCAAAACACGGCCACTATTCGGTGGTAAACATTCGGTGTTTTCACACATTCGGCCGAATACCGAATGTGCTTTATTTTGCGATATTCGGCCGAATACATTCGGTGGCCGAATGTTCGGTGCATCCCTAGTGTTTAGATTTATGAGAAAAGGAGGATTGTGTTTTGTGAATTGTGTCTTCATGTGAAATGTGTTTATGGTTTTGGCAAATGGGAGCTAGTTTTATTAAATGTGTTTATAGAACTGGTCATTTGGTTTAGAGAATTGGCTTTTGTGTTTTAGCAATTGGGAAAATGACAATAAAGACCATTCATTCATTCATTCATTCATAATACTGTTTTATACTTAATAAAAAGGCCAAACTGATTGCATCACTTATTAAGCCGCTATCACTATAACAATACAGAATAAAATATATACATGTCTTTAAAAGAACAAACTGATTACTTATTAAGCCACTATCACTTATATTCTCCTTCTTGGCACCACGTCCCATAAGGCTTCCCGTCACTACTCAGGGTTTTTCCTGGCTCAAAATGAGGCGGAGGTGGTACCAGTGGTGTTTGACATCGGGGGGGACCCATGAAGCAGGGCTGTCTGGGGGTCCTTAAACGAGCATCAAACACTTAATTTCTTGCATTCTGGTGAATTGATATGCACCAATGTGTGCCCTTTCGCCATCAATTTATGGTGGAAATGTCATTATATATGTAAAGGAAAAAACAATATTCAGGCACCAGATGGCCATTCAAAATATAATGTAATATAAGGCTCTCAGGCATTCTGTACATTCAAATATGTATTCTCCTTGAGCAGTCAACATCTACTATCAGCTGTTTCGCTAGCAAACACGAAAGCTAAGTTATTTGTGAAACAGCGCCCCCGCCACCACGTCGGCGCAATGCCGCAATTGCAGTTTTTTTTTTTTTTTATTCTCCCGCGCCGGAAATCCGGCACTGTGCCGGTACTTTAAGCCCTGGTAGTCTGATTATCATTATTCATGATCGCAGAGAATTCAGCTACATTTTAAATTATCAGTTCTATTCTGTCATGAGCATCTAACCAGGGAATCCTAAATGACTTGCGCTAGCCCTGCCATTGAACATTGTCCTGCCCCCAGAGAATGACTGACAGGCCGGTAGAACATGAGAATGAGATCATTTGAATAATATATTCTTATTTATTTATTTATTTAATTTATTTTTTCAGATTTTATCCCTTTTTCACCCAATTTGGTATCCAATTGAACCCAACCTAGCATCCAATTATCCCCTGCCTATTGCGTAGGATCCGCCGCACGACCCCGTGGCCGGCAGTCCCAGAGGAGGCCGCCAGGCAGACTAGCTGACTGGCTCCTCGAGCCCAGCACCGTTATTCCGGCACCCCGGGGGCGCTGTTGCGCGACGGATCCTTGTCCGGAAATAGTCCTATACCGCCCTCTGGAGCGGCCGCTCAATATGCCGCTCCCTGTGTGCCTCGGCCATATCCGGATCTGGCGAGACCGGGATTCGATCCCAGTCCCCGGTGGGCAGCTTGCACTAGTGGCTAGTGCTTAGACCGCTACACCACCGCGGGGCAGTTGAATAATATATTATAATATATTAGCCAATACAGGGTTCGACAGTGCGACTGTTTTGGTCGCATTTGCGAGTGAATATATTTCTGTGCAACTTGGAAATACATTCAATCGCACCAGTGCGACAAAAAAAGAAAAAAAGCTGAACTACGGTACTGTCATGCGCAGTCAATCTTATGTTCGTTAATAAGATCACAGCGCATCTAAACCAATGCAATCCTTTGAAAACAGAAGAAGAAAAAAAACAGACACGTGACCCGCAAGCACAACACAAAAGCGCGCATTTACATTTGAAAATCCTGTCAGAAAAAGACCGCTGTTAAAATGATTCCGATTACGGCATACTTTAGCAAGGCTAATGTTAGCACCGTTCCAGACAGAGAGGAGGTAGAGGGGGGTAGTGGAGTCAACATTACAGCTGGAGACGAGAGTGACGAAGAAAACAGAGACGGGGAAAGCGAGGAGGAGAGCGCCCGGTCAGAAAGTGTGTCAGGGGAGGGGGAAGGTCATTATCCACGCGGTGATAATGGCGGTGCCACTGCCAACGCGAAGTCTGGTCTGACAAAAGTGACAAAGGTCTACAGGTACAGTGCCGAGTGGCAAACATCTTTCCCGTGGCTGTTGCTGAAGGAAGGGAAGATGTATTGCAAGTGGTGTGTCGCCCACATGAAGTTAGCTGGAAAGACCGCGTTTGTGTCAGGAGACGCACAGCTGAAACGCGACACAGTGAAAAAACATGGTCTGTCTCGCAAACATGTGAAATGCAGGGAAGCTTTCATGTCAGCTCAGAACAAGCCCCTTGAGAAAGTTGTTGGACGCCAGAAGGCTAGCTCCAGTGAGGACAGCTCAAGTTAAAGTTTAACATCGCTTACTACGTGGCAAAAGAAGAGATCCCATTTATTAAATTCCACAAATTATTCGCCCTTCACAAGAAAAATGGCGTTGAATTAAATCCAACCTATAGTAATGACAAACGATGCGCTGACATGATCGGGCAGATAGCGGATGCCATGAGAGAAGACCTTGCTGTGAAGATCAATTCCGCACACTATCTCGCCGTACTGATAGACGGGGACACGGACATTACGAACACAGAGAGTGAGATTGTATATGTACGTCTTCTTGACAACGGGAAGCCTGTGAACCTTCTGGTGGGACAACAAGCCCTCGAACATGCCCATGCCATTGGTAAGTTTTTTTTTAATAGTCTTAATTTATGTAAGTTGTAATTAGTCTATTTGGTTTGGGAGACTATTGTGTTTTTCTAATTGTGTTTTTTTCTGTAAAGGGGTTCTGAAGGCCACAAAGGCTGCCTTTGCAGCTGTTTGTGAAGGTGATGGAGCGGCATGGATGCAGAAGTGTGTGTCGTTTGGTGCTGATGGGGCCGCAGTGAACATGGGCAGGCAGGGGGGGGTGATAGCCCATCTTCAGCGAGAGGCAGGGCCTCACATCATACCCATCCATTGTATGCCACACAGGTGAGTGTAAATGCATAACGCTACACTATACATAAATAGTTACTACCTACTGTAAACTATAAATACTATGCACTAAATAAATAAGCCTATGATAACACTACCATATACATAAATACTGTACACTATAAATACTATACACTTAATAAATACTACACTTTAAATAAATACTCATGGACACAACCATTCATAGTTGCATTACAATCTCCATACTCTTAACCTTGAAAACATTTTTTATTAAGTGGCAACACATTTGTTTGAGTCTCTTGTGTTGGAAGAATATGTCACACTCCGCTTGAGCAGTTTGATCCAAGTCCAGCGGTTGAAAGATGGCTTGATAGCTCTAAGCGGGCCAGGCGACCAGATTATCAAGACTGCTGGACCACAGACATTCTTTGCATTTAATTGCTCAGAACTTATGAATTTTATATGAAAGCCTGGGCTTAATTATTTATTTATTCATGAATCATTTATTAATAAATGAATATTCTTACTTCCCCTTTACATTGTGTGAGTCTCCATTTTTATTACGGCCAAGAGCCGGTTATGATAATTCTGATATGTTATGATTATGATAATTTGTTGTCGTCATACGAAAATTGCGCAATTTTCATTGTGCTACTGAAATTCTTGGTGTGCTACTAAATTTTTTGACATGGTAGCACAGTGCTACCTGGGGAAAAGGTAAGCGTCAAACCCTGCTATAAGCGTGTGTGTTGAAATGGTCAACATTTGAATTTTGTCAGCTACGAAGTGGATGTGTTTACTAGAATGTGGAAATGCAAACGCTAATCACATTATTGCATTACAATTGTCATATTGACTCAAATAATGCAGGCACAAGTGGAAAATAAAAATGCTATTGTGGGATTGCATAGTATTTTTCACTTTAGAATGAACTTTTTAATTTTGTCAGTTACAAAGCAGCGCATGATTTTGAAAATGAAATGTCAAATGGCTTTGCATTAACATTTTAATATTGACAGCGAATGTGCATACCAGCTACATGAAATTGAAAATGCAAATCATATGATTGCATTGGAATTTGAATATTGACTGAAAGAATGCATGCAAAAGTGGAACATGCAATCGCAATCTCAAATTGCATTAACATTTGAATTTAGTCCACTATATGCTTCCATACACTGGTAGCATTGAGTTTACAACAGTGCAATTACACTCACCAATAACAAATACTTACCATCCATCTCACTGTCTTTCATCTCCACTCTTCCTCTGTCCTCTTCTTTTACCATCACTCCCTCCTCTCTCATTTGGTCTACTCCATCCTCTTCTTTTACCATGACACCATACTCCTCTACATCTTCTTCCTCCAGCTTCACTGCCACCATCTCTGGACCCCACTGTGGGCTTTTCAGGGCTGGAGAACCACAGCCAGATCCGGGGGACTCGGTGCATTCTGGTTCATACATGGTTACCATGGTTACATGAGCTGAAGAGGACCTGCGGCTAGAAACACAGGAGGCACAAACAACGCAGGGTCGATTAGAAATGACAATTCACTGAAATCCCATCTAGACTGACAGGACATGTCCTGCAAATGCAATAATCTATGGATTACTGATTGCATTTGTTGTAATTAAAGGGTCTGGAAAGTAGACATTAAATGGTTCCAATTGTATTTTGTGTCCAGGAAAAACGTTAACACAAAATTAACTATGAAAATAAGCTTCTTATTAGGCTCAACTTCCTGGTCAGACAGTTCCGAGGGCTGTATGGGCGTGGACTTTGCACGCTTGACTGGCAGCTCCCTTTCGAGCTAGCTTGCTGCGATATCATACATGACATTCATCTATTAGATGTGCTTATAGTTCTGCCCTTTAATTACCAACTGTTTAGCTACTGTCCTTTAATTACCAACTGTTTAGCTACTGTCCTTTAATTACCAACTGTTTGGCTACTGTTGAAATGTGTAAAAACTGAGCTAATTCAATTACAAATCGACTTAGTCATGCACCTGCAGTATTATTCATCATATCAATCCAATGACCACCATTTTGCTTACTTGACACCTGGCTATGGTTGGGTACCAAAAATCGGTACCGGTTACTTTACATTCGGTATTTACCGTACCGAATTGCAAAGGCGATTTCGGTACCTCATTTCGGTACTTTTCTACTTTTTTTCCCCCTGGTGTCCGGTGTCATGCAACAGTCAACCACACGTGACTGAGTCGTGACGTGACATCGCCTGTTAAATTTCATGTCAGACTTCTTCTAGTCTTCGGAGACTACTTCTCCGCTTGCTGAAGTACTAAAAGTCGGAACAGCGCCACAAAACGAACTAGTGGTCGAAGACATAAGAGTTTCAGAGTAACTCTTCCCGACTCCGGAGGTCCCTGGTTCATGTCTCATGTGCAGGTCATGCAATTAGTCAAGAGAGGTGTCGTATTTTGCCAGAGAAGGCAAATATGCAGATCTTTTTGCAAAAGAATTGCTGAGGTGGGAGTTTTATTATTATTTATTTTAATTTGAGTGTATATTTAACTGTAATATTATATATATGTATATTGTGCCTCAGTCAGCAGGAGTTTTATTTTCATTTATTTTAATTTGAGTGTATATTTAACTAATATATATTGTGCCTCAGCAATAAAAAAGTGAAAAGCTGTTTAATGTTGTCGACCGTCTTATTATTATATATATATATGTCATTTTTAAAAATCAAAAGTACCGAATTAAGTACCGTTTCGGTACCGGTACCGTTTTTAAAGTATCGGTTAGGTACCGGTACCCAATTGATACCCAACCCTACACCTGGCACCCTATGGTGAATTATTGAACACAATACTTGTGGACAGGATTCACAGCATGCGTGTGACTTACTGATCAGTTGGAGCACAATGGTGTTGCTCTCGTCTTCTAATTTGCTGCTGTATTGTCACAATATCCGCCATGTTTAGTTTCTTCCCACACTGGCCGTAGCACTGGCGCATGTCGTCATGACCACAACCATGTTTCGTTTGCCCAGAGATTTGCCCTGCCGCTGTCCTTCTCTGCTGTTCCTGTAATCCAATCACTGAGCTGCTCTTGTGACCACCTGACTCACATCCAGGATGTGATTGGTCCGCTCTAGCGCGGCCTGTGGTTGGCCTTTGTTGAGAGGAATTCCTACCATAGCACTCTTCGATCTTGACCTCTTGACCTCTAGTCTTGACCTCTGAACTGGCGTTACTGTCACTATCCATGTCATTCGGTGCTTCAGAGAGTCGATGCCTCTCTTTAAGAGCATGTGCATCTTGCCCTGAGGCATTTGTGCTGAGCATCTCATCTTTGGCCTTTTGTTTTTTTATGTAGTCTCGTAAAAACATATCCCACGGTGTGTCGTCCCACAGTGTGTCGTACTCTTCTTTAATGTTGGGAGAGTGATGGTTCCTACTGTGGGTGGGAGGTGGTGGTAGTGGTGGTGGCTGGAGCCTAATAAGATTGTCCTTCCGGTGGTTCTGTCCTTCTGTCTCTGCATCAGGGGACCCAAGGTGTGTCCTCTGGCTCTCTGACACTGAATAAGCAGAAGCATCCATCTCACTGCCCAGATGGAGAGTTAACAGTGCAGGGAATCCTACGAATAAAGATGATCCAAATATTAAAACAGAGTGACGGAATTTAATCAAAACATTATTTATTTATTTTTTACCAGAATTGGAAAACAGTGGCCAAGCTACTGTTAGGTGCATATATATTTGGACTGACAGAATTGCTGCACTGCCTTTTTGAAGACAAGACAAGACCATTGATTGGTCCAATACAAGGGGGCTGTCGTGCTCCCATTGGTGGAACCCAAACGGCCCAAATGTCACGTACCACTCGATCGAAACTGTCACCAAGTGAAAGAAGGAAGAGGCGTGTTAAGCCTCATTATGTAATAACTGCACATTATGTAACAAAATCCCAAGATGTAATAAAAAGTCACTTTCAATATGTAATAACATCGCATTATGTAATACAGTTATTACATAATGAGGCTTAACAAGGCGCAGTTCGAAATAGCTTCGCAACCGGATAAGATAAGCACATGTGCATATGCAGTACACTCGGCTCTACTTCCGGTGCTGCACTTCAGCTCAAAGTCACTTCAAGGACAGAAAATGGCACATAGCTAGTTGTAGTTATAATCATAAGCAATACAATGAAACAAATACATGTTCAATCACAGTCCACTCCGCTTTTTGGCAACAGAACCCGAGATTCTCCACTTTCTGCTGAGACTTGACAAGTCAAATGCCTTGCGAATCAAGACAAACCAGGTTGACTTTATTTCCTTTAGTATCTCTCGTGTGCTCGTCCACATCAGGCGACACGGACAGAAACAAGTTCCGCCAACATTATATAGTGGACAAAACTGCCTAGCGCCAGGTATCCTATCTCTAAAGACAAGAAGTGGTCAATAGTAACACAATGTTAGACAGTGAGGCGCAGCGAGCTGATACAAAGGTGTCTACTTACCGATCCTCCATTAAAAGTCTCCCGTTGTCCTTACTGTTCCTCCTCCTCCTCCTCCTCCTCCTCTTCTTCTTCTTCTTCTTCTTCTTCTTTTCAGTTTGAATGGCGGTTTGCGACCAACTTGAGGCGCATTACCGCCACCTACCGGACTGTGTTTGGACGGTATATTTGACAGGGAAAACTTAAAAATGAAAGAAATAAACAAAATTGGGGGGGAAGGGGGTGTTAAATCTTGTATATCAACCCAGTATCTTTCAAATACTGAATTACCTGCTGCCTGGTGTAGTCTAGCCTGGTGTAGTCTAGCCTGGTGTAGTCTAGCCTGGTGTAGCCTAGCCTGGTGTAGTCTAGCCTGGTGTAGCCTAGCCTGGTGTAGTCTAGCCTGGTGTAGTCTAGCCTGGTGTAGTCTAGCCTGGTGTAGCCTAGCCTGGTGTAGTCTAGCCTGGTGTAGTCTAGCCTGGTGTAGCCCTGGTGTAGCCTAGCCTGGTGTAGCCTAGCCTGGTGTAGCCTAGCCTGGTGTAGCCTAGCCTGGTGTAGTCTAGCCTGGTGTAGCCTAGCCTGGTGTAGTCTAGCCTGGTGTAGTCTAGCCTGGTGTAGCCCTGGTGTAGCCTAGCCTGGTGTAGCCTAGCCTGGTGTAGCCTAGCCTGGTGTAGTCTAGCCTGGTGTAGTCTAGCCTGGTGTAGCCCTGGTGTAGCCTAGCCTGGTGTAGCCTAGCCTGGTGTAGTCTAGCCTGGTGTAGCCTAGCCTGGTGTAGCCTAGCCTGGTGTAGTCTAGCCTGGTGTAGTCTAGCCTGGTGTAGCCCTGGTGTAGCCTAGCCTGGTGTAGCCTAGCCTGGTGTAGCCTAGCCTGGTGTAGTCTAGCCTGGTGTAGCCTAGCCTGGTGTAGTCTAGCCTGGTGTAGTCTAGCCTGGTGTAGCCTAGCCTGGTGTAGCCTAGCCTGGTGTAGTCTAGCCTGGTGTAGCCTAGCCTGGTGTAGTTTAGCCTGGTGTAGTCTAGCCTGGTGTAGCCTAGCCTGGTGTAGCCTAGCCTGGTGTAGTCTAGCCTGGTGTAGCCTAGCCTGGTGTAGCCTAGCCTGGTGTAGTCTAGCCTGGTGTAGCCTAGCCTGGTGTAGTCTAGCCTGGTGTAGCCTAGCCTGGTGTAGCCTAGCCTGGTGTAGTCTAGCCTGGTGTAGCCTAGCCTGGTGTAGTCTAGCCTGGTGTAGTCTAGCCTGGTGTAGTCTAGCCTGGTGTAGCCTAGCCTGGTGTAGCCTAGCCTGGTGTAGTCTAGCCTGGTGTAGCCTAGCCTGGTGTAGCCTAGCCTGGTGTAGCCTAGCCTGGTGTAGCCTAGCCTGGTGTAGTCTAGCCTGGTGTAGTCTAGCCTGGTGTAGCCTAGCCTGGTGTAGTCTAGCCTGGTGTAGCCTGGTGTAGTCTAGCCTGGTGTAGTCTAGCCTGGTGTAGCCTAGCCTGGTGTAGTCTAGCCTGGTGTAGTCTAGCCTGGTGTAGCCTAGCCTGGTGTAGTCTAGCCTGGTGTAGTCTAGCCTGGTGTAGCCTAGCCTGGTGTAGTCTAGCCTGGTGTAGTCTAGCCTGGTGTAGCCTAGCCTGGTGTAGCCTAGCCTGGTGTAGCCCTGGTGTAGTCTAGCCTGGTGTAGCCTAGCCTGGTGTAGTCTAGCCTGGTGTAGCCTAGCCTGGTGTAGCCTAGCCTGGTGTAGTCTAGCCTGGTGTAGTCTAGCCTGGTGTAGTCTAGCCTGGTGTAGCCCTGGTGTAGCCCTGGTGTAGCCTAGCCTGGTGTAGCCTAGCCTGGTGTAGTCTAGCCTGGTGAAGCCTAGCCTGGTGTAGCCTAGCCTGGTGTAGTCTAGCCTGGTGTAGCCTAGCCTGGTGTAGCCTAGCCTGGTGTAGCCCTGGTGTAGCCTAGCCTAGCCTGGTGTAGCCTAGCCTGGTGTAGCCTAGCCTGGTGTAGTCTAGCCTGGTGTAGCCTAGCCTGGTGTAGTCTAGCCTGGTGTAGCCCTGGTGTAGCCTAGCCTGGTGTAGCCTAGCCTGGTGTAGTCTAGCCTGGTGTAGCCTAGCCTGGTGTAGTCTAGCCTGGTGTAGTCTAGCCTGGTGTAATCTAGCCTGGTGTAGCCTAGCCTGGTGTAGTCTAGCCTGGTGTAGCCTAGCCTGGTGTAGTCTAGCCTGGTGTAGCCTAGCCTGGTGTAGCCTAGCCTGGTGTAGCCTAGTCTGGTGTAGCCTAGCCTGGTGTAGCCTAGCCTGGTGTAGTCTAGCCTGGTGTAGTCTAGCCTGGTGTAGTCTAGCCTGGTGTAGCCTAGCCTGGTGTAGCCTAGCCTGGTGTAGTCTAGCCTGGTGTAGCCTAGCCTGGTGTAGCCTAGCCTGGTGTAGCCTAGCCTGGTGTAGCCTAGCCTGGTGTAGTCTAGCCTGGTGTAGTCTAGCCTGGTGTAGTCTGGTGTAGTCTAGCCTGGTGTAGTCTAGCCTGGTGTAGCCTAGCCTGGTGTAGCCTAGCCTGGTGTAGCCTAGCCTGGTGTAGCCTAGCCTGGTGTAGTCTAGCCTGGTGTAGCCTAGCCTGGTGTAGTCTAGTCTGGTGTAGCCTAGCCTGGTGTAGCCTAGCCTGGTGTAGTCTAGCCTGGTGTAGCCTAACCTGGTGTAGCCTAGCCTGGTGTAGCCTAGCCTGGTGTAGTCTAGCCTTGTGTAGTCTAGCCTACCCTGGTGTAGCCTAGCCTGGTGTAGCCTAGCCTGGTGTAGCCTAGCCTGGTGTAGTCTAGCCTGGTGTAGTCTAGCCTGGTGTAGTCTGGTGTAGCCTACCCTGGTGTAGCCTAGCCTGGTGTAGTCTAGCCTGGTGTAGCCTAGCCTGGTGTAGTCTAGCCTGGTGTAGCCTAGCCTGGTGTAGCCTAGCCTGGTGTAGCCTAGCCTGGTGTAGCCTAGCCTGGTGTAGTCTAGCCTGGTGTAGCCCTGGTGTAGCCTAGCCTGGTGTAGTCTAGCCTGGTGTAGTCTGGTGTAGCCTAGCCTGGTGTAGTCTAGCCTGGTGTAGTCTAGCCTGGTGTAGCCTAGCCTGGTGTAGCCTAGCCTGGTGTAGTCTAGCCTGGTGTAGCCTAGCCTGGTGTAGTCTAGCCTGGTGTAGTCTAGCCTGGTGTAGTCTAGCCTGGTGTAGTCTAGCCTGGTGTAGCCTAGCCTGGTGTAGTCTAGCCTGGTGTAGTCTAGCCTGGTGTAGCCTAGCCTGGTGTAGTCTAGCCTGGTGTAGCCTAGCCTGGTGTAGTCTAGCCTGGTGTAGTCTAGCCTGGTGTAGCCTAGCCTGGTGTATTACTGGTGTAGCCTAGCCTGGTGTAGCCTAGCCTGGTGTAGTCTAGCCTGGTGTAGTCTAGCCTGGTGTAGCCTAGCCTGGTGTAGTCTAGCCTGGTGTAGTCTAGCCTGGTGTAACCTAGCCTAGCCTGGTGTAGCCTAGCCTGGTGTAGTCTAGCCTGGTGTAGTCCTGGTATAGTCTAGCCTGGTGTAGCCTAGCCTGGTGTAGCCTAGCCTGGTGTAGCCTAGCCTGGTGTAGTCTAGCCTGGTGTAGTCTTGCCTGGTGTAGTCTAGCCTGGTGTAGCCTAGCCTGGTGTAGCCTAGCCTGGTGTAGCCTAGCCTGGTGTAGCCTAGCCTGGTGTAGTCTAGCCTGGTGTAGCCTAGCCTGGTGTAGTCTAGCCTGGTGTAGCCAAGCCTGGTGTAGTCTAGCCTGGTGTAGTCTAGCCTGGTGTAGCCAAGCCTGGTGTAGTCTAGCCTGGTGTAGCCTAGCCTGGTGTAGCCTAGCCTGGTGTAGTCTAGTCTGGTGTAGTCTAGCCTGGTGTAGCCTAGCCTGGTGTAGCCTAGCCTGGTGTATTCTAGCCTGGTGTAGCCTAGCCTGGTGTAGCCTAGCCTGGTGTAGCCCTGGTGTAGTCTAGCCTGGTGTAGCCTAGCCTGGTGTAGCCTAGCCTGGTGTAGCCTAGCCTGGTGTAGCCTAGCCTGGTGTATTACTGGTGTAGCCTAGCCTGGTGTAGTCTAGCCTGGTGTAGCCCTGGTGTAGTCTAGCCTGGTGTAGCCCTGGTGTAGTCTAGCCTGGTGAAGCCTAGCCTGGTGTAGCCTAGCCTGGTGTAGCCTAGCCTGGTGTAGTCTAGCCTGGTGTAGCCTAGCCTGGTGTAGCCTAGCCTGGTATAGTCTAGCCTGGTGTAGTCTAGCCTGGTGTAGCCTAGCCTGGTGTAGCCTAGCCTGGTGTAGCCCTGGTGTAGCCTAGCCTAGCCTGGTGTAGCCTAGCCTGGTGTAGTCTAGCCTGGTGTAGCCTAGCCTGGTGTAGTCTAGCCTGGTGTAGTCTAGCCTGGTGTAGCCTAGCCTGGTGTAGTCTAGCCTGGTGTAGTCTGGCCTGGTGTAGCCTAGCCTGGTGTAGCCTAGCCTGGTGTAGCCCTTGTGTAGCCTAGCCTGGTGTAGCCTAGCCTGGTGTAGCCTAGCCTGGTGTAGCCTAGCCTGGTGTAGCCTAGCCTGGTGTAGTCTTGCCTGGTGTAGTCTAGCCTGGTGTAGCCTAGCCTAGCCTGGTGTAGCCTAGCCTGGTGTAGCCCTTGTGTAGCCTAGCCTGGTGTAGCCTAGCCTGGTGTAGCCTAGCCTGGTGTAGTCTAATAATTTAATAATTAATAATAATTTTGCCATTTAGCAGACGCCTTTATCCAAAGCGACTTACAATTACGAATTACAGGGACATTCCCCCTGGAGTAACTGAGGGCTAAGTGCCTTACTCAAGGGCACACTAGTAGTGGTGTGGTTTCAGGCGGGATTTGAACTCACAACCTTCCGATCACAAGTCCAACTCACTATCCACTAGACCACCACTACCCCACAAGCCTGGTGTAGTCTAGCCTGGTGTAGTCTAGCCTGGTGTAGTCTAGCCTGGTGTAGTCTAGCCTGGTGTAGCCTGGTGTAGCCTTGCCTGGTGTAGCCTTGCCTGGTGTAGCCTAGGCCTGAGTGTGGTCTGCAGTCCTGCAGACTGTGAGGAGTGCCAGGACTTCTTCCTTGAGGAGTGTGAGGTGCACGGCCCCCCCCTCTTCATCCCAGACAGCTCCGCCCCCCTGGGGGCTGCAGACAGGGCCAGGCTCACCCTGCCCCCTGGAGGTGAGGACCTCAGGCATCCCTGGAGCCGGCCTGGGGGTGTTCAGCTCTGGACCCAGCCTGGCTGTAGGAACACACTATGATGAATGAATGAATGAATGAATGAATGAATGAATGGTCTTTATGGTCTTTATTGTCATTGATATAGTACAGATTGCTAGGATCCTGATGAGGGTGCGCAAATATGATCACATCACCCCCATCCTCAAATCACTTCACTGGCTCCCCGTCTCCCTCAGAATTGAATTCAAGGTCTCCCTCCTCACCCACCAGTGCATCCATGGAACTGCCCCCCCCTACCTCAAGGAACTCCTCCATACCCCTCAGACCTCCTCACGCACCCTCCGTTCTACTGGCACCAACCTCCTCAAGACCCCCAGGACCAAGCTCCGCACGATGGGAGATCGGGCCTTCTGCTCGGCTGCTCCCAGGCTGTGGAATGCTCTCCCTGACCACCTAAGGGCACCACAGTCTGTGGATGCTTTTAAACGGGGCCTTAAAACCCACCTTTTTAATAGAGCCTTTTTTTTAGCATTTTAATTGAATGTTTTTTGCTTTATCTTACTGTTGTAGCACTCTGAGATTTGTGAGAAGTGAGATTTGTGAGAAGTGCTTTTATAAATAAAATGCATTATTATTATTATTATTATTACAGGTACCAAACAACGAAATTTGGGAGGGGGGGCTCCCCTGGTGCTAGGAAAAAAAAGAAGAAAAAAAAAGAAGGGAAAGGAGCTGGTTTACATAAATAAAGGCTATGTACACTATCCACTATACTATACTGCGCCGACCAGCTGGCCCCGGTGTTTACCCACATCTTCAACGCCTCGCTGGAGCTGTGTCACGTCCCAGCGTGCTTCAAGGCATCAACCATCATCCCCGTCCCCAAGAAGGCCAAGGTCACAGGCCTCAACGACTACAGACCCGTCGCTCTGACCTCCGTCGTCATGAAGGTCCTGGAGCGCCTTGTCCTGGCCTACCTGAAGCTCATCACAGATCCTGTGCTGGACCCCCTGCAGTTCGCGTACAGAGCCAATAGATCCACGGAGGACGCCGTGAACATGGCTCTGCACTACGTACTAGAACACCTAGACACTGCAGGCAACTACGCCAGGATCCTGTTCGTGGACTTCAGCTCGGCCTTCAACACGATCCTCCCACACATCCTGGAGCACCAGCTATCCCTGCTGCAGGTGCCGGTCTCCACCTGCAGGTGGATCACGGACTTCCTGACTGACAGGTCTCAGCGGGTGAAGCTGGGGAAGAGCATTTCCAGCTCCAGGACCACCAGCACGGGCTCCCCGCAGGGCTGCGTCCTGTCTCCAGCACTATTCTCCCTCTACACCAACAGCTGTGTCTCCCGCCACCCCTCGGTCAAGCTCCTGAAGTTTGCAGACGACACCACCCTGGTGGGCCTCATCTCCGGGGGGGACGAATCTGCCTACAGGGGTGAGATCGAGGGGCTGCAGAGCTGGTGCAGTTTAAACAATCTGGAGCTAAATGCTCTAAAAACAGTGGAGATGGTGGTGGACTTCCGAAGGAAAGCAGCCCTGCCCCCTCCCATCACGCTGGGAGGTACCCCGGTGGCCTCCGTGGAGTCATGCCGCTTTCTAGGCATGACCATCTCCCGGGACCTAAAGTGGGAGCAGAACACCGAGGCCCTCACAAAGAAGGCCCAGAAGAGGATGTTCTTCCTCCGGCAGCTGAGGAAACTCAGGCTGCCGAGGTCCATGATGGTCCAGTTCTACACGGCCATCATAGAGTCCATCCTCACCCACTCCATCATCACCTGGTTCCCTGCTGCAACGACCAAGGACAAGGCCAAGTTGCAGCGGGTGCTACGTTCAGCAGAGAGGGTGATCGGCTGTCCCTTGCCCTCCCTCAACTCCCTGCATGACACCAGGGCTCTGAGGAGGGCAAGGAAGATCATGGCAGACCCCTTCCACCCCGGCCACGGCCTCCTCACCCTGCTTCCCTCTGGAAGAAGGTTGCGGCTGCCTAAGGCACTGAAGGCCCGCCACAGGCTCAGCTTCTACCCCTCAGCCGCCAGGCTGTTAAATGACTCTGGCTTCCCCCCCCCCCCGCCCCCAAGTCTGCCCAGGACTGAACTGGACTCACTGTAAAAAAAACTCTGCACTGCACTTTACTTTATACCGCACTATCCAATGCACTGTTGTCTGTCCTGTGTTGTTGTTGTGTTGTCCTGTTTTTTGATATGTGAAAAAAGTATAAACGCACTTGCTGTGGTGACGAAGCAAATTCCTATATGTGTAATGCATAGTGGCAATAAACGTTATCTCTCTCAATACTATACAAATAAAACACTGTGCTGTACTCTATGCTATGCTATACCTATTCTAACATTTCCTATTCTCTGAACCTTATGTACCCTAGGGTTGTCATATTGCACATAGTGTTATTGCACATTCATTTAAAGTGTCGCAGTTTGCAGGTTTGAAATGTACACATTTGTGTTTCAGTATTGTTAAAAGTTGTTAAAGTTGTTTAAGATGTTAAAGTTGTTAAAGTTTAAGATGTTAAAGTTGTATTTATACTTTCTACCTTTTTGTACATAATATAGTGATATGATTAGAACATGTATGGTTTATTTTTTTATATTGAAAAGGGAGGTCATTAATTATATTAATTTATAGAACAGATGATATTTAATGAATATGTTTGTAAGAAAAATATAATAGTGTACATAATACAGCTGAATATCCACCCCTTCATCTGTCAGTGGATAACTGACTTCCTCACCAACAGAAGGCAGGATGTCAGGATGGGCCCTCACCTGTCTCAGCCCCGCACAGTTAACACCGGTGCTCCTCAGGGCTGTGTGCTCTCCCCCCTGCTCTACTCCCTGTACACCAACGACTGTACCTCTGGTGACACACCTGTCAAGACCATCAAATACGCAGATGACACCACCATGGTTGGCCTCATCACTGATAATGACGAGTCCGCCTACCGGAGGGAGGTCGGCTGCCTGGTGTCCTCATCTGCAGCCAATAACCTGGAACTCAACAACACCAAGACAGTGGAGGTGATTATGGACTTCCGGAAAAAGGCCCCAACTCACTCTCCACTGGTCATCAATAACTCCCCTGTCACAATAATGGATGAATTCAAGTTTCTGGGCACTACCATCTCCAACAAACTAAAACATCACCCATTTAGTTAAAAAAAGGCCAGCAGCGCTTGTTCTTCCTCCGTCAGCTGAAGAGACTCCACATCAGTCGTCACATCCTGGTCCAGTTCTACAGGGCCGTCATAGAGAACATCCTAACATCTTCCATCACTGTCTGGTACGACTCTGCGTCTGCCCGATCCAAGGCCAAGCTACAGAGTCGTACGGACAGCTGAGCGGATCATCGGCTGCCCCCTGCCTCCCATCACAGACCTCCACAGCTCCAGATCACTGAAGAGAGCACGCAAGATTGTGGCTGACCCCTCACATCACATCCAGCTCACAGCTTGTTTGAACTACTCCCTTCTGGACAGCGGTACAGGGCCACCAGGTCAAAAACATCACACCACTTGAACAGTTTTTTCCCCAAAGCCAGAACCCTCCTCAATAACTCCTGATCATTGCACCTGGCACTTTACATGTTCTTGCACTAGGTTGTACAGTATATTTATTCATTCATATTGGTACTGCATATTTTGTCTTGAGTATTGTTGTATTGTCGTCTTGTTGTTGTATGTACTGTAGCCTGTTCAGCATGGTAGAATACCAAGTCATGTTCCTAGTGCACTGCACATGGCGAATAAAGTTGAATTGAATTGAAATGGTTTGTAAAGTTTTGATGTGACAATAACTTGTCTTTTTTTTCTGTTGGTGTTCTTGAGTGTTCTGTTATATGTTTGTTTTTGAATTCTAGGATTTATAATAATAATAATAATAATAAACTTTATATAGCACCTTTTATCAATGACATCTTTGTTTATTTCTATAATTCGTATGGTCGTCTTGACCCAGACGTTATTGTTACGATACAGACTCCAATATGGTGTGCGCTGCCATCTAGTGGTCTACATGTGAAGCTGTCATTGAAGCTACTTTTCGCCAATTTCACTGCATAGTGGTCATATTGTCTTGCAGTTATGTAGCCCGGTTTGGTCTCAGATACGTTTGCAGAAGGCCAGTAAATAGCGTTAGCATTAGCTGACGTCAGTATTAGAAGCTAGTGTTATCCAGTCTGTATACAGTAATGCTCTGCTCTTACAAATGCCTGTGAGTCTGTTGTACCCTTCCAGTGAACACCTAAACTGTCCCCACAGGTGTGACATGCTACTGAGGATGAAAAAAGCTGATGCTTGTGTTGTGACATATTCCATGTTTTTTGCTGTCCCAGAACACATCAAGTACAGTGTGATGAATAGATTTTCCCAGCCAGCAAGATGGTACTCGGAGTCAAATGCTCTGAATGCAGACAGCTTAATACTGTGTGGGGTGATCTGTTAAAGCAATGTGTTAATGTAAGGGGGGGGGGGGGGGGGGGGGGATTAGTACAACAATACCACATTCCAAAAAGTGAATGATTGATTGATTGATTGATTGATCCTGATTCCTGCCCCCTAAACTGTATGTCTGTTGCCAATGATGTTTGTAAAATAAAAAATAAAACCTGCACATTTGTATGTAGCTACTAGAGTGTGTGTTTTAACTTCACGCATTTTGTAACTTTCAGGCACTGAAATTTTGATACCGCCCTAAATGCTATTTATCCTGCCCAACTAGCCCAGTCACTTTTCCCGGCCAGTGTGATCAAAAGTTGCCCAATTCGGCGGTAACACGCCCTACCTGGCAACTCTGAACCCGCCCCATCTGGCAACCCTGAGCGGTGGAGACGTCAGCGTTACAACGACACGTGACCAACCAGTCTTCTCCTCACTTCCTTGTTGTCTGTCTGCAAGCCTGGAACTCGGAAGTCCAATAACATCTTTGTCCATCAGTATTGAGCTGTTCTTCTGTCCGTGTCTTCATGCTCAGTTATACCTTCACTCTCCTGTGCGTCCTTCCGCTGATCCGCCATGCTGCTTCCCAACACGACTTTACACACCTGGAGATGGACAACTTCAGGTCCTGCTGCTGCCAGCTAATTAGTTTTATTAAAAAAACAAAGATGAACCGGAAATTCTGTTGTATGATAGTGGTCTAGTCTATTGCAAACTAAAACTGTTAAGTTAAAGGTGTCACTGATGTAAACGGTTACAGCTCGAAGTGGCGGTGAGGTCTGGGAAAAAATATTGACAAGGTCTTTAAAAAGTCTTAGAAAGGTATTGAAATTAACCTCAAGATTCCTGTATATACCCTGGAGGGAGGGAGGGAGGGAGGGAGGGAGGGAGGGAGGGAGAGAGAGAGAGGAGAGAGAGAGAGAGAGAGAGAGAGAGAGAGAGAGAGAGAGAGAGAGAGAGAGAGAGAGAGAGAGAGAGAGAGAGAGAGAGAGAGAGAGAGAGAGAGAGAGAGAGAGAGAGAAAAATTTAGGAGGGGGGGGCTCCCCTGGTGCTTGGAAAAAAGACTAAAAACAAGAAGGGAAAAGAGCTGGTTTACATAAATAAAGGCTATGTACACTATCCACTATACTATACTACTATACTATACAATAAAACACTGTGCTGTACTCTCTGCTCTAGTTACTAGTCTAGTAGCTCTGCCAGATAGGAACTGATGCTTTAACAAGATATCTATTCTACACAACACAGTAAAACCTCTGGTTAATTGATTCCACCTCGACCTGTAATTCCACCTGCAAGGCCGGCTCTGCTGGTCGCGTGTGTTGATGGTGACGCGAGCAGGCTTGGCTAGCTGACCATTGCTAACAACACCGTCTTTCTTTGTGTTTGTTTCGCCAGACAGAGGATCAAGTCCATGTTCTATCACGCCTACGACAGCTACCTCGACAACGCCTTTCCGTACGACGAACTGCGTCCCCTCACCTGTGATGGACATGACACCTGGGGCAGGTAAGGCTTCAGGATGAGAGAGTGATGTGTCTAGGGTCAGGGGGGGAGAGAGTGATGTGTCTAGCGTCAGGGGGGGAGAGAGTGAGGTGTCTAGCGTCAGGGGGGGAGAGAGTGAGGTGTCTAGGGTCAGGGGGGGAGAGAGTTATGTGTCTAGGGTCAGGGGGGGAGAGAGTGATGTGTCTAGGGTCAGGGGGGGAGAGAGTGATGTGTCTAGGGTCAGGGGGGGGAGAGAGTGATGTGTCTAGGGTCAGGGGGGGAGAGAGTGATGTGTCTAGGGTCAGGGGGGGAGAGAGAGTGATGTGTCTAGGGTCAGGGGGGGGAGAGAGTGATGTGTCTAGGGTCAGGGGGGGAGAGAGTGATGTGTCTAGGGTCAGGGGGGGAGAGAGAGTGATGTGTCTAGGGTCAGGGGGGGAGAGAGTGATGTGTCTAGCGTCAGGGGGGGGAGGAGAGTGAGGTGTCTAGGGTCAGGGGGGGAGAGAGAGTGATGTGTCTAGGGTCAGGGGGGGAGAGAGAGTGATGTGTCTAGGGTCAGGGGGGGAGAGAGTGATGTGTCTAGGGTCAGGGAGGGAGAGAGAGTGATGTGTCTAGGGTCAGGGGGGGGAGAGAGTGATGTGTCTAGCGTCAGGGAGGGGGGAGTGATGTGTCTAGGGTCGGGGGGGAGAGAGAGTGATGTGTCTAGTGTCAGGGGGGGGAGAGAGTGATGTGTCTAGGGTCAGGGAGGAGAGAGAGTGATGTGTCTAGGGTCAGGGGGGGAGAGAGAGTGATGTGTCTAGCGTCAGGGAGGGGATGAGAGTGATGTGTCTAGGGTCAGGGAGGGGAGAGAGTGATGTGTCTAGCGTCAGGGGGGGAGAGAGTGATGTGTCTAGCGTCAGGGGGGGAGAGAGAGTGATGTGTCTAGGGTCAGGGAGGGGAGAGAGTGATGTGTCTAGGGTCGGGGGGGGAGAGAGAGTGATGTGTCTCGGGTCGGGGGGGGAGAGAGAGTGATGTGTCTAGGGTCAGGGGGGGGGGAGAGAGTGAGGTGTCTAGGGTCATGGGGGGAGAGAGTGATGTGTCTAGGGTCAGGGAGGGAGAGAGTGATGTGTCTAGGGTCAGGGGGGGAGAGAGTGAGGTGTCTAGGGTCAGGGGGGGAGAGAGAGTGATGTGTCTAGTGGTCAGGGGGGGGAGAGAGTGATGTGTCTAGGGTCAGGGAGGGGAGAGAGTGATGTGTCTAGGGTCAGGGGGGGGAGAGAGAGTGATGTGTCTAGGGTCAGGGGGGAGAGAGTGATGTGTCTAGGGTCAGGGGGGGGAGAGAGTGATGTGTCTAGGGTCAGGGGGGGAGAGAGAGTGATGTGTCTAGCGTCAGGGAGGGAGAGAGTGATGTGTCTAGGGTCAGGGGGGGGAGAGAGTGATGTGTCTAGGGTCAGTGGGGGGAGAGAGTGAGGTGTCTAGGGTCAGGGAGGGGAGAGAGTGATGTGTCTAGGGTCAGGGGGGGAGAGAGTGATGTGTCTAGGGTCAGGGGGGGGAGAGAGTGATGTGTCTAGGGTCAGGGGGGGAGAGAGAGTGATGTGTCTAGGGTCAGGGGGGGAGAGAGTGATGTGTCTAGGGTCAGGGGGGGGGGGGGGGAGTGATGTGTCCTAGGGTCAGGGGGGGGGGGGAGTGATGTGTCTAGGGTCAGGGGGGGAGAGAGTGATGTGTCTAGGGTCAGGGGGGGAGAGAGTGATGTGTCTAGCGTCAGGGGGGGAGAGAGTGATGTGTCTAGCGTCAGGGGGGGGGGGAGTGATGTGTCTAGGGTCAGGGGGGGGGAGAGAGTGATGTGTCTAGGGTCAGGGGGGGAGAGAGAGTGATGTGTCTAGCGTCAGGGGGGGGGGAGTGATGTGTCTAGGGTCAGGGGGGGGGGAGAGAGTGAGGTATCTAGGGTCAGGGGGGGAGAGAGAGTGATGTGTCTAGGGTCAGGGGGGGAGAGAGAGTGATGTGTCTAGGGTCAGGGAGGGGAGAGAGTGATGTGTCTAGGGTCAGGGGGGGAGAGAGAGTGAGGTGTCTAGGGTCAGGGGGGGAGAGAGAGTGAGGTGTCTAGGGTCAGGGGGGGAGAGAGTGATGTGTCTAGGGTCAGGGAGGGAGAGAGTGATGTGTCTAGGGTCAGGGGGGGAGAGAGAGTGAGGTGTCTAGGGTCAGGGGGGGAGAGAGTGATGTGTCTAGGGTCAGGGAGGGAGAGAGTGATGTGTCTAGGGTCAGGGGGGGAGAGAGAGTGAGGTGTCTAGGGTCAGGGGGGGAGAGAGTGATGTGTCTAGGGTCAGGGAGGGAGAGAGTGATGTGTCTAGGGTCAGGGGGGGAGAGAGTGATGTGTCTAGGGTCAGGGGGGGAGAGAGTGATGTGTCTAGGGTCAGGGGGGGAGAGAGTGAGGTGTCTAGGGTCAGGGGGGGAGAGAGAGTGATGTGTCTAGGGTCAGGGGGGGAGAGAGAGTGATGTGTCTAGGGTCAGGGGGGGAGAGAGTGATGTGTCTAGGGTCAGGGAGGGGAGAGAGTGATGTGTCTAGGGTCAGGGGGGGAGAGAGTGATGTGTCTAGGGTCAGGGGGGAGAGAGTGATGTGTCTAGGGTCAGGGAGGGAGAGAGTGATGTGTCTAGGGTCAGGGGGGGAGAGAGTGATGTGTCTAGGGTCAGGGGGGGAGAGAGTGATGTGTCTAGGGTCAGGGGGGGAGAGAGTGATGTGTCTAGGGTCAGGGGGGGAGAGAGTGATGTGTCTAGGGTCAGGGGGGGGGAGAGAGTGATGTGTCTAGGGTCAGGGGGGGAGAGAGTGATGTGTCTAGGGTCAGGGGGGGGAGAGAGTGATGTGTCTAGGGTCAGGGGGGAGAGAGAGTGATGTATCTAGGGTCAGGGGGGAGAGAGTGATGTGTCTAGGGTCAGGGGGGGGAGAGAGTGATGTGTCTAGGGTCAGAGGGGGAGAGAGTGATGTGTCTAGGGTCAGGGAGGGAGAGAGTGATGTGTCTAGGGTCAGGGAGGGAGAGAGTGATGTGTCTAGGGTCAGGGGGGGAGAGAGAGTGATGTGTCTAGGGTCAGGGGGGGGAGAGAGTGAGGTGTCTAGGGTCAGGGGGGAGTTACTGCATTACAGTAGTAGCCATATAAACTATAAACTACTGGATGTGTCACAGCACAGCTGGATACCTGGGAGGTATCTCATCAACGTCGCTAAAGGAAAATCCAGGCGTGTTTTTGCTCGCGAGACATCATCAAAAATAAGCCTGGATTTTCCTTTAGTGACGTTGATGGAATACCCCCCTGGGCCGGTCGGAGCAGACATGCTGCTATGCAGTAGTCTAGTAGTATACACCATTTAGCTGACGCTTTTATCCAAAGCGACTTACATCGCAGTGAGTGCATACATGTTTCAGTATGGTCCCAGCGGGAGTCGAACCCACAACCTAAGCGTTGTTAGCGCCGTGCTCTACCAACTGAGCCACAGAGGACCACTTGAAGTAGTCTATACAGCCTTGCCTTGTTAGTTCCCTACAGGGCAGACAGGTGGAACCAGACTGACGTCTCTCCTCTCTCTCTCTCTCTCTCTCTCCCCCTCTCTCTCTCTCCCCTCTCTCTCTTCTCCTCTCTCTCTCTCTCTCTCTCTCTCTCTCTCTCTCTCCTCTCCTCTCTCTCTCTCTCTCTCTCTCTCCTCTCTCTCTCTCCTCTCTCTCTCTCCTCTCTCTCTCTCCTCTCTCTTCTCCTCTCTCTTCTCCTCTCTCTCTCTCTTCTCTTCACAGCTTCTCTCTGACTCTGATCGACGCCCTGGACACGCTGCTGGTGTGCTGCCTCTCTTTGTTATTAGAACCCCTAACCCCTAACCTAACCCCTAGCCTACCTTAACCCCTAACCTAGACCCTAACCCCTAACCTAGCAGCTAACCTAGCCCCTAGCCTACCGTAACCCCTAAGCTAGCCCCTAGCCTAACCCCTAACCTAGCCCCTAACCCTAACCCCTAACTTAGCAGCTAACCTAGCCCCTAACCCAGCGGTTCCCAACCTGTGGAGAGTACTGCAAGTGGGCCGCCAAATCATGGGCAAAAAAAAAGTTTTATTGACGTTTTTTTGTTACAAAAACGTTTTAATTTTAAAAAGATAAAAAATCTTGGATTGAACAGCCTTGATCGTATTGTGTGTGGTGTGCGCCGATATTTCCATACGAAAAGAAGAAGTCAGCTCGCTTCTTGATTGGCTACATTCCATCCCGGACTCGCGAACAGGGTTGCCAGATGGGATCGACATTTTCCACCCTAACCACAGTATAAAACCGCTAATTCCACCAAAAAAACCCGAGCCCATCTGGCAACCCTAGTCGGGAGTCGGGAGTTGCCCACACACATAAGGATGTTTGGTCGTAAATATTGAACACATACAACATTTACGATCTTGGTATTTGATCACCTGCTATATAAAACATCGCCGCTCGGCTTTAATGGTTTAACCGCTATTTATTTTAAAAAATGTTGCCACGCTCCCTCTAGTTTTTGGTCAAATTACGTCATTGTTTTGAGCGCTCGTGCGCGTTTCATGCGCGTACACGCGGAAAAAAAGTCGCGTGGGCCGCGAATACTGGACATAATCTGTAAAGTGGGCCGTGAGTCCTAAAAGGTTGGGAACCGCTGCCCTAACCTATTCCCTAGCCTAACCCCTAACCTAGACACTAACCCCTAACCTAGCCCCTTGCCTAGACCCTAACCCCTAACCTAGCCCCTAACCTAGCCCACCGTAACCCCTAACCTAGTCCCTAGTCCACCGTAATCCTATCCCCTACTCTAACCTTACATTACCTGCTCAACCAGTGTGTCCTGCAGAGTGTGTGTGTGTGTGTGTGTGTGTGTGTGTGATGAGCAGGGTGTGTGTGTGTTTGTGTGTGTGTGATGACAGTGTGTGTTTGTGATGACAGTGTGTGTGTGTGTGTGTGTGTGTGTGTGTGTGTGTGTGTGTGTGTGTGTGAGATGACAGTGTGTGTTTCAGGGTGTGTGTGTGAGATGACAGTGTGTGTGTGTGTGTGTGTGTGAGAGATGACAGTGTGTGTTTCAGGGTGTGTGTGTGATGACAGTGTGTGTTTCAGGGTGTGTGTGTGATGACAGTGTGTGTTTCAGGGTGTGTGTGTGATGACAGGTGTGTGTGTGTGTGTGTGTGTGTGTGTGTGTGTGTGTGTGTGTGTCAGATCCTGGGCAACCAAACAGAGTTCCAGCGCGTGGCCTCTCTGCTGCAGGACTCTGTGGACTTTGACATCGACGTCAACGCCTCCGTGTTTGAGACCAACATCAGAGGTGAGACCCGGGGCGGGGGGGGGTGGGTGGGAGGGGGGGGGGGGGTGGGGTGGGGGGGGGGGGGGGGGGGGTGTAGGGCGGGGGGAGGGGGAGCTGGTAGCTGAGACCACACTAAATATGATTTTTGTGTTGGACCCCAGGAAGACTAGCTAATGTCATGGCATTAGCTAATGGGGATCCTAATAAACAAACAAACAAACAAACAAACACTGTCTGTGTGTGTGTGTGTGTGTGTGTATGTATGTGTGTACGTGTGTTTACGCGTTGTGTGTGCGTGCGTGCGTGTGTGTACGTGTGTGTGTGTGTGTGTGTGTGTCTACTTGTGTGTCTACTTGTGTGTCTACTTGTGTGTGTGTGTCTACTTGTGTGTGTGTGTGTGTGTGTGTGTGTGTGTCTACTTGTGTGTACGTGTACGTGCGTGTGTGTGTCTACTTGTGTGTGTGTGTGTGTGTGTGTAGTGGTGGGGGGGCTCCTGTCGGCCCACCTGCTGTCCCAGCGGGGGGGGATGGAGGTGGAGCCTGGGTGGCCGTGCGCCGGACCCCTCCTCCGCATGGCCGAGGACGCCGCGCGGAAACTACTTCCTGGTGAGACTTCCTGTTCACTTCCTGTTCACTTCCTGTTCACTTCCTGGTGAGACTTCCTGTTCACTTCCTGTTTACTTCCTGGTGAGACTTTCTGTTCACTTCCTGTTCACTTCCTGGTGAGACTTCCTGTTCACTTCCTGTTCACTTCCTCTTTCAATGCTGTGTCGTCAGGTGCACAGCTGCTTTCCTGTCTCATTCATTGGCAGGAGGAGGAGGAACCATAGCAACGTACCATCTGTTTACATTTGTGAATAGATTATTGGCGTAAGACATTACTAGTAGAGAAAGTGGTCAACCCCCCCCCCCCCCCCCACCCTCCCCATCTGAGAGTTGCTTCCCCCCCCCCTCCAGCCTTCCAGACCCCTACAGCAGAGGTTCCCAAACTTTTTTTAACCAAGGCACCCCTGAAGCTTTCCCCCTTCTCCAAGGCACCCCAACTCTACGAAGATTTAAAAAATGCCTCGGAGCTTAAACTAAAAACAATACACGATGAATTGGTTTGAAAATGTGTGTTTATATATAATACATAAGTATTGCCCCAATGAATTTTAACAAGATAATAAAAGTCATAAATGAACTGTAATGGATGGGCAAGAATGCATAGGTCAGTCAAACTATCGCTAAATTAAATAAAATTGTGGCCCTCAAGGATTGTACAATATGGGAGGAGACTCAGAGGGAATTCTTCACACAAATAAAATATCAAAGGCCTGTATAATCAATCAATGGAACAATGCTTTTTTGGGGGGCTTAAAATAATGCCTTAAAATGTAATTCTCATTTCAATGCTCATTCTGAGATTATTATTTCACATCTTCTGAACCAAACGGGTAACTCACAACTATAATAATTTAACAATAATAATCATGACAGAATTGTAAAAATTGAGAGAAATACAAAACAAAGAAATATGTTGTGCGCATTAGTGGGACACATGCGCCTGCTTTTGGGAGCAGAGTCTCTTTATGCGGGGAGAGATAGTGGACAGCGCGACACGCAGGTCCTGTTCCACTGACAGTCGCGTGCGTGTCTTGTTCTTGACGTATGCTAGAGAAGAAAAAGCCAGCTCGCACAAGTAGGAGGTTGGGAAGGGTAAAAGCACCTTGATGGCGCTCTCTGAGAGAGATGGATATTCATGTCCCACAAGCAGTCAAAACCTATCCAAACCTAGCTCACCATGTTTGAGCTTCAGTGTGCGGTCCATAATGAGCTCTGCCAGTTCATCTTGAGCTTTGCTGCTCAAACTAGCGGCTGATGCTGATGAGAGGGGGTTGAACGGATCCCGGAGCCAGTCAAAGTCTTCGTTCATTGGAGGGAAATAGGACTCAAATCTCTCCTCCAGCATACGTAGGTGCGCAGCGATCAGATTCAAGAAAGACGCTGACTTGTGTGCTGCGTCATTGGCCGTCAACGTAAACATTTCAATGTTTTTCTTGGCCACCCCATCTTGCCACCGTCTAAATTTGGATCGGAATCCGTTCAGTTTGTCTGTCGCTGTCAAGATATTCTCAGCCTTCCCTTGCATTTTTATGTTGAGGTCATTAAGGTGGCTGAAAATATCTGCCAGATAAGCAAGCTTAATCCACCACGATTCATCTTCCAATTGTTCTTTGTATGGCAAGTCGTGCTCACTGACAAAAGTGATCAGTTCATCTCGGAGCTCATAGACACGGGATAACACCTTGCCCCGCGACAGCCAGCGGACCTCTGTGTGTAATAAGAGCCCCTCATGCTCGGACCCCATCTCATTGCACAATGTGCTGAACAGCCGTGACTTCAGCGGGCGTGATTTTACATAATTAACAATTTTCACCGCTTGGTCCAAGACTTCAGTGAGGAGTAGTTAGTTAGTAACTAGTAGGCCTAGTTAGTAAATTAATATCTTTCAAATCTGAGAAATATATATTTTATTTGCTTATGAACTCCATTGCACATGTAATAAACAAACGTTTATTCATGTATTATTATTATAATTGTATATTATACTTTTTTTTTTTTTTTTTTTTTTTTTTTACGAGCAGATTTGGCGGCACCCCCGGACAGGTGCCGCGGCACCCACTTTGGGAACCTCTGCCCTACAGGGATGCCCCCCCCCTCCCCCTCTCTCTGACAGTGTTTCTCCCCCCCCCCCCCCAGCCTTCCAGACCCCTACAGGGATGCCGTACGGGACAGTGAACCTGCTGCGGGGGGTGAACCCCGGGGAGACCCCGGTCACCTGCACGGCGGGGGTGGGCACCTTCGTCCTGGAGTTCAGCACGCTGAGCCGGCTGACGGGAGACCCCGTGTTCGAGGACGCGGCCCGCCGCGCGCTGCTCTCCCTCTGGGACACGCGCTCAGACATCGGCCTGGTGAGGCTGGTTTCTTCTGTCTCATCCTCCTCTCTCATCCTCCTCTCTCAATCTGTCTCATCCTCCTCTCTCATCCTCCTCTCTCATCCTCCTCTCTCAATCTGTCTCATCCTCCTATCTCATCCTCCTCTCTCCTCCTCCTCCATCCTCCTCTCTCATCCTCCACTCTCATCCTCCTCTCTCACTCTGTCTCATCCTCCTCTCTCAATCTATCTCATCCTCGTCTCTCATCCGCAAGCAATCCAGCAGTGTGCAGTAGTTATTAATACTGTAATATGTCCATAGTGAGTGTATAGTATAGCTGCCCTCCAGTCTGACTTACGACCCCTTGACCTCTGACCTCTGACCCCTGGCAGGTGGGGAACCACATCGACGTCCTGTCCAGGAAGTGGGTGGCGCAGGACGCAGGCATCGGGGCGGGGGTGGACTCCTACTTTGAGTACCTGGTGAAGGGCGCCATCTTGCTGCAGGATGAGGAACTGCTGTCCATGTTCTCAGGTCCGCCCTGTCGTCTCGCTCACTGGCCCTCCCTCCTCCTCCTCCTCCTCTCTCACTGGCCCTCCCTCCTCCTCCTCCTCCTCTCTCACTGGCCCTCCCTCCTCCTCATCCTCCTCTCTCACTGGCCCTCCCTCCTCCTCATCCTCCTCTCTCACTGGCCCTTCCTCCTCCTCATCCTCCTCTCTCACTGGCCCTCCCTCCTCCTCCTCCTCCTCTCTCACTGGCCCTCCCTCCTCCTCCTCCTCCTCTCTCACTGGCCCTCCCTCCTCCTCATCCTCCTCTCTCACTGGCCCTCCCTCCTCCTCATCCTCCTCTCTCACTGGCCCTCCCTCCTCCTCCTCCTCCTCTCTCACTGGCCCTTCCTCCTCCTCATCCTCCTCTCTCACTGGCCCTTCCTCCTCCTCATCCTCTCACTGGCCCTCCCTCCTCCTCATCCTCCTCTCTCACTGGCCCTTCCTCCATCCTTAGAAACTCCTCATCCTCCTCCACCATCCTCCACTCTCCTCCTCCTCTCTCATCCTCCACTCTCCTCCTCCACTCTCCTTCTCTCTCATCCTCCTCTCTCCTCCTCCTCTCCTCCATCCTCTCCACCTCTCCTCCTCTCTCATCCTCCTCTCCTCCATCCTCCTCTCTCCTCCTCCTGTCTTCCTCCTCTCCTCCTCCTCTCATCCTCTGTGTGTGTGTCTCCTCAGAGTTGGACCGGGCCATCCAGAACTACACCAGGTTTGATGACTGGTACCTGTGGGTCCAGATGCATAAAGGCACCGTGTCCATGCCCGTGTTCCAGTCCCTGGAGGCCTTCTGGCCGGGCCTGCAGGTAAGACTACAGCTCCCACAATGCACTGCTGCACATTCACTGTGTAGCTCAGCCCCTTCCTACCTGAATGAAGAAGGCCACCGTGTGTGTGTGTGTGTGTGTGTGTATGTGTGTGTGTGTCTGTGTCTGTGTCTGTGTGTCTCTGTGTGTGTGTGTGTGTGTGTGTGTGTGTCAGAGTCTGCTGGGGGAGCTGGACAGCGCCACCAGGACCTTCCAGAACTATTACAGTGTGTGGAGGCAGTTTGGAGGCTTGCCGGAGTTCTACAGTATCCCACAAGGCTACACTGTCGACAAGAGAGAGGGGTACCCCCTCCGCCCAGGTAACTAACCCCCTACACCCAGGTAACTAACCCCCTACACCCAGGTAACTAACTCAGGTAACTAACCCCCTACACCAGGGCTCGACAGTGCGACTGTTTTGGTCGCATTTGCAAGTGAATATATTTCTGTGCGACTTGGAAATACATTCAATAACACCAGTGCGACTAAAAGGCTTTGTTCGGAATAGCGTACTAGCATACTGCATACTAGCATACTCAATGAGTATATACTGCATACTGCATACTAGCATACTCAATGAGTATATACTGCATACTGCATACTAGCATACTCAATGAGTATATACTGCATACTGCATACTAGCATACTCAATGAGTATATACTGCATACTGCATACTAGCATACTCAATGAGTATATACTGCATACTAGCATACTCAATGAGTATATACTGCATACTGCATACTAGCATACTCAATGAGTATATACTGCATACTGCATACTAGCATACTCAATGAGTATATACTGCATACTGCATACTAAATTCATAAATTCACGGCTTAGTATCCGAAAACCAGCCGACCATTATGTATACTGCCTCCCAGAATGCCTCCCAGAATGCATTTCGCCGGGAGCGGCGAATTTAGACCTCCATTTTAAACCTCCATTAGCTAAAATATGTAATTTTGGCTTTACAAGTGTTAACATGTATGTTTTAATATGTTTTCAGGTGAGAAAGTAACCACATTATATTCCCAAAATGTGTCCAGTTTACCAAAATAACCCGTTTATATATCTGATCTGACGATATGTTTGCGTCTTGTTCGCTAGCTGCGTTCGTAAATTCGCCCTGGAAATATGATCAGCACTCATGGAATACTTCTTGTCCAATCAAATTACCTGGTCCCTTTATGACGCTGCACCCAGTGTGCGCTCCGGCGCTCTCAGAGCGATTTTACGAACGCACCCTACGTTTACCTTCACACACTCGACAGAAATATCGTAACATGATGTTGTAAAATGATTTGGGGAGCCAATATCTTAAGAATATCTCAAGTAACTAGCTTACTATATTGTTGTCTTAACAGTTGGTAAAATAACATGATTAAAATAAATATATATGAGCAATAACATATCGTGGGCTGCAGCAAGCACAATAACAACCCAACCTGTCCGTCTGAAGCTACAATACTGGGATCATTCGTGATTGGGCTACAGGCAGTCAAATACTAGGTGAACATGTGTGTAAGACACAAATAAACTTGGATTTCATGCATTTCAAGTGGCATATTTGTAATCATGACGACTAGCCTGGTCTAAGAATGCATTTCACCATGTTAATGTAGTAAAAATACCACCGCTCATCCGTGATCAGACTTAGCTGGGGTGCTGCAGCTGAAGAGTATCAAATAGAGTGCAAAAAACGATGTTTATTGCAAGCTTTCGGTCCCCAGGCTATCGGACAATGTAAACAAAAACTGTATGACAAGTTTGTATGACGCAGTTTGAAGAGGCTGAAAGCGCACAGGGTTGCCAGATGGGATTGAGAATTTACAGCCTAAACTTTCTATAACCTCAAAATCAAGTAGCCCATTCGGCGGTAACCCGCCCCATCTGGCAACCCTAAAAAACACGAACCGTGAACCGTGACCCAAAAACCGAGGTTCATACCGAACCGTGGGCCAACTGAAATTAATATTCTTACTTCCCTTTTACATTGTGTGAGTCTCCATTTTTATTGCGGTCAAGAGCCGGTTATGATAATTTTGATATGTTATGATTATGATAATTTGTTGTCATCATACGAACATTTTCTTTTTTCATTGGCAATTTTCATTGTGCTACTGAAATTCTTGGTGTGCTACAAAATGTTTCAACATGGTAGCACAGTGCTACCTGGGGAAAAGGTAAGCGTCAAGCCCTGCCTACACCCAGGTAACTAACCCCCTACACCCAGGTAACTAACCCCCTACACCCAGGTAACTAACCCCCTACACCCAGGTAACTAACCCAGGTAACTAACCCCCTACACCCAGGTAACTAACCCCCTACACCCAGGTAACTAACCCCCTACACCCAGGTAACTAACCCAGGTAACTAACCCCCTACACCCAGGTAACTAACCCCCTACACCCAGGTAACTAACCCCCTACACCCAGGTAACAGGTGTGTGTGTGTGTGTGTGTGTGTGTGTGTGTGTGTGTGTGTGTGTGTGTGTGTGTGTGTGTGTGTGTGCGCGCGTGTGCGTGTGTGTGTGTACAGAGCTGTTGGAGAGTGCCATGTACCTGTACCGAGCCACAGGTGACCACACCTACCTGCAGCTGGGCCGCGACGCCGTGGAGTCCATAGAGAAGATCACCAGAGTCCCCTGTGGCTACGCCAGCGTGAGTCTGTCTGCCTGTCTGCCTGTCTGTCTCTGTCTGTCTCTGTCTGTCTGTCTGTCTCTGTCTGTCTCTGTCTGTCTGTCTGTCTCTGACTGTCTGTCTGTCTGTCTGTCTCTGTCGGTCTGTCTGTCTGTCTGCCTCTGTTTGTCTGTCTGTCTGTCTGTCTCTGTCTGTCTCTGTCTGTCTCTGTCTGTCTGTCTGTGTCTGTCTGTCTGCCTGTGTGTGTGTTTAAAGGTAACCATTATCTGTCTCTTTCCTCCCTCCTCTCCTCCATCCCCCTCCCTCCCTCCATCCCCCTCCCTCCCTCCATCCCCCTCCTCTCCTCCATCCCCCCTCCCTCCCTCCCTCTCTCCCTCTCCCCCTCCCCCCTCCCCCCCTCCTCCATCCCCCCCCTCCCTCCCTCCCCCTCCAGGTGAAGGACATCCGGGACCACAAGCTGGACAACCGCATGGAGTCTTTCTTCCTGGCCGAGACGGTCAAGTACCTCTACCTGCTGTTCGACCCCGACAACTTCCTGCACAACGAGGGGCTGCAGTGGGAGGAGGGGGGCGCGGGGGGGGACTGCGTCCTGGGCGCGGGGGGCTACGTCTTCAACACGGAGGCGCATCCCCTGGACCCCGCCGCGCTGCACTGCTGCAGCCGCAGACACGCCGAGCGCCGCGAGCTGCAGGACATCCTGCTGAGCCTATCAGAGCCCCCGACAGCCTCCTCCTCCTCCTCCCCACCCCCGCAGGACAGCCAATCAGCAGCCCAGGACACAGAGACGCCACCACCCCCCCCCCTGCTGCTGAACCAGTCGGAGACCATCGCCCTGAAGGCCGGGGTCAGGAGGTCGGCCCCGCCCCTCTCCTGCCCCATGCAGCCCTTCAGCGCCCGGCTGGCCTCCATGGGGCAGGTGTTCACTGACACATGACCCCTGACCCCCCCCCGGCCCCAAAACCTTAACCCCTCCTAGACCCAGTACCCCTGACTTCTGAACCTTAAGCCCCCCTAGACCCATTACCCCTGACCCCTGAACCGTAACCCCCCCTAGCCCTAGTCCCCCTAGACCCAGTCCTCCCTAACCCCCGTCCTCCCTAACCCCCTAGACCCATTACCCCTGACCCCTGAACCGTAACCCCCCCTAGCCCTAGTCCCCCTAGACCAGTCCTCCCTAGCCCCCTAGACCCAGTCCCCCTAGTCTCCTAGACCCAGTCCCCCTAGACCCAGTCCTCCCTAGCCCCCTAGACCCAGTCCCCCTAGTCCCCGAGACCCAGTCCCCCTAGACCCAGTCCTCCCTAGCCCCCTAGACCCAGTCCTCCCTAGCCCCCTAGACCCAGTCCTCCCTAGCCCCCTAGACCCAGTCCTCCCTAGCCCCCTAGACCCAGTCCTCCCTAGTCCCCGAGACCCAGTCCCCCTAGACCCAGTCCTCCCTAGCCCCCTAGACCCAGTCCTCCCTAGCCCCCTAGACCCAGTCCTCCCTAGCCCCCTAGACCCAGTCCTCCCTAGCCCCCTAGACCCAGTCCCCCTAGACCCCTAGACCCAGTCCTCCCTAGTCTCCCGAGACCCAGTCCCCCTAGCCCCCTAGACCCAGTCCCCCTAGTCCCACTAGACCCAGTCCTCCCTAGCCCCCTAGACCCAGTCCCCCTAGTCCCCCGAGACCCAGTCCCCCTAGACCCAGTCCTCCCTAGCCTCCTAGACCCAGTCCTCCCTAGTCCCCCTAGACCCAGTCCTCCCTAGTCCCCGAGACCCAGTCCCCCCTAGTCCCCCTAGACCCAGTCCCCCTAGTCCCCCTAGACCCAGTCCTCCCTAGCCCCCTAGACCCAGTCCCCCCTAGTCCCCGAGACCCAGTCCCCCCTAGTCCCCCTAGACCCAGTCCCCCTAGTCCCCCTAGACCCAGTCCCCCTAGTCCCCCTAGACCCAGTCCCCCTAGGCCCAGTCCTCCCTAGCCTCCTAGACCCAGTCCTCCCTAGCCCCCTAGACCCAGTCCCCCTAGTCCCCCTAGACCCAGTCCTCCCTAGTCCCCCTAGACCCAGTCCTCCCTAGTCCCCCTAGACCCAGTCCTCCCTAGCCTCCTAGACCCAGTCCTCCCTAGCCCCCTAGACCCAGTCCCCCTAGTCCCCCTAGACCCAGTCCTCCCTAGTCCCCCTAGACCCAGTCCTCCCTAGTCCCCCTAGACCCAGTCCTCCCTAGCCCCCTAGACCCAGTCCTCCCTAGCCCCCTAGACCCAGTCCCCCTAGTCCCCCTAGACCCAGTCCTCCCTAGCCTCCTAGGCCCAGTCCTCCCTAGTCCCCTAGACCCAGTCCTCCCTAGTCCCCCTAGACCCAGTCCTCCCTAGCCCCCTAGACCTAGTCCTCCCTAGCCTCCTAGACCCAGTCCTCCCTAGTCCCCCTAGACCCAGTCCTCCCTAGCCCCCTAGACACAGTCCTCCCTAGCCCCCTAGACCCAGTCCTCCCTAGCCCCCTAGACCTAGTCCTCCCTAGTCCCACTAGACCCAGTCCTCCCTAGTCCCCCTAGACCCAGTCCTCCCTAGCCTCCTAGACCCAGTCCCCCTAGTCCCACTAGACCCAGTCCCCCTAGTCCCACTAGACCCAGTCCTCCCTAGCCCCCTAGGCCCAGTCCTCCCTAGCCCCCTAGACCCAGTCCTCCCTAGCCCCCTAGGCCCAGTCCTCCCTAGCCCCCTAGACCCAGTCCTCCCTAGTCCCCCTAGACCCAGTCCTCCCTAGCCTCCTAGACCCAGTCCTCCCTAGCCTCCTAGACCCAGTCCTCCCTAGTCCCCGAGACCCAGTCCTCCCTATTCCCACTAGCCCCAGTCCTCCCTAGACCCAGTCCTCCCTAGACCCCCTAGACCCAGTCCTCCCTAGCCTCCTAGGCCCAGTCCTCCCTAGCCCCCTAGACCCAGTCCTCCCTAGCCTCCTAGACCCAGTCCTCCCTATTCCCACTAGCCCTAGTCCCCCCTAGACCCAGTCCCCCCTAGCTGCAGATCCCCTAGCCCCCTAGTCCCCCTAGCCCCACTCCCCTAGTCCCCCTAACCCCATCCCCCTAGTCCCCCTTGACCCAGTCACCTCCAGGGCTCTGCTGGCCTTGTCTCACCAAGTTGAACCTTGACCCTTGACCCTTGACCCGTCGATGCTGCCCGGTGCAGCTCTGTTGAACCAGTTCCTGTGGAGCTCAGTTGGTAAGGCCACTATTCGCACCCAAAGGTTGTGGGTTCGATTCCCAATGATCACACAATGATACAGGTGCTGTTTCCGTTGTCAGTATCAGTGTCAGTTGCTCATCTTCTCTGGGCCGATGGGGACGTGTCTGTAGTGTACACTAAACCACCACCCTTTTCTAATAGATAAATTATTTCTGAATTGTTGTGTTGTTGTGTGAATATTAAATACCAAAATCAGAACCAGAATCAAGTTTATTGTTACAACCCGTTATATAAGTATAAGAGAGTAAAATTCTGGGGCACTTAGGTGGCGTAGCGGGTTAAACGTTGACCATGTAACCAACCGCAGGGTCTAGGTTCGATTCCGGCCGGGGACATATCCTGCATGTCATCCCTCCTCTCTCTCTCTCACCCATCCTTCCTGTCTAAATCTCTACTGTATCTGTCAATAAAATGAAAAATATGAGTGGGACTGCCCCACTCAGAAAAAATAATAATAAAAAAAAGAGAGTAAAATTCTTAGGCTTCGGTTCCTTGACATCGCAGCAACAAGAGAAAACTGGTGATAGTTATATAAAAAAACAAAAAGACAATCGAGTAATGTAATAGTGAAAATAATAAAGAATAGAAAATACCACTAAATGGTCAAATAAGATTTTTAAAAAATGTTTAGTTGCTTGAAACCCCTGGCTGTGGTCTGTTTTCCACTTTTTTTTTCTTTCTTTTTTCCCCCTAAAACCAAAACCCTGAAACCATAACTATAACCCTGACCCTAGAACCAGAACCGTGACCCTGACCCTAAAACCATGACCATGACCCTGACCCTAAAACCATGACCATGACCCTGACCCTAAAACTATGACCCTGACCCTCAAACCATAACCCTGACCCTAAAACCAGAACGCTGACCCTTCCACAATAATAATGGTGTTTTGTGGAGGGGAGGGTTGGGGTTAGGAGGGGGTTGGGTACAGGATGTTGGTGTTGCAGGTGAGAGACTGGTAGAGGCCTTTTATTCTACAGTGTTATGTTGGCTGTGTGTGTGTGTGTGTGTGTGTGTGTGTGTGTGTGTGTGTGTGTGTGTGTGTGTGTGTGTGTGTGTGTGCATGTTGGAATGTCTGCATGTGTGTTTGCTTACGTGTGTTTGCTTGCATATGTTTGCCTGCCCGCGTTTGTGTGTGTGTGTGTGTGTGTGTGTGCATGTGTCTGTGCCTGTATATGTGTGTGTTTGCCCCTGTGTCTGTTTGTGTTTGCCCCTGTGTGTGTGTGTGTGTGTGTGTGTGTGTGTGTGTGTGTGTGTATGTGTATGTGTGTGTATGTGTGTATGTGTGTGTGTGTATTTGTGTGTGTGTATGTGTTTGCCCCTGTGTGCGTGTGTGTGCGTGTGTGTGTGTATATGTATGTGTGTGTGTGTGTGTGTGTGTGTGTGTGTATGTGTGTATGTGTGTATGTGTGTGTGTGTGTGTGTGTATGTGTGTGTGTGTGTGTGTGTGTGTGTATGTGTGTATGTGTGTATGTATGTGTGTGTGTGTGTGTGTGTGTGTGTGTGTGTGTGAGAGAGAGAGAGAGAACAGGTGTGTGTGTGTCTCCAGGGTGGTTCAGGAAGGCTCCAGCCTGTTGCCTTGGCTCCAAGGGATTACTCCCTGAGCTCCTCTGGCATGGGGGAGGGGAGGCGGGGAGGAGGGGGGAGGATGGGAGGCAGGGGGGAGGAGAGGGGGGGAGGCAGGGGGGAGGCAGGGGGGAGGGGGGACAACAACAATGCATTGCTCTGGGGAGTATTCCATTCCATCAACGTTGATAAAAGCAGATCCAGGCTTATTATGATCAGTTTCGTGAGACTTATAAAAAAAAATCTGGGCTTGTTTTGACGAGTCTCGTGAAAATAAACCTGGATTTTCCTTTAGCGACGATGATGGAATAGAAATACCCACCTGGTCTTCTTCCACTGTGTTTTAGTGGGGCTCAGTGTCCGTGGCGACCACAACACTGAGACCACGGGGGGTATT
>NC_137676.1:3682897-3687897 GCF_963989245.1 Nansenia antarctica
GGTACCATTTTTATAGTCTTTGGTACGACTCGGCCGGGGATGGAACTCACGACCTCTGAGTAAGCCGGGAGTTTATAGGAGAGCTGTAGGGCTTTGTACACAATAAGTAAGTAAGAGTAATGGGTCTCTGACAAGGTCCAGGCAACCTTTTGGTAAAGGATACAGTGATGAGTAGTAAAACTGTCACCTGTCACCTGTGATAAAGCAAAGGGCTCTATGATAAATGTCATCCAAAGGTTTAACACTAGAACAGCGAACTGTGAGTAAAAAAACGTTATATCTTTGCACTCGATCAAATTTCAGGACCCTCCTATCATGACTTTTCCTAGATATGTGCGTTCTACCACCCCAGTATCCTTACATTTTCAAAATCACACCAGGATAAGCAAGTATGAAGCTATTTAGCAGTTTTTCTCTGTAGGAGTCAGGCTAATTTACAAGGCGGCCAACTAGTGGTCGTTGTGTGTAAGTAGCAGCATCCCATTGTAAAGACTATGGTACAATGGGCACGGCTGTTCTAGTGTTAACCCACCAACTGCCAAAGAGTTCCAGAACTCTCACCACCTAGCGTGTTCCAAGTGTTCTATGTGGTGTTTACCTGGCAACAACACTCTGATTGGCTACAAAATTAAGCATCATCATTTATGCATGTTTGGTGAATAAAGTCACCCGTGGCCTTATAGTAGGTAAAATCGGCACAGCTGTTCTAGTGTTAAGAGTAGTGGCTGCTGCACTTCGGTTGATGACATCATCATGATCAAGCACTGGCATGAAAGTTGTTTGTACAATCTACTTTCTGCTGTTTAGGGAAAGGCAAGATCTATTCCTATAAAAGAAGCCCACTACTTACAACTAACAAGCTCCTGGGTAACAACAGATTGTGGTTGTGGGGCAGGAACGCTGCTGGCCATTTGGGTGGGGTGGGTGGGTGGTTAGGGTTGGGTGGGTAGGGGTGTGTAGGGGTGGGGGTGCTTTGTTTTGTCGAGAGAGGGGGTGCTAGCCTAGCGCTAATGGTGGTCTAACAATAGTCTAATTGCGCCTATTGTCGTTCAGTGCTTCATCTTAAATGTAAATAATGACCATCAGGCTTGTTTTGATGCCCTCCCCCCTACCCCAGGCACTCGTGATGCCAGTGTACGTAGTGGCAGCCCTGTTGCGGGGGCTCGGGGTGTGCGGGGGGGCTAGATGGTGATCCTACCCAGTTGCTGTCATCCAAAGATACGGCTTCACCTGCTGTTTGCTTCTATTCTTATTCTGATTCGTATGGCTGAGCTGAGCTCCAGCTGGCCAGACGCTCCTCTCTGCCGGCAACTGACCAACTTGCCGAAGTCCCTCTGTGAGTCCTTGACATCCAGTATACCATGCCAAGCAGCAGGCAGTCAAAAGGGCACTGAATACTGAGAGGCATTGAGTAGTGAGAGGTATTGAGTAGTGAGAGGTATTGAGTAGTGAGAGGTATTGAGTAGTGAGAGGTATTGAGTAGTGAGAGGTATTGAGTAGTGAGAGGTATTGAGCAGCTACGACTGTGAGAAGTAGTGAGCTTGAATCTCTTGTTTTTGTAGCTTTTGTTATATCCTGGAAAATACCAACCACCAAACTAATTCAGTAAATAAGAAGTTGCTTGTCTCGTTAACCCAAGTTCCTGTCTTTTTTCATCCCAACTGTATTCAGAGACGAGGATTATCAAGCCATTGATGGTTTAGACTATAGCAGTAGTAGTAATACTAGATATTGATTATTTAATGTTTTTCTTTATGTTCTTTTTTGCTAAGGTAAAAAGCGAGTGTGGGTCCCAGATGAGAAGGAAGCGTACATCGAGGTAGAGGTGTTAGAGATGGACGGGGACAACGCTACTGTGGAGACTAAGGATGGGATGGTAGGTAACCCTGACCCCTGATCTCTGACCTCTGGCCCTGACCCATGACCCCTGGCCCTGATCCTGGCCTTGACCCCTGACCCTGACCCCTGGCCCTGATCCTGGCCTTGACCCCTGACCCTGACCCTGGCTCTGACCCTGACCCCTGACCCCTGACTCTGGCCCTGTATTGTGAAGCTTGTCAAGGCTTGTCAAGGCTTTTTCAAGACAGGATATGTCTTTTGTTGAATGTGTTGAACAGATCTGGTGGTGGAATACGACTGCCCTCTTCACCATGCACGGTATCTCTAGCCATGTTCTCTCTGTCTTCCTCTGTCTCTCCCTCCCTCCCTTCCTCCCACACTCCTCCCCCGTTCTCTCTCCTTTCCTCCCTCCCTCTCTCCCACCCTCTCTCGCTCTGTAACCATGGCAGTCCCTGGTGGTGAAAGGGGACGACATCCAGCACATGAACCCTCCCAAGTTTGACATGCTGGAGGACATGGCGATGCTGACCTTCCTCAACGAGGCCTCCGTCCTCTTCAACCTCAGCCGGCGGTTCAGCATGTGGATGATCTACGTAAGTCATAGCTACACTAACCCCTGACCCCTGACCCTTAACCCAAAACCCATAAACCTTTCTCTCTCCTTCCAACCCTATCCGTCCCCCCTCTCTATCTCTCTCTCTCGTTGTCTCTCTCTCACTCTCTCTCTCTCTCTTTATCTCTCTCTCTCTCTCTCTCTCTCTTTGTCTCTCTCTCCCTCTCTCTCTCACTCCCTACAACCTTAAACTTTTCTCTCGCCTTCCAACCCTAACCGTCCCCTCTCCCTCCCTCCCTCTCCCTCTCTCTCTCTCTCCCCCTCTCTCTCTCTCTCTCACTCCCTACAACCCTGACCCTCTCTCTCTCTCTCTCCCTACAGACCTACTCTGGGTTGTTCTGTGTGACAGTGAATCCCTACAAGTGGCTGCCTGTCTACTCAGCTGAGGTAGTCGCCGCCTACAAAGGCAAGAGGCGCACCGAGGCTCCGCCCCATATATACGCTGTCGCTGACAACACCTACAATGACATGCTACGCAGTAAGTCTCCTTCACCACCAGGGGGGGTGTTCACCATGCTGTAACAGGATGTAGTAACCCTCCTTCACCACCGGGGTGTTCACCGTGTTCATGTTTTGTTTCCTCTGTAAACGCTGTAAAGACTGTATGGTTGTTATTACTGCACTGTAAGCCTACGTAATTTAACTGTTGGATATGGGCTAACCCTAACGCTGTTTTCTCTGCAGATCGTGAGAACCAGTCCATGCTCATCACGTAAGTCACTATGTTGTGTCCCGTTTGTATAAAAGGCATCATCCCTCCTCTACAAATGTTTTTATTTTATGTTTCTTTTTCTGTTTCTTGTCTGTTCTTTTACGTTTTCAAAGAACTTCCTATTGTATCACTGTTCTGTTGGAGAGCTTTGTAGAGTAAGTTACACTACCCCCAGTGGAGAGGAGAGGAATTACACCACCCCTAGAGGAGAGGAGAGGAATTACACCACCCCTAGTGGAGAGGAGATGAGTTACACCACCCCTAGTGGAGAGGAGATGAATTACACCACCACTAGTGGAGAAGAGAGTAGTTACACTACCCCCTAGTGGGGAGGAGAGGAATTACACCACCCCTAGTGGAGAGGAGAGGAATTACACCACCCCTAGTGGAGAGGAGAGGAATTAAACCACCCCTAGTGGAGAAGAGAGGAATTACCCCACCCTTAGTGGGGAGGAGAGGAATTACACCACCCCTAGCGGGGAGGAGAGGAATTACACCACCCCTAATGGGGAGGAGAGGAATTACACCACCCCTAGTGGAGAGGAGAGGAATTACACCACCCCTAGTGGAGAGGAGAGGAATTACACCACCCCTAGTGGAGAAGAGAGGAATTACCCCACCCTTAGTGGGGAGGAGAGTAGTTACACCACCACCTAGTGGAAAGGAGAGGAATTACCCCACCCCTAGATTCACTTTCCTGCTCCTGCTGTCAGAATGTCTATTTTACTACGTGAACACTTCTTGCCTCCCAGCGGCGAATCCGGATCAGGAAAAACCGTCAACACCAAACGTGTGATTCAGTATTTTGCCATGGTGGCTGCCCTGGGGGACACCAGCAAGAAAGGAGTAAGGCAGATTTCACCGCTTTCACCCTCATTCCTTTCACCTTCCCTTTTTTTGCCATTTGTTTTGGTTCTGGACAATATTTGTTGTAGTTCTGGTTTGTAGTTTTTTTTTCTTCTTTTTGTAGCTTTTCCCCTGTGGTCATTGTTTTCACTCTACTTCCTGCTTGAGCCTGTGCTATCCTTTCATCATCTTGCAACTCATTGACATCTCTGTGGTAATCTTGTACCCCTGGTTTTGACATCTCTGTGGTAATCTTGAACCCCTGGTTTTGACATCTCTGTGGTAATCTTGTACCCCTGGTTTTTCCAATCTAGTCTTCCTCCGTTCCTTCTATTTGGAAGTCCATTTTACTAACCTGACCCCCCCCCCCCCCCCCCCACCCAGGGAACCCTAGAGGACCAGGTGATCGAGGCCAACCCCGCCATGGAGGCCTTCGGCAACGCTAAGACTCTCAGGAATGACAACTCCTCCCGCTTTGTGAGTCTCCGTCAGTCTCAGCGTCTTTCATTGGTGGAGAGTCTACAGAAAATATCTCCTTTTACTACTGTCACCATAGCTGCATTAACAACAGCATTCTTGTCATGTTCTCTTTGACGATGTCTGGCCATCTGTCCGTCTCTCTGTTTCTTTCTCTGTTTCTTTCTCTCTCTCTCCATCGTTCTCTGTCTCTCTCTGTCTCTCTCTCTCTCTCTCTCTCTCTCTCTCTCTCTCTCTCTCTCTCTCTTTCTCCGTCTCCATCTCTCTCTCTCTCTCTCTCTCTCTCTCTCTCTCTCTCTCTCTCTCTCTCTCTCTCTCTCTCTCTCTCTCTCCTTCCATAGGGCAAGTTCATCAGAATCCACTTTGGTCCAACGGGGAAACTTGCGTCTGCCGATATTGACATCTGTAAGTCGACTGAGATCAAACCTCTGCAAGATTCAAACACAAACCCTCTCAAGTGTCAAACCCTCTATGTACCCTCCTCTCTCTCTCTCTCTGTGTGTGTGTGTGTGT
>NC_137676.1:3692897-3712897 GCF_963989245.1 Nansenia antarctica
AAAAGTGCTATACAAATAAAAAGTTATTATTATTATTATTAAGATGTAACATCAAGAATATGAAGTCATCCAGTATTCTGTAGCCTAATATGAATACAGCCACTCTCATCACGTGACCTCCATAATCACACCGAACCACACAAACTGCCACTGGATTATATGCTGCTAATATGGATTGGAAGGCAATAATAATGGCAGTTGATTTTTTAGCTAATGCTAACATTAACTCTACAGTTGGTTTCTTAACTAATGCTAACATTAACTCTACAGTTGCTTTCTTAGCTAATGCTAACATTAACTCTACAGTTGATTTCTTAGCTAATGCTAACATTAACTCTACAGTTGATTTCTTAGCTAATGCTAACATTAACTCAGTTGATTTCACAGATTAAAAGTGAAACTGCCTTCATGGAGTAATATATATATGTTTATATATATACCATATATATATATATTTAATGGCTGTTTGTTTTACTGTTCAGCTGCAGACCCAAAGGCAGGAGGCAAGAGGAAGAAAGGAGCCTCATTTCAGACTGTCTCACAGCTCCACAAGGTAGGCAGACAGACAGGTCTCACAGCTCCACAAGGTAGGCAGACAGACAGGTCTCACAGCTCCACAAGGTAGGCAGACAGACAGGTCTCACAGCTTCACAAGGTAGGCAGACAGACAGGTCTCACAGCTCCACAAGGTAGGCAGACAGACAGGTCTCACAGCTCCACAAGGTAGGCAGACAGACAGGTCTCACAGCTCCACAAGGTAGGCAGACAGACAGGTCTCACAGCTCCACAAGGTAGGCAGACAGACAGGTCTCACAGCTCCACAAGGTAGGCAGACAGACAGGTCTCACAGCTTCACAAGGTAGGCAGACAGACAGGTCTCACAGCTCCACAAGGTAGGCAGACAGACAGGTCTCACAGCTCCACAAGGTAGACAGACAGGTCTCACAGCTTCACAAGGTAGGCAGACAGACAGGTCTCACAGCTTCACAAGGTAGGCAGACAGACAGGTCTCACAGCTCCACAAGGTAGGCAGACAGACAGGTCTCACAGCTTCACAAGGTAGGCAGACAGACAGGTCTCACAGCTCCACAAGGTAGGCAGACAGACAGGTCTCACAGCTTCACAAGGTAGGCAGACAGACAGGTCTCACAGCGCCACAAGGTAGGCAGACAGACAGATCTCTCAGCTTCACAAGGTAGGCAGACAGACAGGTCTCACAGCTTCACAAGGTAGGCAGACAGACAGGTCTCACAGCTCCACAAGGTAGGCAGACAGACAGGTCTCACAGCTAGGGTGTAGTGTTAGGGTTAGGGTGTAGGGTTAGGTGTTAGTCGGTAGGGTGTAGGGTGGGTGTAGGGGTTAGGGTGTAGAGGTTAGGGAGTAGGGGTTCGGGTGTAGGGGTTAGGGTGTAGGGAGTAGGGTGTAGGGGTTAGGGTGTAGGGGTTAGGGTGTAGGGGTTAGGGTGTAGGTTGTAGTGTGTAGGGTGTAGGGGTTAGGGTGTAGGGGTTAGGGGCTCGGGGCTCCAGACTGTAGAGGGGGAAGTAGTTAAGACTTGCAGTGATGTTTAGGTGGCTGAACTCATGAACATCACTTAGAGTCTGTGCTACCTCCCCTCTCTGATGCCTCCATTAGCCCCGGGTGGCGGTGAGGGTATGGGTGAGGGTGAGGGTACGTGTGAGGGGTGAGGGTGAGGGTGAGGGTGAGGTACACCTCTTAAACCTCTACTCTTCCCTTCTCTACTAGTCTGTCTGCCTGTCTGTCTGTCTGTCTGTCTGTCTGAGCCTCCCTCCCTCCCTCCCTGTTTGTCTGTCTGTCAGAGCCTGTCTGTCTGTCTCTCTGAGCCTGTCTGTCTGTCTGCCTGTCTGTCTGTGCGTCTGTCTGTGTGTCTCTCTGAGCCTGTCTGTCTGTCTCTCTGAACCTGTCTGTCTGCCTGTCTGTCTGTCTGTCTGCCTGTCTGTCTGTGCGTCTGTCTGTGTGTCTCTCTGAGCCTGTCTGTCTGTCTCTCTGAGCCTGTCTGTCTGTCTCTCTGAGCCTGTCTGTCTGTCTGTCTGTCTGTGTGCAGGACAATCTGAAGAAGTTGATGGCCAACCTCCGCAGCACCCAGCCCCACTTTGTCCGCTGCATCATCCCCAACGAGACCAAGACCCCAGGTAACCCGAACCCCAATGACCTTTGACCCTTAACCCTCACTGTAAGTCGCTTTGGATAAATGCGTTAGCTAAATGGCATATATTATAATAATTATTATAATCATATAAAATGAACAAAACAAAAGTTCAACTCCTCCTGTCTCCCATCCTCCTCCTCCTCCCCTCCTCCTCCCCTCATCTCCTCCCCTCCCCCTCCCCCTCCCCTCCTCCCCTCCTCCCATCCTCCTCCCCCTCCCCTCCTCCTCCTCCTCCTTCTCCCCTCCTCCCATCCTCCTCCTCCCCTCCCCCTCCCCTCCCCCTCCCCTCCCCCCCCCCTCCCCTCAGGGATCATGGACCCGTTCCAGGTGCTCCACCAGCTGAGGTGTAACGGGGTCCTGGAGGGGATCCGGATCTGCAGGAAGGGCTACCCCAACAGGATCCACTACGCAGAGTTTAAACAGCGGTGAGCACACACACACACACACACACACACACACACACACACACACACACACTTTTGCAAAAGGAGAACAGTTTACAAGCATGACAGACAAGGTCTGACAGTCAAACGTCCTCAGAAAAGTCCAGACACAGGGGGGAAACTGTATTCTTATACACTCAGGTAACAAACCCGCCCTCAGGTGAGGTCAAACCAATCATGTTGAGGGGAGGCCATAGATGAGGAAGAGGGAGGAAGGTGATGTGGGTAAATCTGGCCCTCCCTTACGGTATTACAAAGGTAAGGAAGGATGGCACCAGAGTGAACGAAGGCAGAGCCATCACTCTGGTGTGGATCGACATTGTCTTTGAGTTTTTAGGCGTCAAAGACACTATGGAAAACAAAAGGAGGTGAACTATTCAAATGTATCTGTTGTCTAGCAAATATCGAATCCTTGAGCAGAGGAAAACACTTTTCATTGTCTACTAGACTGAGGTAATCAAATGTTGATTCTGCCCAGACTTACAAAATGTCTTATCAAAACCCATAGTTTTCCCTTACAATACGCACACACACACACACACACACACACACACACACTCACACACTGTGTTTCCTGTGGCAGCTACCGTATCCTGAACCCTGTGGCGGTCCCAGAGGACTCCTTCGTGGACAGCAGGAAGGCCGTGGAGAAGCTGCTGGGCTCCCTGGACATCGACCACAGCCAGTACAAGTTTGGCACCACCAAGGTGACCTAGAACACAGCCAGTACAAGTTTGGCACCACCAAGGTGATCTAGAACACAGCCAGTACCAGTTTGGCATCACCAAGGTGATCTAGAACACAGCCAGTACCAGTTTGGTACCACCAAGGTGATCTAGAACACAGCCAGTACCAGTTTGGCACCACCAAGGTGATCTAGAACACAGCCAGTACCAGTTTGGTACCACCAAGGTGATCGAGAACACAGCCAGTACAAGTTTAGTATCACCAAGGTGATCTAGAACACAGCCAGTACCAGTTTGGGTAGAGAGTAAGGCCTTGTCTAAAGTTCAGCTAACTGCCAATGGCCCTGGTCCTAGCATCGATTACTTTCTCTTACGATGACTGGTCGATAGATGATATGGGACTAGGATCTGGTTATCAGGTTCAGGTAACAGAAGTCTGGTGTACGTGTCAAGTGTCGACGAGGCCTATAGGTGTGTGTGTCTGTCTGCTCAGGCCTCTTTCTGGCCTGCCGAACCTTATCTCTCTTCTCTCTCTATCACTCTCCTCTCCTCCTCTCCTCTTGTCCTCCTCTCTCATCCCCTGTCTTCCCTTCCTCCTCTCCTCCTCTCATCCCCTGTCTTCCCTTCCTCCTCTCCTCCCCTGTTTCCCTCTCCTCTCCTCCTCTTCTCCTGTCCTCCTCTCCTCCCCTGTTTCCCTCTCCTCTCCTCCTCTCCTCCTGTCCTCCTCTCCTCCCCTGTTTCCCTCTCCTCTCCTCCTCTCCTCCTCTTCTCCTGTCCTCCTCTCCTCCCCTGTTTCCCTCTCCTCTCCTCCTCTCCTCCTCTCCTCCTCTTCTCCTGTCCTCCTCTCCTCCCCTGTTTCCCTCTCCTCCTCTCCTCCTGTCCTCCTCTCCTCCCCTGTTTCCCTCTCCTCTCCTCCTCTCCTCCTCTCATCCCCTGTCTTCCCTTCCTCCTCCTCTCCTCCTCTCCTCCTCCTGGTAGGTGTTCTTCAAGGCTGGTCTGCTGGGTCTTCTGGAGGACATGCGGGATGAGAAGCTAGCTGCGGTGATCGCCCTGCTGCAGGCCATCTCCAGAGGCAAGCTCATGAGGATGGAGCGCCGCAGGATGCTGGAGGGGAAGTAAGCGAAGCTAAGATTAGCCTAGCCTAGCCTAGCCTAGCCTAGCCTACCTAAGGCTCCACTGTGTCCAGGACAGGCTAGGTTAGCTCTGGTACTATGGAGACAGGCTAGCTAGATTAGCCTAGCCTACCTAAGACTCCTACTGTGTCCAGGACAGGCTAGGTTAGCTCTGGTACTATGGAGACAGGCTAGCTAGATTAGCCTAGCCTACCTAAGACTCCTACTGTGTCCAGGACAGGCTAGGTCAGTGGCGGTTCTTGGATGTTTTAAATGGGGTGGCAGAGGGGTAGCTAGGTCAGCTCTGGTACTAGAGAAACAGGCTAGCTAGCTTAGCTCTGGTGCTAGAGACCCAGGCTAGCTAGCTTAGCTCTGGTACTAGAGACCCAGGCTAGCTTAGCTCTGGTACTAGGGACCCAGGCATCACTGTGTGTGTAACACTGAATCCCTTCCCCCCCCTGTGTGTAACGCTGAATCCCTTCCCCCCCCTGTGTGTCCGCAGGGAGTCTCTGATGGTGATCCAGTGGAACATCCGTCTGTACCACGAGGTGAAGGGCTGGCCCTGGATGACGCTGTTCTTTAGGCTCCGCCCCCTCCTGCGCTGCGCCACCGCCCAGAAGGAGATGGCCAAGCTGAAGGAGGAGCTGGACAAGCTGAAGGAGACGCTGGAGAAGTCGGAGGGCAAGCGGAAGGACATGGAGGAGAGCCAGATGTTGATGCTGCAGGCGAAGCACGACCTCTTCCTCCAGCTGCAGGCAGTGAGTGGCCTGTTATTACCCTGTAATAACACTGTAATAACACTGTAATAACACTGTAATAAGAGCATAGTAACGTGATAATGCAGTGCAACAACAGTGGGCTGTTATAACACTGTAATAACACGATAATAACACCTTAGTAACGTGATAATGCAGTACAGCAGTGGCCTGTTATTACACTGTAATAACACTGTAATAAGATCTTAGTAACACGATAATGCAGCACATAGATAGATGCAGTACATAGATATAATCTATGGTCTACAGTTCTATAGAAGTATAGAGTATAGATAGACTCTATCATCTATAGAAGTATAGACAGACTCTATGATCTACAGTTCTATAGACGTATAGGTAGACTCTACGATCTGCAGTTCTATAGACGTATAGGTAGACTCTATGGTCTACAGTTCTATAGAAGTAGACTTTGATCTACAGTTCTATAGAAGTATAGAAGTATAGATAGACTCTACGACCTACAGTTCTATAGAAGTATAGATAGACTCTATGGTCTACAGTTCTATACTCCAACGAGTCTGACCCCTGCCCTCTGACCTCCGACCCCCTTAGGAGCAGGACAACCTGGTGGACGCGGAGGAGCGGTGCGAGCAGCTGATCAAGGCCAAGGGTCAGCTGGAGAGCAAGGTGAAGGACGTCCAGGAGAAGCTGGAGGACGAGGAGGAGGTCACCGCCATCCTGACGGCCAAGCAGCGCAAGCTGGAGGACGAGTGTGTGGAGCTGAAGAAAGACCTGGACGACCTGGAGATCACCCTGGCCAAGGTGGAGAAGGAGAGGCACGCCACGGAGAACAAGGTAGGCTGCACCCTCTACATGATACACCCTCTACCCTCTACGTCATACACCCTACCCTGGCCAAGGTGGAGAAGGACAGGCACGCCACGGAGAACAAGGTACGCTGCACCCTCTACACCCTCTACCCTCTACTCTACACCCTCTACTCTACACCCTCCACCCTCTACTCTACACCCTCTACTCTACACCCTCTACCCTCTACACCCTCCACCCTCTACTCTACACCCTCCACCCTCTACCCTCTACTCTACACCCTCTACTCTACACCCTCTACTCTACACCCTCTACCCTCTACTCTACACCCTCCACCCTCTACTCTACACCCTACACCCTCTACTCTACACCCTCTACTCTACACCCTCCATCCTTTACTATACACCCTACATCCTCTACTCTACACCCTACACCCTCCACTCTACACCCTGCATCCTAGTCTTTACACTCTACTCTCTACACCCTCCACCCTAGTCTCTACACCCTCCATCCTCCATTCTGGACCCTCCTTCTAACCATAACCCTGCCTCTGGATGCAGGGCTTGTTAGTCTCATATTGCTGTTGTACTTTTCACTTTTCCCATAAGCTCTTCACAGGAAGTGGAGTACCATCATATGTGTGTTGATGCACCCCCCCCCCAAATTTGGAAAAAAAAAAAATATGAAGTGTGCGTCTGCTTGTGCGTGTGTGTGTGTGTGTGTGTGTGTGTGTGTGTGTGTCTCCAGGTGAAGAACCTGACGTCAGAGATGAGCGTCCTGGACGAGTCCATCGTGGACCTGACCCGGGAGAAGGCGGCCCTGCAGGAGGCCCACCAGCAGGCGCTGACGGACCTGCGGAGCCACCAGGACAAGGTGGCCATGCTGACCAAGGTCAAGGCCCGGCTGGAGCAGCAGGTCGACGATGTGAGGCTCCGTCACGCTGGCGTGGAATCTGAACTAACTACCGTATTTTCCGGACTATAAGTCGCTCCGGAGTATAAGTCACATTTATTTAGAAATGTATCTCACAAAGTCCAAGACCAAGAACAGACATTTAATCTGGAAAGGCAAGTTATTCAACTACACAATAGCACACAGAACAACAGGCTGAATAGGTGTCCGGTATGTTAATGTAACACATTAACAGTTATTCAGCTACATAATAGCATAAAGAACATACCTGGGAAGTTGAATAGGCTAAATTAACAAGCCAGCGAGTCCAACAAGCAAGTTACCGGTAAGCAAGATCACCAAGCTCCCGTTAATGTTTCAGTTTCAATTTCTTCAGTGGTACAGGAGCAGCATATAGTTGTCACAAGCCCAGAGCGTCCCAGAGCGCCCTCTCGCGGCTGTAGACGGTAATGTTAATGAAATTATATATTTTGATATAAGTCGCACCTGACTATAAGTCGCAGGACTAGCCAAACTATGAAAAAAAGTGTGACTTATAGTCCGGAAAATACGGTACATTTACATTTGTTGTGGATTATTCTGGTTTCTTCTCAGTTGATATTGAACATAATATAAAGCTCTCACTCACTGGCACAGCACCAGAATATCTGACAGACCTTTTGCTAGCATATCAGCCCAATAGAGCTCTGTACCAAAGAAGAGATTTGGTGAGGCTGCATTCTCATTTTATGCACCCAGATTGTGGAATGTACTGCCAGTTTACATTAGGGATGCAACCTCAGCAAATATGTTCAAGTCAAGACTAACAACCCATCTTTTTAATATTGCCTTTAAATGACTAAATAATTAAATTATGATTATATAATGATTGGAGCACTTTGAGCTGCAACGTTTTCAAACGAATGTGTATAAAGAGTTTAGCAACTGCGACACAAGAATTTAGCAAATTCACTTGAATGGGGAAGTGTGTCCAAACCTTTGACTGGTGCTGTACATGTTTACAGTGGCCCCTCTGGTCTCTGACCCAGTAACATTTTATTATTGTCCTTCTGTCATTCCCCCGCCCCCGCCCCCTCCCCACCCCAGTTGGAAGGTTGCCTGGTCCAGGAGAAGAAGACGCGTATGGATCTGGAGCGTACCAAGCGCAAGGTGGAGGGGGATCTGAAGCTGTCCATGGAGTCAGTCGCAGATCTGGAGAACAAGCAGCAGCAGCTGGAGGAGAAACTGAAGAAGTGAGGCAATCTGTCATTCTGTTACTGAGTTGGTTCATTCTGTTACTGAGTTGGTTCGTTCTGTTACTGAGTTGGTTCATTCTGTTACTGAGTTGGTTCATTCTGTTACTGAGTTGGTTCATTCTGTTACTGAGTTGGTTCGTTCTGTTACTGAGTTGGTTCGTTCTGTTACTGAGTTGGTTGATTCTGTTACTGAGTTGGTTGATTCTGTTACTGAGTTGGTTGATTTTGTTACTGAGTTGGTTCGTTCTGTTACTGAGTTGGTTCATTCTGTTACTGAGTTGGTTCATTCTGTTACTGAGTTGGTTCATTCTGTTACTGAGTTGGTTCATTCTGTTACTGAGTTGGTTTGTTCTGTTACTGAGTTGGTTCATTCTGTTACTGAGTTGGTTCGTTCTGTTACTGAGTTGGTTCATTCTGTTACTGAGTTGGTTCGTTCTGTTACTGAGTTGGTTCATTCTGTTACTGAGTTGGTTCATTCTGTTACTGAGTTGGTTCATTCTGTTACTGAGTTGGTTGATTCTGTTACTGAGTTGGTTGATTCTGTTACTGAGTTGGTTCGTTCTGTTACTGAGTTGGATCATTCTGTTACTGAGTTGGTTTATTCTGTTACTGAGTTGGTTCATTCTGTTACTGAGTTGGTTCATTCTGTTAATGAGTTGGTTCATTCTGTTACTGAGTTGGTTTATTCTGTTACTGAGTTGGTTCGTTCTGTTACTGAGTTGGTTCATTCTATTATTGCGTTGGTTCACACTTTTATAGAGTTGGTTTATTTAATGGTTATTTTTTTCTGAGTGGAACAATCCCACTCCTTTATTGGATAGAGATATTGAAGACAGACAGGAAAGTAAGGAGAAGAAGGGAGAGAGGGCATGTCAGCAGGATAAGGGCTGGATACAAACCATGTGTATGTGTGCACTGTAGACCGCGGTGCTAGACCGCCACCCCAGGCCACAGAGTTGGTTTATTTGAAGGACCTCTCTAACGCCCTCTACAGGAAGGATCTGGAGGTGACTCTGGTCCACTCCAAGGTAGAAGACGAGCAGTCCCACGTCATCCAACTCCAGAAGAGAATAAAGGAATCTCAGGTTTGTCTGTTTACAGTTTCCCCGCTATTTTCTCTTAAGTTCTGATTATAAAGGGTTGACGTACTGTATAATGATTTTTTATTTTTTTTGATATAATATAATGATTTACAAATATGAACCTTACTGTGTGATGAGCCTCAGCAACACATTCTAGTATACAACTAAACTCACATTCTAGAGCTGCTTTCAGATGAGTCTTTCCCACTCCATCAGATAGCACAGTAATGGGCAGGGTCAGGGTCAAGGGCAGGGTTAGGTTTAACATCAGGGGCCAGGGTTGGGGTCAGGGGTTAGGATGAGGGTCAGGTGTCAGGGGCGAGGTTGGAGTCAGGGTCAGGGTTAGGTTTAACATCAGGGTAAGGTCAGCGGCAGGGTTAGGATCAGGGCTAGGTGTAACGTCAGGGGCAAGGTCAGGGTTAGGTTTAACGTCAGGGTTAGGTTTAACATCAGGGTCAGGGGGCAGGGTTGGGGTCAGGGTAGGGGTCAGGGTTAGTGTCAGGATCACGGTATGGGTCACGGTCAGAGTTAGGGTCAGAGTCAGGGGCTAGGATCAGGGGCTAGCATCAGGGTCTACAGTCAGGGTTAGGGTGCCGTGTCGTCACCTCCTCCTCCACCTTTGACCTCTGACCTCAGACGCGCATCGAGGAGCTGGAGGAGGGGCTGGAGGCCGAGCGCACGTGGCGTAGCAAGGCGGAGCGCCAGCGGACTGACGTGACCCGGGAGCTGGAGGAGCTGACGGAGCGGCTGGAGGAGGTGGGCGGGGCCTCGGCGGCGCAGATCGCTGTCAACAAGAAGCGCGAGGCGGACTTCCTGAAGATGCGGCGCGACCTGGAGGAGGCAGGGCTTCAGCACGAGGCCACGGCGGCGACGCTCAGGAAGAAGCACAGCGACAGCGTGGCGGAGCTGGGCGAGCAGATGGACGTGCTGCAGAGGACCCGGGCCAAGCTGGAGAAGGAGAAGGCCGAGGCCCGGATGGAGGCGGAGGACCTGACGGCCAACCTGGAGCAGCTCACCAAGAGCAAGGTCCGGTCCGGTCGGTCGGTCCTGTCTGACCCTCCTCTGTCTGTCCTGTCTGACCCTCCTCTGTCTGTCTAAACTGTCTGTCTGTCTGTCTGTCTGACCCTCCTCTGTCTGTCTAAACGTCACCATGACCCTTAACCCTAACCCATCGTTTCTCAACGGGGGCGTTCAGACAACATCGGGGGGCGCTGCGAAAAATATTTTTTAAAGGGGGGCGTTGAGGTGTTCTTGGGGGGCGTTCACGCATAAAGTATTTTTCTCATGAAAAACAGCTGTCAGCAGTGTTATTACGGGTACGTTCGTAAATGCACGAACGGTCAGTTCGCTCGGACAAACCGTCTTTTCAGTCAGAGCACCCATCTCTGAGCGCTCTGAACTTGGCTGGGCTCTGTGACGCAGACACATGTAGCGCAGCGCCCCCCAAAAATAAAAGTGAGTGTCATCAAGAAGATGGAGAAGCTAAAAACTCAGCTAGCAAAGGCAGAGCTTTTGATAGTTTCCAATGTGTCTGGGTAAGCTGCATTGTAGAAGAATCTTGACAGTTCATGTACAGTGCAGAAATTGCAATACTATTTGCTAGGCTACGATAGAAAGAATCCCGGTTCATCCCATCTGTAACGTCATGTTGACTATGGATGCACCATAGCTAATGCTAGCACAAGCCAACTTTCAATGCCCAACTTCTATGAGTGTTTTCCTTGTAGGCTATGCTTGAGTGACATATGTTTCAGTTTGTGGGCTCATTGTAATTGTTGGCTATAAGCGAAACATTTCTTATTTTAGTTGTGATACTCAGTCCATGTCCCCGCCAGTGACGTGCCAAATACTCACTCCCCGCGTATACACACCACCCTCTGCGCTTATGCGTTCGCTTCCTTTCAATACAGCTTATATAATTTAGTTAAAATGAGTGCTAATGCCTAATACCATACCACCATACCAGAACATCACAGCAGGAACAACCTATCTCAAAAAAGCGATCGTATTGTAACCAGTCCGGAAAGCTCTCTGTCGCTTACCAATAATCGAACCTAGAGAAATCAGCGACGAATGTCCCCTCCCCTCGCAGGTTCATTACAGTAGTATATTACATAAATGTATTACTGTTAAGTGTTGTTGTGGATGTTATCCCTAGTGCCATTCTGAGGTTAGCATTGCGATGTGTTCGTCTTAACGTTTACAAACTAAAATATACGATCGCTTTTTTGTGATAGTGTAATGAACCTGTATAAGGTCCGTTAGCAGCTCCACCAAGGGAGTTAACGCTCTTGGTGTTGTGGTTAGCGCGGCCGGCGGTTATGCGCGAGATCGGGGTTCGACCCCCCGCATGGGGCGAGTTATACTACCAGTTCCCGTTCGCTACACTGGTGTCAGAAAGTTGGGATGGAAGGAAGGCCATCGGAGAGCCGTGTCCACGTGAGGGACTTGACATAGTGAAGCGTGAGGGCACGCTCTCCCGAACGGTGAGGATAGTGTAACGAACCTGTATAAGGTCCGTTAGCAGCTCCACCAAGGGAGTTAACTCTCTTGGTGTTGTGGTTAGCGTGGCCGGCGGTTATGCGGGAGATCGGGGTTCAACCCCCCGCATGGGGCGAGTTACACTACCAGTTCCCGTTCGCTACAATATGTTGCTCCTCTTGTGATGTCCTGGAAACGAACACATAAGCACTCCGAACAGCTGTCAGCGTCTTTTGTTGCTATAGGAAACCACTACTCTGCTTGCGATTGATCAGCTGTCATCAGTGTTATTACGGGTATGTTCGTAAATGCACGAACGGTCAGTTTGCTCGGGCAAAACCGTGTTTTCAGTCAGAGCACCCATCTCTGAGCGCTCCCGGAGCGCAGAGCTCTGAACTTTGGAACTTTGTTATGTTTTGATATGAGAAATTCGAACTAAGTGGTCAGTTTATAATACCATAGAATACTAAATAAAATATTTAAATAATAGCCCCCTAGCGTTTGCCGCCATATTGTGACACCCCCCCCCCCCAAAGTCCAATCAAAAATGAATAAATATTAGCATCACAAAACAGCAATTTGGCGAAATGCAACACCAGCACACTTAAAAAACAAACAATGTTAGTTGTAATGTACAGTTTTGTCGCCTACTGTTTGTTCAGCCCCGGACATGTGTGAAATTGCTGCTGTGTTATTGTTGTTCTGTGATATAACACAGAATATTAGTCAACATTAATATTCAGGGAAGAAAATAAGCCTACTTTTTTTGATGGGGGGCGGTAAGAGACCTGGATAATGGACAGGGGGGCGCTGGCCCAAAAAAGGTTGAGAACCACTGCCCTAACCCCATCCCCCTAACAACGTTGTAGGTTTGTGACCAGTCCAGTTTGCATGCAGTAGAACCCAGAGAGAGAGAGAAAGACACAAGCTCCACCTTCCCAGGCCTGCTGAGAGAAGACAGACATGGTATATACATAGGTAGAATACTTTTGTGTAACGTTTTAAAATGAAATTTAAATGCGGGACATTTCCATGTGGTTGCGGGAAGCGGGACTGTCCCGCACAATGTGACCCCGATGTGAGGTCAGGCTTAGTAACCATAGTAACCCCAGACCCCAGAACCATCCTAACCCTCCTAACTATCCAGAGGTCAGCCTTAGTAACCATAGTAACCCCAGAGCTCAGTCTTAGTAACCATAGTAACCCCAGAGGTCAGCCTTAGTAACCATAGTAACCCCAGAGGTCAGAGGTCAGGCACGTTGCAGTTGGACGTGGAGGTAAACGACCTAAACGGTTGCCATGGTTGCGTGTGCAGGTTGCCACGGAGAAGCTGTGTCGTACGTATGAGGACCAGATGAACGAGGCCAGGGCCAGGGCAGACGAGCTGCAGAGGCAGCTCAATGATGTCATCACCCAGCGCACCCGCGCTGTCACAGAGAACGGTACGGGACTCACCTCTCTCTCTGTCTCTCTCTCTCTGTCTCTCTCTCTTCTCTTTCTCTCTCTGTCTCTCTGTCTCTCTCTGTCTCTCTCTGTCTCTCTCTCTCTCTGTCTCTGTCTCTCTGTCTCTCTCTCTCTCTCTTTCTCCCTCTTTCTCTTTCTGTCTCTCTCTTTCTGTCTCCCTCTTTCTCTTTCCATCACTCTCTCTCTCTCTGTTTCTCTCTCATTCTTTTGTTCAATTCAATTCATTTCAATGCAAATGGATTTATTGGCTTTTTCTGTGTCTGATTCTCTCTCTCTCTCTCTCTCTCTCTCTCTCTGTCTCTCTGTCTCTCTCTCTATCTCTCTGTCTCTCTCTCTATCTCTCTCTCTCTCTCTCTGTCTCTGTCTCTCTCTCTCTCTCTCTCTCTCTCTCTCTCTCTGTAGCTGAGTACAGTCGTAGGCTGGAGGAGCGGGAGGCTGTGATTGGTCAGCTCCAGCGGACTAAGATGACGTTCAGCCAGAACACGGACGAGCTGAAGAAACACATGGAGGAGGAGAGCAAGGTGTGACATCACACTCCAGCAGCAGCCGATCAGAAAGCCACATACAGCCATACAGTATATACAGCCACATGTCTCCGTCATAACTGTCAAACACTCACCCTGACCATGAGACACCATAACATGTGGCGGCTGTGGCGCAGAAGGTAGAGCTGCCGTCTAATGATCGCAAGGTTGGCAGATCGGCGGTTCGATCCCTGGCTGACCACATGTCGAGGTGTCCTTGGGCAAGGCACTGAACCCCAAATTGTTCCCAATGAGCGGGCCGACGCCTTGCATGGTAGCTTGCCGCCATTGGTGTGTGTGAATGGGTGAATGAGAGGCCATTGTAAAGCACTTTGGAATAAGGCGCTATGTAAGTGCAGTCCATTTACCATTTACATGGGGTGCCGGGTGTGGTACTGACTTAGAGTCCTGCCTGAACTAAGCTCACTCCATTTGTGCTTGTTGTTGTTGTTGTTGTTGTTGTTGTTGTTGTTGTTGTTGTTGTGAGTGCTTTTCCAGGCAATCAAATGTTGACACACAACATGTATTTTGGTCTGTGTGTGTGTGTGTGTCTGTACCTGCCTGCCTGTGTGTGTGTGTGTGTCTGTACCTGCGTGCCTGTGTGTGTGTGTCCGTCCGTCCGTCCGTCCGTCCGTGCTGCTCCAGGGGAAGCTGTGTCTGGCCCACGCCCTGCAGGCGTCCAGGCAGGAGGTGGAGGTGCTGCGGGAGGCGGCGGGGGCGGAGCAGGAGGCGCAGGCGGAGCTGCAGCGGTGTCTGTCCAAGGCCAACGCAGAGCTGGCCCAGTGGAGGGGCCGCTACGAGACCGACGCCGTGCAGAGGACCGACGAGCTGGAGAACGCCAAGTATGTGTGTGTGTGGGGTTGTGAGGGTGTGTGAGGGTGTGTGAGGGTGTGTGATGGTGTGTGGGGGTGTGGGATGGAGGGGGGAGGGGTAGTGGAGGGGCCGCTACGAGAAGACAAGTAAGACTCTGTGGGTGTGTGTCTGTGTCTGACTCACGCCTCCCAAAACAAGTCCTACACTCCCAGCTTGTGGTAGGAAAACGTTCCCCGGGAGGTCAAAAGAAAAGGTATAAGGACATCAAACATCAAAGCAAACATCAAAAAGTGCCACATAGACCTTAAGACCTGGGAAGACACGGCAACCGTTGTACAATGAGGACCTCCGCCAAAAAGGCCCAATCCAAAGTCTCCATCACCACCACTCTCCCCTGCCCACACTGTCCCCTGCCCACACTGTCCCCTGCCCACACTGTCCTCTGCCCACACTGTCCCCTGCCCACACTGTCCTCTGCCCACACTGTCCTCTGCCCACACTGTCCTCTGCCCACACTGTCCTCTGCCCACTCTGTCCTCTGCTGCCCACACTGTCCCCTGCCCCACACTGTCCCCTGCCCACTCTGTCCTCTGCCCCACACTGTCCTCTGCCCACACTGTCCCCTGCCCCACACTGTCCCCTGCCCACACTGTCCCCTGCCCACACTGTCCTCTGCCCCACACTGTCCCCTGCCCACACTGTCCCCTGCCCACACTGTCCTCTGCCCCACACTGTCCCCTGCCCACACTGTCCCCTGCCCACACTGTCCCCTGCCCTGCCCACACTGTCCTCTCCCCTGCCCACACTGTCCCCTGCCCACACTGTCCCCTGCCCACACTGTCCCCTGCCCACACTGTCCTCTGCCCACACTGTCCCCTGCCCACACTGTCCTCTGCCCACACTGTCCCCTGCCCACACTGTCCCCTGCCCACACTGTCCCCTGCCCACACTGTCCCCTGCCCCACACTGTCCCCTGCCCCACACTGTCCCCTGCCCACACTGTCCCCTGCCCACACTGTCCCCTGCCCACACTGTCCCCTGCCCTGCCCACACTGTCCTCTGCCCACACTGTCCCCTGCCCCACACTGTCCCCTGCCCACACTGTCCCCTGCCCACACTGTCCTCTGCCCCACACTGTCCCCTGCCCACTCTGTCCTCTGCCCACACTGTCCCCTGCCCACACTGTCCCCTGCCCACACTGTCCCCTGCCCACACTGTCCTCTGCCCTGCCCACACTGTCCTCTGCCCTGCCCACACTGTCCCCTGCCCACAATGCATCAGAATATGCGGCTCCAGGATCGGCCTCTTCGCCCACCTGAAGACCCACAAAGACCAAGAAGAAGGACAGTCATACTCGACTACGAGTGACCGCTGATGATGATGCTGATGATGCTGATGATGTGTGTGTGTCTGTGTGTGTGTGTGTGTCTGTGTGTGTGTGTGTGTGTGTGCGGTCAGGAAGAAGCTGGTGGTGCGTCTGCAGGGGTCTGAGGAGGCGGTGGAGGCCAGCCAGGCGCGCTGCTGCAGCCTGGAGAAGAGCAAGCTGCGCCTGCAGACGGAGGTGGAGGACCTGATGATGGAGCTGGAGCGCTCCAACACCGCCGCCACCGTCATGGACCGCAAACAACGCACCTTCGACAAGGTGAGGCGACCACCAGTTAGGGGGGTAGTGGTGGCCTAGTCTATATTGAGTTGAGTTGTAGTGGTGGCCTAGTGGATAGTGAGTTGAGGTGTAGTGGTGGGGCTAGGGGATAGTGAGTTGAGGGGTAGTGGTGGGGCTAGGGGATAGTGAGTTGGACTGGTGATCAGAAGGTCATGAGTTCATATCCCACCTGGGAACACCACCACTAGTGTGTCCTTGAGTAAGGCTCTTAGCCCTAAGTTACTCCAGGGGGGACCTTCGACAAGGTGAGTCAACCTAAGTCAAATGTAGTTGAGAGTAGTGGAGTCCCTAGTGAATAGTGAGTTGGACTGGTGATCAGAAGGTCATGAGTTCAAATCCCACCTGGGAACACCACCACTAGTGTGTCCTTGAGTAAGGCTCTTAGCCCTAAGTTACTCCAGGGAGACCCTGTCCCTGTAATCTCTAATTGTAAGTCGATTTGGATAAAAGCGTCTGCTAAAAATGGTAATAATGTAAATATGTAGGTGTCTTATCTCTCTAGGGGAGGAGCTGGTTCAGGGTCAGGGGTCAGGGGTCAGAGTTAACAGTGCGATGTTGCAGGTGTTGTCAGAGTCGAGGGAGCGGTACGAGAGCTGCCAGGTGGATCTGGAGGGGTCCCAGAAGGAGGCTCGCAGCCTGAGCACGGAGCTCTTCAAGCTGAAGAACTACTACGAGGAGGCCCTGGACCACCTGGAGACCCTCAAACAGGAGAACAAGAACCTGCAAGGTACCCACCCCTGCCCCAAACACCATTATACTGTTCCTAACACCATTATACTGCTCCTAACACCATTATACTGCTGCTAACACCATTATACTGCTCCTAACACCATTATACTGCTCCAAATACTGTTAATACTACTCCAAATACCATAATACCAATTAAACGATTGTACTGCTCCAAATACTACCATTATACTACTAACCCTAACCCTAAACCATTATGCCTTTGCTAACTAACATACTACCTCATTCTGGAACATGTTATTGATAATTAAACTCAAATGTGAATGAATGTGTCATTTTCCCTGTCAAGTAAATGACATAAACAAACATCTAGATGACTCAGAGTGTAGTGACCAGCGTGGTGTCTGTGTTTCCCACAGAGGAGGTGGCAGTTTTTCGCCCTTGCTTGCTTGCGTGTTCTGTCATCATGTGGTTTTAAATGTCCATCTTAGTTGTTGCTTTATCTTCTCTGCTCTCTGTGAAGCGCATTGGGTCACATTTTGTTAGAAATGCACAATACAAATGAAATGTTATTTGATTTAATCTCCCTCAGAGGAGGTGGCAGACCTGGTAGAGCAGATCAGCCAGGAGGGGAAGACCATCCACGACCTGGAGACGGTGAAGAAGGTTCTGGACATGGAGAAGTGTGACATCAAGGCAGCCCTGGAGGAAGCTGAGGTGAGACGTCCCCTGTAGGCCCCATACCCAGGGGAGGAGGCGGCCATGTTGGCTCAGGGGAGGAGGAGGAGGAGGCCATGTTGGCTCAGGGGAGGAGGAGGAGGCCATGTTGGCTCAGGGGAGGAGGAGGAGGCGGCCATGTTGGCTCTGGGGAGGAGAAGGAGGAGGCCATGTTGGCTCAGGGGAGGAGGAGGAGGCGGCCATGTTGGCTCAGGGGAGGAGGAGGAGGCGGCCATGTTGGCTCTGGGGAGGAGGAGGCGGCCATGTTGGCTCAGGGGAGGAGGAGGAGGAGGCGGCCATGTTGGCTCAGGGGAGGAGGAGGAGGAGGCGGCCATGTTGGCTCAGGGGAGGAGGAGGAGGCGGCCATGTTGGCTCTGGGGAGGAGGAGGCGGCCATGTTGGCTCAGGGGAGGAGGAGGAGGAGGCGGCCATGTTGGCTCAGGGGAGGAGGAGGAGGAGGCGGCCATGTTGGCTCAGGGGAGGAGGAGGAGGCGGCCATGTTGGCTCTGGGGAGGAGGAGGAGGCGGCCATGTTGGCTCTGAGGAGGAGGAGGCGGCCATTTTGGCTCAGGGGAGGAGAAGGCGGCCATGTTGGCTCTGGGGAGGAGAAGACAGACATTTTGGCTCTGGGGAGGAGAAGACAGACATTTTGGATCTGGGGAGGCGGCCATTTTGGCTCTGGAGAGGCGGCCCGTTTGACTGTTGCTGTGTTGCAGGGCACCCTGGAGAATCAGGAGAGCAAGGTGTTCCGGGTCCAACAGGATCTGAACCAGATGAGGACGGACGTGGACAGGAAGATTGCGGAGAAGGACGAGGAGATAGACAACCTCCGGTAACGTGTGGTGTGTGGTGTGTGGTGTGTGGTGTGTGTGTGTGTGTGTGTGTGTGTGTGTGCGTGTGTGTGTGTGTGTGGTGTGGTGTGTGGTGTGTGTGTGTGTGTGTGTGTGTGTGTGTGTGGGTGTGTGTGTGCCCCAGCCCCTGCCCCAGCCCCACTCACACACACAGCTCCAGCCCCAGTCCCAGCCCCATGGTTAGGGGTTATACCCTGACCCTTGACCCCTGACCCCTGTGTGTATATAGTCCAGCCCCATGGTTAGGGGTTGACCCCTGACCCCTGCTGTGTGTGGTGTCCCTGCAGCCGGAGCCACCAGCACTCCCTGGAGGTCCTGCAGACCAGCCTGGACGCGGAGGTCAGAGGTCGCAGCGAGGCGGTGAGGCTGCGGAGGAAGATGGAGGCGGACCTCAACGAGATGGAGGTGCAGCTAGGCCATGCCTCCCACCAGGCCGCCGAGGCTCACAGGCTGCTGGGACACCTGCAGGGCCAGATCAAGGTACACACACACACACACACACATACACACATGCGCGTGCACACACTTACTTTGTGCTAGAGGCATGGTTGGATTCAGCTCGATGTGTAGATGTGAATCGCATACACGCACACACACACACACACACACACAGGCTGCTGAACCATGTGCAGTGCCAGATCAAGGTACACACACACACACACACACACACACACACTTCATCTGATTGGTCCACAGAGTCAGTGACAGTTAACCACTACCATCTGATTGGTCCACAGACTCTGTGACAGTTAACCCACTGTTCTCTGATTGGTTCCGCAGGCGCACCAGTTGGAGATCGGTGAGCGTGTGCACCAGAACGCCGAGCTGCTGACGCAGGTGAGCCTGACGGAGCGCCGCGTGGAGCTGCTGCTGGCGGAGGGGGAGGAGCTACGCTGCCTGGTGGAGGCGGCCGAGCGCGGCCGCAGGATGGCCGAACTCGACCTGCTGGAGGCCACGGAGAGACTGAACCTGCTGCACACCCAGGTACCCCGACCCTGACACACCCAGGTACCCCGACCCTGACACACCCAGGTACCCCGACCCTGACCCTGACCCTGACCCTGGACCTGAACCTGACCCTGACCCTGACCCTGGTCCTAGTCCTAACACTAGTCCTAACACACCCAGGTACCCCGACCCCCCTAACCCTGACCCTACTTAGACCCCGCCTACTTAGACCCCGCCTAACCCTGACCCTACTGCATACCCAGGTACCCCGACCCTGACCCTAGTCCTAGCCCAGACTCTAGCCCTGACCCTAACCCTGCCTAGCCCTGACCCTACTGCACACCCAGGTACCCCTACCCTGACCCTGCCTAGCCCTGACCCTGCCTAGCCCTAAACCTAGTCCTAACCGTAGTCCTAGTCCCCTTAACCCTAACCCTGAGCCTAACCCTAACCCTAACCCTGGTCCTAACCCTGCCTAGCCCTGACCCTGCCTAGCCATAACTGACCCTGCCTAACCCTAGCCCTGCCTAGCCCTACACCTAGTCCTAACACTAGACCTAACACTAGACCTAACACTAGTCCTAACCCTAGTCCTAACCCTAGTCCTAACACGAGTCCTAACCCTAGCCCTGACCCTGGCCCTAGTCCTAGCCCTAACCCTGTCTAGCCCTAA
>NC_137676.1:3717897-3730397 GCF_963989245.1 Nansenia antarctica
TCCCCTCTGTCCTTTACATAGGAGCCTAATTTAGGCTTCACAAACTCCATACTGTATGCAGCTAAAATATAATATCATATAAAATCATAACTTCCACTCTTAATGTGGCAAAGCAGTGGCATAGAAACCCCCCCCCCCCCCCAACAAAAGAAAACAAATCAGAAATCTGAGTGCTCGAGAAAAAATACTTAGGAGTTACTTTTCAGGCATATAAACCCACCATTTACATTTGTTGTCTGCAAAGTGTCTATAAACGTGGGTACTAATCTGTTCTGTTAAATGTTTTTTACATCATGAAAACTGTCCTCTTTAAAATACCGCCATGTACAGTTTTGCACAATCAATTAAGTCCTCTAATATTATGCAACATGAAAAAAATGTATTCATACATCATATTTATATATAATTATATGCATTTTTTTTTTTACATGATATCATCCAGTCGCTGACTGATTATAAATAGGAGAAGAGAAGGGAAGGAGTGGGGTGGGGTGGGGTGTCCGTGTCATTTCCAGTTTTTGTTACTTGGGGTCCTCGATCGTGCCCTTGCTGAGGTCCGTCATTTTGGGGTACTTGACTTTCTTCTGATCCAGCTCGTTCTGAGCCCACAGGAGCAGCTTCAGCAGCTTAGCCAACTTGGGCGTCGACTCTCTGTTCTCATAGTCCAGAACCGCCTGGTTCACCTCACTCCACACCTGAGGGTTAGAGGTAGAGGTAGGGTTAGACTCTCCACACCTGAGGGTTAGAGGTAGAGGTAGGGTTAGACTCTCTACACCTGAGGGTTAGAGGTAGAGGTAGGGTTAGACTCTCTACACCTGAGGGTTAGAGGTAGAGGTAGGGTTAGACTCTCTACACCTGAGGGTTAGAGGTAGAGGTAGGGTTAGACTCTCTACACCTGGAGGTTAGAGGTAGAATTAGACTGTCTGTTCTCATAGTCCAGCAGCACGGCCTGGTTCACCCTTCTCCACACCTCCAGGTTTCATCATCAGCAAGAGCAAAATGAGCTACACAGAAAACTGTCCACGGCGCCCACTCTTTCTCCTTATTGACAGAGTACAAGTAAAGACAACGAAATGCAGTTCTTGCGGTTCTCTCGCCCCCTCCCTCTCTCTCCCCCCCCTCCCTCTCTCTCTCCCCCCCCTCCCTCTCTCTCTCCCCCCCCTCCCTCTCTCTCTCCCTCCCTCTCTCCCCTCCTCTCCCTCTCTCCCTCTCTCCCCTCCCTCTCTCCCCCCTCCCTCTCTCCCCCCCTCCCTCTCTCCCCCCCCTCCCTCTCTCCCCCCCCTCCCTCTCTCCCCCCCCCTCCCTCTCTCCCCCCCCCCTCCCTCTCTCCCCCCCCCCTCCCTCTCTCCCCCCCCCCCTCCCTCTCTCCCCCCCCCTCTCTCTCTCTCACTGACACACACACACACCTTCTGTCGCTGCATCATGTTGAGCAGGTCTCCGAAGGGCGACTCCTCGGGGTTGTCGAAGGCCAGCAGGGCCAGGGTCCGCTCCATCTCCGCCAGACACTCCCTGCTCTCCTCCCCCTGCTCCGCCAGCTGCGTCTGGGCAAACTCCAACGCCGACTCCGTCTCCCGCAGTCTGATCAACTCAATCAAGTGCTGCTGCTGCAGCGGGGGAAGGAAGGAAGGAAGGAAGGGGGGGAAGGAAGGAAGGAAGAGGAATGAGGATGAAGAAGTTCTGGCAGTTGAGCTGAAAGCTCTCTATGCGATGCACAATAGAGTAGCCTAACCCTCGCACAGCCTACATCATTTATTGTTTTTATTTTTAGCTATATATAATATATGTTTTATTATTATTCTTCTTGCTTATATATTGTTGTTTTTATGCCCTATGCTCAATTTCCTATATGTGCAAAATATACATGGCCAAATAAAATAATTATAATTATAATTTCTAATTCGAACCAAGGCAAGTTTATTTGTATAGCACATTCCATACAACAGGGGCAATTCAATTAAGCAATATCACATGAGAGGGAGTGCCGCAGACCGAGTACTGAAGACAATCACAGCCGTGCTGATATTCAGTATAACAGCACGTCCTCGAGTGTGATATTGCTTTTATTCAACAGCGCCATTTATTAGTTAACAGTAATAAGCGACAACAGATTATGATTTGTTTGTTTATTTAATCATTTATTTTGGCTCCGGCAACAGAAAATAGTTCTGTAACTGAACTTCAACTGGACTGTTGCCTAGTAACCCGAACACAAACATCCGCAGGCTAGCTACTTTGTATTAACGGTTATTTAATAGAACACCTGTGCGGCAGAGTGATACATATAGTTAAAGGTCCCAGTGCTGTTATACTGTATATCGGCACTCATGGAATGCCTCTTGTCCAATCAAATGACTTGGTCTGAACTAACTGTTGTATGAAGTGCTTTACATATAGCATACAGAAAAGAACCCTACCTGCAGGTGGAAGTACAGGTATCTGTTGGTGTCCAGCAGCTCTGGGTGCAGGCTGTTGATGAGTGCGATGGCCTCCTGGATCTGTCCCTTCAAGATCATCTCTCTGATCTTTATCCTCTCGTCCAGAGAGTCCAGGTCCACGCTGGGCTCGATCCCAGACTCCATACGGAACTTCTCTGCTGCCTCCTTAAAGCCCTCTAAACCAACACAGAAGACCAGGGGGGATCAGTTCAAGATACCGTGAAGGCTTTTCCAGGGTTCCCACACCTTCTGAAACATCAAATTCAAGCACCTTTCAAGGACTTTCAAGACTCAATTCCTTCAAATTCAAGGGCCCAACACGGCATACGTAGTTTGTGACAGATCTAGATGAGAATTTATAGAATGACCATGAACGGTTTTCAAATCTATGTCGGTTTAAAATCGAACTAATTAACCTTAGTAACTAGTATGGTTGTTTTATTCCCTTCTACATGTTACCTTTTTAGAGAGAGAGAGAGAGAGAGAGAGAGAGAGAGAGAGAGAGAGAGAGAGAGAGAGAGAGAGAGGGAATTCAAGCACTTTCAATGACCCCTGTCGATTTTCAAACACCTTTAAGGCCTTGATTTTTCCCCCTCAAATTCACAAACATTCAAGGAGTTCAAGGACCCGTGGGAACCCTGCTTTTCTTCTATTAGTATAGCCTACTGACTATCATAATCACCATCATCATCATCATCATCATCACCAATAATGTGCTGTCAAACATTATGCTTACACTTCACTGAGAGAGCCTCATATTTGGCACCACCACTACCTAGTGGATGTAGATACCAGCCTAATGTTATGACATACCTGTCACCAGGTAGTTCATAATTAGCCGGTTCATGTCGGCCCTCTGTATGTGCACGTTGTTTAGTTTGTCCATCCACTCATCTTTCGTGATGTCTTCGGGCTTTTCCGTGTAACTCATCATTGGGATCCTGTTCAAAGTTTGGAAGGAAGAGAAACGTGTTAAACGTAAACATTCTAAAAACATGCACAGACAATTGACACAACCCATGACATGACATGTGAACTAGCAGGCATGTTATGTTAGGCAGCTGTCAAGTATACATGTCTCAGGCAAGGTTCCCCCTCTCTCCTCTCTCTCTCTGTCCCCCTCTCTCTTTCTCTCTGTCTCCCTCTCTGTCTCCCCCTCTCTGTCCCCCTCTCTCTTTCTCTCTGTCTCCCTCTCTGTCTCCCCCTCTCTGTCTCTCTCTCTGTCTCCCTCTCTGTCTCCCCCTCTGTCTCTCTCTCTGTCTCCCCCTCTCTGTCTCCCTCTCTGTCTCCCCCTCTCTGTCTCCCCCTCTCTGTCTCTCTCTCTGTCTCCCTCTCTGTCTCCCCCTCTGTCTCCCTCTCTGTCTCCCCCTCTCTGTCTCCCCCTCTCTGTCTCTCTCTCTGTCTCCCTCTCTGTCTCCCTCTCTCTGTCTCCCTCTCTGTCTCCCCCTCTCTGTCTCCCTCTCTGTCTCCCTCTCTCTGTCTCCCTCTCTGTCTCCCCCTCTCTGTCTCCCTCTCTGTTTCCCTCTCTGTCTCCCCCTCTCTGTCTCCCTCTCTGTCTCCCCCTCTCTGTCTCCCTCTCTCTGTCTCCCTCTCTGTCTCTCTCTCTGTCTCCCCCTCTCTGTCTCCCTCTCTGTCTCTCTCTCTCTCTCTCTCTCTCCCTCTCTGTCCCCCTCTCTGTCTCCCCCTCTCTCTGTCCCCCTATCTCTCTCCCCCTCTCTTTCCCCTTCTCTGTCTCCCCCTCTCTGTCTCCCTCTCTCTCTCTGTCTCCCCCTCTCTGTCTCCCTCTCTGTCTCCCCATCTCTGTCTCTCCCTCTCTGTCTCCCTCTCTCTCTCTGTCTCCCTCTCTCTGTCTCCCCTTCTCTGTCTCCCCCTCTCTGTCTCTCCCTCTCTGTCTCCCTCTCTCTCTCTGTCTCCCTCTCTCTGTCTCCCCTTCTCTCTCTCCCTCTCTCTCTCCCCCTCTTCTGGCCTGGCATCAACAAAAGCAGCAGACAGCAGAGTTGTGTTATGCTAAGCCAGTTTGCACTCACCGTGTAATTATACAACTCAAAAAGATCGATTTGTTAAACGAGTGAATTATTGGCTAAATTAAACCGTAATATACGTTAATGACTGCAATGTTCATAGCTAACTACTGTCAAATTAAATGCTGAAGCTGTTTAGTTTCTGAGTTTAGCTATATTACGCGCAGTTGCTTCAACCTCTCGTCTCGCGAGAAGACAAACGCGAAGATTCAAAGCTCCTGATTGGCCGGGAGGATGATGTCAGGGTTGCCAGGGAACAGTTGCAGCCATTGATGATGGGATGGATTTTTTTTTTCCACACGGATTTTCTTTTAATATATCTTATCCTATACAATAAGATACACTATTTCAATATTTCAGACTATGTACACTTCTATTTATATATTAAAAGAAATGTGTTCCAAAAGGGTTCTTCGGCTGTGGTAAAACCAGATAATTTAGCAGGATTGTGCTACAATAATTAAATTATGATTATATAATGATTGGAGCACTTTGAGCTGCAACGTTTGCAGGAAAAGCGCTATAAAAATAAAAGTTATTATTATTACAAGAACTGATTTTACTCCCAAATCTGATTATACACATACACACTGATTATACACATCGGTCACATTGTCACATTGCTCACTCATTTCATATGTATAAATATCTAATATATATATTATAAAATGTCTATCTATCTTCTTTGGCTATAGCAGAAGCAGATAATTTGACAGAATTGTGCTACAAGAAATGATTTTACTCCCAAATCTGATTATACACATCGGTCACTCATTTCATGAAGTATATAATATAATAATATCTATCTATCTATCTTGTGAAGCCATACCTCCCTGAATGAACTGGATGAACTGGTTTAAAATTAACTGGATGGAGCAATGGGAGAATGTTATCCATTTCTGCTGGCACCATAAATGTGCTCGCAATTTCATTGGATGTTACATTCCAAGACCCCTCCCCCCACATGCCTGAATGGTTGTTTGTTGTTATTAATTTTGTGACTATTTTGTAGAGAATTATAGCGACTCTCCGCAAAGGCTTTCCCCAGACCTCCCGGACTATTATCAACGAGGTTCATTGTGTCAACGAGGTTCATTAATCTCTAGTTCCTGAAGTGATCTCTCTGGAGTTAAGAGACGTCTGATAACCATGTGTGTCCCATTGTGCAATAACACTATGTGCAATATGACAACACTCGGGTACATAAGGTTCAGAGATAGGAAATGTTAGGATATGTATAGCATAGCATAGAGTACAGCACAGTGTTTTATTTGTATAGTATAGTGGATAGTGGATAGTGTACATAGCTTTATTTATGTAAACCAGCTCTTTTCCCTTCTTGTTTTTAGTTTTTTTTCCTAGCACCAGGGGAGCCCCCCCTCCCAAATTTCGTTGTTTGGTACCTGTACTATATCAATGACAATAAAGACCATTCATTCATTCATTCATTCATTCATTGAAGAAGCTACAAAAAAATCATGTGGGTGTGGGTGACATGCACATCCCATCATATGGGGGTGACAATCCTTGCATATAGAGCGTTATCTTTTAATTTCAGAGGGGTTACATGGGGCGGGGGGTGGGTGGAGCGGGGGTTGATCGTGGGGGTGGTCGGGGGTTGGTCGTGGGCGGGGGGTGGTCGTGGGGGTGGTCCGGTCGGGGGCGGGGCGAACACAGTGCTGCAGCTGTCTATGGTTGTGGTGGAGGTAGGTGCGCGCGGTTCCTTGGGATGCAACCATAATTAGGTACCGTTTATTACACCCCGGATTTATTCCTCTATACTCTGCGCATCACAGCCGACTGTAAGGTGAGCGTTCTCATGCATTTGGATGGCTTATGTTTGTAGTCATAGTTTTCCTCGCCCTTGAAATATTTTTTACTGCTGACTTTAGCGGATCCTGGTCTTGTCTTGCATCAAGAACCGGCCAGCAGGCAAACCAACATGGATGCTGTGCGCTGAGACAGGGATGTGGTGGGGATGCAGCCAGCCAGAGACTCGGGATATTTATATAATTGGACATTTGAAAATAATACAGGAAAGAAAAACATTTGTTATATAATAAAAACACATTTCCTGGATCGGTATGTCTCAAATAGGGTGTAGGTCTACTCGCCAGTTATTTGATGTACGACAAAGCCACAGTTTGTATTATTTATTTTTTTTGACAAATGCCAACGTCGATAATATCCTACGCCTGGTTAAAAAAAAAAGAGTAATTTGGTCAGTTTGTGACATTTTACTGGGCGTTGAGGTGAATGGGGAATTATATGACTAAGTGCTCCGTTTAGTGTCTATGAATTTCACCCCTGTAGATCACTGCATGCCTGGATGTCAATAAGGCCCCATTGATTATAAATCACAGTATTCTTACGGATATAACATTTCCGTACTTTTCAAATGACATACTGTGATGCAGAGGATCCGGGAGAATGATTCCAGCATATGAAGCGTTTTAGCTTCACCACTGCAGGAGGCAGTTTGCTCGCTGATGCCACAGGCCCCAGTCTGCTCGCTGATGCCACAGGCCCCTGTGTGTCCCTACACTGCTACAGCTGCAGCCTGCTTTCTGTATAATTCGTTCCCACAGATCTCATTGATTAGGTAGTGCAGCAATTTAGGTTGCTGTTGTAACGTGTACAAGTCCACTGTCCATACAATCCACTGTGTGAGCATGGCTTACATCCTAAAACACCTTAGTGGTTCATCAGTGGTTTTATTACTACATTTAGCACAATTCAGTTCTAGATAGAAACCGAGGAGATCTCGTGAATCTGAGACTTGGTTGTCTAATCGTGGATCTGTTGCCGCAGAGAGAACAGCTAGGCTTATTTTTCACTTCTCTTTACATCACTGCGTTGCCCTGGGACTGCTATCCTCTTACGATGCACCTTTCATTGACGGTGAGCGATGGGCTGCTCCACCTCCTCACCTGTTCTCACCTGTCCTCACCTCTCCTCCCCCCACGGAGAGGTGGACTGGAGGCAGCAGCTGTTGATGATGTGGATGATAACAGAAACCACACACTTTCATTTGGACGTTTTCAAGGACATATTTAGTTTTCAAGGTAGAACTGGTAGGGCCTATATGATATGTGGGGAAATAGGGACATGGCTTCATTCGATACGCAGGGTTTTATATACAGCTACATACGATGCCATGACTCTGCACTATGACATACTGGTGGTAACTATGTGTTATTTTTCTCCCCCCTTCCCTCGTGTTCAGATTGTGAAGGACGTGAGGCATCATGGCGGAACAGCAGAGGCAGCGTTCCCTGTCCACCTCTGGTGAATCTCTCTACCTTGTGCTGGGCGTCGACAAGCTGGCCACGCCTGACGACATCAAGAAGTCGTACAGGTCAGTCAGACGTCAGACCCTGACGCATAGCCTACTACGCTCTCTGCTAATCACTGTCAACACTCGGAGACGATGAACGCATACTATTACATCCGTCGATGGACATGCAGTTGCTTTTTGTAGCCCCGTCCCTCTGGAACGCCCTCCCCAATCACATCAGACAGGCCAACAACCCTGCCAACATTTAAACAGGCCCTCAAAAACCCACCTCTTCAAGCTCGCCTTCACCAGTTAACCCTCTCCCCCTCCCCTTCCCATGTGTCCCCAGCACTACCATAATTAGGTCCCTATACTTTCTTTTATCTATTTTTTTGTGTCTTTTTATTATTACTACTCAATCTTTTCAGTTTGTAAAGCGTCTTTGAGTGTCTAGAAAAGCGCTATAGCCTATAAGTCTAATGTATTATTATTATTATTAGTCTCTCTGCTAATCACTGTCAACACTCGTAGACGATGAACGCATACGACTACACCCTACATCCAGCTCACAGCCTGTTTGAACTACTCCCTTCTGGACAGCGCTACAGGGCCATCAGGTCAAAAACATCACGCCACTTGAACAGTTTCTTCCCCAAAGCCACAGCCCTCCTCAATAACTCCTGATCATTGCATCTTGCACTTTACATGTTTTTGCACTAACTTGTACAGTATATTTATTCACTCATATTGGTACTGTATTATATTGTCTTGAGTATTGTTGTGTTGTCGTCTTGTTGTAGTATGTACTGTAGCTTGTTCAGCATGGAGAATACCAAGTCATGTTCCTAGAGCACTGCACATGGCGAATAAAATTTAATTGAAATGTAATTGAATCCGTCGAGAGACATGCAGTTGCTTTATGTAGATAAGCAATTGCATTTGTATAGTGGGTTTAATTTGTACGTTTTGTTGTCCTGTTTGGAGATAGTAGTTTTAATTAGTTTTTCCTGTAAAGTACATTGTGTTGCACTTAGGAGCAACTGTATGAAATGTGCTATATAGATAACATTTTATTTCATTTTTAGTCTTTTAAACAATTGATGCTAATGAACACTCCCATATCGCACTCCCATGTCACCATCGCTATCATGTTTTATTTGCGCTTCTGGTTAGATGCTGAACTGCATTTCGTTGTCTGGTACTTGTACTCTGCAATGACAAGTTGTACAGTTGAATCTAATCTAATCGAATCGCCTTTTGTTCTCAGAAAACTGGCACTGAAGTTCCACCCCGACAAGAACCCAGACAACCCCGAGGCGGCGGACAAGTTTAAGGAGATCAACAGCGCCAACGCCATCCTGAGCGACGGCACCAAGCGCAACATCTACGACAAGTACGGCTCCCTGGGGCTCTACGTGGCCGAGCAGTTCGGAGAGGAGAACGTCAACACATACTTCGTCTTGTCCAGCTGGTGGGCTAAGGTAAGAGGACGACGACGGGGAAGATACAAACCTGCCTTAAGGAAAAGAAAAAGAACCATGCTTGTGTGATGTTCAGTGTTGCCGTTAATGTTGTTGTTTTCTTTTTTCATCTCTTTCTCTCTCCCTCTCTCTCTCTCTCTCCCTCTATCCTTACCCTCTTATCGTCCTGTCCTCTCTTTCTCTCTCTCTCTCTCTCCCCCTCTCTGTCTCTCAGGCGTTGTTTGTCTTCTGTGGTCTTGCCACCGGCTGCTACTTCTGCTGTTGCCTGTGCTGCTGCTGTAACTGCTGCTGTGGGAAGTGTAAACCCCGGCCTCCAGAGGGCGCTGAGCCTGACTTCTACGTCTCACCAGAAGACCTGGAGGCCCAGCTGCAGACTGACGAGAGAGGTGAGGCTCCACACTACTAGTCATCCACACACTACTAGTCATCCACACACTACTAGTCATCCACACACTACTAGTCATCCACACACTACTAGTCATCCACACACCACTGGTCATCCACACACCACTAGTCAGGTACATTACATTTACACACCACTAGTCAGGTACATTACATTTACACACCACTAGTCAGGTACATTACATTTACACACCACTAGTTACATTTTTGCCATTTTCAGGGCTTTGTCCAAAGCGACTGACAACAAATACATTTGTCTGAGTAAGCGAATCGTCTATCCATCATCAGTCATCGCAATAAAAACTAATCTATTCTAGGGCCAGGGGCCATTGGCAATCATAGGAAGGAAGAATTCGATTTCTCTCTCTCTCTCTCTATATATACAGTATATATATATAATATTATTTACAGTAGAGAGACAGTACAGAGGGGTAGAGGGGATGAAGAGGTCTTAGGAGAGACAGCTAACTTGTAGCCTGAAGAGACGGAGGTCTTTAGTCTACGGTGGAAGATAGGGAGTGACTCTGCAGTTCCATCAGCGAGGCGTCAGGACAGTGAGAAAGCTGTGACCGAGTAGCATGACTGCTGCACCCTGCTGTTGTAGAATGTTAATGCTGTGACATCAGTCGCAAGTCATCAAGTGGTGTAAGATCCAACTCTGACCGTGTGTGTGTGTGTGTGTGTGTGTGTGTGTGTGTGTGTGTGTGTGTGGATGTAGCAGGTGTGTGTGTATATCTATCTGACTGTCTTTTGTGTCTCTCTTGACAGAGGCTGGCGGTGACCCCATCGTGCTGCAGCCCTCTGCGACAGAGACCACCCAGCTGACGTCGGACGCCCACCATTCCACCTACCGGACCGACGGGGGCTTCGAGGCGGGCTTCGACACAGGCTTCAACTAATTCCCTTCCCCCGCCTCCTGGCCTGTGGCCCCCACTCCTTGCTTCCCTGCTCCACCTTAACAAGATGAACGAGACGGAGGGGGGGGGGGGGGGGGGGAGGGGGGGACAGCGATCTGTTTCAACTACAGGAAGGGAGAGAGCCAGCTGCTGAGGGTGTTAGGAGAGGGGGAAAGTGAGCGTGGTCCACAAACGGAACTCTTGAAGACAACCCCCAACCCCCCCCCTCCCCGTTTCCCCCCCTTAGGCCCAGAGTGGTCTCTCTCTCTACTCCCCAACCTCCATTTCGGGATAAAAAAAAGAAAGAAAACGTTTGCTTCACTTTCGTTTCTTCTTTGGTATATTTTTGGCCTTTGACCCCCCCCCCCCCCCCCCCCTTCCCGCCATCCCACCCATCTCACCCCCCATCCACCAACCCACGGACCCTTCTCCACGTGTCTTGTCATGGTGTAGCATGCACTGTTTTAAAAAACCAGTCATTGTCTTTCTTTGTTTTCTTCTCTTAATGTGACATGTTTATGTTTTGGTTGAGAACTTCATACTGTAGGTGCATATGTATGTGCAATATGTATGTGTGTGTGTGTGTGTGTGTGTGTGTGTGTGTGTGTGTGTGTGTGAGAGTGTGGTTCACTTGGGGTACAGTTTACTTGATGTTTTTTGCTGGTCGGATAAGAGAGAGGCTTTAAGGCTCAGGGAGGTATTGGATAGTGAGGTGTGCTTCGTGTCTTTTGCTGCGCTGTGCCGTTATTAAACATCCCTAAGCAGAGCTGAGGCACCAGTTATTGACAGAAAGCTCTGTTTTGTATCGCCATCGGTGGATGCCATATTGTTCTTCTCACCATCAGCTACTAAACCTTCAAGGCCATAGCTAACGACTCCTAATTACTGTCCTGTCTTCATACGGTACGTGCCAGGGTCAGGGAGGGGGCGGGCACATAAGAAGCGTTTCACAACAGCAATTTCCTAACAGTTGCTGATAGTTTTTAGTCTTAGCTGTTGGTGGCTTCTTTGGCCTTCTCTTTAATTGACCTGGCTTGGTTTGGTCTTGGTTCGTTGTGCACCTGAAGCATTGCTTTTGCCCCTCTGCTCCCTCACACCTGAATTGAATGCTTGTTGCAATGCTTTTCCCCCAGGACTCCCTCCTCCTGCGTCGACATAATACTGGGTATTATGACTTGTTGTATCAGTCGATAAATCATAAACAGTATATCGCTTTACACCCGTTGTCGATAGGCGTATATGTTGTACAGTTTTACTTGGCCACTGTGCCACCAACAGTTGCGTTTGATTGGTGGGATGGGTATGCTTTCACGGCCGCGATATTTTTTGGAGCGACACCTCACTTTGAAAGTACTGCTGTGTGCTGTGTTCAGTCGACCATGGGGTCTTGAGCTCATATTTTTTCGGTTCGGTTGTGGTATAACATTTGTGGTATTTGTCTAATTCAGCAGATTATATTACGTGTTACTGTGAAATACCAGTGGTCTCACAAGACAGGGTCAACAGACACGTAAACCCTTAACTTGATGTACCGTATTCTATCAACTACAAATATATATATATATATATATAGAGAGAGAGAGAGCTTCACTTTTTTCATCCAAAATCAAAGAATATCTCCTGTTGCTCATTTGAGAATATCTCTGAAGTTGGTTGAAACAAACATCACAAACGTTCAATCTGCGGTTGTAGTTTTAATATAGTGACGTGACCACACCGTTGATGGTGGAGATGGAAGGACTGTAATCTCTCAGCATATATGAGTGGATGTTCTGGATAAATCCATTAATCTTGTAGGTTTTTACCAGTGATTTTCTTTCGTGTGTCTGTCGAGTGCAGCCCTTCACTGTATAAGCCAAGGACCCTGACCCCCACCATCCCAGTTTAGAGGATGACATCATTCTGAGCCGTCTTAACCTATGTGTACTGTAACGTGTGAAGGGAAATAATCATGTGACCATTTTCATATTTTTCTTTTGTGCGTGCGT
>NC_137676.1:3735397-3794157 GCF_963989245.1 Nansenia antarctica
ACGCCAAGGAGAAATATGCCATGGACATCAGGAGGCACCTGGGGGTGGGCCAGTTCAGTGACTTTAAACAGAACCTAGTCAAAGGCTGGCAGGACGTCCAAACCTCCTCCCCGTAAGTGTGTGTGAGTGTACGTATGTAGTGTATGTAGTGTATGTAGTGTGTGTGTGTGTGTGTGTGTGTGTGTGTGTGTATACTAGTGTATATAGTGTACTCGCTGGGTCAACATTGTGTGTTGTGTGCCGCTGACCCCCTACTCTCCTGTAGCCGAGGCCTGATACATATTGTGCTATTGATATCATAATATTATATATATAAATATTTATAGATTTTTACAGTATTATTATAGTATTATAACGCCACTGACCTCATGTCTTTTAGCTTGATTTATAGTTGTTTTTATTTCTTAAGATTGTTGTCTTTATTTGCACTTGACACCACGGACCTCATTGTCTCTTAGCTTGTTTTATAGCATTTTCGCTTTTTAATTGTCTAGTGTGTAATATTTGTGATATGTTATATGTGTATATGTTTGTGAATATGTGAATATGTTTTCTGTTTTTGCACCTTCAGAAGAACCACTACAATTTCATTGTATAGGCAACTGTACAACGACAATAAAGTCTACTCTATTCTATTCTATTCGATTCTATTCTATAAGATACACATTTGAGTAATTGGAATGTGTAATGCGATATACTGTGGTCAATAACATTGTAGGACTTATGAGCCTGTATGAATACAACTTGAAGCAATGAATCGACCGCATAGTGTCCATAGTAGTGTATGTAGCGTGTGTGTAAGTGCCGTCCTTTCAGATCTCCTCTTCCTGTGTTGTGAGGTCACGTGTTATGGGGAAAACAACCCCCATCTGGTTAGCCTGGAGGTGTGTGACGGTTACATAACCATGAGCAGCACACTCATGTGTGTCGTGCTCTAATCCACGACGTGGTATTGAATGATAATCTGTGTGTGTGTGCGTGTGCGTGTGCCTGTGCCTGTGCCTGTGTCTGTGTCTGTGTCTGTGTGTGTGCCTGTGTCTGTGTCTGTGTCTGTGTCTGTGTGTGTGTATGTGTGTGTGTGTGTGTGTGTGTTTTCAGTTATCTTACAGCTTCAGCCACTCTGGAGGACATCAGCCGCTCTAACGCGTGAGTGAGTGGTCGTCATGACGATCTGTTATACCCTGAATTTGATTGATTTGAAGAGAGGTCTTTCTAAAAGTTGTATCCTGCATATCCACATGTCTGAGAGTGAGCTCTCTCTCTCCCCAGGGAACAGCTGATGGGCTTTGGTGCTGAAAGCAGGATCAGTGTCCTGTTAATAGCCTACCTAATAGCCTGACTTAGCGGCGGCTGGGGGTTGGGGGGTATCGTCTGGGTGGGTGTGTGTGTGTGTGTGGGGGGGGTTTAGTTTCACTATTGCGTGTCGACTCCTCTGCATTGGTCCTGACTCCTGTTGCCCAGAGATCAGATCTCTGTCTGTTCAGATTCTGTGTGAATGGAAGGAGCCTTAAAAGTGTCGTATGAAGATGTGTGAATGATAGAATAATAGCCCCACGAGCCAGCATGGGGTTATAGTGACTTTGAAAAGGGTGTAGTTGTTGTTGTTGTTGTGGTGCATTGACCAGGGGGGTATTCCATCAACGGAAATTCACGCTTATTTTGATTGCAAGAGTCTCGCAAGAGTTATAAGGCTAAAATAAGGCTGTTTTGGGGGGGGAAATCTCGCGAGATTTATCAAAATAAGCCTGGATTGTCCTTTAGCAACGTTGATGGGATACCCCCCAGGTAACATAGAGGTTGAGGGGAGAACACCTCTTTATTCTGTCAGTAAAAAAAAGAGAAAAACTTCACCATCTTCTGTGATAACTTCAACAGCTCATACTGATAGGCCGTCAAAATGATCCTTCCCGTCTCATAATCTACGCGATTTAGCTCACGCTTTTATCCAAAGCAACTTATATTGCAGTGAGTGCAGACATCGGACCCCTAACCTGAGCGTTAGCTTAGCGCCATGCTTAACCACCTGAGGACCACAGAGGACCAGCTGGAGGACGTCTCTTGAGCTTCCTCTCCGTCTCTGCCTGCAGGTATAAGAGGACACAGGAGACTCTCTCTCAGGCGGGTCAGGTGACCACTGCTGCCCTGTCCTCAGCTGCCCTGTCCATCACCAGGAGACTAGGAGAGATGAGGTAGGTAGCCTCCTCTATACCTGGGGGGGTGGGGATGGGGGTGGGGGTGGGGCGGGGAGGGGGTGTGGCGGGGGTGTGGCCATCACCAGGAGACTAGGAGAGATGAGGTAGGTAGCCTCCTCTATACCTGGGCAGGCGGGGGTGGGGATGGGGGCGGGGCGGGGGTGTGGCGGGGGTGTGGCCATCACCAGGAGACTAGGAGAGATGAGGTGTGTACCCTCGGACTCACCTGAGCTCCTCTACACCAGGGGGGAGTGGGGAGTTGGGGGGGCTGGTGGAGGTATAGACATCGAAGAACAGGATCACTGTAATGTATGGAGTGGATTGAGGGTTCCGTATTCCATTCCGTGCATTACAATGACCCTGTCCTCCACTGTCCCTTTTCATCCTCCCTTTCTCCACCTCCATCACTTATCCTCCTATCCATCAACTCCCACACTGTATCCCAGCTGTCTGGGTCTATGACCACCCTTCAGATGCATTACCGTAATCGACTAACCATCCATCTATTTAATCTGTTCATCTCTTTATCCTCTGAGCCGCCCCACACACGGTCCTACAACAATGTGGCAGTTATTCAATATGATAACTAACCCTACACAGAATACCTCACTGAATGAATGTATTACAGTATGTTAGAATCCATATATTTTATGTAAAAACTGCATTCGATCTGTTGATCCCATCACCGATGGGGGAGGATACTGGGAATATTGTTTGGCTGTTCTTTGTATGAGGCTATCTGCTCATATTTACAATGGTCAGGGGTCTCCTGGGTAGTGGGGGGATTGGGGTGGGGGGCAGGTTGAGTGACTGTGACTGTTGTCTCTTTTGTTTATGTCTGTTATGGGGGGAAGAACATAGTAAAATAATTTAAAAAATGTATCACAAAAAAAACAGTATGTTAGAAGACTTCACAGGCCACACTGGATGAGGTTGAGGGCTTCTTGTTATGCTCCTGTTCACCTAATCAGAGACAACACCAGCTCTAACCCAATCACGCCAGCGCCTGCTACACTGCCTCCTGTAATCTCTGAAGTGCAAGCCTGCCTGTGTACAGGCTAGCTGATATGACGTCTGTCTGCTTGACTCTCATGTGTGTGTTTCCTTTAACGCTGCCTTCTGACTGCACAGAGCTCTACCCCTCCCAAGCCCGCCGCGGTAAGCACGGGCCGGGCGGCCTCCAGGCTAATACACCACATCACCTGACCTCTGACCTTCTGTTGGAGTCTGTTGTATATTATACTGTATGTTATATATATATATATATTATACTGTATGTTATATATATATATATATTACACTGTATGTTATATATATAAATAGCACTGTATGTTAAATAATGCCGCAAATAATACATTTCTGAACTCGCTGTCTGAAAGAGAGAGAACTAGTACCCAAGATAATAAGTCCATGTTGATGTGTTAATAGTCTCTCGTAGCCATACCTCCAAATCATCTTGTTCTCACGCCTCCTTAAGAGGTCTGAAGAATGTTAGATTAGCTGGTCTGGCTATGTTAATGTTTATGTTAATGTTAATGTTAATGTTAATGTTGATGTTGATGTTAAGCAAAGTTCTGAATGTCTTGTTCTGAACAAGTATGTTAATGAACTTCCTGTTTCTACAATTATTGATTAATCTATCAGTGATCATACAGTGATGTTGCTGGAGCTTTCTGTCTCCTGCTTCTTGTAATGCTCTGACACACTCCTCTCTCTCTCTCTCTCTCCCTCTCTCTCTCTCTCTCTCCCTCTCTCTCTCTCTCTCTCTCTCTCTCCCTCTCTCTCTCTCTCTCTCTCTCTCTCTCTCTCTCTCTCTCTCCCTCTCTCTCTCTCTCTCCCTCTCTCCCTCCCCACAGCCCTTCCCTTCCCCACTCCATGAGTGTGCCTGGTATGAGGTAGAACACTGTGAGTGAGTGTGTGTACACTTTGTTTGTGTGGCAAAAGTGTGTTTTCTAGTCTAGTTCTGTGTTTTGTGACTTGCCGGTTGAATATTATACCAGGAAATAAATGTTAATCAATGTAATGTGTGTCATTGTGTGAGGCATTTGACCTGGAAGTATACCTTAATGAGTCATAATGATGATTAAGACGTTCTATCTCCATGTCTTCTTCTAGACCTTCCAGTACATTCCAGGACATGGTGGGGAGCGTGAAGGTGAGTTTGGAAGAAACCAAAACAGAACATTTGTGACACAGTCTGATTATTTGGTCCGCATGTCGGCAACCAATCAAAATTTTCTGACTTTTCTTTTGAAACACGGAACTACGTTTCAACGTTGTTGAGAATCACAACACAAACTCGCTAGACAAACCAAAATGCTGCAATGCAATGGATTGGGTGGGTAATCCCACTGCTACCTAGTTAACTATAACACTACTTTACATTGTCAACAGGCTCACAAAACAAGCATTTAAAAAAAAAAAGTCTGATCATTACATCGGATCCGGACATGAGGACCAAAGCATTAGAATGTGTCACATATTATATTACCTTTCTATGGACTCAATTCACAGACAAGGTTTAAGACTCGTCCAAGACTAAATCATACTTGCAATGGAAAATGTCCATGTAGGATACTTTTTAGTCTAGGATTAGTCTTAATCTGCGTCCATGAAACCTGCCTTATGAATTCTAAACAAGGTTTAGGTGAATAAATAATTCTCCTCTCTTTCGTCTCTCTCACATAGAACAAGATGGCCGCCAGTCGACTGAACTCGTTTGACAGAAGCCCATCTCAAGATGGACCCTAGTAACATATCATACGTCGTCTTTCCTCCATAATCTGTAATGTCACTAAACATTCTTGCTCTCTTAAACGTTATGACCGCTATACCATCAGACATATCATATTTAAGTATATCATACTTACTACTACATTGTGCATGTGGAGAAATAGGTAGTTTTGGGGGGGGGGGCGAAAATGTAACAAAAGTAAGAACAATGCAGTTATTCATATTGTCCTATTATTTTGTGGCGGGGGGTGGGGTTATCACAATGTATAGGAATGTATTTTTGTACTTTGAGAGAGAGTTTTCAATTAAAGCCTATTGTGTATGTATGGGGTCTGGCTGTTTTATTCTTTTTGGATGCTATCAGAGTCATCTTATTAGGAGGCCAGTTTGATCTGTTAACCGTACTGTGGATAGATGATGTCAGGGTTAACTAGATGAGAGAAAGATGAGAGAAGGTTGGATCGAGAGTTGGTTGGTTGAGTGGTCGAGAGTGGTAGAGATGGTTGGTTAAGTGGTTGAGAGTGGTAGAGATGGTTGGTTGAGTGGTCGAGAGTGGTAGAGTTGGTTGGTTAAGTGGTAGAGTTGGTTGGTTAAGTGGTTGAGTACATTCCAGTTACATTTTGACAAAATAAGCCTGGATTTTCCTTTAGAGATGTTGATGGAACACCCCCCAGTACACTGAGTGTCTGAGTAATCCACACTACATTTAAACATCTATAGAGCCTTACCTATGTTATGTTGAAAATCTAAATGACTATCGCTGCTGTGTGTCTCATAACTTTATCTATTTATTTATCTAGTTCATTAATGGCACAATTGGATATCATTTCATAAGCTGCATTAATTAGCATGAATGTATCTAAAGTGGGGCTGCACTATTGTCCCATGTCAGATAGCATGACACTAGCCACACTACGCTTCAAGGTCTAGCATTGCAGAAGAGTGTTTATGCGTTTATGATTGATTGACTGATTGATTGATTTATTTATTTGGGTAAAAAGTACAGACAGTACATCCCAGAGGATAGCACGTAAAAGTGTACTGAAACACTTGTTTCCAACGTGGTCCTCGTTGGTAGACAAAAACAACCAAGACAAGAACATACAAAAAACAATGCACCAAGAAACATACAAAGAGCATACAGTATACCAGAACATACAAGATACAATCAGAATACAGTTTTGACATTCTTTACAACAACTGCGTATCAGTGTGTATGTGTGTAAAGTGTGTATGACTATGAGTGTGCGTGTAAGGCTAGGTGTATAGCTGAAAAAATCAAAGCCTAATGCCTGTGGAAAACTTGAAGATTGTGTAAATCTGTGAGCAGTACTGCTTATTTGTTCTTAAACCTCTTCAGATTGTTCCTGCTAGCTCCGTTGTTGACGTTGGACTGCAGGTGAAATGAGGACAACTTTAGAGGGTAACGGGTAAGAGTGAATGGGCCACATTCCTAGATAACCTCCTCTCTACAGACCACTGGTTTGGAAAATGCCGGTGAATAACCTACCGATGCTTCCATAGCACTCCTGTCTCTCACAGAGTCCCTCTCAGACATCACCATGGGGATGCATCATTGTGGCTATACAATCACCATGGCGATACGGGAAACAAAGGAGTATCATTTTAAGAGTTCTAGGGGCGATACGATTTTGTATGCAGAGAGAGAGAACACTGGCGATGTGGGAATTGTGGGAAAAGTTCCAAAGTCGGTTAGCATGAGAGGTTCGTTGTTAGCGGTGGTTAAATGTCTGTCAGACGGTCCGTGGAGCTCCGTCCGGGGGCCTGTTTGAGGCCTCATTAGCCTGGGATGGGCTACAGCGGTATGGTGGGGTCAAGTAGGATGTAGAGAAACACCAACCCATCAGGGACTACAGCAAAAACCAGCCAACGGGGGGACGGGCTAACAGGCTTAAGTACACCCATTCTGTGAGATGATCAAAATGAGTTACTGCTAGTTACATGGAGTGTTATGGCTTTCCCTGCTCTCTTCTCTGCCTTGGAAAGAATCCATGCGCTTCCTTCCACTGCTGCCTGGAGGGAGGATACAGGGAGGATAATTCCATGGGTGGATGCCCATTGATACTTAAGTGGCCTTGTAAAAAGCTTTGGACTCTTAACTGCACAATTGAGTAGTCAAATGTAGCTATACCTGTAGGCAGCAGCCAGCAGGCAGCTGTGTCCAACATCAGTTCCTTCCTTAGCCATGACTTAAAAACAGTGTCTTAGACATGACTTAAAAACAGTGTCTTAGACATGACTTAAAAACAGAGCATCGCTATGACAGGGCAATGAAACTAAATCACCTCAGAGTCAGACAGGTATTCCTCTATTGCAGAACGACTGTTGGGCTGACATACACAATATGTCATATATATATCTGTAAATATACATACATCAATATATCATATATATTTTCCCTTGTAAAGCGACCTTGGTTTTGTGAAAGGCGCTGTATAAATCGAAGTTATTATTATTATTATTATTATTATTATTATATACTGTATCTAGAAGCACATGGCACCGCTGCACTTTCTGCCCTCGTCATCATCATCATCATCTGTGTGACGGCCCGCTGGCTTGGTCTGTCAGGGCGGCTTGTGTGTCTGACCCTTGTTCTGTGTCTTTAAGCACATTTCTATCTGACGTTGTATCATGCCTTTAGTCATCCCCATCCTCTGGAACAACCGTCAAGGTCTCCAGAAAAGGTGTCCATGTTCAGCTCAGGATGCTTTACTGTTGGTATGTAGGCTGCCAGTGGACAGGCTGTGGCGCAGGAGGAAGGTTGGCAGATCGGCGGTTCGAGCCCCGGCTGGCCACATGTCGAGGTGTCCTTGGGCAAGACACTGAACCCCAAATTGCTCCCAGTGAGCGGGCCCGAGGCCTTGCGTGGTAGCTTGCCGCCATTGGTGTGTGAATGTGTGTGTGAACGGGTGAATTGTAAAGCGCTTTGGAATAAGGCGCTATATAAGTGCAGTCCATTTAGAAGTATCCTCTAAAGTGCGTGAGGAAATCCGGCTCACTTATCGGATGGATATAGTCATTATTTTTTCATGATCACGTGAGCTTAACTAGAATTTGAAACGTTACTATGGCAACTGGAGCATTTGGAAGATCAAATATTGATGGCAGAATGCAACAGGAGTCGCAGCGCTGTCCCCTTGTGTGTGTGTGTGCCCAGTTCTGTCTGCCATCCTCTTTACTTCGTAGCGCAACGCAGTGTGTTTTTCTTGACGCCATAGTAGAGAGAATGTGACCATTTAAGTATAAGTAGAAGATGTATGCTTTTTTGCATAGGCTAGTTGTATAATATATGCTGCTTGGGACAGTTGAGGTGGTCCTCTGTTGAGTTAGATTCTATGGCCACAAGTCTAGCCAATTCCCACAAGTCTATAATTTGTTGATCAAATATGTGAAAGTGTTGTACAAATGTTGAGACAGGTATTTAAGCACAAAGGAGTGTGCAACAGTGAGAGAGTGATCTTCAGCTGGAAAGACACTCAGTGTCACAGATGGAAAAATATGAGACACACACACGCACAAACACAAACACACACACACACACACACACACGCACACGCACAGGACACATTTCTTCAGCGTACTGTAGGTAATTGAGTCACACACACACACACACACACACAACAGGACACATTTCTTCAGCGTACTGTAGGTAACTGAGTGAGCAGCAGAGGCAGCAGAGAGGAACCAAACATCTCTTCTCAAACTGCTCTTATCTTTAATCAAATGCAGAGTGGGATTGTCTGGATACATACAGAGATGGCTGTCTGCCTGTTATGTCTGTCTGGAGCCACAGAGGGGCAAGAGATCTTAACAAATAGTGAGACATGTTAGAACCACACACGGGTAAAGTTAACTCTATGTGAACCTGGTCAGGAGTGGCCTATGCTGTACTGTTTTAGCTGAACTGTTGGCATACAGTATTACATTGAGGCAAATATGAAGAATGTGAATAGAGTATTAACAAAATAACCATTTTAATAGTTCAAAGAAACATACCAAATAAGTAAACTGTGTCAACAAATGTAAGTTTTACCATAAGTCTAACTCTGTGTCGAGGACACACAGAAGATGGTGCTCACTGGCCTAACCCAAAAACTAAAATAATGCATTTTAATTTTTGGTAGTAGTGCGTTTTCTCCCAACTATAGAACATCGCCTTTGGCCTATACTATACATTACGATTAGCAATTATACATTACGGGGGGGGGGTTCCGGTTGGCAGCGACATGTGAAGAAGTTGTTTTCTCGAGCTCCGACCTAGGGCGAACAACCTGCTTAAATTATATAAAATAAACCGACTCCCACTAAGTTTAATCGGCGTAGTGCCAATCTATGAACAACAAATTCATAACCGGTGAATTATATAAGAAAATAGACAGTCTCTCTGCTGAACTACAAGCAACTATACATTACAATGACATTAGCATAGGAATTTGCTATTGATTACCGTTCGTCAAGGCATTTCCTTTGTCTGGTAAACACAGGTATCATTCACATGTAAATAGAATGCAGTGGTCAAAAGCACATGACTAACTAAATCACTGTCCAAAACGTGTGTTCCCTGACCGGGAATCGAACCCGGGCCGCGGCGGTGAGAGCGCCGAATCCTAACCACTAGACCACCAGGGAAGGATACTGTGCATGGGAAAATTCCGGGACGAGTGTTTCCTTACCGGGAATCGAACCCGAGAGAGGGCCGAATCCTAACTACTACTAGACCACCAGGGAAAGATACACTGCGTCGGAAAATTCCAAAACGTGTGTTCCCTGACCGGGAATCGAACCCGGGCCGCGGCGGTGAGAGCGCCGAATCCTAACCACTAGACCACCAGGGAAGGATACACGACATTAGAAAGTAAGAATTTTTAAATAAATCTTAAATATATACTTAAATGTGTGTAAATAGCTTTTAGATACATACGAACATTTCTGGTCAAAGACTACGCTTTACACTACCGTTCACTTTCATTGCCTATGGTAGTCTAAGGACCGGTGTCATATATTTCCGGCAACTGGATGGTTTTGTGTAGCAACGTCTTACATACCGTTCACTTCCATTTCCCCCATTCCGTCTATGGTAATGTCAGGGCCGGTGTCATATAAAATTCCGGCCACTGGATGGTTTTGTGGCGCAAGAGGGCGGAGGAGCAGAGATCTCGCCTCACTTGAATGAATGAATGAATGAATGGTCTTTATTGTCATTGCTATAGTACAGGTACCAAACAATGACATTTGGGAGGGGTGGCTCCCCTGGTGCTAGGAAAGAAAGAAAAACAAAAAAAAACAAGAAGGGAAAGGAGCTGGTTTACATAAATAAAGGCTATGTACACTATCCACTATACTATAATGAATGAATGAATGAATGAATGAATGAATGAATGAATGAATGAATGAATGAATGAATGAATGAATGAATGAATGAATGAATGAATGGTCTTTATTGTCATTGCTATAGTACAGGTACCAAACAACGAAATTTAGGAGGGGTGGCTCCCCTGGTGTTAGGAAAGAAAAAAACACTTTAAAAAAAACACTTTAAAAAAACACAAGAAGGGAAGGAGCTGGTTTACATAAATAAAGGCTATGTACACTATCCACTATACTATACTGTACAGATAGACGACTAGGGTTGTCATATTGCACATAGTGTTATTGCACATTTATTTAAAGTGTCGCAGTTTGCAGGCTTGAAATGTACATATTTGTGCCTCAGCACTACACCTGATTTTTTCAATCCAGCAGCTGCCATCAATCCGTCCAGACTGTCCAGGGCCCAGAACCTAGGTCTTTGCTGTGTTCAGGGCCTGGATGGCCCTGGGGTAGAAGCTGTGCTTCAGTCTGTTTGTCCTTGCGGCCATGGTCCTGTACCGCCTTTTCGAGGGCAGCCGGGCAAAGTGTTCGTACCCAGGGTGGGTTGGGTCTCTGGAGATCTTGGAGGCCTTCCTGAGACAGTGTGTGTTGTACAGCTCTTCCAGAGAGGGGAGGGGGGCGCCGGTGATCTTCTGGGCTGTTCTCACGACTCTCTGTAGCGCATTTCTCTCCGCGGTTGTGCAGCTGGAGAACCAGTTGCAGATGCCGTAGGTGAGGATGCTCTCCACTGCGCCGCGGTAGAAGGCCACCAGTATCTCCTGCTTGTTGTGTTCCTTCCTGAGGACTCTCAGGAAGAAGAGCCGCTGTTGTGCCTTCTTGATGGTGGCTGCTGTGTTGTTCTTCCAGGACAGGTCATCCTGTATGTGCACCCCCAGGAATCGGAGGGTTGAGACTCTCTCCACGCTCTCTCCGTCTCAGATTTTTTCCTCCTGAAGTCCACGATGATTTCCTGGGTCTTTGACTTGTTCAGCAGCAGGTTGTTAACCTTGCACAGCTTGCTCAGCTGCTCTACCTCATCCCTGTACGCCGCCTCGTCCCCCCCGAGATGCAGCCCACCACGGTGGTGTCGTCTGCAAACTTTACGATGGAGTTGCTGGGGTGGACGGGGGTGAAGTCGTAGGTGTAGAGGTTGTAGAGGATGGGGCTTAGCACGCAGCCCTGGGGGGACCCAGTGCTGAGTCTGAGGGCTGTGGAGGTGTGGGAGCCCACCCGCACCCTCTGGGGGCGGTCGGACAGGAAGTCCTTGATCCATGCACATATAGGTCGGACAGGAAGTCCTTGATCCATGCACATATAGAGTGTGATAGTCCCAGGTCTAGTAGTTTGGTCTAGTAGTTTGGTCACTAGCCTGTCTGGAAGGATGGTGTTGAAGGCAGAGCTGAAGTCCACACAGTTTACACTTCTGTACTTATTTACAATTTCCTTTCACTCAACACGGTTTTTTTCTTGGCAAAACGGTAAGTGACAAGTATGTATGTATCTGATACTTTATCTGTAAAGCATGTAGTTGATTAAGACTTAAGAAAGAACAAAATTTGACAGTAGTGTCCTCGGGTGGATTCGAACCAGTGGCTGAAAACACGGCAAGTAAAGGTCAATAAAGGGTCAAATAACTGTTACGACTGGCCTGGAAAAGTGAATCCTTTAAGTAAATCTTTAATATAAAACGATATTATAATATATATATATATATATATATATAATTATATACCAATTTATTGAAAATATCATATAATAATATTAAACAATACTCAACATAGAGTCGTGTTTTGGCGTGATAATTGTTTGGGCAGTGTGTGAAGGTAAAGAGTGTGTCACTCGCCAGAACAGAACCGTGAGAGTTGGCGACCCTGACATTCAGGTCGCAGTGCACAGCTCTCTGGTGGTTTGTTGTTTACAGTGGGTGCGACAGCTGCTGCAGATCCCAGCTGACACACAGTGTCTCTGGCGAAGGCACACATGTTCTCTTGTTCTGCTCGGAAACAGTAGCAAACGTGACCGATCTCCGCCCCCGAGCAGCGCAGGCTATATAAAGTAGAAAGCTGCTTTACTGCTTCAGTACAACTGGATCGAACTGCTCTAGAGAGACTGGAAGGATCCCAACCGAGATTTTACCGAGAGGTAAGGTTTTCTAACGCATTATGTCAAATTTCAATAGTGAACGAATTGTCAATATCTAAATAGGGCTCTTTCATAGTTACTTTTAATTTACAACTGCTGTTGACTAATAATTGACAAGTGAAGACCGAAGTCAGTATTGGCAAGTAAATAGTTTTTGACTAATGCACAGACATGAGACAATATTACTTATTGGATCTATAAACTAGCTTTTTTTTTTTACATTGTGAATATCACCAGTAAGGATACAAGAGAAACGTCACACATCATTTTCTATTATAGTTGGATTGTTGATAGGTAATAGCAATGTCACCATGCTGATATTTAGTCTTTGCATCTACATTTGGACTGGATATGGTCTGGATATGGTCTGTTTATCATGGATATGGTCTGTTTATCATGGATATGGCCTGTTTATCATGGATATGGCCTGTTTATCATGGATATGGTCTGTTTATCATGGATATGGCCTGTTGGTCTGTATCATGCCTTGGACACACAGCTGTCAGTGTAAATGTATTGTTGTTATTGGGATGTTTTGTATGTGCAGTTCACAGACAAACACGCAACACAGACCAACAATGATGTCCTCTCTGTAAACACTCAGCCACTAGACACTTAGGCTACAGCAGTATGGTTGATAGATGTGTGTGTGTGTGTGTGTGTGTGTGTGTGTGTGTGTGTGTGTGTGTGTGTGTGCGTGCGTGTGTGTGTGTGTGTGTGTGTGTGTGTGTGTGTGTGGTTTCTAGATTTGGCCGGTTTGATAATGTGGATAAGTGGCTCAACAACAGCGCCTTAGGCGTCTGGCCACGGTGTTAAGCACGGCACTGTCTCCATCAGGCTGCCAGCTGCACCCTCACCACGGTGTTAAGCACGGCACTGTCTCCATCAGGCTGCCAGCTGCACCCTCACCACGGTGTTAAGCACGGCACTGTCTCCATCAGGCTGCCAGCTGCACCCTCACCACGGTGTTAAGCACGGCACTGTCTCCATCAGGCTGCCAGCTGCACCCTCGGCACGGCACTGTCTCCATCAGGCTGCCAGCTGCACCCTCGGCTGTCCGTTTCCTGGGGGGTATTCCATCAATGTCACTAAGGAAAAGCCAGGCTTATTTTTCACCAGTCTCAGAAGATTAATAAAAATAAGCCTGGATTTTTTTTTTTTATAAGTCTCACAGGATTTATCAAAAATAAGCCTGGATTGTTCTTTAGCGACGTTGATGGAACACCCCCCTGGCTGTAGCAAGCCCTGCAGTGGAATATTACACACACGCTGGCTAGGAGTCTAGGTCAGCTATTTGGGTCTGTGGTAACCGGACTCCCTGCATATCTGCCGGGGCAGTGACACCACCTGCCCCCCACCCCCCACCCCCCCCACCCCACCTCAGACTGAGAGTCATGGGGAAACAGTCCGTTGAACCTTGCACATACCTGCTGTTGCCATCCGTTTTCTGTGAATGCTTTTAGTAGCCTACGTCCTGGTAATTCAGAGGCTGCTTTCTGCCAGTTACATTCATACTTTCTCTCTGGCTGTCTCTGGCTGAAATGAAAAACGTGATATACTGTAAGTCCTCTGGTGCAACATCTCTTGCGAGTAGGCTTTTACACAGCTTGCTGTGTTTAGGGAGGAATCTGCTGTACATGAGATCTAGCAGTGTCTCTGTGTGATTTGTCTCATTCCAGTATCACTGGCCTCTGCTGCAAACTGTTGCAAACTGTTCCTGTGCCACATACACACACACACATACACACACACACACACACACACACACACACACACACACTCACACTTATTATAACCCATGCTTCCCTTCTCTCCTTCTCCTTCCCCAGGTTTACCATCTTTCATCTTTAAGCGTCTTTACCTAACTGACAGTTGGACAAAATGGCGGCAATTCCATCCACCGGCTCCCTCATAGCCACCCATGATTACTACAGAAGTGAGTCAATGTTTCTTCTTCAATAGACTGAATTGTACTATTATCTTATAATTTTACTACTACTGAATATTACTATTCAATATAGGTTTTTTTCCCTCTTCTATGTGGAGCTCTGATCATATTTTATATCTTACTTTATCTTATCCCCCCCCCCCTCTCCCCTAGTTCTTTATTGATCGTTGATATATTGAGTTCAAAGTCCTCTATCGATCTTTACTGAACTTTCAGTGACTGAATGCTTGTCTCTCTTCCAGGGCGTTTAGGCTCCACCTCCAGTAACAGCTCCTGTGGCAGCACCCAGGGGGAATACACTGGGGAGATCATCCCACACCACCCAGGTGAGACCACCATCAGGAACACCTCACTTCAAGAGAGGGGGTGATGATCATCTCTATCTGTCATCTCTCTGTAACTGGGCTTGTTTGACCAGAACTCCCTCTGTCCTCCTCAGGTCTGCCCAGACAGGACTCCGGTCACTGGTGGTCCTCCTTCTTCTTCGCCCAGAAACAGAACGTGCCTGGCGGGCAGAACGCTTCTGAAATCCAGCAAAAGTGAGTCACCACAAGCCTTACACACCCACAAGCCTTACACACCCACAGACCTTACACACTCACAGACCTGTATGAAACCCACACACAGACCTTACACACTCACAGACCTGTACAAGCCTTACACACCCACAGACCTGTATGAAACCCACTAACCTTACACACCCACAGACCTGTATGAGTCAAAAGAAAGAAGTAGGCTACATTCTCACCCTCACATTCAAAAGTGACCCGTATTATCTTTTTTGTTTGCGTAGCTACTGGACTATTGTGACATTCACTCAATGTAAACAGTTAGCTGCTGCTCTGTGCCCAGTGATAACAGCAGTATCCCCCCCTCTCTCTCTCCCTCTCTCCCTCTCTCTCTCTCTCCCTCTCTCTCTCTCTCTCTCTCTCTCTCTCCCTCTCTCTCTCCCTCTCTCTCTCTCTCCATCTCTCTCTCTCCTTCTCTCTCTCTCTCTCCCTCAGGACTGGGACGTATAGCGTAACCAATGGCCAGGTGACGTGTATCGCCAGGGAGATGGTTCGGCGGCAAAGTGAAAGCAGTGAATCTGCTTTGAAGTTTGAGCCTGTATTAGCGCCTGTAGTACAGACCCCCCCACCAACCTCCTCCTAACTCCCACCCCCCACCCTCGTCCCGTCCCCCCCCTAAACCCAGAGTGTAGTCTGGGGTCCTTTTTATACTTTTAGAGATGGAGGCTGTTATTTCCTCCTGTGTTTATATACTGTAGCTACTACATTTTTTAAATTAATGACCAAAAAATCTGAAAAAAAATAATTTAATATATAAATATAAGAATTCCCAGTGTTTTCTCTACCGTGATGCGTTATGCTGTTGTTGAATAAATAAAATGCTTTGAAGCCAATACTTGTTCCCTGTGTTCCACTTGAGTTTTATTCATATCATAATTATGGACTTATACACATTCAGTGCACACTGCCCTTTATACGTATTGGAAAGAGGAAACATTTTGTCTTCTGGTTTCACCATTTGGAAATTGCAACACCTTTTAGACATAGTCACCCTATTGCAGCAGGGCACCAAAAGCCTTGGGAAATTGGCTTGACATGACAGGTGCTTCTGGTTAGTCAGTTGTGTTCCATCACACACTTTGTGAGTAAGAGTTAGTAGTAATTGTTTGATTTAAAATCCCAAATCCAATGCCGCTTGTTAAGTCGTGACGTGTTTCCGGATCCAACGTTGGCTGAGGCGCTGTCTTCGAAATGCCGAAATAATAATAATAATTAATTATATTTATATAGCGCTTTTCCTTTTTTTTACCCTGACAATATGGAGAAAACGGGAAAGTGCTGTGTCCCTTGTTGTATGAATAGATCCGAGTCTAAAAAACGATTAAACTGTAATTCTACCGCTGTATTTCACAGGTACTCTGGTGCGGAGAATTTCTGGTTTGGACTCGGAAATGGTTAAACAGACTTAACAAGCGGAGCTAAAAGAAGACAAAATGCTTCCTCTTTCCGATACTTATGGAGGGCACTCAATATCTTTGGGCTCCAACAAGGCCTTGCTTATTGCTTATGATCTATCTATGCTCATGCTATTAGATTTATAGTACTCAGGGCTTTCCTATATTTAATCTATGTATTAGGTTACTGCTGCCAGTCAGAGAACTGCTGCATCTATTACCTCCAAACTTAGTTCTAGTTCTGGCATGGTGCTAGTGCCGGCAGAATCCGCTATAATATCCACGATAATGAACTACGAGAGCACTTAAATACATCATAGTTGACAAGTAAACTATAAAGGGAGTCGGAAAAGGCAGAACACCTGCAGGGTTTCCAGATGGACTGACAATTTCCAGCCTAACCACAGTCTAGAAACCGCTAAATCCACCAAAAACCAGCCCAAAACCTATATTGACAGAAAACCGCTGATTACTATTGGGCAGGTGCCCATCTCCTGCCCCTAAACTGTATGTCTGTTGCCAATGATGTTTGTAAAATAAATTTAAAAACCTACACATTGTATATAGCTACTAGGGTGTGTGTTTTAACTTCACGCATTTTGTAACTTTCAGGCACTGACATTTTGATACCGCCCTAAATGCTATTTATCCAGCCCAGCCCGTCCAAATGCTTTTTTCCCGGCCCAGTGTGATCAAAAGTCGCCCATTCGGCGGGAACCTTGCTAACCCGGCCCATCTGGCAACCTTGGACACAACACCTGTTTGCTTTTCCACTGTCAAGACTAGAGAGCCACGTCATTACGTCACCGCATACGCCTCCGCTTTTCCAGGAATGCGCGAACTTCAAGCACAACAACAACAACAACAACAACAACAACGGCGGACTCTGTCGCATCTGTCCGAGTGTTGCTCCTCCTGGCTTTGCGAGCCTCCATTGGCATCCAAACACGACTGCCCCGACGCATTTGTGCTGCTCGTCGCAATTGCTATGGACGGCGATTACCTACGTTTAAGAAGCAAGGTAATTATTACCTAACACGTTTTGACTATTATTATTAACACACTATAATCACGCCCCCAGCCCCTGACATAAGGTTATTGGTTCCAGACCCGCCATGTGTTGGTGCCACTCGGGAACCAGTTATCCTGGCCCAGGGCCGGTTCGTCAGCTGTTGAAACTGCCTGGGTGGAAAGGGGATATGAGAATTGGAGGTGGAGTATGTTGTCTCTTTATAGGCCAGATTGATGTCCCCTTCCATTCAGATTTACGATTCAAGATGTCATTGCCACACCAATCTGGTAGGGGTTTGTGTCAGTGAGTGCAGCACACATGCTTAAACATGTGATAGAAAAATACAATACACAATCAAAAATAAAGAAATAGCTGTTATTTGTAATAAATTGGACTAGGTCATTCCATTCAGTGACTGTAGCCCTACTAAAACCCAGCATGAGTGCTGAGTTGGGTTCATGGAGTGCACAGCTGTTATGGAAGCGTTGATTTGCTCTGAGGCATTGTGGCTCAACTGGGTTAGCTGCTAATCATACTAATGGACTGCACTTATATAGCGCCTTATTCCAAAGCGCTTTACAACGGCCATTCACCCATTCACGCACCAATGGCGGCGAGCTACCATGTAAGGCGCCGGACCACTCACTGGGAGCAATTTGGGGTTCAGTGTCTTGCCCAAGGACACTTCGACATGTGGCCAGCCGGGGTTCAAACCGCCGATCTTCCTCCTGTGCCTCAACCCCCCCTCATACAAAGCTGCATTGGTCAGCAATGGCCCCTCAGAGTCCTCCACCTGTCTGTCTTCATGTTGTCAGTTCGTGCGACACATCCTCAGATCCTCAGAGGAATGTGTGTTCCTGTCAAGGCTGATGAGTACGTTGTCTGTTCTGTGTTTCCAGAGAGATGATGGTCACTTGCGAAATTAATTAAGCTGAATTAAGCTGGTTACAGTCTGCTTAGCAACAGCTACTTACGGAAGACGGCGGCTAATACTTATCTTACGTAGCCTAATAGGCTACCACCTCACCTGTTCTGGTCAAACAAGGTCGGCTGTGCAAGCACCTGTGGAAAACATTTGCTTGGCTATGGAGTCATTCCCATTGTATTCAATGCAATCGCTGGACAAATAAAGTACCGTAAAGGGGAACACATTGGTTGAGTCAGCACCCAGTTATATCAGCAAGGTCACACTAAGACATGCACATTGTTGGGTCACTACTAAAACCAGCCAGACTTTTTCACTCCACTTGCGTCCTATATTAAAGAAGTTTATGGGTTATATTAGAGAAGTGTATGGATTATATGATAGGTCTAGGAGTTTTTTCCTGCCCACATGACCTGTTCAGGTAAAACCCTGGGATCTAGTGCTATCACTCGGGCCAGAGTTTTCCTTGGCCAGTTCACATGGTTAAGGAAAAACCCTGGCCTAACAACATGAAAGACACAGCAAAGACCTAAGTTCTGGGCCCTGGACAGTCTGGACGGATTGTATGGCAGCTGCTGGACTGAAAAAATCAGGTGTAGTGCTGAGGCACAAACATGTACATTTCAAGCCGGCAAACTGTGATACTTTAAATAACGTGAAACAATACTATTGTGCAATATGACAACCCTAGTCGTCTATCTGTACAGTATAGTACAGTGGATTGTGTACATAGCCTTTATTTATGTAAACCAGCTCCTTCCCTTCTTGTGATTTTTTTTTTTTAAGTTTTTTTTTTTTTTCTTTCCTAACACCAGGGGAGCCACCCCTCCTAAATTTCATTGTTTGGTACCTGTACTGTAGCAATGACAATAAAGTCCATTCATTCATGAAGCAGGCCAGGCTGTAGAATCACTTTGTGAGAGGAGGTCACGTGTAAGTAGCGAAGCCAGGGAATTACTGCTGGCAAGAACAGACGATGGTGAGATAAACAACCTGCCCACAGAGAGGGCTGGGGCTGGAGCTGAGAGGCAAACAGCTCTTTTGTTTGTTTAGTTTTTTACTGATTTATTGCCATGCAGTCAATTGTTGGAATATTTGCTCTAGACACAGGGTGAGCCATATTTGGTACCCCTGGAGCAATTAGGGGTTAAGTGCCCTTGCTCAAGGGCACATGCAAGCTCCCTCCTGAGGCGGGGATTGAACCAGCGACCTTCCGATTGCTAGCCGGCCTCTAACCTCTAGGCTACCTCCGTGCTGCTTATCCTCTGTGAAGCCTGGCTCAGATGTTATAGTTATATGTTGTGATAAACTCTGTATGTTATGTATAGCACCAGTTTGTTGCTACGTACATAACAAAGTCTGTTGAAATTTTTAAAAAGCATCCAGTGATAGCATGTCTGCTGAGCTGCTGGGTGCTGCCTTCAGGAATAGTATCTTGAGAACCATTGCAAAGTAAATGAGGTTGAACTACGGTACTTAACCTACTACTAACCTAAACTACTTAACTATAGTAATACTAGAACAAACAGAACCAGCTAGTTGTGTTTATTGTATTCATTGTAGTGTTATTATTAGATGCACATTTACATTCCAGTATTTATCCACAATACACCAGAAAATCCAGAAACGGGTGTGTCTCAATGTGACATTTACAGACTATGAAGCTAAATACAGAATCCTCAAACATCTGTAACACAACCACCTTACTTACCCCTATCTTTTTTTAAAGTTATTTTTTTCTGAGTGGGGCAGTCCCACTCATATTTTTCTTGACACATACAGTAGAGATTTTGACAGGAAGGATGGGTGAGAGAGAGAAGTGATGACATGCAGGATATGTCCGTGGCCGTAATCGAACCGGGAACCCTGCGGTTACATGGTCGTGGCTTAACCCGTTACGCCACCTAAGCGGCCCATACTTACCCCTATCTTAATTCATTTTTTGTAACCCTTACCCTATATTCCCCTACGTACACTCCCCGCCATACTATTCCTGTCCCTAGCATGACAGAGCCTCTCTATATCAGGAACACTCAGTCAGCGCACGCATAAGGAAATCTCCTGTCAAGCAGGCTTGAAATAGCTGGCCCTGTTACTGGTATTCCATTTTTATCTCAAGGGGAGATTTGAGGTCAACCTGCTCGATGTTTTTGAGGTCAACGTGCTCTGTGTTGTGTGAGAGGCAGATGAATGGAGAGAGAGACGTGTAGAGATGGATATCTAACAAAAGCAATACAGTCCATATACGGTAGTAGAGACACATACACTCTTAGAAAAAAGGGTTTCAAAGGAGTTTTTCGGCTGTCCCTGTGGGAGAACCTTTTGAAGAACCCTTGATGTTAGAACCCTTTCGCGTTCCATTTTAGAACCTTCTGTGGAGCGAGTTCTTTCTTTTTCCCAAAGTGTGTACGGTGTACGTATCAGCACTTTTTCCCAAGAGTGTATCAGTTGATATCTGTATTCTGTATCCCCTGACGCTGCTTCCTCTCTCTGTGTGGCCCAGGGATGGGTCAAAGGTCAGGTCGCCCCCGGGTGTAAAGCTGTGGGTGGTAAACCAGGAAAGTGGTGTCTGGCAGCCACGCGTGTGGTGTGACACGGCCTTGGTTCACAGGCTCAGCGTGACTTTTCCTCGACAACTGTCACGCATACCGCTGTTGGGGACTGTGTGACAGTCTTACAGTGTTGTCTTTACCCTCTGACTGTCTCTAGGACTAGTCTGTATAACAAGAGATATTGTCCCTCCCAAAGACCTCCTCATCCCCACTACCCCCCTGTACAGTCTCTCTACTATACATAAATCATAATAATAATAATAATTCTTCCTACTTCTGGCATTGTAGCTGCCAGTGACATAGATTACTATCTACATCTACATGATGACACTTCTTATGATGACAGATGGATAGACGATTCACTTACTTAGACATAATGTATTGTTGTACGTCGCTTTGGATAAAGGCGTCTGCCAAATGCCCAAAATGTAAATGTGATATTGAGCCAGTAGACACTAGACAGTACAATAGATCTGACTAAAGGTATTAAGAAACCTTCATTGTGCTAGAAGAGGGAGGGGGGCGCTGTAAAGACAGAGATATTTGGTTAAAGAGCAGAGAAGCAGACAGAACTATCCACAGAAGATTAAACGAAGGTGAGATCAGAAAGCTAGAAAGAGGGAATACAGGACAATACAGGATACTGTGGTGAAGTCTAGATACAGTGCATTCAGAAGGTATTCAGACCCCTTCACTTTTTCCACATTTTGTTGTGTTATAGACTCAATTTAAAATGGATTAAATTAAAAGAGTTAAATCCACACACAATACCCCAGAATGACAAAAGTGAAAACATTTCATTTATAGTTTTATCAATACATTTATTCAAATTTAAATACCACACTTATCCTTGCATTAAGATGGACTCAATTCAACTTATTGAGTGATTTGTTGATGGCATTTTAGCTAATTTTAAGTCATTGCAAAGTGTCTGAATACTTATGTATATGAGGTATTTCTGTATTTAAATTTGAATACATTTACTGAAATGATTTAACTTTGCCATTCTGGGGTATTGGATGTGGATTGATGGCAAATCATTTTAATTTAATCCATTTAGAAATTGAGGCTATACGACGACAAAATGTGGAAAAAGTGAAGGGGTCTGAATACTTCCCGAATGCACTGTGGTACAATCTCTGTTCTGTATCGCTCAATGAAAGAAAAACAGCTGCACAACGTGAGTCAACTTGTCCCCTGTGTGAAGTGGGTGAAAGTGCAAGTCAAGATGGAAGCGTTGAGAGCGTGCGTGCGGTCTGAGTCAACTTTGCCGGTCTATTGCAATACCCCAACCTCATGTCACCCCATTACTTCGCGCGGGCTTCAGGTGTCATGAATGTGGGCTTTTCTTTTTTTAATCCTTGACCTCGCTGGTCGTTTTAATGGGGTTGGAGCCTCGTGTTGAAACGTAGACGGTAATACCCCCGGGGCCTCACCGGGGGCTCAGAGGTATAAAGGGAATCTGGGGCATAAATCTCCCAGCAGCCTCTGGAGTCTCGGCTGCGTTCACCTCCAGTCAGAGGTCCTCCGACCTGCTAAATGTTCTGAGGAAGAATGCAACCTGCGCACTTTCACAGAAGAGAGGGCACGGAGTTGTAGGGAGAAATGTGTGTGTGTGTGTGTGTGTGTGTGTGTGTGTGTATCAGGGTTATCAGTCTGGTTGGCATGTGGGCTCAAGGGTGCTGAGTTCAGTATTCTGCATGTCAGGGTTAATGTGGAACTGTCTATCGCAGGACTATTTCTGATTAGCACGCAGGGAGGACGTGAACACAGTGAGTGTGTGCACGTGTCTCAGTGTGTGTGTGTGTGTGTGTGTGTGTGAGTGTGTGTGTGTGTGCACGCAGGGAGGACGTGAACACAGTGAGTGTGTGCACGTGTCTCAGTGTGTGTGTGTGTGTGTGTGTGTGTGTGTGTGTGTGAGTGTGTGTGTGTGTGCGTGCACATCTCTCAGTGAGTGTGTGTGTGCACGTGTCTCAGAGTGTGTGTGTGTGTGTGTGTGTGTGTGTGTGTGTGTGTGCGTGCACATCTCTCAGTGAGTGTGTGTGTGTGCCCATGTCTCAGTGAGTGGAAGTCGTCCTTTCTCACGGTCGATCATCTTCGTAGCGGTTTGAGTAATATAGGCCTCTGTTTTTCCTGGTCAGGTCACGTAGGTCTAGTCAGGAAAAACTCTGGGCCCTAGTCATGACCTCCAGAGGTGTCTGGCAAACTCTGGAACATTAAGACAACAGGTATTAACTCTGGAACAGGTATTAACTCTGAGAGCATTAAGACAACAGGTATTAACTCTGAGAGCATTAAGACAACAGGTATTAACTCTGGAACATTAAGACAACAGGTATGAACTCTGAGAGCATTAAGATGGATACACATAGATGATTCACTTTGACAAATATTTATATTATTTACTTAATATACTTAATGTAATACATGTAATGTAATACATGTAATGTATGTGTTGCAAGTCGCTCTGGGGAAAGGCGTCTGCTAAATGCCCAAAATATAAATGTAAAGACATACAGGTGTGAACTGTAGAGTATTAAGACATACAGGTATTGTATTGATTTATATATTACTCTGTGTCATTGCTGTTTCTGATGTCTAAGACCTAGTGCATGTGGCAGGGCCTGCGTTTTTTTTTGGTTAGGGCATAATATTCACAATAAACCTCTAGCCCGAGAGAGATGAACCAAGCTAGTGCTGTGAAAAGTACCTGTGTAAATGTCCACGTAGGGACTCCTACTATGAAACAGCCATTGCCCAGCCAAAAAACGTTCACCTCACATAACCTAGTGATGTATCATATTCTAACCCCCATAATGATCTTAACCTTTAAGCTTGACCCCAGCCCTGCTTGGCAGTAAGCCTGCACTGCAAAAAGTAAATCTAAGTAAGATGAAGGGCCGGTTTCAGAGACAAGGCTTAAGCCTAGTCCTGGACTAAATCACACTTTCAATGTAAAATCTCCATTGAAGATGCTTTTTAGTCTAGGATTAGGCTTAAGCCTTGTCTGTGAAACCGGCCCGAAATATCTTAAATCAAGGTAGTAAAGGCTTGTTTTTTGTCTGACTGCACTAGTTTTAAGAGATATCTTTTACTTGTTTTAAGAACATTTTGGCATATTAAATGTTCCTGTTCTCTAGGCAAATAACGTTACTCATTTTAAGTAATATTTCCCCCATTCTATCGATTTTCTTTTGCTTGTTTTTGAGAGCTGACTGTTTGCGGTGTGTGGGCTGAGGGGTTGGACTGTTGTTCACTGGAAAATGACCCCGCTGGGGTAAAAACATTGATTCACTATTTTTAGCGCCACGAAAAAGAACGCACAGTACGTTGGAAGGTTTCCACCTGAAAGCAGACAGACACTGTTATTGACTCAGAGAGAGAGAAAAGTGAACAAAAGTCATGTGTTACATAGCACGTTGCAGGGTCTCTCCTGCCAAACTCATGAGATAGCAGTTAGGTGTACAGGCCTACAGCAGTCAGGTGTACAGGCCTACAGCAGTCAGGTGTACAGGCCTACAGTAGACAGGTGTATGGGTCTACAGTAGACAGGTGTATGGACCTACAGTAGACAGGTGTACAGGCCTACAGTAGACAGGTGTATGGACCTACAGTAGACAGGTGTACAGACCTACAGTAGACAGGTGTATGGACCTACAGTAGACAGGTGTACAGTAGACAGGTGTATGGACCTACAGCAGACAGGTGTATGGGCCTACAGTAGACAGGTGTATGGACCTACAGTAGACAGGTGTACAGGCCTACAGTAGACAGGTGTATGGGCCTACAGTAGACAGGTGTACAGACCTACAGTAGACAGGTGTATGGACCTACAGTAGACAGGTGTACAGACCTACAGTAGACAGGTGTATGGAACTACAGTAGACAGGTGTACAGACCTACAGTAGACAGGTGTATGGACCTACAGTAGACAGGTGTATGGACCTACAGTAGACAGGTGTATGGACCTACAGTAGACAGGTGTATGGACCTACAGTAGACAGGTGTACAGACCTACAGTAGACAGGTGTATGGACCTACAGTAGACAGGTGTATGGACCTACAGTAGACAGGTGTATGGACCTACAGTAGACAGGTGTACAGACCTACAGTAGACAGGTGTATGGACCTACAGTAGACAGGTGTACGGGCCTACAGTAGACAGGTGTACAGGCCTACAGCAGTCAGGTGTATGGACCTACAGTAGACAGGTGTACAGGCCTACAGCAGTCAGGTGTACAGGCCTACAGTAGACAGGTGTATGGGCCTACAGTAGACAGGTGTACGGGCCTACAGTAGACAGGTGTATGGGCCTACAGTAGACAGGTGTATGGACCTACAGTAGACAGGTGTATGGACCTACAGTAGACAGGTGTATGGACCTACAGTAGACAGGTGTACAGGCCTACAGTAGACAGGTGTATGGACCTACAGTAGACAGGTGTATGGACCTACAGTAGACAGGTGTATGGACCTACAGTAGACAGGTGTATGGACCTACAGTAGACAGGTGTATGGACCTACAGTAGACAGGTGTATGGACCTACAGTAGACAGGTGTATGGACCTACAGTAGACAGGTGTACAGACCTACAGTAGACAGGTGTATGGACCTACAGTAGACAGGTGTATGGACCTACAGTAGACAGGTGTATGGACCTACAGTAGACAGGTGTATGGGCCTACAGTAGACAGGTGTACAGACCTACAGTAGACAGGTGTATGGGTCTACAGCAGACAGGTGTACAGACCTACAGTAGTCAGGTGTATGGGCCTACAGTAGACAGGTGTACAGGCCTACAGTAGACAGGTGTACAGGCCTACAGTAGACAGGTGTATGGACCTACAGTAGACAGGTGTATGGACCTACAGTAGACAGGTGTACAGGCCTACAGTAGACAGGTGTATGGACCTACAGTAGACAGGTGTATGGACCTACAGTAGACAGGTGTACAGGCCTACAGCAGTCAGGTGTATGGACCTACAGTAGACAGGTGTATGGGCCTACAGTAGACAGGTGTACGGGCCTACAGTAGACAGGTGTATGGACCTACAGTAGACAGGTGTATGGGCCTACAGTAGACAGGTGTACAGACCTACAGTAGACAGGTGTATGGACCTACAGTAGACAGGTGTACAGACCTACAGTAGACAGGTGTATGGACCTACAGTAGACAGGTGTACAGACCTACAGTAGACAGGTGTATGGACCTACAGTAGACAGGTGTACAGACCTACAGTAGACAGGTGTATGGACCTACAGTAGACAGGTGTACAGGCCTACAGTAGACAGGTGTATGGACCTACAGTAGACAGGTGTATGGACCTACAGTAGACAGGTGTATGGACCTACAGTAGACAGGTGTACAGGCCTACAGTAGACAGGTGTATGGACCTACAGTAGACAGGTGTATGGACCTACAGTAGACAGGTGTATGGACCTACAGTAGACAGGTGTATGGACCTACAGTAGACAGGTGTATGGACCTACAGTAGACATGTGTATGGACCTACAGTAGACAGGTGTACAGGCCTACAGTAGACAGGTGTATGGACCTACAGTAGACAGGTGTATGGACCTACAGTAGACAGGTGTATGGGCCTACAGTAGACAGGTGTATGGGCCTACAGTAGACAGGTGTACAGGCCTACAGTAGACAGGTGTATGGACCTACAGTAGACAGGTGTATGGACCTACAGTAGACAGGTGTATGGGCCTACAGTAGACAGGTGTATGGACCTACAGTAGACAGGTGTACGGACCTACAGTAGACAGGTGTATGGACCTACAGTAGACAGGTGTATGGACCTACAGTAGACAGGTGTATGGACCTACAGTAGACAGGTGTACAGGCCTACAGCAGACAGGTGTATGGACCTACAGTAGACAGGTGTATGGACCTACAGTAGACAGGTGTATGGACCTACAGTAGACAGGTGTATGGACCTACAGTAGACAGGTGTATGGACCTACAGTAGACAGGTGTACAGGCCTACAGTAGACAGGTGTATGGGCCTACAGTAGACAGGTGTACAGGCCTACAGTAGACAGGTGTATGGACCTACAGTAGACAGGTGTACAGGCCTACAGTAGACAGGTGTATGGGCCTACAGTAGACAGGTGTACAGGCCTACAGTAGACAGGTGTATGGACCTACAGTAGACAGGTGTACAGGCCTACAGTAGACAGGTGTATGGACCTACAGTAGACAGGTGTACAGGCCTACAGTAGACAGGTGTACAGGCCTACAGTAGACAGGTGTATGGACCTACAGTAGACAGGTGTACAGGCCTACAGTAGACAGGTGTATGGACCTACAGTAGACAGGTGTATGGACCTACAGTAGACAGGTGTATGGACCTACAGTAGACAGGTGTACGGACCTACAGTAGACAGGTGTATGGACCTACAGTAGACAGGTGTACAGGCCTACAGTAGACAGGTGTACAGGCCTACAGTAGACAGGTGTACGGACCTACAGTAGACAGGTGTATGGACCTACAGTAGACAGGTGTATGGACCTACAGTAGACAGGTGTACAGGCCTACAGTAGACAGGTGTATGGGCCTACAGTAGACAGGTGTACAGGCCTACAGTAGACAGGTGTATGGACCTACAGTAGACAGGTGTACAGGCCTACAGTAGACAGGTGTATGGACCTACAGTAGACAGGTGTATGGGTCCTGACGGGACAACAGACCAGGAACAAGTAGAGAAGATGAAGAAGACATTTAAGAGTATTGGGACAGAGCCAAGTTCATTGATAAAGTCTACCCAAAATAGTCTATCCAGATCAACATGTTTACCTGTATTCAAATGTGTGGAAAATGATTGAGTCCCCAGTGTTTTCTTCAAAATACCAGATAATACTAACATATACAGTATGTGGTGGGATAGATGGATGGCGATTCATTTAGATTGATATGTAGGCTACTGTATGTAGGGCTGAGGCTACTTTAATGTCTTTCCCATGGCGCTTTGCTCCGCTCTGTCTGTGGGGCTTCGTCATCATAAACAACCCTACACAGATGAGTTACTTTTACTGGGGGGTATTCCATCAACGTCACTAAAGGAAAATCTAGGCTTATTTTGTCTTGCAAGATTTATGTATGGAGCTACTCACTGTTACTGTAAGTCACTTTGGATAAAACTGTAAATATATATATATAGGCCTATACAAGGGTTGTCAGGGGTTGTCAGTGTTAACACTCACCATTAATCTGGAAACCTTAGCGCAAAGTTCTACTGACACGCGTGGCAAACGGTGGAGCCTATAGCAGGAGCCTATAGCCAATGTCTGGTAGTGTGTAGTGTGTGTGTGTGTAGTGTGTGCACACACCAACATCCACACTTGAGCACTTGTGTGTGTCATGTATGAAGCCGGTGTTTCAAGTCTTATGAAACGTATTGCTATGAAGTATTCGAATCGTGTTATCTCTCTATCCATCCATGCATGCATGACTTGCATGACTATGTATTATGTATTTATTATCAATGGCTGAACTAGACACCTTCAGTCTCTCCACTGCTGCTTTCAACGTCTCTGCTGCTCCCTGGTGGTCTACCTTTGTCACTCATGATGTCATGAATTAATTCAGCCGCTCAATTTTCTGTGTACACAATTTCCTATGTATATATTCCATTTTAGCTGACGCTTTTATCGTGAGTGCATACATTTTTCAGTATATTATGGCCCCGGCGGGAATCGAACCCACATCGAACCCACATCGAACCCACAATCTAAGCGTTGTTAGCGACCATTGTTGCTCCAACAAACTGGGCCACAGAGAGGACCACCTTATGTAAACATATCAACACCCACCCCGGCTACAGTATACTGAGGTCTGTGAGGATGATGAGATCAGATACTGAGACATCTACTTACTACCCCGACTGTACTTCCTTCTTCTAGCACCATGACTGCCAACAGCCCCTGGCCTGAGCATAGATTACATTTTCCTGCTACGGCTGGTGGATAGATGATTCACTTACTTAGACAAATGTGTTTGTTGTAAGTCGCTTTGGAATAAGGCGTCTGTTAAATGCCAAAAATGTAAATGTAAATGTAATGTAAGGAAGCAGTTTTGGCAGTCATCCACTATGCATAGTATACAGTATATATATATATGTTACGGTACATGTGGGAATACGGTACATGTGGGAAAACTAGGGTTAGGGTTAGGTGCTACGTCGATTTGGTACATGCTGGCATGTCTAACCCTACCCCTAACCCTACCCCTAACCTTAACTGTAGCACCCTAGCACCTAACCCTAACCTAAGTTTTCCCACATGTACCGTGTTCCCACATGTACCGTAACATATATATATATATATATATATATATTTATGTCATATAGCTGAAGCTTTTATCCAAAGCGACTACATACATTTTTCAGTATATACGGTCCCAGCAGGAATCAAACCCGCGACCTAAGCATTGTGAGCGCCACGCTCTAACTCTCCACTGAGCCGCAGAGGACCACACAGTACATTGAAGAGAAAAAAACAAGTCCCAGTCTCCAGGTTTGATAGCTCATCGCACTGTTTTATTCAGTTACTGGCGTCTCTGGAGGTACAGAGATCCTTGCAATGCTGCTGTTGGAAAACCAACATTTTTTTTTTTTTACCATAGCGTTGACGTTACACTGAAAAAGCGCTATTTCAAAACAAACACAAGTCCCTCGTTAGTGATATGTAAGAGTCAGAGGTTAACCAGCCTGGGCGGTTATTTGCATGAAACCAACAAATTAAAACTTGTCTCTGCCTTTTTTCTTCTTTTTGTGTCTTTTTTTCTTTTTTACTCGTTTCACATATATCAATAAATATTTATACCTATAAACACTTTCCAAAAAAATCTAAATATTCAGTCACATGTACTGGAAAAAAGCTCCACCACTTTTTAAATCACGATGATAAAATGTACAAAACGAATGATAAACATTTCATATAAATGTCATGGTATTAGGTAGAGACTTTCCTGTGTCACATCAGTTACATCAGATCGATGGTTAAAAAATAAACTCAGAGATTCAGCATTTCCTGAGGTTCTTGTGTTCCCCTGTGAAGACCAGGAGAGGGGAATGGCTTTTACATCACTGTGGAGCTATTACAACAGGTCAAAGAGTACCGAGCAACCAGGGGACGGAGGTCCGCAGTCCGCACCTACAATCAGCATGATTTGGTACTGGATTTTTTCCTGGGCCGTTGAGATCTGACCAGGAAAAAATCCTGGCCCCCCAATCATGATCCAAGTGCCACTAATATGTTTCAACGACATACTGATACTGTAACCTATTAGGCTGTTTGTCTGTGTGCTTTTTGTTTTTTATGCTTTGGACATTTTGAGAGTCTTAACGAAATGCTTGTTTCTCAAGTTGATTGATTGAAATCATTGTGTTGCTCCTTAAGCTTGGGTTAGGGTTAGGGTTAGGGCTGTTTGTTGGGTTAGGGTTAGGGTTAGGGCTGTTCGTTGTGCACTTTGAACTGGTATGAAGCCCCAGGAAACCCTTCTCAGCCACAACCCCCGAGGCCTGCCTGGTTGTCCCGCCCCACGCTGACCACGTGAACGTCATTCAAACACATTTCAAAAGCAGTCACATCTGCATTTGATGCAATGCACACACACACACGCACGCGCGCACACACACACACACGCACATACATACATACATACATACATACATACATACATACATACAAACATACATACATACATACACGCACGCACGCACGCATGCACACACACACACACACACACACACACACATATATATATGAGCAAATGTACAGTACACAGGTGTGGGTAAAGGGTGAGAAAATAACACAGACAGAAAAAAACAAAAAAAGTATTTTGTAAATCTGTACATGTAAACATCACACTTTCACTGAGTCCAAAAACCAGAAGAAATCAAATACAAAGCTTCACATCTGTATACAGAACACCCCCCCCCCCCCAGTAGTAAGTAATACGAAATACCACCAAATGATAAATTAAAACAGGCAAGGGCTGAAACCATGTCAATTTTTCTGAAACAGTGCTGTGCTCACAGAAAAATGTACGTTTTTTTTTTTATACCCCTTTTACAGTTATACATTTATCTGACCACTTTAGCAATCCACAAGCTACCAGGGATTTACATTTTTTAAACTTTTTTTTATCAAACATCTATACATTACATTGTCCTGTCAATACAAAGAGAAATCCCACTGACCATCGGAAAAAAAATATGGGTCTACAAATGGTTGTCTCTGATTGGTCACAGTAAACTTATCAGCATACGATGGCTGCGTTCGTAAATTCGCTCTGGAGATCTGATCAGCACTCATGGAATGCCTTTTGTCCAATCAAAATTACTTGAGTTTCTTTATGACGTTGAACCCAGTGTGCGCTCCGGCGCTCTCAGAGCGAATCTACGAACACATACAATGTATCTCGGAGACACGTGGTAGACTGACGTAGGCTAACGTAGGCGTCGGTGTGAGATGTGACTGACTAGACCCAGGAACAATAAGACAGCGGTCATGTGTAACGGACCAGGGCCTTGAACAACAGACCAGGAACAAGTAGAGAAGATGAGGAAGACATTTAAGAGTATTGGGACAGAGCCCAAAGTTCATTGATAAAGTCTACCCAAAATAGTCTATCCAGATCAACAGGTTTACCTGTATTCAAATGTGTGGAAAATGATTGAGGCCCCAGTGTTTTCTTCAAAATACCAGATAATACTAACATATATGTGGTGGGATAGATGGATGGCGATTCATTTAGATTGATATGTAGGCTACTGTATGTAGGTCTGAGGCTACTTTACACACACAAAAACCTTTTGATCAGAAGCAGCACTTTACTGCTCATTAATCTGATTATAGTTTTAGTCTTGATTTCTAAAAATAATACGATTAGCAGATCTTTGCTTGAAGGCTGTCGTGTGTAACACAACATTGTATATTTCAGGAGGAGTGCTTGTGTGTTCCCGTCAAAACTATCCAGGATATTCTACGTTGTTATTGTTGTGAACAGAAATCAACATTTTAAACTGAAAGAGATGTCCAAAACCAGCAGCGAAGCTACACCAATCAGCTCTTCTCATAAATGGCACCACAGCACCCAAAATAGTCAAGCGTGTGTAGCTTGTCACACAAAAACATATTTTTCTCTCCATGTGATTAAGCTGTTACGTGTGTCAACAACTTTCTGCACACCTATGTACCGTGTTACTGTATCCTGAGCTGTAAAGTGCTTGCAATAGAGTTTTTTTTTTTTTTTTTTACATTTGAAGTATAATAAAGCGAGAGTCCAATTATGTTATGGTGACAACAACATAAATAACCAATTATATAAATGCACATGTAACCCTAAACATAGACTGACTGACCTGTGTTTGTGTTGTGCTGACATCAGTAATCTATCACATAGGCTATGACACATCCAGTCATACGTCCCTCTCAGTGTCGGCCTTCTCTCACAGATCTAGAAGGTTCCGACAAGGTTGGATCATGTTCAGTGTTCAGTGTTCTGGAATGTCTGTTGTGTGTTTACAGAGCAAACTCTTTACAATGGCAATGTTGTACAACAAAAAAAAGGTTTGAAAGGCCCACTCCACTAACACACTAACCGATAGAAAGGAAATAACTAACTAAAATGCTAACTAACAACCAACCACAGCGAAGGAGGAGATCTCAGGTCCTACAACACACACATGTACACAGCAGATTAGTGCTGCCTGCTCCACTGACCCGTCTGGCAGTGTGTCTGTAGAGAGGATATGATCTGGTGCTGTCTACCACGGTACGCCTACTCTGTGCTGCCCTCACACACACACACACACACACACATGCGAACGCACACACGTGCGCACACGCGAACACACACACACACACACTGCATGTACGCACACACACACACACACACACACACACACACACACACACACACCACTCCATAGCAGAGGAATCATGAGGGTAAACTGTGATTCGATCACACATTTTTTCAAGATTGTCTTTTGCTTTTTTTTTTTTGCTTTTTCTTTCTTTCTTTTGCTTTTTTTAGACAGTGTGTTTCACGTCATCGTAATTTCTGTCGATGAGAAATGCAAAGGCGAGGAAGAAGAGAGTGTGTGCCGGGTTGAGGTTGAAAGGGGGGGGGGGGGGGGGGGCTAGTAATGTGAAAAGACCTCTCTCTGACGCAGGCAAGTAGCCTTTTACACCGATGCTAATGCTAATGCATACACCGTAATGGCTGAACTGGATATAAGCTTCATGGTGTTCATGAAACAGCAAATGTGCGCATCTGACTAACCAAAGACACTCAAAAAAACAATTTTACAACTGAACTATTCGGTTACCTACCTAATCCTGCCGTGCAGAGGTACGTTGACCCCTGACCCCTGAAATCTCATATTGACCCTTTATCAGATCCACATCTGGCATCTGATTGGTCCAAATCAATGAAAGTGCCTCAGGTATGAGGTTAGCGATAAAGAGCAGCGTTCACAACAAACAAACAACAACTACAACAACAACAACAACAACAACAACAACAACAACAACGCAGTAATTAGCTACAATGCTGCATGATGGGATATATTATTTTTTTCTCGTCTTTCTCCCTGGCCAATCAGACTGCGGCCTCTGTGACGATGTTTTACCGGTTATAAATATGATGTCACTGACAGGAGGAGGAGGAGGAGGTAGGGATTTGATTTCACGATAAGAGCCATCGCTAGGATGAGAACAATGGGCTTGAGTTACCATAGTGACCATCCATGACACCCACCCACCATCGCTGATTATCTTCTACAATGCACCTCGCCACACTCTGCCGCCCAGTAAGCAAGCAGGCTGTTGGGCCATGAACCTGAAGAAGCCAAAACGCGGCAAACGCGACTATCTCTCTTTTATCTACTCCGTCACCCTTTGACCTTTGACCTCAGCACTTCAGAAAACAAAAGTGAAGTCTGTGAAAGGAAGTGAGCCTAAACATCTAAACAACAACAACAACAGACACCGATGGAAAAGTACTGGAGGGCGTCGCTCCGATGAAGGAGAGAGTTCTCTGTACGCTGCTGATTGGTCCTCCTACACATATCTCTCCCTCCCTCTCTCTCTCTCTCTCTCTCTCTCTCTCCCTCCTTCTCTCCCTCCCTCTCTCTCTCTCTCTCCCTCTCTCTCTTCCTCTCTCCCCCCCCCCTCTCTCTCTCTCCCCCAGTGGGTGGGGGACCCCCCCCAGATGGCGTGATGGTAGCCCCGCCCCTAAGGGAGAACAGGGTGAACGCAGAGTTTGTCATGGGAATGACAAACAAAATAGGAAAAACTGGGCAACTGAGATCAGTATGACTGTGTGCAGTGCTGCAGTACGTAGACATGGATATCTCTCTGTGCTCCTTCCTCTCCTATGGATATGGCTAACATGTAGAACTAGGTACCAACACACATGTATCAGTACCTTACGTACTGATCAACCGTGTGTGTGTGTAGCGGTGTGTCTCTCTCATATCCGTGTGGTCTGGTGTGTGTGTGTGTGTGCGTTCGTTTCTGTATGATTCGATGTCTGTCCGAGTAATGTGTGACTGACTGACTGAGAGTGATATAGGACCGACAGGACAGGCTGGGAAAGAAAGGTCTTGGCACGTTTTTTTTAGTTTTGGGCCCTGGTTCCGGGCCTTGGTTCTGGGCCTGGTTCTGGCCCTGGCCCTGGTTCAGGCCCTGGCCCGGACTCAGTTCTGCTGCAGGATCAGGTTCTCCAGCTCGTCGGCCGAGCGGAGCAGGAAGGCCGCTGACTCCCGGTACCCTGCGATGAGCTGCCGCACGGCCGTGACCTCGGGGGGGCTGAGCTGGGCGGAGGCCCCGCCCCCCCCGCCGCCCTGACCGTGGCTGTTGGAGCTGGAGGAGGTGGAGGAGGAGGAGGTGGAGGTGGAGGTGGAGGTGGGGGCCACAGACTTCATACTGAGATCAGTGGGACCTGGGGAGAGGAGAGGGGAGGAGAGGGCGGAGCATATCTGTGATTATCACCCCACATTCGATTGGATTTGACACAACTTTATTGTCCATCCGGGACAGGGATGGACGTTTGTCTTCTACACACGATAACAGAAAACAGGAAATCAGAAAATCTAAAAATCATCTTCATCAGGGCCGTTGCTACATACAAGCGCATCACACAAGGGCATCACGTGTGCCCGGTGGAGGCACCGAAACAGCCTAGTAATCATCATAACAATCATAATGATGGGTTATTTGAATTTAAGATGAAGCACAACTACAATAGGCACCAATAGACCACTATTACACCCCCATTAGTGCCAGCACTATCCATTTAGACAAAACACCCACCCCCCCCGTCAACAAACATTTTTCCTACACTTAGGGCACCCAAATGGCCTGATCATCAGCGGGATATTAGATAACTCTTTATTTTACAGCCCTGTTCCAGCTAGATTAGATTCAACCTTTCTGTCATGGCACAGAGCACAACGAAATGTATTTTCTTGCTCTAGGCACAGGGTCAGCCATGGTCAGCACCCCTGGAGCAATTAGGGGTTAAGTGCCTTGCTCAAGGGCACAAGGGCAATGGTAGGCGCCTTAGATATGATGCCAGCAACCCTCCAGTCACCAGCTCACATACAGCTCCCTCCTGAGGCGGGGATCGAACCAGCGACCAGCCGGCCTCTCTAACCTTTAAACAGGGCCAGGAGTTTTTCCTGACCCAAAAAACTCAGGGTCCTAATCCCAACCAACCACTCATTTTCATTTTTCAATGAGTCTGGCAGGGTTAAAAAAGCTTTAAAAAAAGAAAAGAAGAAAAAAAAAGCCAAAGCTAAACGCGCTAATCACCGTTAGTCTGTGTGGCACCGGTGGTCTGAAGGTTACTGCTGTTGAGCGCCCCGTAACCGTGGAAACCGTAGTTGAGGCCTCCGTTGGTGTAGAGCTTGTCCTGGGAGTAGGCTGAGGCGGCCAGGGTGAAGCCTGAGGGAGCGGCCGAGGCCGAGGCGGGGTCTCTGGTCCCAGCCTTGTCAGCCGTGGCAGACTCCTCCTGGAGGACGCAACAGTATCATATATATATATATAATGTATATAACAGTATCATGTATATAACAGTTACACAGTTAAAGGTAACAGGTCGGTCTGGGCATTGCTACCATCGATTATTATTATTATTGTTGTTGTTGTTGTTGTTGTTGTTGTTATTATCATGAACATAGATCATAACAATTAAAGGTTCGGTATGTAGACGGCCACTGAACCTTTCATTGTTATGATCTATGATCATGATAATAATAATAATAATAATAATACACTTTTTATACAGTACATAAAATGCAGCTTATAAAATGCAGGGCTTTACATCTGAAGCATTAAAACAAGAACAAATAAATGTGAAATGTGAAGAAATAGAACAGCATAGATGGAAAAAAAAATGTTTGGGGTAGAAATAAATGTAGTTAGACAAATTAAAAGAAAAGTTTCCTAGCGAGCCTAAGGTGACACTGCCAACTCCTGGAAAGGGAAACCAATTAAAACAATGTTATTGACTCGAACGTAGACCTCCCCGATGTGTCTTTATTTCTCTCTGTGTGTGTGTGTGTGTGTGTGTGTGTGTGTGTGTGTGTGTGTGTGTGTGTGTGTGTATAACAGCCCTGAAAATGTCCCAACCAGGGACAATTAAGTTGTATTGAATTTTTATTTTTATGCTGCAAATACAAATGTACAAATCACCAGGATGTTAATGCTCCTGTTTCTCTCACACTCAGAACACACATTGATTCATACAAAGACACACACTCACACACACACACTCCCACAAGGACACTCCCACACACACACACACACACACACCCACACACTCACTCTCTCTCTCGAATGCATGAACGTACTCTCAGAAACACTCGTGAACAAACACATACACTCACACACACACACTCCCACAAGGACACACACACACACACACACAGACACACACACACACACTCTCTTTAATGCACGAACGCACTCTCGGAAACATTCATGAACAAACACACACACGCACACACACACACACACACAGACACACACACACACACGCACACACACACACACACACACAGACACACACACACACGCACACACACACACATACACTCTCTCTCTCTCTAATGCATGAACGTACTCTCAGAAACACTCATGAACAAACACACTCACGCACGCACACACACACACACACACACACACACACACTCCCACAAGGACACTCACGGGGGCTTGGTAGACATCGAGCCGCATCCTCTTGGCAGCGTTGCGTGTTTCGCTCTCGCAGGCGGCGGCGAGGATGTTCTCGGCCATGGCGGAGGTGAGGTGGGGGGGCGTGGGCCGCGTCTGACAACACACACACACACACACACACACACACAGAGACAAGGGTTGAGCATCGATGCCTAGAAGGTTGTGCTTCAGGAACATTAGGGGCGGCTGTGTCTCAGGAGGTAGAGCCGCCGTCTAATGATCGCAAGGTTGGCAGATCGGCGTTTCGAGCCCCCGGCTGGCCACATGTCGAAGTGTCCTTGGGCAAGACACTGAACCCCAAATTGTTCCCAGTGAGCGGGCCAGTGCCTTACATGGTAGCTTGGCCACCATTGGTGTGAGAATGTGTGTGTGAACGGGTGAATGAGAGGCCGTTGTAAAGCGCTTTGGATAAAGGCGCTATATAAGTCAGTCCATTTACAATTTACCATTAAGCATGCGTAACATGTAAATCACTTGTAAATTGGTGGAATTGATATTCTAGCCTCTAGCCCTCCGTCTCTGCAATCAACCCCCTTCATAAGACCATATCATCTACTACACACTACTGATCTACTATCTACTAACTACTACTATACTATCATCTCCTATACACAGTATAATAAGGGTTAGGGGTGACAGTGGGGACACGGTCTGGTGAAAAGGTCAGCATACCGGCAATTACTCTCAAGTCGCGCAAATGACTGTTCTGTTTTTTTTTTCATATTACGAAGGTTTAAGTGTTGAAGAGCCCACTCGATATAACAAACAACAGCTTTAGGATCACTAAATACTTAGAATAAGTGAATTGGATTCACTGTGTCGTCTTCCGTCCTGCTTTGTAGACCACTGGGTTAGCGAGTCATGGCTTGTAAACAAACGTACGTGTTCAAAAGCAAGGACTGTGTGATCAGGTAATTACTGTATGTGTAGTTATGTATTTTTAGCAGGTTGGTGTTCTATCAGCATGTTGTGATGTGCTCAACGTGCAGTTAGATGTTCATAGCGATGTTCTTTCTTAGCTGGCAGCTGTTTTGATCCAGAGCGATTGTTCTCTCTGGTATTTGGTTTGAGGTGTACCAACATTCAAATAAGCATATCTTTCTTTCCGCCTCTGGAACTCTCTCCCTCAACCACTCAGAGACTCACCCTCACTCACTCTCCACTTTTAAATCCCACCTCAAAACCTACCTGTTCTCCCATGCATACAACCTCCCCCACCCCTAACCATCTCCCCTAACCCTGCCACCACCCCCTCCCCTCCTGGACATTGCCGCGTTACGGCCAAGCTCCACCTGCTGCGTTGCGTCAACTCGCCATCGGCGTTGCGTCAACTTCCCGTTGTCCAAGCTCCACCTGCAGCGTTGCGTCAACGTCAACGTTCTACTCTAGCTCCACTGGCATTTTTTGTATACGGGAGTAATTTCACCCTTGACTGCAATTATGTCCACAACAATAACAACATCATACAGAACATTTTCCAATCAGGGTAATATTTTATCTACATATTCCCAAATAGATAGTTGCTAGTTCAGTAGATGTTCAACTAACTGTCAACAACATTTCAACTAACTAATCACTAATCCTAAACCTTGCCCTAACCTTAAATCTAACCCTATCCTTAACCATAAATCTAGTTACATATCAACAGCAACAACTAGTCGCATATAAAAAATAATATTTTTCGACCTCAAGGATGAGCCGTTCGTCGTCCATTCCTGCAACAAGCTTTCAAGCACCTGTGGTGATTGACGCCCCACGGCGCCCACGTGGGGCGTCTCATTGTGACGTCTGCGTCCATCCACCGTCAAAAATCAAACTTTTTCGAAAGTCTACTTTGGACGCAGCCATCGGACGCAACGCTGACACAACGCAACACAGCAGGTGGAGCACCTTTCATTGATTACAATGCATTTGATCCCAATTTCGGACGCAACGCACATTAGACGCAACGCTCGATGGCCATGGTGGAGCTTGGCCGTTACTGTGTTCCCTGTGTGCTCATGTTATCTTTTGCTTGTTGTTTCTGTGTTTTCCCTGTTTTCTGTTTTTCCCATATTGTCATCGTCTTTGAGCCTCGGAAAAGCGCTATATAAATACAATTAATTATTATTATCATTATTATTATTATTATTATTATTATTATTATTATGGAGGGTGAGGGTGAGTGTTAGAGCCCGAGCCAGGGGCCTTATGGTTGTCTGTGTGTGTGTGTGTGGAGTGTGTGTATATATGTGTGTGTGTGTGTGTGGTGCATGAGCCGTCTGTCCGTCCGTGTGTGTGTGTGTGGTGTGTGCGTCCGTCCGTCCGTGTGTGTGTGTGTGTGTGTGTACCTCGAAGCCGCTCTTCTTCATGCGGCGGCAGGACTTGAGGTAGGTGCGGAGGCGTTTGCGCGAGCGCTCCTGGAACTCTGGGAACTGGCGGCTGCAGGACTCGATGATGGCCTGGATCTTCTCTTTGGGCTGCTTGGAGATGGGCACCATGCGGTCCAGGTTCTCATCCACAAACAGACGCACGAACATCTGAGGGGGAGGAAGGGGGGGAGGGGGAGGAAGGGGGGAGGGGGGTGTAGAGTAGAGAGAGAGAGAGAGAGAGAGAGAGAGAGAGAGAGAGGAAGAGGAGTAGGAGGAGGAGGAGGGGATTTTGAACAGAAAGAGAGGAGGGGTGTAGAGTAGAGAGAGAGAGAGGAAGAGGAGGAGGGGATTTTGTATAGAAAGAGAGGAGGGGTGTAGAGTAGAGAGGGAATGGGGGAGGAGAGTAGAGTAGAGAGAGAGAGCGAGAGTGGGTGTAGGATAGGGGAAGAAAGAGGGGGGAGGTGTAAAAAGCAAAAAACAAGATAGGGGGGGGGGGTGTAAAAAAGAGGAGAGGGGGGGTGTACAGAGGGATGAAAAACAGAACAAAGAAGGGGGAGATGGGAGACCAGCAAGGACATAGTGATTATTGTTCATATTCAAAATGAGGTTTCCTATATTATTTGTCCATATTTGTCCAAATCTGACTTCTGCTAGCGGTCTATCTAGTCAAGAGGCTCGCCGTGTCACACTGTCAATTATTTATCATCCTAGCGACGGTCCCTAGCAACGGTCATACTAACGCCTGTCTTAAAATTAAAAAAGTGTAATTTTGTTTACATTCTGCAGTTTATGACATATGGGGCCCTATTATGCACTTCTTAACTTGCCGTCTTAAGTCTTAATTAAGACGCACCGCCAGGTTAAGACCTACCGGCACCCTTATTATGCGCTTCATACGCGCTACTGCTATTATGCCGGTGTCGATAGGCGCCCACACATAAGACGTAATACTCCCGTGCATATATTACTCATTGTGGGAGTGTTCATATGTTAATGAAGTGCACTAGGCGCCCCTGCTATTATGCGATCTGACTTTGCTCCTAGCGCTAAGAAGTGGTTTGAAAAGTTCTTAAGTTTAGACTTCATGCACGTTTTGAAACACGAGCGCGCCTCCGCGGTTTGCGCATGCATGTGGGCACACATGAACACGCACGTGGCTCCACGGCAAGACGTCAATTACGGTCACAGTATAAATGCTTTATTTCAGAAGGGAGAGGCAGAGAAGCGCGCTGACCTCCTTCTTAGGACTTCCATAATAGCATAGCGCTAATGACTCAACGCAGCCGGTTCTTAAAGGGAATGGCACCTGGCACGCTGATTGGGTTGATTGAGAAGACGCCCAAAACACACCCATGACTAATTTCTTTGCTTAGCGCCGGGTTTTAGGCGCCCACTACCGCACGCATAATAGCAAAGTGGCCTTGACCACGCCTCCACGTCTTAAGTTTAGATCTACCGCCTCGTCTTATTGCTTAAGACTTATGAAGTGCATAATAGGGCCCATGGACTTTGATAGCATAAGACTTGAATTCAACCCTATTTTAGAAATTTAGACAGGACTCTTACGTTGAAGGACGCAAGTCTAGAGGGGACTCTTACGTTGAAGGCCTTCAGCCTCTCGGGGTCCATGCCCTCGGCGTCTGTGATCTTGTCACTGTCGTCGTGGTCGTCATGGTCGTCGTCGTCGTCGTCTATGATGTGGTGGTGCGGCCGGGACGTCAGGTCCTCCGCGCTCAGCTCCGTCTTCACGCTGTCGTAGCTCCCTGAGCTGTACTGAGGTGACTGTCCTCACACACACACACACACACGCACACACACACACACACACACACACACACACACACACATTTGAAATGCTTTATTTATGTCCACATAAATACAAAGTGCATTAAGGACAAACACTAACAGTGCAGTCAGTTCATTGGGAGACATTCATTTACCTTTGTGACTGTACAGCGACCAGCATACACATACAATATTAACACAGAGGATGTTTCAAATGTGGGTTAACAGATACAACAGCATTACTGGGTTAGGGTTAGTATCTACAGTATCTGCTCTTAGGGTACAGAAAGCAACGCTGTCTCCATATTGAGCGGCTACTGATAATAGCAGATACAGAGCTAATACCTTGCTAACTGTTTAGCCTTTCTCTTGGGGATGTGGGCCCTCTGAAGGCCCCTAACCACCAGCTGGTGAACATGACCCAGGCTGGCAAACATGAAAACTAAAAGATGACATTTGTAGCCTAGTTGTGAGATACCCCCCCCCCCCCCCACACACACACACACACACATATACGGACACACCACACACACACACACGCAAAAAGCTTTTAAAGTACATTTGCATTTTTCAGGCATTTAGCAGACACCTTTATCCAAAGCGACTTACACCAAAAACATTTGTCTACGATGAAGTGGAATCATCGTTCCATCAGTCATCATAAGAACTAGTAATCTATGCCAAAATGAGGGGCCATTGCCAGTTATAATGCTACAAGAAGGAAGAATTTATTATTATTACTTTTATTATTTATTTATAGTAGAGGAACTGTACAGGGGGGTAGTGGGGATGAGGAGGTCTGTACAGGGGGGTAGAGGGGATGAGGAGGTCTGTACAGGGGGGTAGAGGGGATGAGGAGGTCTGTACAGGGGGGTAGAGGGGATGAGGAGGTGTGTACAGGGGGGTCGAGGGGATGAGGAGGTGTGTACAGGGGGTAGAGGGGATGAGGAGGTCTGTACAGGGGGGTAGAGGGGATGAGGAGGTCTGTACAGGGGGGTAGTGGGGATGAGGAGGTCTGTACAGGGGGGTAGTGGGGATGAGGAGGTCTGTACAGGGGGGTAGTGAGGATGAGGAGGTCTGTATGGGGGGGGGGGGTAGTGTGGATGAGGAGGCCTTTAGGAGGGACAGTTAAGATGTTAGCCTGAAGGGCTAGGAGGACTTCAATCTACGGCGGAAGATCGGTAGTGACTCTGCAGTCCTGGACAGCTCATTAGTACAGGGTTGGAGGGAGGGAGAGAGGTTGGGAGGAAGGGAGGGAGGGGGGTGGGTGGTTGGGAGGGAGGGGGGGGGTTGGGTGGGAGGAGAATTGGTTTGAGGGGGTGGGGGGGTTGTCCTTCTGTGTTAATTGTAAGAGCATCCCTGTCTTTGTCTGTCAATCAATCGACACTAACAAAAAGTGACTCCACGTGAGTCCAATTCAGAACGCCCTTTATTTGTACAGCGCTTTTCCTGCAAACGTTGCAGCTCAAAGTGCTCCAATCATTATATAATCATAATTTAATTATTTAGTCATTTAAAGGCAATATTAAAAAGATGGGTCTTTCTAGTCTTGACTTGAACATATGTGCTGAGGTTGCATCCCTAATATAAACTGGCAGTGTATTCCACAATTTGGGTGCATAAAATGAGAATGCAGCCTCACCAAATCTCTTCTTTTGTACATGTGGTACACAGAGAAAACGAGCGTCAGAAGACCTGATAGCTCTATTGGGCTGATATGCTCGCAAAAGGTCTTTCAGATATTCTGGTGCTGTGCCAGTGAGAGCTTCATAAACAAGCAGAAGGATCTTGAAATCTATTCTGAACTTAACAGGAAGCCAGTGTAGAGTTTCTAAAATAGGAGTTATATGAGCTTGTCTGCTTGTTTTGGTTAAAACTCTCGCTGCTGCATTTAGGACTATTTGCTTTCTTCGGAAGACCAGAAAGGAGACCGTTACAATAGTCCAAATGGATGGGATGAGGAGGTCTGTACGGGGGGGGTAGTGGGGATGAAGAGGCCTTTAGGAGGGACAGTTAAGATTTTTCCTTCTGCATTAATTGACATGTAAGAACATCCCTGTCTTTGTCTGTCAATCAACCATAACAAAAAGTGACTCCAAGGGTTAGTGAGTCCAATTCAAAACGCCCTTTATGTTCCTTACCTTGTTGCCGTAGTCTGGTTTGCCGCCGGGGTACTTCCGCGTGGGGTCGGAGGGAGAGAAGGGGAGGGGGGGGCTCCCCGCGGGGAGCAGCCTGTCACTCAGGTTCACGGGCTGCTGCGTCTCCTCAGAGGAGGAGGTGGAGGAGGAGGTGGTGCTGAAGTCCAGGGGGGCTCCGCCGCCGCCGCCGCCTCCGCTCACCCCGTTCTCTGTCACCTCCCCGTAGGGGGGGGCCACCAGCACGCCGCCATCTGGGGGGGTCCCCCCCGCCCCCCCGCCCCCGCCGGGCAGGGCGGCCAGCTCTGGGGGGGTCAGGACTGGCAGACCGTTGGCACTGCTGCTCTCTGAGGAGTCATCATCTAGTGGATGGGAGAGAGAGGGGGAGGGGGGGGGGGAGAGGAGAGAGAGGGGGGGGGGGGGAGAGAGACAGAGATAGGGAGAGGGATAGAGATAGAGAAAGGGGGAGATAGGGAGAGGGATAGGGACAGAGGGGGATAGGTAGGGAGAGAGAGAGGGGAGGGAGAAAGAGAGAGAGTGAGGGATAGGGAGAGAGAAAGAGGGAAGAGAGGGAGAAAGAGAGGGGGATATGGAGAGACAAGTCAAGAGAGAGAGAGACTGTGACAGTGTGCTGACAAAGTGAGAGACAGAGGGGCGAGGCTCCATCTATTCTGGGCAGAGCGTGGCACCGTTACCTTTAAGAGCAACTTAGATATCCCATCACACGACTACACATGATCACATGATTTACTTCTGTCCATGTAGTCTGCAGCGTGTGTTTACAAACCAACCAGGTGACCCTTCAGTGATCCATCTGTGCTGTTTGACCTGGTGCCCTTGACTGCATCACACACACATCACACATCACACATGCCCTTTTGTCTTATTGCTGACTTGTCATAAGTGCTGTGTTGTTTGTTTTTCATTAACTGTGTGTGTGTGTGTGTGTGTGTGTGTGTGTGTGGCGTGTGTGTGTGTGTGTGTGTGTTTACTAAGACCCCATATTATTTCTATTCTCAGTGACGACTCTATTTGTGAGGATATGTGTTTGGGGGGAGGGGTCTATGCTAAATGTTGTGCTGTACTTGGTGTGTGTGGGAGTGTGTGTGTAGGGGGGGGTATTGGGGTCAACTGTCAAAATAAATAGGATTCTGGGGGAGTGTTGGAGGTCTGGGTTTCTAATGGGGTTGAACAGGCGGAGGGAGGGAGAGATAGAGGGGCAGAGGGAGGGAAGGAAGGAGGGAGGGAGGGATAGAGAGACAGAGGGAGGGATAGAGATGGAGAGACAGAGGGAGGGAGGGAGGGATAGAGATGGAGGGACAGAGGGAGGGAGGGAGAGAGATGGAGAGACAGGGGGAGGGAGGGGTAGAGATGGAGAGACAGAGGGAGGGAGGGAGAGAGATGGAGAGACAGGGGGAGGGAGGGGTAGAGATGGAGAGACAGGGGGAGGGAGGGGTAGAGATGGAGAGACAGGGGGAGGGAGGGGTAGAGATGGAGAGACAAGGGGAGGGAGCAGTAGAGATGGAGAGACAAGGGGAGGGAGGGGTAGAGATGGAGAGACAAGGGGAGGGAGGGGTAGAGATGGAGAGACAGGGGGAGGGAGGGGTAGAGATGGAGAGACAAGGGGAGGGAGGGGTAGAGATGGAGAGACAGGGGGAGGGAGGGGTAGAGATGGAGAGACAGAGGGAGGGAGGGGTAGAGATGGAGAGACAAGGGGAGGGAGGGGTAGAGATGGAGAGACAGGGGGAGGGAGGGGTAGAGATGGAGAGACAGAGGGAGGGAGAGGTAGAGATGGAGAGACAAGGGGAGGGAGGGGTAGAGATGGAGAGACAGGGATGTTGGGAGAGGAGGGGGGGGGGGTCTTACCGTCCTCCTCTTTGAGGGCGACCTGGGGGCTCTGCACCCTCTCTCCGCTGGGGGGGCTGGGCTCGGGGGCCGGGGGGGCGCGCTCCGCAGACACCCACGTGGGCTCTGCCATGTCCATGTCCTCACTACTCACCGAACTGTCATCCTGAGGGAGGGAGGGAGGGAGGGAGGGAGGGAGGGGGAGAGGGTGGGAGAGGGAGAGGGAGGGAGGGAGGGAGAGAGGGAGGGAGGGAGGGAGGGGGGAGAGAGGGTGGGAGGGAGGGGGGGAGGGAGAGAGGGTGAGAGGGGGGGAGAGGGTGGGAGGGAGGGTTAGAGAGAGAGGGAGAGAGGGAGAGACAGGGAGGGAGAGAGGGAGAGAGCCAATAAGAGGAGAGAAAAGAGCTTGGGGTCCGTGCTCAAGGCAGGCCTTCCTCCATCTTATGTTTGAGTTGTTTTCATTAAGCAGAAGACTTACAATAAACACATTCGCCTAAAGTAAATGCATCACCATATATATTGAAAATGTGTGCAGTGCACTCACTGCAATGTAGATCGCTTTGCATAAAAGCGACAGCTAAGTGGCATATATTATACATCGCAATCATCGCAAGTGCGCCTTTCAACAGGAACACTTGCTTGAAGCTGCTAGAATCTGTCACAATGCTAGAGAAGATACCGGATGTTTATTTACAAGAGGTTTGTCACTCACTTTGGTTCTACAAGTACAACCGTGTGAGATACTATCGCTGGGGGAGGGGGCTCTATATGGTAAATGGACTGCACTTACGTATATAGCGCCTTTATCCAAAGTGCTTAACAACGGCCTCTCATTCACCCATTCACACACACATTCACACACCAATGGCGGCAAGCTGCCATGCAAGGCGCCGGCCCGCTCACTGGGAGCAATTTGGGGTTCAGTGTCTCGCCCAAGGACACTTCGACATGTGGCCAGCCGGGGCTCGAACCGCCGATCTGCCAACCTTGCGATCGTTAGACGGCAGCTCTACCTCCTGAGACACAGACGCCCATCGCACCCATTTAGGGTGCATATAAGAAGACAGAATATAAGAACAAAATGTAAGAATGAGATAACATTTTTAATATTTAAAATACATTTTAAAAACAAACTAAAGCTGTTCTTCCCTGAGGAACACTTCAGGAGAAAAAGAGAGAATGAACTCCAAAACAAGGCGAAAACTCACTCAGCCACATTAGATCTTCCCAAACCATTTATGATCTGAGCAAGCATAAAGAACAGCATCATGGGATACCCCTATGCTGTAAACACAACATCCATTTCCTGTTTTTGCATCACTCCTGTCCTGCCCCCACACTGTGGGACTCAGGCAGCAGAGAGGGGGAGAGAGAGGAAAAAACATTGCCCCCTGTTAAATAATGTGTGTGTGTTGAAGCCAGGGCTATTTTTAACTTTTAAAGTAGAGACCCCAAACATGCTCACTACAGCGGAACACACACACACACCAGCAGACCAGGGGGGTAGGGTACCAGAGTTAGAGCAGAGGGCAGAGGAAACACAACACACACTCATGCACGCACACACAACACACGCGCACACACACACACACACACACACTATAGCTGTTCAATGGTAGTGCTGGACTTTGGGACACACACACACACACACACATTATAGCTGTTCAATGGTGGTGCTGGACTTTGGGATGCACACACACACACACACACACACACACACACACACACACACACACACTATAGCTGTTCAATGGTGGAGCTGGAATTTGGGATGCACACACACACACACACACACACACTATAGCTGTTCAATGGCGGAGCTGGACTTTGGGATAGTAGTGAGTGAGTATCAGCTCTCCCACCAGCTAAACAGCTCCACACTTAAACTTCAGAATCCCTTCAGTGAAGCAGTTAAGATATCACCACAGGAGGCCCAGACCTGCAGCTCCCTGATGCCCACACACGCTGTGGGCTGCGTTATTGTTTATTAATATACAGTACTTAGCAAAGACAAGGGCCAAAAGCCTCGGAAATAAACCCCCTGCATGTCATGAATGTATGACAACAGACAGAGAACTCCGAAAGAATAGGAAAGAGGGAGAATTGTGTCTACGCTTAGCTCTATACTCCAACAGTCGTCATGGAGGAGTGGAAGAAGATTCCAGAAGCAACCTGTGCAGCCCTGGTGAATTCCATGCCCAGGAGGGTTAAAGCAGTGCTAGATAACAATGGTGGTCACACAAAATATTGACACTTTGGGCACAATTAGGACATGTTCACTATGGGGTGTACTCACTTTTGTTGCCATCTGTTTAGACATTAACAGCTGTGTACTGAGTAATTTTCAAAGGACAATAAATCTATACTGTTATTCAAGCAGCACACTGACTACTTTAAGTTATATCAAAGTTTCAGTAGGATAGTGTTATCCCCTGAAAGGATATAACAGAATATTTGCAAAAATCTAAAGGGTGTACTCACTTTTGAGATATACTGTACATAGTCACCATATTGCAGCAGGTGTGTTTCTGCTTAGTCAGCGGTGTTCTGACTCATCATTCGTGCGGGCATAGGAGAGCTGTCGATAGTCTAGTATTGATTCTCGGCTTTGCGTTTGCCTTTGGAGTTCTGCTCCTGGTGTCTGTCAACACGGAGACCAAAGAGACGTCAATGAAAGTCAAGGAATCCACTAGCAGGCTAAGATACCAGAAGAGAAAATCAATCTGAAATAATAGCCAACACCTTAGACTTGCCAAAAAACAACAGTTTGGAACATCATTAAAAAGAAGAGAAAAAAAACAACAAAATCTCTGATGGGCTCAGCAGTCGTAAACAGGCTGGTAGGACAAGGAAGACTTCTACAGAGGATGACCGAGGCAGGCTCACCACGATAAAGAAAACACCCCAAAACAACTGTTCCACAGATCAGGAATTCTCTCCAGGACGTAGAACAACTGTCCCACAGATCAGGAACCTTCTCCAGGAGGTAGAACAACTGTCCCACAGACCAGGAACTCTCTCCAGGAGGTAGAACAACTGTTCCACAGATCAGGAACTCTCTCCAGGAGGTAGAACAACTGTCCCACAGATCAGGAACCCTCTCCAGGAGGTAGAACAACTGTCTCACAGATCAGGAACCTTCTCCAGGAGGTAGAACAACTGTCTCACAGATCAGGAACACTCTCCAGGAGGTAGAACAACTGTCCCACAGATCAGGAACACTCTCCAGGAGGTAGAACAACTGTCCCACAGACCAGGAACCCTCTCCGGGAGGTAGAACCACTGTCCCACAGACCAGGAACCCTCTCCAGGAGGTAGGCGTGAATGTGTCAGAGACTAACATCGGCAGAATACGTCACCAGCCGAACTACAGAGGCCTCACTGCGAGGTGCAAACCACTAGTTATCCTCAAAACGGACGGTCAGGTTACAGTCGACTGAAAAGCACCTAACAAGTCTGCAGAGATCCGGAAAACTGTCTTGTGGACAGATAAGACGAATATGATCATGTAACAGAGTAATTGCAAGAGGACGGTTTAGAGGAAGAAAGGATCTGCCCAAGATTTACTGCACAGGTGTTATGTATTTTATGTAATACAAATAAACATACCCAACATCTGGTGCGGTGAATAGGTCACAGACTTCAGGCAGTTATTGCATACAAAGAATTGTCTACGAAATACTAAACATAAGCACTTTATTTTATGATTATATATGTCCCCCCCCCCCCCCCCCCAATACCTTTATAGCCTTGAAATAATATAATAGTGGGAGTGTTCTGAAAGCAATCTGGAAAAAAAAGAAAATACTCTGAGAATGAGCTGAGAATTAGCTGAGAATCTCTACTTTGATTTTGACCCCATAGTAATTACTGTGTAATCAGGCCTAACTAATGGAGCGTAGAGCTAAAGGAAGACAAGACGCTTCCTCTTTCCCATACTTCTGGAGGAGGGAGGGCCCTGTAGTACGTAGTCGTACAGCAGAGCACATTCCTTACACATAAGTACACACACTGGCCTGTCCTCCTGGGGATACGCTCCCCTTTGTAGAGGACTGAGCAGCATGGCTCTATTAGGTACCAAGTGATGCATGTGGAAATAGAGCCACAGAGGGAGGGAGGGAGAGAGATGGAGGGAGGGAGAGAGAGAGAGGGAGAGAGATGGAGGGAGGGAGAGAGAGAGAGGGAGAGAGATGGAGGGAGAGAGAGAGAGAGAGAGATGGGGGGAGAGAGAGAGATAGAGGGAGAGAGAGAGAGATGGGGGGAGAGAAAGCGCTACAGAGGGAGAGAGAGAGAGAGAGATGGGGGAGAGAGAGAGAGAGAGATGGGGGAGAGAGAGAAAGAGAGAGAGATGGGGGAGAGAGAGAGAGAGCGCTACAGAGGGAGAGAGAGAGAGAGAGAGAGAGAGAGAGAGAGAGAGAGAGAGAGAGAGAGAGAGAGAGAGAGAAGGAGAGGGTAGAGGAACAGAGACGTGGGAACAGGGATGGGGGGGATGGAGAGGAACTGATAGTGGCTTGCGATAAGTAGAATAGGAATATTGTAGGCTACGCATATAGACTGTATACTGCCTATGTCTGTAATACCATGATGTAAGACACGGCGAATAAAACATAAACTGAAAACAAGAAAGGAAACGAATAAAAGAAGAAATAAAATTTAAAAACGTAATAAAGTTATCAAATTAAGTCATCTGATATAATGTAAAGGAAAAAGTCACGAGGCGTAATTGATTAAGTTGTTTGCGAGCGCTATCGACTAAAAATAATGTAGTATACGTTAATCCTGAAAACCTGCGAAACCAATAAAAGTAAAGGGTGTTTCCAATAATAATAATAATAATAATAATATAATAATAACAACTTTTATTTGTATAGCGCTTTTCCTGCAAACGTTGCAGCTCAATCCATCAAAGCGTTCATCCTGTAACATCGGGTCGATGTCGTTAAAACCCTTTAATTCTGAACGGGACAGCAAACCATCATTGGTTTGGGTCTGCAGATATATTCAAGCCTTTTAAAACCTCGGTGTCAACAGTGGACTGCCTCCTTTGAGATATTATACATGTGGGCTATAAACCAAAGCAAACGTTTCCGTAGAGAAGCGAGAGAGAAGGTGGTTAAAGCATAAAGGCCTACCTTAAACCTTAAAGGGTCGCGCTCCTGTCACTGATGAACGTGTGTTGTTTATTCTCTCCTCCTTCGACTCTGTCCTGTGGTCCGCCCGGTAATTTCGCTCACATTCTTGGCTGCGTTCGTAAACTCGCTCTGAGAGCGCCGGAGCGCACACTGGGTTCAACGTCATAAAGGGACCAAGTAATTTGATTGGACAAAGAGGCGTTCCTTGAGTGCTGATCGGATTCCAGAGGGAATTTACGAACGCACCCTCTAACCAGCGCTTCAACGTTGCTGTCAGCGCTCGAAAACGAGGCGGAGCTTGGCCGCTTATGACTCTAGTATAATAAACATTTACGGTACACTATCGTGACGCCTACAGTCAAATCCCCGCGGTATCTGATTAGTAATTCTCTCTCCTCCCTTTCCATTAACCCTGCTTTTGTTTGGTCAAATAGATTGTTGACTATAGAGTATTGTAGCTGTATCTGTTTTTCATCAATTAAACCAGAATATGATGCAAGGACTGTACACTACACACAAGCACCCAGGCACCAACCCCCACACCCACACATCCGGACCCACATACACCCCCCCACACACACACCACCTAGACCGATAACCACCTACACACACACACACAAACACACACATCCGCATCCACCTCTACACATATACACACACACACTCACACACTCCCAGAGCGATACCCACACACACACACACAAACACACACATCCGCATCCACCTCTACATATATACACACACACACACACACACACACACACACACACACACACTCCCAGAGCGATACCCACACACACACACATCCGCACTCACCCCTACACACACCCACACAAACACACACACACACACACACACACACACACACACACACACACACACACACACACACACACTTACCCTTTCATTGGCAGTCATGCACTGTAGTTTCATCTGTTTCAAGTAGGTGGCAGTGAGAGGCATGTTGTAGTCGATGAGGTCTGGGACCAGGGAGGTCGGTCGATCGTTCTCTGCGGAGAGCAAACAGTCACACAGCACTGTGAGAGGACGGTCTGGGAAACACTCACATTAATCAGGTAGGCCCTATTAGAGCCTCTCATCTGTAGGCCGTTAAGCACAGCACTAGATAAGCTAAGTGGACGATAAAAACACAGGGACGGACATGTTCAAGGAATATAGTGTCCATTGGTTTTTCCTTCACAGCATTTATTACTGACTAATGTCTGACCTATCTCATCATCTCACCAGACCTGGGTCTGAATCATGAGCTGATTATAACGCAATAATGACCACCGATAGAGAAAGTACTACTATCCCTAGAGTCCAAAGTCTGCTCATCCTAGTAGAGACCTTGAGTTGTGAAACCAAACAATGTGTAACGGGAAGCCTAGCTGCATTCCCCGTCGTGGCCACTAGAGGGACGCTGTGATCGCGTTTTGGAACTCCGTCACACACAGCGGGATGAGCTTTGTTTTCTAGGAACCTCTGGAGTCTTTTGTTACATCAATTTTTTGGGGGGTTTATTGATGACTTTGCCTCGGCTTTGAACCGAGGGTGTCACTTCAGAAATATCCTAAAATGCCTGAAAAGCACAAGAGGAGACCTAAGATAGATTTGGGATAACACAGACATCTGTTCAATGGCGTGTGAGTCACATGTGACTATACCAGTAGTTCTGTGTAAGGGTTTATCATACAGAGATAAAGTTGCCCTGTCTTATTTGAGAGTTATGGGAACTTTGACTGTTTTATAATTGATGTATTATGTTAATAATTTTGTCTTACTAATGGCATAGCTAAAATCATTAATAATTCATAATTCTATACATATGTTAAAGCCACGTATCAGAGCTCCCTCCTAGAAGCAGATATATATACCGTGACCTGTGTTAATAATTAGACAGCAAAGCATTTTAAGAAACATATTTTGGCTCTATAGGCCGATTCAAAACGTTTGCAATTACTAAGGTTAAAGTAGAGATTTGGTGAGGCTGCATTCTCATTTTATGCACCCAAATTGTGGAATGCACTGCCAGTTTACATTAGGGATGCAACCTCAGCACATATGTTCAAGTCAAGACTAAGTCAAGACTTGCCTTTAAATGACTAAATAATTAAATTAAAATTATAAAAACCCATCCTTTTAATATTGCATTTAAATTACAAAATAATTAAATTAAGATTATATAATGATTAAAGCACTTTGAGCTGCAACGTTTGCAGGAAAAGCGCTATACAAATAAAGTTATTATTATTATTAAAGTAGAGATTATCAGCTTGTATTTGAGGGTATTTGTGTACATATTGGTTTCAACCTTTAGAAACAACAACACTTATACACAGTCCCCCTATTTCAGGGCACCAAAAGTAATGAGATAATTGCCTTGACAGGTGTTCCTGGTTAGTCAGGTGTGTTCTGCCACATCATTTGTGAGAGCTGTCTAGTGAAATGTCTAGTTATGTCTCTGGTTCTAGGCTTTGAGTCTGCTGTCGCTGTCTGTCAAAAGAGGTGTCAATGAAAGTCAAGGAAGGCTGAAGAATCATTAAAAATACATCAGAAACACAGCCAAAACCCTAGGCTTGTCAAAATCAACAGCTTGACATATTTTTTTTTTTCATCAACAACCATCTTGCCTGCTGGAGTACCAAGCAAAGACCTCCAATCTCACTGGATGGGGCTTTCAGACATAGCAACTAGGGAGTTTTTCAAGGCCCAAAAAAAGTAGTAAGTAAGTTCTTGATTGGTCAACCTTCAGATTTGAATCCAATTGAACGAGACCGCAAAACAGATAAATGAAGATGACCGCAGTACAGGCCTGCCAGAACCTCGTCAGAGAAGATACCCAGCGTCTGGTGGGCGTCAAGGGGTCACAGACTAGGATTGCCGATCAAATAAACACAAGTGCTTAATTTGGACATTATATGCCCCCATATGTCCCATTCCTTTTGGTGCAGAGAAACTATGTATAAAAAGTGCTGTCATTTCGAATACACAAATACCATCAAATATAAGCTATATTGTTTAATTTACAATCGCAAACTATTGGAGGTATAGAGCCAAAATAAGAAGAAAAGATTGCTTCTCTGTCCCATTACCTACATGTAAGGGCCCAGATAATGACAAATCAATAAACTGACACATAGATACATGAGTAGTTGCCTGACTGGGGTTGCCTGACCTTTGAACTCTGCGGTGCTGGGGTTGATGTGCATCCTCTTCTGACACTCTCCGCAGCTCATCAGGAAGCGTGTCACCGCCTCTCGGGGCAGGAAGGCGTACGTCTCCGCTATCTGCATCACAAGAGAGGGCAAAGGTCACAGGTCAACAGCAGTCAGACGGGTCATAGAGGTCGACAGGCTATCAAAGCGACAGTTATGGGTTATTATTTCTCAGGGGCAGGTTTTTTTCCTCTCCTGACCCTGTGACCTGGGTTATTTCTAGGTTATAAATATAACTAGGGCCTGGAGTTGTTCCTGGTCAAGACATTTTTTAAAGAATGGCTAGGACCTTGTGGTCATGTGACTATAACGCTGTGTTGTTTGGCGGTTGGCATGGTTACGATTTGCCATGCAACTGTTCACACTGTGGTGTTTAACTGCCCAGGCCCTGACTCTACCTGTTACCATCTCACCTTCATCTTGTTCCTCCTCTGGTATCCCAAGATATCCCTCCTCCTCCTCCTTCTTTTCCTCCTCCTTCTCCTCATATCTATTCCCCTCTCACCCTCTCTCTCTCTCTCTCTCTGTTCCTCTGTCTCTCCTCCCCCCTCTGTTTAGCTCCCTTCTCTGTTTATCTCGCCTCTCTGTCCCCCTCGGCGCTTTTTTCGGCTCACAACACGACCTTCACGTGACCATGGCAAGGCAGCAGGGGTGTCCGACTCCCTCCCCCCCTCCCTCCCCCCTTCCCCCCTCTCCCTCCCCCCCGAGGCGGCAGAGAGGGAAAGGCCACCCAGAGGAGTAGGACTCTGCGTGGTCCCAGAAGGTTCCGTATTATTGTTCGTAGCCCCGTTGGCGGTGAGCCTCCTCAAAAGGGTACGGGCTATGAGACGTGACAGGATCTCTCTACAGGGGGCGGGGGGGGGGGGCTGTGTTTCTGTGTTTCTGGTGGCTCTCTGGTCCCCCAGGGGTGTGTTACAGCCATGCCCCCCCCCCCCCGACACACACACACACAGACCAAAACACCCTCACTCTGGCTCTATGACTCAGACTTTATCCTGAATTCAGCGTGCAGTGGATACAGTGTACCTCACCTACAAGAGAGTCCGACCGTGAAAACACGATTACTTTAGATAAGTAATTTAGTTTTTGACAAGTTCTGTAGTCTGAACACTACCCAGGGTCAATATCAGAAGGTGCTGTTTGGTCTTAGATAGGTTATCTTTCAGCACACGTCTGTAATGAAAAAACAACAAAAACAACCTACATCTAGAAGTTACTCTTGATGCGGTTTATGCACCATAAAAGCTATTAGCACCCGGTTATGGGCGGTTGGTGGTTGCCTCGGTAACCGTTGTTGATGCTGGGAATTAAAGTCACAGCCAGGCTAGCAACCATATGTCGACGGCACATGATATTATAATAGCATAGACATATGTTATAGTTAATTTGGTATATTGATTGATTGATTGATTGATAGGTGTCACATACCGCTTTGTAGGTCTTCTTCTGGCCGGCGTGTTTGGGCGCTCTACCCGGATCAGCGCCCATCTCCACGTGCATGGCGTAGATGATGTCGAAGAAGTCCTCCACCACGGCCACGCGCTTCAGGGACGAGCTGTCCTGGGCGGAGCCGCCGTCTGAACACTGGAACACACAGAGAGGCTCAAATTTAGTCCCTGGTCTGTCTGAGGCCTACACACTGGACGAGCATCGGGGACATGTGTTTTGTGTATCGATTATCGAATATTGAAAACATTTCCGAAATGACGGTGACACACACAAACACGTATTATGACCTGACCATGTTCACTTGACACAGGGGAAAAACTCTGGGCCTCAAGGTCAAAGTTAAAGAGCCGTCCCTTGGTTTTTCCTGGTAAGCTCATGTGTGGTTTGGTGGGTGTGGAAAGTCTGGTCCATCTGTTTTTCCAGAACTACCATCCAGATTAGTGTCACTGCTGGAGTTGGAACAGGGCACCTCTGAGACGACCCCCCCCCCTACGAGGGCTATATCTGGGCTCAGAGAAGTCCTGGGAGCGTGGCTACAAATCACCTCCACTACACTGGCACAGCTTCAATACTATACTATACTAATCACTAACCCTAACCCCTTCAATACTAGACTAATCACTAACCCTAACCTCTTCAATCGTCTCTATATGACACCCCGTTTAGGTTAATCCTACACTGCAGAGAGAGAGGGGGGGGGGAGAGAGAGAGAGAGAGGGAGGAATAGATAGGGGGGGAGAAAGCAGAGAGAGAGAGAGAGAGAGAGGTGGGGTGGGACACAGAGAGAGAGAGAGGGAGAGGGACAGAGGGACACAGAGAGAGAGACACACAGGGAGAGACACACAGAGAGAGAGGGACAGAGAGAGGGAGAGAGGGAGGGAGGAATAGATAGGGGGGGGGAGAGAAGGCAGAGAGATGGCTGGGGCTGGGATGAGTAAGGCACCACCTCTTCTTCGCTGCAGGGTTTAAAAATAACACCACCCCTACTGTACAACACCACCAGCCCCTCCCTCCCCCCCCCCGCCACCCCGCTTCATGTACCCATGACCTCGTCGCCATAGAAACTGCTACCGATCTCTCTCTCTCTCTCTCTCTCTCTCTCTCTCTCTCTCTCTCTCTCTCTCTCTCTCTCTCGGGCAGGTGTGCGGGGCAGAGGGGTCATGTGACACACAGCGGAACTCGAATCACTACGACAACCAACGGCCTCGTCTCCACAATAACCACATGGGGCTTTTCTCTTTACTTGTTCAGTGCCACTGGTCTCTCTCTGTCTCTCTCTCTCTCTGTTCCTCTCTCTCTCCCTCTCTCTCTCTGTCTCTCTCTCTCTCTCTCTCTCTCTCTCTCTCTCACACTCTCTCTCTCTGTTCCTCCCTCTCTCTCTCTGTCTCTCTCTCTCTCTCTCACACTCTCTCTCTCTCTCTCTGTCTCTCTCTCTGTCTCTCTCTTTCTCTCTCTCTGTCCCTCTCTCTCTCTTTCTCTCTCTGTCTCTCTCTCTCTCTCACACACTCTCTCTCTTCCTCCCCCCTCCCTCCATCCCCCCCTCTCTCTCTCTCTCCCATTTCATCCCCCCCATCCACATATTTTCGTTTCATCCCCTCATTACTGCATATTGCCTCATATTTATTTTCAAATCCTACATGTTGTTGGCGGCCCCTCTCACTGGGGTAGTACGGTCTATATGGTACCGCCTTACGGTGTGAACACAGACGTGATGTATGAACTATAGCAGTCACCATCTCTGTGTCCTGGCCAAGCCCTGGTAGAGATGAGAGGGCAGTGGAACAAAGGAAGAGGGAATATTTTTCAGACATTGAATTTAACTGAATCCCTCGTCATATGATTCTCCTGTTTGCTCCTTACACAAGCCTTTTGGTTTGTGACTGACGTTGGACATTATATCAGCTGGGGTGTCATAGCTGGGGGTGGTGGTGGTGGGGGGGGCGCAGGGGGAGGGTGTTGGGGTGGGGGTTCCTTCCCTGTTAGAGAAGGAGGGAGCCGGGGAGTTGAGATAGTTACCCTGTGGCGTCCCAGTGGAACATTCTTCCCTCTCTTCTCTGACATTTCTATCCTGCCTCCTTACAGTCTGACATTTCTTCTTATTTTTTTTCTCCCTTTTCCTCTCCTCCAACTGTGGTCCCTCCTCCCTCCCCTCCTCCCCTCCCCTCCCCTCCTCCCCTCTGCCTCTCTTCTTTGCCTCCTCTCTCTCTCTACCTCTCTCTCTGTCCCGGCCGCCCCCCCCCCCTCCCCCCACCTCCCCTACGTCCCCCCTCTCCCTCTCTCTCTTCCTTGCTCCCGCTCTCCCAAGTGCGAGGTAATGATCGTTGCCATGGCAACTAAAACCAGCTCACAGAGCGGGTTTGTTTTAATCCGGCCCTCTCTCTCTCTCTCCCTCTCTCTCTCTCCTTCTCCCTCCCTCTCTCTCTCTCTCTCTCTTTCTTCTCTCCTCTCTCCCTCTCTCTCTCTCTCCCTCCCTCTCTGTCTCCCTCCATCTCTCCCTTTCTCTTTCCCTCTCTCTCTCTCTCCCTCTCTCTCTCCCTCGCTCTCTTCCTCCACTCCTCCAGCCCCTCTCTCAGTGTCAGCATGGTCACCGTGTGATGATACCAATTAAATAATAACAACAATCCCCCCCCTCCCCCTCCCCCTCCTCCTCCTCCTCCTCTTCATCATCATCATCATTTCTACTACGAGGTAATATCATCCACTAATGACATCATCATCCTCCTCATCACCATCCGGGACAATAGTGTGAGTTCCATTCATACAGGGTTTAAGTCATCACGTGCATCACCCATTCTCCCTCTGCACCTCCCATCTGGGTAGAGACCGGAGCAGAGCACAGCAGAATCCTGCCCTGTTCAGCAGAGCTACAACACCCCGAATACTGGCATTGTGTATTTACTGTAAGGCAGGGGAGGCTGGGGGAGGTAGAACACCAGGGGAGGCTGGTGGAGGTAGAACACCAGGGGGAGGCTGGTGGAGGTAGAACACCAGGGGAGGCTGGGAGAGGTAGAACACCAGGGGAGGCTGGGAGAGGTAGAACACCAGGGGGAGGCTGGGGGAGGTAGAACACCAGGGGAGGCTGGGAGAGGTAGAACACCAGGTGAGGCTGGGAGAGGTAGAACACCAGGGGAGGCTGGGGTAGGTAGAACACCAGGGGAGGCTGGTGGAGGTAGGACACCAGGGGAGGCTGGGGGGAGGTAGAACACCAGGGGAGGCTGGGGGAAGTAGAACACCAGGGGAGGCTGGGAGAGGTAGAACACCAGGGGAGGCTGGTGGAGGTAGAACACCAGGGGAGGCTGGGGGAGGTAGGACACCAGGGGAGGCTGGGGGGAGGTAGAACACCAGGAGAGGCTGGACAATAAAAATGGTACCCGATGCCTCCCCGCTTGGCACTCAGCATTAAGGGTTGGATTGGGGGGAGGGAGGTAAGACCCTGCGACATACCAGCGTCATGTCCAGGGGGTGTACTTGTACATCAGGCCGCCTCACGCTACGGAAACAGGAGATAGGCTCCTGCCCCCTAAGGGCCGTTAGGCTCCAGAACCATCGCTTCTCAAGGCTACTTAGAGAGAGACAGAGAGAGAAACAGAGAGAGAGAGAGAGAGAGAGAGAGAGAGGGAGAGAGAAAGAGAGTGTGAGAGAGAGAGACAGAGAGAGAAACAGAGAGAGAGAGAGTGTGAGAGAGAGAGAGAGACAGAAAGAGAGAGAGAGAGTGTGAGAGAGAGAGAGACAGAAAGAGAGAGAGAGAGA
>NC_137676.1:3799357-3801857 GCF_963989245.1 Nansenia antarctica
AAGAGGAGGAGGAGGAGGGGAATGGGAAGGAGGAGAAGGAGAAGGAAGAGGAAGACAAAGAGGAGGAGGAGGAGGAAGAGGAAGACGAAGAGGAGGAGGAAGAGGAAGAGGAAGAGGAGGAGAAAGAGGAGGAGGAGGAGGGGAATGGGAAGGAGGAAGAGGATAGGGCTGCAACTAACGATTATTTTGGTAGTCGACTAATCTGTCGATTATTTTTTCGATTAGTCACGATTAGTCGTGTGGCTTTTCGCTGCGCGTAAATGGCGACGCAGAAGCATAAATCCGGCTTAACTAGCTATCTAACCTAACGTTACGCCAAGCTACAGCTGCTCACAGAGCTAGTTGACTGGCTAGCTAGCATTGCTGGCTAGACTACAGACAGCTCACGTTAGTAGGCTACGCTTGGCGCTGTTTATCTTACAGACAGCTCGCTGGTGGACTCAACATAATTGAAATAGCATTCACTTATCAAGCATCATTCATGATCATCCACCATGACTACCTGGTATTTTAATAGCGACCACCCCTTACTTCATTTCATCTCGCGTTCTCCTGGCTTCAACATGGAAAACCCCTGCTACGTAACGTTACATACAAGCGCCTCTGTCTGTCACATGCGTGCCACAGGGCAAATAAATTATCAGCACAAACGCTCATAGCATGTACAGCCCTGTCCATGAGACGTTGTTTTCCAACATGTAACAGTAAAGCTAACATAAACATTACGACCCTAACAATATAACGTTAGCCAGTTGGCTAACAACGTTAGCTAAAACTTACCCAGCTGATTCTTGCATGGCTCCCGTTTAAAAAAAAAAAAAACAACGTTTTTTTTAATAATTTTTTATGCGATTAGTCGACAACAACAGTTCACGCCGACGAATTTTCGTAATCGATTAGTCGTGACTAGTCGACTAATCGTTGCAGCCCTAGAAGAGGAGGAGGAAGAGAAAGAGGAGAAGGAGAAGGAGAAGAAGGAAGAGGAAGAGGAAGAGGAAGAGGAGAAGGAGTAGGAGGAGGAGGAGAAGGAGAAGAAGAAGAACACCTTGAGGAAGTGGAAGATTAGGCCAGAGGACCTGGAGGATGATGCTGCAGACTGGACCACCAGGAGACAGCTGTGTAGGGATGGGGCTCTTATGGAGGTGGTCAGGACAACCAGAAGACAGCAGAACAGAGCCAGGAGAGATACAGTCATGGTTGCCATCACCACCACCACCACCACCACCACCACCACCACCACATATACAGTACATGCTCCACCTGCCGTAGAGCTATGTGGGTCCAGGATAGGACTGTTCAGCCATCAAACATCTCAAACATTAAAGGAGTGGACAACTCTTCTCTGTAAAGGACAGAAGCAGCGACTGCAACGACGATCTTTAAAAAACATGTCTATTACATAGGCTACTTCAGTAAATCAGAAATTTGCCAACTCCCGCCATTGTAAGTCATCGACAGTCACGGTTGGTCAGTCAGTCACTGTCAGGGAAGAATTTGAGCGAGCGTTGTTTGTTTGTCCGGGTTTTCAAAGGGGGCGTGGCCTAGCGATAGGTCTATTCTGTATCTTTTTTTTATTTTTTTATTTAACCTTTATTTAACCAGGCAAACATGTAAGAACAAATTCTTATTTGCAAATGCAGCCTGACCAAAAAGCAATGGCTCTTTGGGGGGGGGGGGGGGGGGGGGATGGGAAGCTAGAAATAAAACAAGGTTAAGTAATACAATAAACAATAAAACAATAAAACAATAAAACACTGGCAAATACAGATGCATAAAAAATACTGACAGTCAGAGAGAGACGAGAGAGACGGAGGAGGTAGGGGTGAGGAAGAGCGGAGGTGAGGGATAGCGGGGGTAGTGGAGCAGGGGTACTTAAAATGAGGCAGTGATGGGTTATGGGATGGGTGAGAGACGGTGATCAACAGGTGCATTGATCGATATTGGATACGTTTTAGCAGCAAGTTTCTCCTGCAACCTCAATTGGCGACGAGGAGTGATCTTTACTGTTAAAGTAAGGCTGCCGGTTCCACCGACTATAACCTCACATTCTGGTGCCCTGTGAGTCATGAGTCTTTTTGTAAGATGCATGTACGATGCACCCCGATGTACCTCAAATGGAGTCAGTGGCACATATCACTAATGGCCGCCACGCACACAACGGCCTTTACATTTCAGGCATGACTGCCTTGACGACCGAATCGCTAGTGAAAATAGTCAGGCATCACCATAAACAGTTAACATTCATGAGCATGGGGGCGCTTGATGGCGTAGCGCACTAAAGCGTCAGCCATGTAAGCGCAGGGTCCCTGGTTCGATTCCGGGCCGTTGACATATGCAGCATGTCATCCCTCCTCTCTCTCTCTCACCCATCCTTCCTGTCAATCTCTAACTGTCTCTATCCCAATAACGCAGAAATGCCCTAGAATGTTTTTATTTAAAATGTTTTTTTTTATCATGAGCATTCCTTTTGTTATGGCAGGTTGGTTCGGTGAGAATGTAT
>NC_137676.1:3816857-3821857 GCF_963989245.1 Nansenia antarctica
GTGTGTGTGTGTGTGTGTGTGTGTGTGTGTGTGTGTGTGCGTGCGTGCGTGCGTGTGTGTGTGTGAGTTCTCCTGGTCTCTTAGTGAGGACCATGCTGGGACCCGCTGGTGGCGACTGCTGCTGTTGCCATGACAGCAGCGCAGTAGAGAGTGGCTGTGCAGAGGGTGAGTGGGATGGCCCGTGCTCATCTCCATCCTCACACACACACTCACACACACACACACACACTCACACACACACACACACACACACACACACTCCACACACATACACACACACACACACAACAGAATGCTGGACAATAGCCCCGCCCCTCCCCTCCTCATCATCATCATCAACCTTCTCTCACACACCGAATAATGAACAGCTCTCACAGTTAATCAATGGGACTTAAATAAACTAGATGTGTGAAAGGCAGGTGTGTGTGTGTGTGTGTGTGTGTGTGTGTGTGTGTGTGTGTATGTATGTATAGGTGTGTAGGTGTGTGTGTGTGTGTGTGTGTGTATAGGAGTGTAGGTGTGTGCGTGTATGTGTGTCAATAGGACTTAAATAAACTAGATGATGAATGAATGAATGAATTAATGGTCTTTATTGTCATTGCTATAGTACAGGTACCAAACAACGAAATTTGGGAGGGGGGGCTCCCTTGGTGCTAGGAAAGAAAAGAAAAAAAACTAAAAAAACAAGAAGGGAAAGGAGCTGGTTTACATAAATAAAGGCTATGTACACTATCCACTATACTATACTGTACAGATAAAACGACTAGGGTTGTCATATTGCACATAGTGTTATTGCACATTCATTTAAAGTGTCACAGTTTGCAGGCTTGAAATGTACACATTTGTGCCTCAGCACTACACCTGATTTTTTTTCAATCCAGCAGCTGCCATCAATCCGTCCAGACTGTCCAGGGCCCAGAACCTAGGTCTTTGCTGTGTTCAGGGCCTGGATGGCCCTGGGGTAGAAGCTGAGCTTCAGTCTGTTTGTCCTTGCGGCCATAGATGTGTGAAGGTGTGCGTGTGCGTGTGTGTGTGTGTGTGTGTGTGTACTGCAATTCAAACACAGATAACTAATTTGTGGGTCCATAAAAAAATTAAGACTTTCATTAAGACTTGCACGTCTCCTAAGAGGACACACACACACACACACACACACACACACACACACACTCACACACACACACACACACACACACACACACACACACACCTTCACACATCAGGTTTATTAAAGTCCTATTGACACACACACACAGACACACACACCACCATTTTGTGACGGTGGTGATCTATAACCTGGGTCAGGGTTCCGTCACCATCCAATTCCACATCTGATAAGGTTCAGCTGGTGGACCGTGGGGGAGGGGGGGTGGTGTGTCACGCCTTCTCACTCCTAATGAGGCAATAGAGCTGTAATTACCCTCCCATCCCCCACCACCCCGGCTCTCCCCTCCCCCCCCCTCCCCCGCGGGGGTGGACATCTCCAGTCCTGGAGGGGTCGTGACTGTGGTGTGAGCAGCCCTATAGCAGGAGCATCAAATATTTACGCCACAGAAAGGTCTTAAATCTGCCACCTTTCAGGACAGGACTTGTTCATGTTACCCAGGAGTGTGATGTGATGTATTGCCATTGAGCTGATGGTATGTATTCCAAAGGGACTGTTTTTTCCAGTACAGGTCCCTGCAATGGGATCGAACACACAATCTATTGTTGCGTTGTTAGTGCAGTGCTCTAGCAGCTGAGCCACAGAGTGTGTGTGTGTGTGTTAAGCTGTAATAATAAAAAAAGCCTTCAGCACCAGTTGCGCATCCCTGATTTATTTGAATCCCCCCAATGAAATCTAAACTAAGCTCAGTTCAGATCAAATCAGAATAATTTTTATTGCCGAGTATATTTGTTGCATATACAGGAAATTGACTTGGTGAGGTTTGGTGCATAGGAGCTAAAAAAAACACAATATATACGCAAAGATCATTTAAAAGACAAAGGCAAAAAGAGCAATAATTATGTAGGCTGACAATTAGAATACATGTCAAACTAATTAATGTCAGTGCTGTGTGTGTGTGTGTGTCTGTGTGTGTGTACATGTGTTTGCGTGTGTGTGTGTGTGTGTGTGCGTGCGCGCGCGTGTGTGCGTGCGTTTGCGCATGTGTGTGTGTGTGTGTGTGTGTGTGAGTGACAGGAGGGGAGGGGGGGGGGAGTCCCAGAGAGAGTCAGTGAGAGGCAGGGGGCTTATTCCGGATGGAAGTCTTGGGAAGAGGTGGTGACCAGGATGGGAAGGATCAGCGCTGATCTTTCCTGCTCTCTTACTGGTCCTGGTGGAGTGGAACAGGTTGCCCCCCCCCCCACCCTATATTACTGCATACTTCAGTGGTGTCTAATGGAGTATTTCAGCCTTGTGTTTATTCTACAGTGTGTGTATATGACTCACCTGCCTGTTTAAAGGGGCCCATCTGGGATTGGTACATCCATTTTTGGTCTTTGAAAATATTATTGAGTGTGCTTGCAGTAGCAAGCAACACCTATTGCTAGCGCTAGCTAGTGCTAGTTAGCTCGGCCCCTGGGTGAGCTAGAGAAACGTGGTCTTCGCCGGGGGATGCAGTGGAGTGTCCCAGGTGCAGGGGGGGGGTGGCCCAGAGGCCACTGACCTGCCCCCTACTGGCTGTGAGGGGCAAGCGCATTTCACAATTTCCACAGGAATTGTCCCTGTGTAGTTGATATATAGTGCCATTGATTCTTGAAGAATGTAACTCAACTGTCTTAGAACCCTCAGAACCCAACTGTCTTAGAACCCTCAGAACCCAACATGTAAGCTTGGTTCACTCCATTGTTTGTAAAGAATATGATTGTAAACAAACAGTGTATCGCTCCATCTCTCCCCACCCCTCCCCTCAGCTGTTTACCCAACACAGTGGCCTCCTCCTGGGGGACAACCTGGGTCAGGGCTAGGCCTACTCGGCAATATGACCAGGGCACTCAGCTCAGTGTGGGTGGCAGACAGATCAGGAGCACCAGTGTCTGTCTGTGTGTGTGTGTGTGTGTGTGTGTGTGTGTGTGTGTGTGTGTGTGTGTCTGTGTGTGTGTGTGGGGAGGGGGGGGGGGGGGGTGAGAGAGAGAGACTGACAGACACAAGGAGCCAGACGGACAGACAGAAATAGAAGAGAGAGAGAGAGAGAGAGAGAGAGAGAGAGAGAGAGAGAGAGAGAGAGAGAGAGAGAGAGAGAGAGAGAGAAGGACTGACACATGGATGGAGTGTTAGACTGAATGAGTGTATGAAAGGCAGCAGGTAAGAAGAGGGAGGGTAACTGAGTCAGTCTGAGTCAGGATGACAAGTTAACCCTCCACAGCTAGTTAACCCTCCACAGCTAGTTAACCCTCCACAGCTAGTTAACCCTCCAGCTAGTTAACCCTCCACAGCTAGTTAACCATCCACAGCTAGTTAACCCTCCACAGCTAGTTAACCCTCCACAGCTAGTTAACCCTCCAGCTAGTTAACCCTCCACAGCTAGTTAACCCTCCATAGCTAGTTAACCCTACTCCACAGCTAGTTAACCCTCCTCCACAGCTTGTTAACCCTCCTCCACAGCTAGTTAACCCTCCACAGCTAGTTAACCCTCCTCCACAGCTAGTTAACCATCCACAGCTAGTTAACCCTCCACAGCTAGTTAACCCTCCACAGCTAGTTAACCCTCAGTAGCAGCTCTGATCCTCTCCCTTGCATCCTCTCTGAGGGACAGTCTGACACCTGCTGCCCCCTAGAGGTCATTGGTATAAACTGTCCCATTGTCTGACCTGTCCTGTCCACACAGTACAGAACCAGAATCAAGTCAGATTAGATTCGATTAGATTAGATTAGATTCAACGTTATTGTCATTGACAGAGTACAAGTACTAAGAGAACGAAACACAGTTTGGCATCTAACCAAATAGTGGCAAAAGACAGTAATAATGTAGACAGGGCATGGTATGACAGTATTACGGTATGAGTTTATTGTTACATCCCATTATAGTATAATGCTTTTTCTTCATCATAAATTTCACATGGTTTTCCTGTCAGCAAGAAATGTCAAAAAAAATTGTCATTAGGCTTAAGGCATTAATTATTTTATTTTTTTACATTTTGAATGAAGGCAGTCATTATATGATTTATTATATTATTATATGAAAGTCCATATAGCTAATATGGGGGCACCCACACATTGTGGCAACCACTATTTTACTATATACATTATTACAGAGGCACCATAGTGTGAATACTGAGAGACAACAGAGGTGAGAGGACAACGTATGTTGTATGTAATAATAATTAATGTATTTTGTTCGTTTCGTGTGTTTGTGTCTTTTTCTGTTATTCCATTCTCTGTTGATATAATATTATTATTAATAATAATAATGATGATAATATTAATAATACTAATAATAATTATATAGTATATGCCATTTAGCTGACGCTTTTATCCAAAGCGATTGCAATGAGTGCATACATGTTTACATACATGTTTCAGCATATATATATAGATATATATTCAGTATATATGGTCCCGGCGGGAATGGAATCCCCAAACTAAGCGTTGTTAGCGCCCCGCGCTAGCAGCTGAGCCACAGAGGAGCACTGTTGATTCAGCCATGAAAGCCTATGGCCCAACACAACTCAGATATGTCATGGTGGTATGGTGGAGGGGGGTGGGGTGTGTGTGTGTGTGTGTGTGTGTGTGTGTGTGTGTGTGTGTGTGTGTGGGGGGGGGGGGGGTGGAGGGTGATTGGAACATGAACACACACTGACAGCCTTCTGGGACCGAGAGGCAGAGGGGTTCGGTCGGTCGGTCGGTCGGCCAGGAGGGAGGGAGGGAGGAAGGGAGGGAGGAAGGCCAGGAGGGAGGGAGGGAGGGAGGAAGGGAGGAAGGCCTGGGGTGGCTAGGGGCCATGGTGGCGAGCGCAGCAGCCAAGAAGGCAGCCAGGGGAGAGGAGAGGAGAGGAGAGGAGAAGACAAGAATGGGCACG
>NC_137676.1:3824357-3914357 GCF_963989245.1 Nansenia antarctica
CTGCGTTCGTAAATTCGCTCTGGAAATCTGATCAACACTCATGGAATGCCTCTTGTCCAATCAAATTACTTGGTCCCCTTTATGACGTTGAACCCAGTGTGCGCTCCGGCTCTCTCAGAGCAAATTTACGAACTCAGCGATAATAAGTTAGAGACAATAGGTGGCGCTGTCCAACAAGTTTTAAATCGGTGTGTGTGCGCCGCGCGTGCGTGCATGCGTCAGTGTGTGTGTGAGCGTGTGTGCGCACATGTGTGCGTGCGTGTGACTGAGTGAAAGAGCATGCGTTGCATTTTTTTTTTCCTTTTTACTCAATTAAAGTTGCATTGAGAACAGTATGGTTGTCATGGTAACTGCGGGTCAGAGCCTGGGAGGTTTGGACCTTCAGCTGTACGGACGGGAAAGTGGCGGAGGCATCTTCAAGGAGGGCAGATTCGGTTCTATGCTGCTTGAACACAAACTGAACCTGCCCCCACCTGCCACTCTCCCTGGAACAGGTGTTAAACCTGCCCCCACCTGCCACTCTCCCTGGAACAGGTGTTAAAATCCCACATGGATGTGATCGTCGGTGATGCTGCGTTCCCACTACACAACAACCCCATGCATGCGCCCCTTCCCAGGTAGGTCACAGACATCGAATTCTATTTGTATTATTAATTGGATTAAGTAGTCTGTGAAATGCCTGTAATGTGCTACAGTGCTACCGATTTCCTATTCATTCATACTCTCTCTGTATGTCTTTTGTTTTGCTAAATAGGTCAGAACATGACAATGGAAAAGAGGATCTACAACTGCCGTCATTCAAGAGCCAGACGGGTGATTGAGAATGCATTTGGCATTTTGGTGGCACGGTGGAGAATCCTTGGGCGAGCACTCACTGGTATATCTGCCAGACAAAAGCAGTTAAGATCGTCAAAGCTTGTATAGCTCTTCACAACTTCCTGGCCTACGCTGATGAGGAGGGCATTAGGCCGGGCTGCTCTCAGCTGCTGCAGGGGTAGCTGTATTGGGGGGCGGGGGGGGCAAGGCTCCTGCCGGGATTTTGAGTTCAGCTGCTTGACAGCTGCCAGGAAGAACCTCTTGAGCCTGCTGGTGCGGGAGCCTAGACTCTGTACAGCCTCCCGTGTGGGAGGAGGAGGGCAAACAGTCGTGACCGGGGTGAGAGGTGTCTTCAAACGATGCCTCGCGCCCTCCGCAGACACACCGCGTTTCCTGAAGGCCCTCGATGGCAGGGAGTTGGGCACCGCACCGGTGATGTACTGGGCGGTTTTCTGTATCTGTGTGGTAATGACGTTTTTTTTCCGTTTTTCTTCTAAATAGTCAATTGTGTGATGGAGTTATTGTGTCATGCAAGTGGACATAGAGACTGTTCCTACTGCTACTCTCTAGTGTACAGACTGGGGCAGGTGTTGGCTCCGGTCCAGTGCCCCCCCCCCCCCCCCCCCGCCCACTCATCACAATCCTACTGCCTTCCTCCACCCTTTTCACCCCAAGTCCAGTCCCACACACTGCTGCTATGAAGGGTAGTAGTAGTAGTAGTAGTAGTAGTAGTAGTAGTAGTAGTAGTAGTAGTAGTAGTAGTAGTATAGTAGTAGTAGTAGTAGTAATAGTAATAGTAGTAGTAGTAGTAGTAGTAGTAGTAGTATAGTAGTAGTAGTAGTAGTAGTAGTAGTAGTAGTAGTAGTAGTAATAGTAATAGTAGTAGTAGTAGTATAGTAGTAGTAGTAGTAGTAGTAGTAGTAGTAGTAGTAGTAGTAGTAGGCTGAAGCAATTAGCTTATATTGCCATTTGACATTTGCATGTCATAATTTAAGACAAGGGTAATACACAACAATAAAATCTATTTAAAAAGTGTAAGGTATCAATAATTACCTCCAATAGATATCATACTTGAACTATACAACAGCCTGATAACCATTAATGATAGACCTAGTAAGTACTTCTTTGTTTCTATGGTAACCTATAAGCACTAGATTGATCAAATAACATTTAAAGATGGGTTTGACACATATAGCATATTTCATGCTAACCATGTCTCTATGGCAGTTTAAAACACTCTCACTGGGCAGTAGGCCAAGACAATGATTTTTGAACTAACCTTTTAACAGAGCACTTCTCTTTGTATATGGTTGAAGAAGGGGGTTGGGGAGGAAAGTTTAGCTGTGTATTTAGACGGTTTCAGTTCTCGCCTCACTTTCGTTCTGTGGTCACGACCCTAAAGGGGTTCCTCTAAAGAGGAAGCCCATTCAGTCGACACAAAGGCAACGTGTGTGTGTGTGTGACCCAACCCACATGCAATGGAGGACCTTTATCTTTGACATAACATCTGGTAAAAAAACTTTTGTTGGTTGAATCAAGATAAGAAGGCCTGAATCCGGTTGGTCAAGAAATAATGTCCTGGTCAACGTGTTACAACACGTCAAGTTTTACACGTAGAACAAATAAAATCACCAACCTCAGTACCTGAGTAACTTACTTCCTATGTGGAAACAGAAGTTTGCCCTCCCAAAAGACTTCAAAATGTTAGATGTCATATGTTAGGGGTTCATTACATTTTCCCACACCTTCTTAAACATTTTCGAATTGTTAGACGCAAGATTACACTTTATGGGAACAAATGTACCCTTTCTCCTCTATCCAGCCATGTTACAGCCATGTAATATTTTTCTTGCTTTAAATGTATATAATTCAATAATCTCATTTTGGAATTTATTTCTTTTTTGCCTCTTATATTTTGTTATTATATTCTATATGTCTTCTTAGATGCAGCCTAAATGGAGCCCCGCCCCCCAGCGACAGTATCTCACACGATTGTACTTGTATAACCAGAGTGACAAATGAACATCTTGTATCTTGTTTCTACATCCGCTGTGTTTGTCCCCATCTGCTTGTGTTATATGCATCAGCGAACACACAGTCACATGGGACTGTTCCCTTCACTGTATTCTCCTGGTTGTGGGAGACTATTAAAATAGATTATTCATCAAGGGTTGAGTGGTTAGGGCTCTGGGTCAGAGTTACCCTGTGGACAACCGCTATGTCCCAGGGCAAAGGTTAGGGTTGGGGTTAGGGTTAGGGTTGGGGTTGGTTGTAGTAGTAGTAGTAGTAGTAGTAGTAGTAGTAGTAGTAGTAGTAGAAGTTTATTTCAGTCATAATAAAAAGACATATCAGTAAGGGATTAAGTGAAATAGAAAATTACAGAAAAAGTGTTGGTTGAAGCAAATAGCTTATAGTGCCTACCTTTTTACCTGTTATATTTTAAAACAAAACAGAAGCCAAAGGAACTAGGGTTAGGGCTGGAGCTAGGGCTAGGTTTGGAGTTAGGGCTAAGGTTAACCCCTAACGCTTACCCTAATTGACAGAAAATGTCATTAAAAACATGTTTCTTCTTCTTTCACGGCCATAAAGATAGTGTCAATTCATGTCCTAAAGAAAAAACTACATTTACAGTGTGAACCTGCATTTCAATCTGAACACGATTCCTTGTTGAGTTACCCTGGAAACACACAATCTGTAATAAACCTGCAGTATTTATACATTTTGGGGCCTGACTCTGTCCTTTATGTTCCCAGCCACTGTCTCTCCCTGTCAACCACACAAGAGGCCAGGACACAAACACTTAAATATCCACCTACTACTACTACCCCATAATCCTGCACCCTGATTGGTTGTGACATGCTTATAGTGACCCCCCATGGTCATACTGACATCCACTGTGGCTAGGTCATGTGACATGTCTGATAGCACCCGACAGGCATTGTCCCCCACCCACCCCCCCTCCCCCGAAGCCCCCACCCCCCCTCCCCTGAAACCCTCCCCCGCCCCCGAACCCTCTGACATCTGCCTCTGTTTTCTCCCCTTTCAGATTCTCTCTCTCCCTTTCTCCCTTTCTCACTATTATTCTCTCCAACCACACCCCCGTTGTTAAACTGAGGACTTAGCACCGATACTACTCAGTCCTGTTGTTTAGATTGTTTTTTTTGGTATTTCTAGTTTAGGTAATGGTTTATTTGACCATTTGAAAACCACAACACACAAAAAGCACACACAATTATATATTTAAAAAAAAAGAACCTAATACATGTACATGAATAAAATCACTGAGGATAACACACAACAACGTTTAGGACTTATTTCCATTGTGGTCCTCTTACGACAAGATGGGCAACGTGGTTGTACACAGTATGGCAGGGAAAGACATTCATTACTGCAGCTCCATTGTTTCACCTAGGTGATTGCATCAAACACACTCAATAAAGCCTATCTATCTATTTCAACAGGAGAGGTCCTACACTTCCTTCACATTTCTGTGATTACAATACATGTTATTGTCACAGACCTCACACCAATTATCCTGGTTCAGTGGGATACTCATTGCTTATTCAAACTTTTACCTTGATCATTTCCTAGTGACCTAACACTGCAAAACAACTGTGTTTTAGGGGGCCTATATTTGTGTCTGAGTTAATCATTTACAGGAATGCTTAAACCACGTCACTTTGAGTGAATAATTCTGACCACAATGCCATTAAGAACACTGAGTAGAAGTTAACCTACATATGTGTAGAGTAGGCATTCAGTCCTCTAGCATTAAATGGTAATGGTAAATGGTAAATGGACTGCACTTATATAGCGCCTTTATCCAAAGCGCTTTACAACGGCCTCTCATTCACCCATTCACACACACACACACACACATTCACACACCAATGGCGGCAAGCTACCATGCAAGGCGCCGGCCCGCTCACTGGGAGCAATTTGGGGTTGCCCAAGGACACTTTGACATGTGGCCAGCCGGGGGTCTAACCACCGATCTGCCAACCTTGCGATCATTAGACGGGAGCTCTACCTCCTGCGCCACAGCCGCCCCGACTGCCAATGGCCTGTGGCCCGAACATAGATGACTTTTTCTTGCCATCACTGGTGATAGACGATTCACTTACTTAGTAATAATAATAATAATAATAATAATAATAATATAAATACTAAAATATGCCTGTGGGGAACATGGCGCGTTCTGGCCTGCAGAGGGAGCTAGACTGCCGTGGAGGGGAATGATGGGCTGATTACGGACAGGTGTCAGTGATCAGGCTCGTTGATGGGCTGATTACGGACAGGTGTCAGTGATCAGGCTCGTTGTTCCACTGGTCTATTTAACCTGTGTGTGTTTGTTCCCTCGGGAGATGAGTAGGGCAGGAAGTACCTGCCGCACAGAGACACGGAGAGACCGAGAGAGAGAGAGCCGCGGCGAGGACGCACGAGACCCCGAAAGGGGGTGAGCACAGAGAGGGGGGGGCACAGAGAGGGGGTCGGCACACACGCCCAGAGGACCATGGACTCATCGGTCCAGGTGGTGGCGCACCTGGCCCGGATGCTACAGGCGCAGGAGGTGATGGCGGCGGAGTTGATGCAGGGACAGGCGGAGCAGCGGGCCATGCTCCGCGAGCTACTGGACCGCACCGAGCCACCGGTTCGGGCCCAGAGGAGGGGGGTGCGGGACGCGCCGGAGGCCATTCTCGACCCCTTCCCCGACAACCACCTGCCTCGACCGCAGGTTCCAGCCCCGGGCCCAGCCCCGGGCCCGCGCCCTACCCCGACCTCGGCTCCGCGCCAACGGGCCGGCGGGGCGCGGCCTGGGGTACGGCCTGGGGTGGAGCCGCGGCGGGAGCCACCAACGCCAGCCCGGAGGACGGGGCGGGACACCGGGGGGAGGAACACACACGGGGGGCCAACCTCCACCCCACAGACGGCCCCACGAGCGGTAGAGGAGGTATGCAGAGGGTGTGTGGGGAACATGGCGCGTTCTGGCCTGCAGAGGGAGCTAGACTGCCGTGGAGGGGAATGATGGGCTGATCACTGACACCTGTCCGTAATCAGCCCATCATTCCCCTCCACGGCAGTCTAGCTCCCTCTGCAGGCCAGAACGCGCCATGTTCCCCACAATGCCATTTACCTAGCTGGCGCTTTTATCCAAAGCGACTTACATTGCAGTGAGTGCATCCATTTTCAGTATATATATGGTCCATGCTCTACCAACTGTCACAGAGGACCACTTAGTCAAATGTATTTGTTGCAAGTCGCTTTGGATGAAGGCGTCTGCTAAATGCCAAAAATGTCAAATGTAATGATGCACTGTTCCACTGCTCCACTCCCACTCTACATGCTTGGTGGAACCTTCTAGGTCAGTGTTTCTCAACCCTCTCCTCGGGGACCACCAGCCGTTCCACATATTTTATCTGTTCCACCACCAGCACACCTGATTCAACTAATCAAGTACAAACCATAATTGCTTTGCACTTGATTAGTTGAATCAGGTGTGCTGGTGGTGGAACAGATCAAATATGTGGAACGGCTGATGGTCCCCGAGGAGAGGGTTGAGAACCACTGTCTAGGTGGTTGGTGGAACTGGTCCCTCTACATGGACTGCACTTATATAGCGCCTTATTCCAAAGAAACGCTTGGCCTCTCAATGGCCAATAGCTTGGCTTCAATGGCCTCTCATTCACCCATTCACACACACCAATGGCGGCAAGCTACCATGCAAGGCACCGGCGGCCGGCTCAGCAATTTGGGGGCTCAGTGTCTTGCCCAAGGACACGTCAGATCGCAGAACCGCCGACCTAGCGATCAATTAGACCTCTAGCTCTACCTCCTGAGCCACAACCGCCCCGTTACGCCGTAGCCTGATGGACTGATGATTCCATCTCTTTGTCTGCCCCCCTTTTCTCTCTGATTCAGCACAGACCACTGGAATGCATGGGTGACCTTTGAACCCTATAGACAAACAGAATATCGAACAGATGTTTAGTTTCTCTGTTCTCAGTTCTTTACTCTCTCTTACTCTTTTGTTTGCACAGATATAGTTATCTGTTTAACCATTTGCACAGAGGGTTCTTGCTCATATACAGGTTATAAAACCGAGTCATGGGTTGTATGTGAAGTGAACCTTCTCCCCAACCCTTGTTATAGCTGCCTGGGAACCCCCCCACCTACCCACACACACCCCACATGGGAGGATAGGTCGACGGTGAAGAGGTTGTCAGACAAACAAAGCCTACCTTGACCCCTGTGACCACGGCTTAGGGGCTTCCACAGAGTTAAAAAGGGCGGGAACCTGGTGCCCCTTGGATAAAGTATCATTATACTGGCACCTAAACATAAACAGCCATCTCATGACTCGACTACTTTAATATAGAACTCTATTATACTGAAAACATTTTTTTTCTAACTCTCTAGTTGTGTTTCCATAAAAGTTAAGCGAATTTCGAAAATGCAAATCATGAATTGCGAATCAAGCTGGGTGTTTCCATAAAAGTTAAGCAAATTTCGAAATGCGAATCATGAAATGTAGATTCCATTAACTTGGTTGGAGCGAATAAGCTAGGCTACGTAAAACTTAATTTCGTCAGTATTTACATATACGTATATAGTTTGATGTAAAGAACTCTCCAATGCAAAAAACACACTGAGACTTATTGTTGTAGATAAGGTTACAACTGTATGTTATAACAAAGTATGCGGAGCGTTTGAGGAGTGAAAGAAAGCGTGATTACACTATTAATGCAGCATGAAACAATATTGTAAATAATGAAGATCCTAGCCTTTTACCAAAAGAAAGGATGTAGCGTTCTGTACCGGCAAACAAACATGACAAGAGAACTTATCACAATTCAGTGCTGAGAGAAGAGCCGTTTACAAACACCCACGGGCATATACAGTGTCCCCTGGGTAAGTAATGGCGTAAGAGTGAAGCATTCTTTCTTATTTTGGTTCTATACTCCCAAAAGTTTGGATTTGAAACGAACAATTACCATGAGGTAATTAGAGGGTGAAGTAGAGTTTGTCAGCTTTTAATTGAGGGTATTTGTGTACACTTGGTTTCACCATTTAGAAATGACAACATGTTATATACACACAGTCCCCCTATTTCAGTGCACCAAAAGTAATGGGACAATTGGCTTTGACAGGTGTTTTTTGGTAAGTCAGGTGTGTTGCGTCACATCATTTTGTGCAGCCATCCTTTTGTGTCAATCAGTCTAACAGTAGGTCTACACTTAAGAATGATATTTATTTCAGAGATGACTTAGACATAAGTAGGTCTATATCTTTTTGTTTTACTTCTCCATAGGTCTGCTCTGATGTATACATTAGTGTATAGGCCTGCATAATTATTTAACTCTATTGCTCTGACCAGATTGTATTTTGTCTATTTTCTGTTGTTGTTGATTTGGTTGATTTATTGTGTAATTCTGCTGTTTGTTTTAACTGTCGAAACTCCATGTTTTAAGCTGCTGTCTTGGCCAGGCTTCCCTCGGAAAACAGATCATGGTGTCTCAATGGGACCGACCTGGTTAAATAAAGGCTAAATAATAAAACATTTTATTTTATAATAATCATCAAGCACACTATTATTATGCTTATAGGCTTCAGGATCACAAACACATAATTAACATGCAGATATTGCATATTTCCAAAACACAATTTGGTGTAACTTGACATCAATATCCAGATCCAAGGCTTTATGAAACCTTCATAAGCGCTTTATTCACATTGGCCGACATAATTCACGAATCATCTAATTGTTACATTAGACCGCTGTTTCATCATGACATTTTGAACCGTCCACGGACCGCCATCTTCCCGATACTGTGATCTCCACGGCTGGGCTCCATTTTGACCGTAAGCTTCATGTATAGAAACGGAAAAGCCACGTTCTTAATGATTTATCGGCCAATCGCCTACAAATAACCGCTGAACCTGCCGCCGACATTGTTGAAGGCGTGAAATGTTACATTGTACCGCACAAAATGTCGGAGCTTGTTAAACAGTATCACATCGTGACGTTAGAATTATAAGGTTCTATCTCCATTTTTGTCAAAATTGAGTGTTTTACATAATCTGATCCATTAGGTGTTTATGAATGAATGAATGAATGAATGGACTTTATTGTCATTGCTACAGTACAGGTACCAAACAACGAAATTTAGGAGGGGTGGCTCCCCTGGTGTTAGGAAAGGGGGAAAAAAACACTTTTAGAAAAAAAAAATCACAAGAAGGGAAGGAGCTGGTTTACATAAATAAAGGCTATGTACACTATCCACTGTACTATACTGTACAGACAGACGACTAGGGTTGTCATATTGCACAATAGTATTATTCCACATTTATTTAAAGTGTCGCAGTTTGCAGGCTTGAAATGTACATGTTTGTGCCTCAGCACTACACCTGATTTTTTTTTCAGTCCAGCAGCTGCCATCAATCCGTCCATTATTAATGCCTGTCTGGTGTTATTTTTAAAATGTTGAAATTTCTGAGTTAGTAATTCATAAAACACAAAGGTTCCATCTCACAGAACATAATGGAATGTAAAAACGTTGACGCTCAATATCTCTGAACTGCCCTAAACGGAGATAGAACCTTATCATTCTAAGCTCACGACATATCGCAGAGTGGAAGTGTTGCATCTGCGTCGATCAGAATGGCGCACGTTTTTCTGATTCAATGAATTCTGATCCAATGCATTAATGCATGTAGTAGGCCACTTGCTGACTATAAGCATAAGCTTAAATCATGACCAATAACAACTATTATCGCACAATAACAAACCGATAGGCCGGTTTGTGATGTGTTAGGCGTAGACCTTTTTTCATTTGGGCTCGGAAATGTAGGCCTGATGTTACTTTTATGCGATAACCTCGTTTCTGTATATTGACATTAATATCCAGATTCGAGGCTTTATGAAGCCTTCACACGCGCTTCATTCACATTGGCCGACCATAATTGACGAATCATTTACTTATTACACAGGCTTTTTATCAGACCGCTGTTTCATCGTGAGATTTCGCGCCGCCATCTTCCCGATACTGTCATCTCCACGGCTGGGCTCCATTTTGATCGCAAACTTCAAACATTCTATAGAAACGGAAAGCCACTTTGTGTAAAGTGCTAAGCAATTTATTTAGGCCTTTATTCATTTGGGCTCGGAAATGTATTGTTACTTTTATATAGGCCTAGCCTATATTACTTATACAATATAACTGAATATCTCTACTTTGCGAGGTCGCTGGTGACAATCGCGGTGTACGAAACAATTTACCCGACTAAATTCAAGCCTGTCGAATCGTCGATGAATTCGCCATAGGCATGAATATAAATTAATTCAAATAATGACAGTTAAATAATGTACAGTTATTAAACTTTATCCTTTATTCGTAATTTCCTAGCTACCCTCGTACGTCGTCGGAGCGACTTCCCCCTTTTACGTAGGCCGTCCTCCAATCGCGTAGACATCGGCTGCGTTCGTGAACTCGCTCTGGAATTCTGATCAGCACTCATGGGATGCCTCTTGTCCAATCAAATTACTTAATACCTTTATGAGGTTTCGACCCAGTGTGCACCAGTGTGCACTCCATAATTAACATGCAGATATTGCATATTTCCAAAACACAATTTGGTGTAACTTGACATCAATATCCAGATCCAAGGCTTTATGAAACCTTCATAAGCGCTTTATTCACATTGGCCGACATAATTCACGAATCATCTAATTGTTACATTAGACCGCTGTTTCATCATGACATTTTGAACCGTCCACGGACCGCCATCTTCCCGATACTGTGATCTCCACGGCTGGGCTCCATTTTGACCGTAAGCTTCATGTATAGAAACGGAAAAGCCACGTTCTTAATGATTTATCGGCCAATCGCCTACAAATAACCGCTGAACCTGCCGCCGACATTGTTGAAGGCGTGAAATGTTACATTGTACCGCACAAAATGTCGGAGCTTGTTAAACAGTATCACATCGTGACGTTAGAATTATAAGGTTCTATCTCCATTTTTGTCAAAATTGAGTGTTTTACATAATCTGATCCATTAGGTGTTTATGAATGAATGAATGAATGAATGACTGGACTTTATTGTCATTGCTACAGTACAGGTACCAAACAACGAAATTTAGGAGGGGTGGCTCCCCTGGTGTTAGGAAAGGGGGAAAAAAAACACTTTTAGAAAAAAAAAATCACAAGAAGGGAAGGAGCTGGTTTACATAAATAAAGGCTATGTACACTATCCACTGTACTATACTGTACAGACAGACGACTAGGGTTGTCATATTGCACAATAGTATTATTCCACATTTATTTAAAGTGTCGTAGTTTGCAGGCTTGAAATGTACATGTTTGTGCCTCAGCACTACACCTGATTTTTTTTTCAGTCCAGCAGCTGCCATCAATCCGTCCATTATTAATGCCTGTCTGGTGTTATTTTTAAAATGTTGAAATTTCTGAGTTAGTAATTCATAAAACACAAAGGTTCCATCTCACAGAACATAATGGAATGTAAAAACGTTGACGCTCAATATCTCTGAACTGCCCTAAACGGAGATAGAACCTTATCATTCTAAGCTCACGACATATCGCAGAGTGGAAGTGTTGCATCTGCGTCGATCAGAATGGCGCACGTTATTCTGATTCAATGAATTCTGATCCAATGCATTAATGCATGTAGTAGGCCACTTGCTGACTATAAGCATAAGCTTAAATCATGACCAATAACAACTATTATCGCACAATAACAAACCGATAGGCCGGTTTGTGATGTGTTAGGCGTAGACCTTTATTCATTTGGGCTCGGAAATGTAGGCCTGATGTTACTTTTATGCGATAACCTCGTTTCTGTATATTGACATTAATATCCAGATTCGAGGCTTTATGAAGCCTTCACACGCGCTTCATTCACATTGGCCGACCATAATTCACGAATCATGGACTTATTACATAGGCTTTTATCAGACTGTTTCATCGTGAGATTTCTCGCCGCCATCTTCCTGATACTGTCATCTCCACGGCTGGGCTCCATTTTGATCGTAAACGTCAAACATTGTATAGACGGAAAGCCACTTTCTTAACGATTTATCGGCCAATCGCCTACAAATATCCGCGGAGCATGCTGCCTACATTGTTGAAGGCGTGAAATGTTACGTTGTAGCCTAGCGCACAAAATGTTACACTCTGCGCTTGTTACAATGTTACACACTTTAATGTCGATTAAAATTGCGTCCGATTCGCTTGTCGATTAGAATGGCGGCGGATTCGATGTGTAAGCCTATGAATGTAGTGGGTCACTCGCTGACTATAAGCACGAGCCTAAATCATAACATTATACATACTATCGCGCAATAACAAATCGATAGGCCAGTTTGTGACGTGCTAAGCAATTTATTTAGGCCTTTATTCATTTGGGCTCGGAAATGTATTGTTACTTTTATATAGGCCTAGCCTATATTACTTATACAATATAACTGAATATCTCTAGTTGGCGAGGTCGCTGGTGACAATCGCCATTTTCCACAAAGGCACATCTCCGATCAAATGGTTGTACGAAACAATGTACCCGACTAAATTCAAGCCTGTCGAATCGTCGATGAATTCGCCATAGGCATGAATATAAATTAATTCAAATAATGACAGTTAAATAATGTACAACTCGACTTTATCCTTTATTCGTAATTTCCTAGCTACGATCGTACGTCGACTGAGCGGAACCTCCCCCTTTTTCGTAGCCCGTCCTCCAATCGCGTGGACATCGGCTGCGTTCGTGAACTCGCTCTGGAATTCTGATCAGCACTCATGGGATGCCTCTTGTCCAATCAAATTACTTAATACCTTTATGAGGTTTCGACCCAGTGTGCACTCCGGCGCTCGCAGAGGAAATGTACGAACGCAGCCATCATCAAGGGGTTATTGAGCGCAGAGAGACGGGCTGGCAGAAGCTACTTACGCCGTGGCGAGGACAAGACGAAGGTAAGAATTCATATTTTATTGACACGAGTTATCTGTAGGCTTCGGCCTCAGTTGCGCCACTCTTGGTGACCTTGTGGTTACGCGTATCTTCTTAAATAACTGTTCATTTAATAGCCAATAAGACAAGAAACCCGAAAGTAGTAGACACACAAAAGCACAAAGACCACAGGCACAGTGGACAAAGACGCAAACAGGGAACATCCCCACCGGCGAGGTCACCGTGATGCATTTGATAACCATTCCAATTGTTTTATAACAATATCACAGTTGTTTTTTTAGTCTGTAGGAATTAGATGGTTTAGCAAAGCTATTTATTAACAACATCCATAGTGTTATTCTATCGGCAGTGGATGTTACTTGTAAGTTGTACATTATTGGGAGCCAATGGCTAATTCATAGGCTATTCATTGATAATACATACAGTGTAAGCATTCGATTCCACTTTCTTATTATCAAATACAATCTAAGTGTATCTGTCATATATACAGAAAACAGCCGTAGCCGATGTAATACAATGCTTTGCACATCCTAGCTCTTCCAACAGTGCAACAATGAAGTAGTAATAAAACAAGAACATAGAAACACAACAACAATAGTGGAATGGTGGATACATATTAGTAGCAGCATAGTAGTAATAGCATAGTAGTAATAATAATAACCTTTATTTGTATCGCACTTTTCCTGCAAACGTTGCAGCCATAGCACGTGGTATGTAATAGTATGCATGTATATATCCAATATTCTCACTGGAGAAAATATAGGACATGTTCCCTTGTCTTGCACTGGAGGTTCGCGGCAAAAGTTACCACGCGAGATTTGTTTTTTGCGATCTATGGGTTTGTGGAGCTCCGCCCACCTGCCTGGGGTCTATGCAAATGAAGATCTCTTCCAAATAAAAGCGCCCGTGTTAAACTTGTTTCAGTGTTTAGAAATGACAAGTAAATGATAAAGGAACCATCTTTATATTTAAACGATCTCAGGAATGTAATCATCTCAATCAAAGTATTATTTGTGTTTTAAGGGTTTGATCAAATTACTTTCTAGAAATTGTCTATACTTTCTGTTGAGTAATATTTCCTTAGTTCATGATATGATGAAATATTGTGATCCTATAGATCCTATTCCAGTGATCTATCTATGGCTGTTGGATAGATGATTCACTTATTTAGACAAATGTATTTGTTGTAAGTCGCTTTGCATGAAGGCGTCTGCTAAATGCCAAAAATGTAAATGTAAATGTCTTACTTCGCGCTTTTATTCTGAAGTCGCAAAAACGAAACCGGAAGTCCTATTGTCGGAAGGGTCCAGGTGTCACCCAGATGATTGCGAAAGGGCAGGAACAAGAGAGGCCCGTCTCGGAACAGAATGGGTTTTGTCCCGATTTGTGCCTTTGTGTAGTACACACGTTTTTGTGTGTGTTTGATTATTTTACACAGTATCCCTGGCCTATTTGATGTATTACGTAATTATTAAATAATTTTAGAGAATGGGCTATGACAGTTTTTCTTTGTCATAATAGCTGCCCTTAATCCTCAATGAAAAAAGAAAAGCTTCAACAGGACTAGGACTAGGACAATCACTGAAAGGCTATTGTTACTTAAATATATTTGATGGATGTTTTTTAAGGACCGTCCATTGATTAGGCCGACTGCCACAAACCACCCCCCCCACCCCTCATTTGTAACAACGTTTAACAAAAACAGCTGTGGCCTGAAATCAGATTCAGGTTTTACTTAATTAAGCAATAATGGGCAAAAACAACAAAACTAGATAGTTTTAGCGTAATCCTGTAGCCTAATTCCTCCCATATGTGCATTGTTTCTCTGTGTTTCAAGGAAACTATGGCAACGAAAGCTATCCTGCCCCCGGACGACTCTGACGACAAGTCCAGCCGCTATGACCTTCTGTCCTGGCTCAACGAGGCTCTGCACACCGACTACACCCTGGTCCAGCAGCTGGCAACAGGTGCCTCCTCACCCCACGCTCATTTCACGGTTATACCCCCCATGGTCATATCACGGTTATACCACCATGGTCATATCGTGGGTGTGGTGTGTGTGTGTGTGTGTGTATATGTGTGTGTGTGTTTGTGTTTGCACATACTGTATATTGCACATTGGGGGGTAGTGGTGGTCTAGTGGATAGTGAGTTGGACTTGGGATCGGAAGGTTGTGAGTTCAAATCCCGCCTGAAGCCACACCACTACTAGTGTGCCCTTGAGTAAGGCACTTAGCCCTCAGTTACTCCAGGGGGAATGTCCCTGTAATTCGTAATTGTGAGTCGCTTTGGATAAAAGCGTCTGCTAAATGGCAAAATTACATTGCTCATGCCTCTTTGATATAGCTTCTTTTTTATACATCTGCACATTACATACTGTACATAAGCTACCACACTGTATAAGCTACCATAACTGTACCTAGCTCATAACTGTATATACCTCTAAACTACCATACATGCCTTACTCTACCCATCACTATCATTGTCATGACATCATGTTCTTATATCACTATTTGCACTTCTGGTTAGATGCTAAACAGCATTTTGTTGTATATTACTTGTACTCTGCAATGACAATAAAGATGAATCTAATCTAATCTAATTTTGTGTACGTGTGTGTGTACGTGTGTGTGTGTGTGTGTGTGTGTGTGTGGCCTACAGGTGTCTGCTATTGTCAGTTTATGGACTGGCTCTTCCCTGACCTCATCGACATGAGCAACGTGAGGTTCCAACCCAAGGACCAGGCAGACTCTGTTCACAACCTCGATCTGCTCCAAGCTGCCTTCAGGGAGTGTGGCGTCACTAAGGTAGGCACACACACAACCCCATTCGGTTGAGAATAGGTAACAGCAGAAATATTGTGATCCTATATATTTATCCTATACATCCTTAGTTTACAGCATCGTTTCTCAACGGGGGCGTTCAGACAACATCGGGGGGCGCTGGACCATTTTTTTTTTAAGGGGGGGCGTTGAGGTGTTCTTGGGGGGCGTTCACGCATAAAGTATTTTTCTCATGAAAAACAGCTGTCTTATTACGGGTACGTTCGTAAATGCACGAACGGTCAGTTCGCTCGGACAAACCGTGTTTTCAGTCAGAGCACCCATCTCTGAGCGCTCTGAACTTGGTCGGGCTCTGTGACGCAGACACATGTAGCGCAGCGCCCCAAAAAATAAAAGTGAGTGTCATCAAGAAGATGGAGAAGCTAAAAACTCAGCTAGCAAAGGCAGAGCTTTTGATAGTTTCCAACGTGTCTGGGTAAGCTGCATTGTAGAAGAATATTGACAGTTCATGTACAGTGCAGAAATTGCAATACTATGCTACGATAGGAAGAACCCCGGTTCATCCCATCTGTAACATCATGTTGACCAATGCCCAACTTCTATGAGTGTTTTCCTTGTAGGCTATGCTTGAGTGACATATGTTTCAGTTTGTTGGCTCATTGTAATTGTTGCTTTCGCTTCGTTCGCTTCCTTTCAATACAGCTTATTTAATTTAGTTAAAATGAGTGCTAATACCATACCACCATACCAGAACATCACAGCAGGAACAACCTATCTCAAAAAAGCGATCGTAATAAACCAGTCCTGAAAGTTCTCTGTCGCTTACCAATAATCGAACCTAGAGAAATCAGCTACGAATGTCCCCTCCCCTCGCAGGTTCATCACAGTATATTACATAAATGTATTACTGTTAAGTGTTGTTGTGGATGTTATCCCTAGTGCCATTCTGAGGTTAGCATTGCGATGTGTTTGCAAACTAAAATATACGATCGCTTTTTTGTGATATGTTGCTCCTCTTGTGATGTCCTGGAAACGAACGCATCAGCTGCAGCGTCTTTTGTATTGATCAGCTGTCAGCAGTGTTATTACGGGTACGTTCGTAAATGCACGAACGGTCAGTTCGCTCGGACAAAACCGTGTTTTCAGTCAGAGCACCCATCTCTGAGCGCTCCCAGAGCGCAGAGCTCTGAACTTTGGAACTTTGTTATGTTTTGATATGAGAAATTCGAAGTGGTCAGTTTATGAAAATAATACCATAGAATACTAAATAAAATATTAAAATAATAGCCCCCTAGCGTTTGCCACCATATTGTGACACCCCCCCCCCCCCCCCCAAAGTCCAATCAAAATGAATAAATATTAGCATCATAAAACAGCAATTTGGAGAAATGCAATACCAGCACACTTAAAAAAACGAACAATGTTAGTTGTAATGTACAGTTCTGCAGCCTACTGTTTGTTCTGCATCGGACATGTGTGAAATTGCTGCTGTTCCGTAGCAGTCTGTTTGTATTCTCTGATGTTGTCTGAGTTTGTTTAACACTCAGAAACAGCGTTTTTATTCACATTCACATGGCTTTTCTGCTCTCTGGTAAACTAATGATAATGATATTCCAACTGCCCAGTTAAATCCAATCTATTATTTGGCATTCAGTGACATGCTTTTTAAATTATATAACACAGAATATTAGTCAACATTAATATTTAGGGAAGAAAATAAGCCAACTTTTTTTGATGGGGGGGGCGGTAAGAGGCCTGGATAATGGACAGGGGGGCGCTGGCCCAAAAAAGGTTGAGAACCACTGGTTTACAGTGATCTGTTACCTCACGCTTTTATTTTGAAATCGCCATTGTCGGAACTTGCCGCTCGTAGGAGCGGGAACAAGAGAGGCCCGCCTAGGAACAGAATTTTGCGCATGCGCTTGGTTTTGTCCTGATCCGTGCTTTTGTGTGGTACACACATTTTTGTGTGTTTGATTATTTTACACAGCATCCCTGGCCTGGAAGTTTGTGTCTTTAACCCCCCCCCTCCCCCACCATTTAAAAATGACCTTTCTTTGTGTGTCGTTCATTGTTGCTTGACCATTGTTTTAAACGTTTTCCCTGTAGGTTATCCCAGCGGAGGAGCTTATATTAGGACAGTTTAGGCCCAACTTCCAGTTCCTGAAGTGGTTCAGGAGGTTTTTCCTGGATAACCTGGCGGGGCAGCTGTATGACCCTGTGGAGGCTCGCAACGGCCAGTCCATCTCACCTGCCAGCCCCCCTCACGAGAGAAGTAATGACCGCGGTGAGCACAGCGTTACTGTTTTAGTTTCAAACATTCTTATTGAAGCACTTTACTTAACCTGGGAACACCATCAGTAGTGTGCCCTTGAGTAAGGCACTTAGCCTGTAAATTACTCCAGGGAGACTGTAATCCCTATAATCTCTTAACTGTAAGTCGCTTTGGATAAAAGAGTCTGCTAAATGATTAAAATGTAAACAAACAATTTCTGTCCCTAACTGTGCTTTTTCGGTTTTTCAACAGAAGGCAACATGAAAGCGGAGTCGGACACGGAGGGGGAAGGTGTCGGGAGGGGCAGCGGTTCTTGTACGCGTAACCTTTACATGGACGCCTGGAGCAAGAGCTACGACTGGGCGAGGCCGAGCAAAGTCGGAGAGACGTTCGCCTACTGCCGGCTGTGCAACCTGAACATAAACGTCCAACACCAAGGCCTGATGGACCTCAAGCGCCACTCCCACTCCAAGAAGCACTGCAGGAACGTCAGCCACAACTTCCGGACGGTCTACGTGATGCCCAAGGGAGGAAGAGAAAGGCCTCCGAACGGCGCACGCAAAGGGAGGCCTCAGAATGTTCCGCCGTGCAGCGAGGCTGTCCTGCGGTTCATCCAGACGCACTGCACCGCCGACGGTCGCTCCATCATCGGCGGCCAGGTGTCTCTGCGGTACGCCGAGGACGTCGTGTCCGCCTGCCAACAGACCCCGTACTGCGTCTACGTGTACGGAGGAGTGTCGCTGGGGAAGAAGACACAGGCGACTAAGACCGACACGGCCTCTGTGGTCCTCGCGGGTTTCTTTGACGAGAATACCGCGCGGCACCGCATCAGGCTCCTGGACGTCCTGCTGCCCCCCCAGGCGGACGACGAGGACGACGAGGACGGCGCAGGAGGAGACCGCCAAACCCAAACCGCCGCCGCGGCTCTGGCCGAGACCCTGAAGAGATTCGGGCTTCCCTCCGCTCACCTCGCTGCCCTCTACTTGCGCGGGAACGGCGCGGCGGCCTCGGAGGAGATCCGCTCTCGGCTCAGGGAGCTGAACCCCAACGCGGTGGACCTGGGGGGGCTCTACGACGACGCCGCCGACGCTGCCTGCCACGCCGGGGTGACGGAGCATCTCCCCGAGGCCTGGGAGCTGATCAGGAACCTCCACGCCCACTACTCCGCCCGCTCCCCCCCCGCTAAAGACGACAATGACGACCACCTGAAGACCCTGTTCGCTAGCGGGGACGGCGTGGAAGATGGGCCCCCCTCCTCCTTCCCTCTCCTCACCACGCGCTGCCTCACCTTCTGTCGGTTGGTCCGGAAGATTCTAGGGATGTGGACCGATCTGGTGTCGTACTTCGGCTCCTGCGTCAAGGAGGAGGACAAGGAGGAGGACAGCGATGCCGTCAAGCTGGTCCGCACTCAGCTGCAGGCGCCCGGACTCAGGGCTACCTTCGTGTTTCTGGACAAGGCCCTCGAGCCCCTCCGGGTCTTCCAGGAGGGTCTGCAGCAGATCCAAGAGGGAGGCCAGCAGGCCCGGTCCGACCTGGTCCGCATCTTACGGGACGCCGGCGGCCTCCTGCGCTCGTACACCGCCAGCTTCCTCCAGCCGTTTGCGGCCGCGCGCTTCCTCAAGGAACGCGACGTGGCGCTCCTCAAGAACCCCAAGTTCCGACTGCCAAAGTCGGAGCTCTGCACGGAGGAATTCCTGTCCGAGTCCGGCGTCTCCTTGGAAGTCAAACAGCTGCTGCTGCTACAGGAGAAGGCCTTGTCGTTCTACGCCACGCTCACGGCCGGCCTTTCGGACGCGCTGCCCCTGACGGACGCGGCCCTGAGGACCACGGCCCTGCTACTGAGCCCCCGGGGGAGGCTGCAGGTCCCCGGGAAGGCCGTGGGCGAGCTGGGCTCCAGCCTGGGGCTCTGCAGCACGCCCAAGGAGGTCACCCAGCTCACCAACGAGTTCCTGGAGTATCAGCTGGCCGACGTAGGGGAAGAGGAGGAGGAGGAGGAGGAGGAGCGAGAGGAGAAGGGAGGGGAGGGAGGGAAGGGTGAGAACGGATGTGCAGCAGCACCCTCACTGGAGCAACATTGGAGCGCCGTGTTGAGGGCCACTCGGTCGACCGCCATCTTCAGGAAGCTAGTTTTAACCCTGTTAGCCCTGCCCTGCCCCCCGCTGGAAGAGGAGAAGGTCTTTACTCAGGTATAAAACCCAACAGAGTCATATCATGTTAATATGTAGTGTAGTTAAAATGTCTTAACATACAATAACCTTTAGCAATGATTTACATGTGTGTGTTCTTTAGCAAATATCTGCATACAGTGTAATTAATAGCGTGTGTGCGTGTGTGTGTGCGTGTGTGTGTGCGCGTGTGTCTGTGTGCGTGTGCTACGTGTGGGTAAGGCTGTGGAGAACGGGGATGCCACTCATTTCTCTGACGGTGAAGAACTGACAGACGACAGTGACAGTGAGCTGAACGCTAGTCAGGAGATAGCGGTTGTCATTGACAACGCCCTCTCCGATAGCAACAGCACCAAGGACTCTCCTGTCCGCACCAAGGTCTCTCCTGTCATCCCCAAGGACTCTCCTGTCCGCAGACTCCGCACCAAGGTCTCTCCTGTCCGCACCAAGGACTCTCCTGTCATCCCCAAGGACTCTCCTGTCCGCAGACTCCGCACCAAGGTCTCTCCTGTCCGCACCAAGGTCTCTCCTGTCATCCCCAAGGACTCTCCTGTCCGCAGACTCCGCACCAAGGTCTCTCCTGTCCGCACCAAGGTCTCTCCTGTCATCCCCAAGGACTCTCCTGTCACGAACGGCAGGAAGAAGAGAGCTTTATTACCTCAGGAAGCTTCTGGCGTCGCCTCAGGTGAGTTGTTGTTGTGTTTATGTCCTGTTAGATCGCTGTAGGATTTATTATTACCATTGTATTGTAATCAAAGTAGATAAACACTGAGGTAGGGGAGGCAGGGGGGGGTTAGGGGAGAGGCAGGAGAGAGCCAGGGGAGTTAAGGGAGGCAGGGGGGAGGCAGGGGGGGGTTAGGGGAGAGGCAGGAGAGAGCCAGGGGAGTTAAGGGAGGCAGGGGGGAGGTAGGGGAGGCATGGGGGGGGGGGGTAGGAGAGTCCTGGAGGCTCCTGGAAGCATCTGCATGTGTCAGATTAACTCTGATGATCCATTATCATGTCTAAGCATTGTCTGGTATGGCCTGTCTGTAGACACCTACAGGGCCCTCCATAAACACTGGAAAGAGGAATCATTTTGTCATCTTTTAGCTCTCTACTCCCAACAGTTTAAATATCCAGTCAAATTAGAGATTCTCAGCATTAATTAAAAAAAAAAAATCACCATTTAGATTGTTTCACTATCAATATAAAATGTATATAATGCACTCATGTTTAGTATTTGGTCTGCAATCCTTTGCATTAGGGATGCACCGAACATTCGGCCACCGAATGTATTCGGCCGAATATCGCAAAATAAAGCACATTCGGTATTCGGCCGAATGTGTGAAAACACCGAATGTTTACCACCGAATAGTGGGCGTGTTTTGATGATACTTGCCAGGTCATTCTTAGGGAAGAACTGACGATGAGTGAAGGGAAGTCCAGGGTAGATGTAGACAGAGGGTTGATTGGGAGTGGAGACAGAGGGTTGATTGGGAGTGGAGACAGAGGGTTGATTGGGAGTGGAGACAGGTGTGCAGGTTTGGCTGAAGATCTAATTAGCGGGGACAAGCTTCAGCTGCGGCGGAGAGCACGCTGTGCTCGAGCTGTGGGGGCGGGGGAGGGTGTGTGGAGGCCCAGCCGTAACACTATGTCATTGAACCATACGGACATCAATACTTAAGCCACAACATACAGAATTATCAAAATCCTGTAGCATCTCTTTAAAGAGAGTTCACCTAATTAGTTAACTTGCAATCTTCCAAAGTATTTTGTAATAATATTATCATGGCACATCATTCTTGTTAACACAAGTCATGAATAAAGCTTCGGCCTACATTGATGAAAGATTTTCTTTCAGCAGCTATTCAGGGAAAACAAAAACATTTAATTTGACTGATTTATTTTATTTATTGTGCTTTGTTGGTATAGACTGATGTCTGCTGGAATGTTCAATAAAAGTAATTTTTTTTCAATCTCAATTTCTTTCTTTGAGAAGCATGAATAAAAAGCAAAATGTATTTAGTTTATGCAATGATAAAATTAAAAACTGCCGATACACATTCGGTATTCGGCCAAGTGTTTCCTTAAATTCGGCTTCGGCCTCGGCCAAGAATGTTCATTTCGGTGCATCCCTACTTTGCATGCAAAAACTGCCTGAAACCTGCGACCCATTGACCCCACCAGAGTCTGTCTCTGGTGATGCTCTGCCAGGCCTGTACTGTAACCATGGTGATGCTCTGCCAGGCCTCCTGTACTGTAACCATGGTGATGCTCTGCCAGGCCTCCTGTACTGTAACCATGGTGATGCTCTGCCAGGCCTCCTGTACTGTAACCATGGTGATGCTCTGCCAGACCTCCTGTACTGTCTGCAGCCATCCTCAGTTGTTGTTGAGTGTCTTGGGATGATGTTCCTAACTGTTGTTGTTGTTGTTGTTGGCAAGCCTACGGTTTTGGATATGTTTATGAGTTAGTTTTGTTTCTGATTTCTCAGCCCAATATTGGCTTCTTTGACCTGCAGTGACAACTCTTTGGTCTTGTCATGTTGACAGACTCCAAAGGAAAAAGCTAGAATCAATACTAGATATTGACAGCTCTCTTATGCCTAGCATAAATGATGTGACCCAACACACCTGACTTACCAGATACACCTGCCAAGCCCATTACTACTGGTTATCAAACATATATCTGAAGAAAGAAAACCTTGAATTAAAGCTGAGAATCTCTACTTTGTTCTATTTGAAATCCAAACTGTCGGAGTATAAAGCGAAAACAAGACAACATGTTTCCTCTTTCTCAATGTTATGGAGGGCACTGGATGTATAATAGCACCAAAATGGTCCCCAACTGTCACTCTCACGCCACCGTTGGAATAACCATTCTCCTGTCAGAGTCACTGAGTCACAGTATATGATCACAACTTTTGTTTCCCAAATTGTAGTCATTACATGGTGGTGGGCTTAAAGAATGCTTTTTGTCTATATAATGATTGAAAACATTAAAAAAAGAAAGAAAAAAAGAAGAACATATACTATACCAAACTAACACTGTCCCCTCTTAATAGTGTTTCACCTAGCCAGATCCCTGAATCTGTTAATTAATGTTAATTGGTGTAAGGTAATTAATGTGCCTTGTTTTCCAGAGGTGAATTACCTTAATGGGACAGTGATGCCATGCACAGTGCGACTGCAGAGGATAATCAGTAAGAAAAAAAAAAAAACTCTCCGACTTACTTAAAATGAGGTGATGATACGTGGTGGTAATCATGTTCATCACTTAATCACATTTTAAGTGATGTACAAGGTGACCCTACCAGAGAATGCTTAACCATCCAACTCATCGCCATTATCATCCTCATTGTCACTGCACTCTTAGGAAAAAAGGTTCTTGTGTTGCGTTCGTAAATTCGCTCCGGAAAATCTGATCAGCACTCATGGAATGCCTCTTCCATGTCCAATTAAATTTCTTGGTCTTCCCCTTTATGACGTTTCAAACCCAGTGTGCGCTCTGGCGCGGATCTCAGAGCGAATTTACGAATGCACCTCTAGTTAGTTACCTAAAAGGGTAACTAACTTGGAAGAGTTCTCCTACAGGGGCAAATTTGAACCCTTTTTCCTAAGAGTACATCATATAAGAAACATGTGATTTCAACCTTTGACAGTTTCAGGCACAACTCATCAACATTTTTTAGAACATTTTAAGAACCGTATTTTATTTTAGTTATGCTTTTCTCTTTTTTTTTACCAGGTTCAAATAAGAAGAATGATACTGTCTTTGTTGAGGATGATGTCGTTTGGAAAAATTCTGACCAGAAGGTAAATAACAACTACTTGAGTAATTAACTTTGTTATATATATATATATAATATATAATATATATATATATATTACTACATATAGAGCGACTGAATGTCAGGTCTGCTGAGTCCGCCAGTGAACATAGGTACAGATACCGTTGAGTTTCCAAAGTCAGTGTCCAGTTTGAGATGTTTCTGTGTGGAAGAGGTGTTTGAAAAGCAGCCTCTACAGTTTCAGGTCCTTACCGTAGATACCATCTTAACACTAGAACAGCCATGGGTGGGGTCATTTGACCCTGTGAGTATTTTTTTTTTTATATCTTTGCGCTCGATCAAATTTCAGGATCCTCCTTTCATGACTTTTCCTAGATATGTGCGTTCTACCACCCAGTATCCTTGCATTACAAAATCGCATCAGGATAAGCTAGTATGAAGCTATTTTGATGTTTTTCTGTGTAGGAGGCAGGCTAATTTACAAGGTGGCCAACTAGTGGTCTAAACTAGTTGTTTGTAAATAGCAGCTTCCCATTGTAAAGACTATGGTCATTTGACCCCCGAGGCGGCTCTTATAGAAGGTAAAAAAGGCACGGCTGTTCTGTTAAACCCACTTTCACTAACAAGCACTTTAATTCTTAAACTCATCTTTGATTTTCTAACCTTTAACTCTAACCTAGGCTTTTATATTCTCTCCTTTGTCTGTCTTTCTTTCTTTCTTTCTTTCTTTCTTTCCTTTTCTCACATGGGGCCTGATTCATGGTTGGCAGTTAAACATGCTGATTCTTCAGTATGTGACAGGGTCTGGTGGAAAAAGTCCTCAAGTAGGCTAGCGCTAAAATAGAACATCGCTATGAACATCTAACTGCATGTTTAGCACATCACAACATGCTGATAGAACATCAACATGCTAAAAACACATAACTATACATAATTAGATGATCACACTGTCCTCGCTTTTGAACACGTCCTAAAACGTTTGTTTACAAGCCATGTGTCACTAACCCAGTAGCTTATGGCAGACGATACAGGGAATCCAATTCACAAATTAAGAGTATTTAGTGACCCTACAACTGTTGTTTGTTATATCGAATGGGCTACATGCCAAAAAAAGGAAAATAACCTTTTAAAATACGTTTTTTTGGTTATTTGCGCGACTTGAGAATTGCTGACATGCGGACCACCATTCACCAGACCGTGTCACATATGTGAAGGTGTGTGTGTGTGTGTCTGTGTGTGTGTATGTGTGTGTAATGTGTGTGTGTGTCTGTGTGTGTGTCTGTGTCTGTGTCTGTATGTCTGTCTGTGTGTGTGTGTGTGTGTGTGTGTGTGGTCCCTCAGGGCGCTGTTAGGGGCGTTCATGGTTGGGACAGCAGCTTGCGGCAGAAGCCCCAGGCCCGGTCTGTGTTTCAGGCTGGTACTGCTACATGGGTCAAGCCCGCGGGTCCTGATAAGGACGGCAAAACAGACAGCAGCAAAACGGGCCAGGAGTCCCAAGCTGAGCCGGTAGGTATGGCCCGTCCAACCCACTATGGGTGCGTTCGTTCGGAAAAAATTAGCTCTGAGAGCGCCGGAGCGCACCGCACACTCACTGGGTCCAACGTCATAGAGCACAACCCAAAGTAATTCGATTGGACAAGAAAGAGGCCATTCCATGAGTGCTGATCAGATTTTACAGAGCGAATTTCCCGAACGCAGCCATAGCATGGGGCTAATAGAACGTTGAGATGCGTAACCATAACAACATGATTAAGCCATCTGCGTGTAACTGTATATCCAGTGTTTCCTGTTAGTTACCGTAGACTGCGGCGGCCATTGTTCATAATGAACCGAAACTATTTGTACATTTCTTCTCGTAATAATAACATACTAAAATGTTTAATACGTAATAGTAGTAGTAGTAGTAGTAGTAGTAGTAGCTTATAGAAAAAACATATCAATAAGGCAATAAATGAAATGGAAAATAAAACTAAAACCCACCCACCACAGTCTCACAAAACCCTGTTGGAAACACTGAATGTATCTGTCATTATCCCTATATTGAGTATGACAAACACACTTCTTTTTCAATGCATGACTCTTTTGATTGGCTTTGGGAATTTAACATATTCTTTTCTATATGATTCTTGATGATTCATTCTTTCTAACCTCCCATCTTACTTACCTCTGGTATCCTCACTGCACTGACACTGGGCCCTGTAATCAGCTGGGTTGAGAAGCACACTTTTAAAACTCAACGAATGCTGGTGACTAACCATTAGGGGTGGGCATCGACGATCGATAATTGATCGATAAGGATCTTGGTCCATCACAAAATAAAACATTTGGTCGATCACAAAAAAAAACAAAAAAAAAAATTTGTGATCGACCAAATGTTTTATTTTGTGATGGACCAAGATCCTTATCGATCAATTATCGATCGTCGATGCCCACCCCTACTAACCATGCAGTTCTAACAGAAAGTAAACATGACATTTTAAAGCCATACAGTTGTAGTCACTCATGAGACAACTCTCTATTCACTGTCAGGCTTGTCAGAAAAAAAAAAACATTCAAATATATTGAAATGTGTATTCAGATATGGGTGTGTTTGACTTCCAGGTGAAGACTGAGCCCCAGACATCGCCCAGCGTGTCTGAACTAAGCCCCAGGTCAGGGAAGAAGGGCTGTCCCTACCAGGTAACATCCCATTAGTATTTAATATTTCATCATATTTATATTTATATATTCAGTCTCTGTAACCAGCAGTCGGTCTTGTTCGTATTACATTTTGGCTGCATTCAATTTCCAGTTGTAGTTGTGAAGTCGGCACGCTTACCTGTTAAAAGATAACATGCTGTATCTCTAGCTTGCCCTAAGATTTCAGTATGCATTTGTGTGTCATGGTGTGTGTGTGTGTGTGTGTGTGTGTGTGTGTGTGTGTGCGTGCGCGTGCGTACATGATCCATGTGATCAACTTTATCTCCATGACAATGATCCCTATGACCATGACAACCACCTCCCCTGTGACCATGACAACCGTCTATTCCCCTGTGACCATGACAACCGTCTCCCTGCAGGACAGGAAGGGCTTCCTGGTGGGGGAGCTGGTGCTGGGCAAGATCAAGGGCTTCTCCTGGTGGCCCGGGCTGGTACTGACCTGGAAGGCCAAGACCCCCACCCCGGGGATGAGGAAGGTGGAGTGGTTCGGAGACGGCATGTTCTCAGAGGTGAGGACCTCCTTCTGTCTTTTTTTTGGGTTATTTTTTTCTTTTTGAGTGGGCCAGTCCCAGTCATATGTTTCCATTTTATTGGATAGAGAGATAGTGAAGACAGACAGGAAAGTAAGGAGAAGAAGGGAGAGAGGGCATGTCAGCAGGGCATGGGCCGGATTTCAACCCATGCCGACATGGGTGTATGTGTGCACTGTAGACCGCGGTGCTAGACCACTGGACCACCCCAGGCCACGGGAATTCTTTCTTTCTTTCTTTCTTTCTTTCTTTTTTATTCTCCATTTGGATTTTGGGTTTTCTTTTTTTGGGGGGGGGTTAGAAGTACACTCTACAGGGTGGTGTAGTGGCATAGCACACTAATATGCATACTGCATAATTGCAAGGTCCCTGGTTCGATTCCCGCCGTCGACATGTCCTGCATGTCACCCCAACAATTGAGCTGAAGTCTTAATTGTTCCTTTGTTTTGTGTTTTGTGTTGCAGATCTACACAGAGAGACTGATGCCCTTTGCATCTTTCTCCAAATGCTTTTGCAACAACTCATATCAAAGCTTGCCCACCTACCAAGACGCCATCTACCAGTGCCTTGAGGTAAGGCTGGACCAGGAAATATCCTCCGGTCAGGATGTTATACAGACTGCACTTATACTGCACGCCATTGGTGCGTGAATGTGTGTGTGAATGGGTAAATGAGAGGCCGTTGTAAAGTGCTTTGGAATAAGGTGCTATAAGTGCAGTCCATATCATACTGTTCTATTCAAAGCTGCTTTCACATTACACCCTATTACACCCTTCATTCTCCACAAAGGCCCTGGATCTAAGGCTTTCATATCGAAACATTTGACACATTGCTAGTCAACTAACACAGCTTGTTTTGTGAGCCTGCTAACAATTAGGGCTGCCACGATTAGTCGACTAGTCGCGACGACGTCGATTACCAAAATCGTCGCAGACATATTTGGTAATCGACGTCGTCGCATGTTTTTTTGGAGCTGAAATAAGATAAGCATTAGTTTTTCTTCCCTGAAGCTGCCACTGGCTAGCGTCTCCCAGTGTCTTTGATGTACATGCGCAGTGTCGGTCATCCGGGGCACACGTGACATCTCCGGAAAAACAAACAGAGAGAAATGTCTTCCCGTCCTCGTACGTCTAAAGTGTGGGAGCATTTCAACCACAACGTTGAAAAAAAGAATGTAAAATATACAATTTGCAAAGCTGAACTCGCTTATCATGGCAGCACGTCTATGATGCGCGAGCATCTAAAAAGGAAGCACGTTGTGGCAGATGACGAGGAAGACGATGGCTCGTCTCGGTAAGCTAGTTAGCTTGTTATTGGCTAACGATATCGTTACGTTAAAAGCCTTCTTACATTATTTTACGTTATGTGCTGTAACATTGTCATCAAAGTGATACTTATCAAATAGCTAAAAATGTTGTCTTAACGTTACAGTGCTTAGAAGGCGCGTTCTACTATGGAAAGCAAAACTTTTGTACTCTGTACAAGTATTTATTTTTGTTTTTGTATTCTTTTGGTTGCCTAGTGCCTAGCCTACCTCATTTTACTCAGCAGTTTGCACCCTCTACTACTCTTTACATTACATTACATGCAAGTGATGCCAGAAATAAATATCTGTTTTTGAGTGAACAATCATTTTAATTGTCTTTATTTTTAGTTAGCACATGCCTACAACAACAACTAACAACTTCAAGCTAAATTTAGAAGCTGATTTAGAAGATGATAGCTAAATAAGAGCGATTGAGTAATTGTGCGATAAGCTGTAATTTATGATCCGATTAGTCGACTAATCGTTAAAATAATCGGTGACTAGTCGACTATGAAAATAATCGTTTGTGGCAGCCCTAAACAATGTAAAGTCGTGTTATAGTTAACTAGGTAACAGTGGGGATTACTCACCCAATCCATTGCGTTGCAGTTTGTTGGCTTGACTAGTGAGTGTTTTTGTGATTTTCAACAACGTTGAAATGGATTTCCATGTTTCAAAATAAAAGTCTGAACATTTTGATTGGTTGCCGACTTGCGGCCCAAATGACCAGACGGTGTCACATTTGGTGTGTGTGTGTAGTAGTCGTGTGTGTGTGTGTGTGTGTGTATAGTAGTCATGTGTGTGTGTGTGTGTGTAGTTGGCAGGTGAGCGGTGTGTGTAGTAGTCGTGTGTGTGTGTGTGTGTGTGTGTGTGTGTGTGGTTGGCAGGTGTGTGTTTGGTAGTCATGTGTGTGTGTGTGTGTGTAGTTGACAGGTGTGTGTTTGGTAGTCGTGTGTGTGTGTGTGTGTGTGTGTAGTTGGCAGGTGAGTGGTGTGTGTAGTAGTCGTGTGTGTGTGTGTGTGTATAGTAGTCACGTGTGTTTGTGTGTGTAGTTGGCAGGTGAGTGATGTGTGTAGTAGTCATGTGTGTGTGTGTGTGTGTGTGTGTGTAGTTGGCAGGTGAGTGGTGTGTGTAGTAGTCATGTGTGTGTGTGTGTGTATAGTAGTCACGTGTGTGTGTCTGTGTGTGTGTGTGTAGTTGGCAGGTCAGCGGTGTGAGAAGTCGTTCGCGGCGGCGTCGGGCAACAAGGAGGAGGAGCTGAAGCTGATGTTGGACTGGGCCCACGGGGGCTTCCTGCCCACCGGGCCTGACGGCTTCACACCCCCCGACAGTACGTACGGCTCCACCCCCAACACACTCAGAACACAGTCCCAACACACTCAGAACACAGTCCCAACACAACCCCAACACACTCAGAACACAGTCCCAACACACCCCCAACACACTCAGAACACACTCAGAACACAAACACAGTTAACAAACTAACATAAACCAACAGGAACGAACACACACCCTTAACCACACTACCAAGCTGAACCAAGCTGAGCTGTACTGGGCTGTCTTGGTTACGCATCCACCATAGTTACTGAAACTGTGCTGGACAGGGACAACGGTGAAAACGGAGAAATAGTTGGCCCTTTAGTGTGTAAAGCCCCTAACATTGACAGTTAACGCTAACAAACACCACAACAGACCACATTTATATTGGCATTTACATTTTTGCCGTTTAGCAGACGCCTTTATCCAAAGCGACTTACACCAGTCATCTATCCAACAGTAAAATAGCCACATAATCCAAAGATACAAAGATCCGAATCCAAAGTCATAGCCACCAAATCCACGTTATGATAAATAAATGAGAGAATGATATGAATAATAATGGTTACTGTAGCATTGTGATTATTGTGAAGATCTGCAAATGTACTACTACTGTATACCCAATACCCATCTCTCCACTGATGTTTTTATAGTCCGTGATGTTACTATGATCTCACCGTTCTGCTTGGTTTTGTGTCTCAGGCTCCGCCAGTATAAAAGGAGACACGTCAGACTCCGCTCTGTCAGACTACCAGCCGCCGCCCAAGAAGAGATACACACCGAAGAGTAGAGCGTCGCTTACCATCCCGTCCTACAGCAGAGGTACGTCCTTACCATCCCGTCCTACAGCAGAGGTACGTCCTTACCATCCCGTCCTACAGCAGAGGTACGTCCTTACCATCCCGTCCTACAGCAGAGGTACGTCCTTACCATCCCGTCCTACAGCAGAGGTACGTCCTTACCATCCCGTCCTACAGCAGAGGTACGTCCTTACCATCCCGTCCTACAGCAGAGGTACGTCCTTACCATCCCGTCCTACAGCAGAGGTACGTCCTTACCATCCCGTCCTACAGCAGAGGTACGTCCTTACCATCCCGTCCTACAGCAGAGGTACGTCCTGACCGTCCCGTCCTACAGCAGAGGTACGTCCTTACCATCCCGTCCTACAGCAGAGGTACGTCCTTACCGTCCCGTCCTACAGCAGAGGTACGTCCTTACCATCCCGTCCTACAGCAGAGGTACGTCCTTACCATCCCGTCCTACAGCAGAGGTACGTCCTTACCATCCCGTCCTACAGCAGAGGTACGTCCTTACCATCCCGTCCTACAGCAGAGGTACGTCCTTACCATCCCGTCCTACAGCAGAGGTACGTCCTTACCATCCCGTCCTACAGCAGAGGTACGTCCTTACCATCCCGTCCTACAGCAGAGGTACGTCCTTACCATCCCGTCCTACAGCAGAGGTACGTCCTTACCATCCCGTCCTACAGCAGAGGTACGTCCTTACCATCCCGTCCTACAGCAGAGGTACGTCCTTACCATCCCGTCCTACAGCAGAGGTACGTCCTTACCATCCCGTCCTACAGCAGAGGTACGTCCTTACCATCCCGTCCTACAGCAGAGGTACGTCCTGGGGGCCTCGGTTGGGACCGTATACGTGACAGCAGCTGGTGAACGCGGGAACAAGTCGTCAACCAATCAAAATCTTCGGACTTTTATTCAGAACATTTTTAATAAATGTCACCGTTGTTGAAAGTCAACGACACACTCGCTAGTCAAGCCAAAATATTACAATGCAATGGATTCATTTCTCTGCCGACTGGGTTATTAAGTTCTACACACCTTTCATATAAACAAAATAACTGCAATCACGGACATTCATCTTAAAGCTTTGGGTGTTTTTTTAATTGCATTTCTTATTGGTGTCCACAGAGGGGATGGTTCAAGAGATTCATGCGAAAAAGAAGAAGATTACAGGTATGTTGTTATTTTTAAATAGACTTATTGTGCCAAATAATACCAAACATTTAGGCTGCTATCAAAACCAATGGGAACTAAACTAACTACGGTAACTAATTTGACTGATATGTATTCTTATATTATCTTAGATTTCTGTTTAGCCTGTGGCACCTCGGAAATCGAGACCTGTCATCCACTGTTTGAAGGAAGTCTTTGCCTGAAGTGCAAGGTAAGCTAATTTTGTTATTATTATTATCATTAGTAGTAGTAGTATTACTATATATAATCTTCGCTTTGTTACTCCTTATCCTTCCCATAATTGCTTGCGAGTTATCAGACAACTCAGTGTAGATGGAGTTGCGCTATCTGTCGTAAGACAGTGGGTAGTGCCTTTATTTCTTAGAGTCTATCATCTAAATGGACCTGGGGTGATAGGGCCTTTTCAGCCGCAGCCCCGTCCCTCTGGAACGCCCTCCCCAACCACATCATTCAAACAGGCCCTCAAAACTCACCTCTTCAAGCTTGCCTTCACTAGATATCCCTCTCCCCCTTCTCCCCCTCCCATGTGTCCCCAGCACTACCTTAATTATACTTTCTTAACATTTTTCTTTTCTTTTCACTTTGTAAAGCGTCTTTGAGTTACTAGAAAAGCGTTATATAAATCGGATATATTATTGTTATTGTTATTGTTATTGTTATTGTTATTATTATTATTATTATTAAATGACCGTTCTCACCTGCTGTTTCAAAGCTAACACTGTTTAACTTGCAGGCGAACTTTATTGAGACTCTGTACCGCTACGACAAGGATGGCTACCAGTCCTACTGCACGGTGTGCTGCCATGGCGAGGAGATCGTCCTGTGTGGCAACGACAGTTGTAATAGGTAAGCTCCTCTGAAGACAAAGCTTTTATCACTTTCCTCTCAGGTGTTTCTGTAAAGACTGTCTCTTTCTTCCTCCTCCTCCTCCTCCTCCTACCTCCTATTATGCATTTCTTCAATATATAGAACATCTCTGACCACAGTATAACCTCTTTCCAGGGTTCCCGCGCTGATCTTAAAAAGCCTTCAAGTAGGGCTGGGTATCGCCACTGATTTCCCAAAACGATTCGATTCCGATTCACAGCTCCCGATTCGATTCGATTCCGATTCGATTTAGTTACAATATCAATTTTCCTTGAATATGAAGAGATTCTCAGAACTAATGCTATAAATGGTTCAAGGAACCCTATAACATGTAGCATTGTTAAACATATCAATGTTTACATTAAGAATTGACTCCAAAGCAGTTACGTGAATGTACTTCTTATTGGAACATAAATGAACATCATTGACCAACATTTTGCTAAATCAGACACTACAAAAAGTGCTTTTTAACGTGCTTTACTGCAGCCAGTGTAAATAAAGGGGCTACAAACATAGCCTATCGGTAAACAAGACATCACATATCCCTCAGGACTGTCTCAAATAGCTTATTTGCATAATATATATATATATATACAAAATAAAAATGTGCAAAACTCAAACGAAAATAGTGCAATAGATGAGGGTATTTTGGGGAACAAAAAAACACATTGTAAACCATAATGTCCATGAAACTAAAGCCCTTCATTACTGCTTTTTCACTTTTTGGAGATTGGAAGATTTTATTCAGGAATAAACATAATTGGAAAATCAATGATTATTAAAATATTGTAGTATACAGTAACAATAAGTTAGTGGAAACACCACAAATCTACGGAACCACTTATTGAGGCATCACCCTGACGTGAAACATGGAAAAGAGGATCCGAAACAAGCCTCGCTGATAAAGTGGCAAGTGATTGTCAGGTACGAGTCCATTGCCCTGGATGTCCAGCTGTCACACGTTATGGCAACTCTCTCTGCTGGCTGGAGTGAAGTTGCGATGTCACGTTTCACCTGCGCGGACATGTCTGGGACTATCACTTCACTCAACTGTTTGCGTGTCGGTAACACGTAGCTTGGTTCTAGTACACTGACGACGCTGTAGTAATTTGTTGGGCACGCGGAGAATTTGATTGTAATTTGCAACCAAACGTCTTTATCAGCAAGGCTTGTTTCGGATCCGCTTTTCCATGTTTCACGTCAGGGTGATGCCTCAATAAGTGGTTCCGTAGATTTGTGGTGTTTCCACTAAATTTAACCTCCACTGCGCACAGCTTCAGTGGTGCAAACAGCAAAAGCTGTTTTTACCTCAAAATAGGTGACCTACATGAATCATGCAGATCTGCAAAAAAAATATTGGTGGGGAGGGGGGGGGTCTACATCTCATCTCATCCAAGTCACATGATGCCCAAGCTAACATCTTCCTGTCTGCTAAACTCTGCTGCAGTTGAAATAAAACGTCTTAAAAAGGTCTTAAGATCGAAGTAGAAACATAAGTAATAAAATAAAATAACATAGAAGTTATTTCTATGTTGCGATAACTTCTCAACAGGATTTTACAGGGTTCGTTCAAACTATCGTAATTCTTGAACTATATGTGCAATCGAAAAAAATCCAACAGTTTCTGAAAGCACAGAAGTTGCACTCTCTAGCCATTTAGGGTTATTACAGTAGTTCGCCAAAAAAACAAATGCACTGACCTCAAAGTGTCATGGAGTGATTTGAAGAGAAGCGGTATTTTAGCGGTGTTTTATACTTTAGTGAGTTTCTGTACATATATGTTTGTGATTGTGAAATGTCACAAAGACCATCTAGGCTATGGTAACCAATCCACCTAAAAGTTTCATCGATGACGACGATGTACAGTAAGTGACGAACTACTGATTTCTTCTTCTGAACCAGGGTATGGAGGTTATTTCTAGTGAATTTACCTGATAGAACATCGACATGCTAGAAACACATAACTACACATAATTAGATGATCATTATAAGTATTTAGTGATCGTTAAACTGTTGTTTATTATATCGAGTGGGTATTTTATAACTTCAAGTTTCGTGTCATGAAAAAAATGTCGGCGAGTGGTTTGCCCTAGGCTGCGTTCGTAAATTCGCTCTGGAAATCTGATCAGCAGTCATGGAATGCCTCTTGTCCAATCAAATTACTTGGTCCCTTTATGACGTTGAGCCCAGTGCGCAGAGCGAATTTACGAACGCTGCCCGAGACTGTCTCGCGTCCCCCTTTACCTCGCTTTTACCCTGCTGCTACGCTGCTTCTATAACATCAGGATCAGACACAGGGCGAGACTTTCAAAATAAACCTTTTTAATGGCTTCTGTGTGCTTTAGACTTGCGTAGAATCGATTTTATTTTAATTTTAAAAATCAGACCGGAAAATGTATTATTGTCACCAGACCCACTGCGTGGGAATATGACGCGTGCGGATGAGAGACAACATATAAAACAAAACTTATCGCACACTTATTGCTCGTGTGACATTGGTTAAGCTGCGCCCAAAACCCCGATATTTTGCCAAGTGAAATGATAAGACAAGAGGCCACAATACGATAATCGCCGTAGGAGGCGATTCGACTGTAGGCATGTGAAGTTAGAATTTCTTCAAACTTGCAGTGGTAGCAACGGTGTGTGTGGTTTAGTAAATATAGTGTGTGTGTGTGTGTGTGTGTGTGTGGACCTCCTGTGAGAGGTGTGTGTGTGCCATATCTCAGTATGTAGGCTAGGCAGTGTAAGTGAGTGTAAGTAAGTGTGTGAGTTTATTCTGTTATTTATGCTATTATATCTAGTAATGTGTTGAGAAGCAGTGGAAATGAATCAAGAAATTTATAGAGTAGGCTAACTTACATTATCATTGTTCTATATGCAACAGAACAGATCACCCAGCATTGCTAATGAAAAGAATCAACGAATGTGAGTCTAATACCAATACTTGCTCAATAGGTCTTAAAATCTATTAAAAGTGGTCTTATAAAGGTCTTAAATGTAACTTGTTGAAACCTGCAGGAACCTGCATAATTATTTTGAGAACAGGTTGCTTACATTAATTATGCGGGTGTTAAGGTCAGGGCCATCGCTACTTACATGCGCATCATTGTTAGACTGTTAATGATCGAGCTAACCATCTACGGGCAAAAAAAAAGTGTCACCTTTTTGGACCATCGCCAGTTTGCACCCCTGCAGCTTGCATATGGCTTTGCTTTTGTCACATCTGCCTTTAAGCCTGGTCGTTGCGCAGTGGCGGGCGGTGCATTTCACACCTAGGCCTTCAGTGATGTCCGACACATTCCTACCTGAATTATTCTACCTCTTAATACCATCGTTATGACGCCATGGCTCTAGAAACTAGACAGAAACACAGTATAACCGGGCGTTGCATCACCTTAACATAGTCAGACAAGTACAACAGAGTTATATTAATATTTCCGAAGCATTTTTAATCAATAAATCCGCATTTACAATGAAGAGTGTTAAACTAACATCTTTAAGATCGCTACATTACCCACGTCTGTCGTCTCGTCCACCATAATAGCGACAAAGGGTGCCTTTTTAATCTCCATTTTGATCTCTTCTCCCATCACTTCAGCAATAGCAAAAATCAGGTCGTTTTGTATTTTGCCTGACGTCCCAGTAAACACTTTGTTTGTGGACAGGTGGTAATGTAAATCTGGGTTCTTTTCAGCCAGAAAAGAAAGAAGCTCAACGTAGTTTCCTGTTTGTGGACTCTGCGCTTTTATCGTGTCCCCTAAATGAAAGTTTATTGTTTACCCAAAAACAGGACACAATCGATCAGTATTATCGATCAGTCAACGGAGCTCCGTTTCCCTGCGCACTTTCAAAAGTTTCACATCTACCGGCATAGTTACGCATCTCAATAGTGAATATCAATAGTGCGTATCAATAGTGCGTATCCAATCAAAAGACGTGCTGGGTGCTGACATCATTGAGCCTTACAGCAGGCGCCGTTGTTGCTTTTGCTCGCATCTACGTAGGTTTACTAGGTACGCCACAGGTTTTCTCGTTCCAACGTTAAGTTACAGGTCGGATTCGCGGCACCGTTTAACGTGCAGGCGGGCAGATTTTGGAGCCCCCTAGCAACACATTTTGATTGGATAAAAGCTCTAACATAAAGGCCAGCCCTCCAAATCTCAATCGGAGACTGGAAGCAGCGCAACCAAGAGGAAAGCTATGAAATGAAGAGAATAGATTATGGGGAATCATTAATACATATTTGTGGAAAAAATATATTAAAATAAAATGTATATTCTGATGATGTTTAGGCCAGCAGAGAAGGCCTTGCTGGCCCTGACGGCACACCACTGTCGTTGCATGAGATATGATAAATTCTTGTAGCGCGAGATCTGGCCACGAGATCTCGTTGCGGGTTGAAGCTGCAAGCAATAAAATAAAATAAAAATGAAAGATCGATATCGGGATTTATGAATCGATAATCGCTCATTCAATGAAGATCGATTCAGAATCGGGAAATCGATTTTTTGAACCCAGCCCTACCTTCAAGTCTAAAATCCAGCAATCCGATTTACAAGGCCTAAAAAGGTCTTACATTTCAGTTATTCTGTCTAAAAATTAGGTGCTAGGTCTTAAAAATGAGATCCTGCAAGGAAATCAGTCCGACCACATCTATTTACGTGGAAATTAATCAAGCTGGAACCAAAAAAATATAACTTCTTACTCAAGGGCACACTATTGGTGGTGTTCCCAGGGGGGATTTTAACTCATGACCTTCTGATCATCAGTGCAACTCACTATCCACTAGGCCACCACTACCCCTTATCTCTCCTCCTCCTCCATCAGGTGTTTCTGTAAAGACTGTCTCTCTCTCTCCTCCTCCTCCTCCTCCCTGTCAGGTGTTTCTGTAAAGACTGTCTCTCTCTCCTCCTCCTCCTCCCTGTCAGGTGTTTCTGTAAAGACTGTCTCTGTCCTTCTCTCCTCCTCTCTCCTTCCTCTAGGTGTTTCTGTAAAGACTGTCTCTCTCTCTCCTCCTCCTCCTCCTCCCTGTCAGGTGTTTCTGTAAAGACTGTCTCTCTCTCCTCCTCCTCCTCCCTGTCAGGTGTTTCTGTAAAGACTGTCTCTGTCCTTCTCTCCTCCTCTCTCCTTCCTCTAGGTGTTTCTGTAAAGACTGTCTCTCTCTCTCTCCTCCTCCTCCTCCCTGTCAGGTGTTTCTGTAAAGACTGTCTCTGTCCTTCTCTCCTCCTCTCTCCTTCCTCTAGGTGTTTCTGTGAAGACTGTCTGAACATCCTGGTGAGCCCCGGGACCTTCGACCGTCTGAAGGTGGTGGAACCCTGGAGCTGCTTCATATGCCTCCCCTCACAGAGCAGCGGGACTCTGAAGCTCAGGCTGGACTGGAGCGTGCGCGTGCAGGAGCTGTTCGTCAACAACAGCGCCCTCGCATTTGTACGTCACACACACACACACACACACACACACACACACACACTACTGGCTTCTTGGGGGTGGTGTAGTCTACTTGTGGTTTGTATTGGGTAGAGACAGTGGAGAGAGACAGGAACATAAGGAGGAGGGAGGGTATGTCCAGCCGGGCATGGGTCGGATTCGAACCCATGCCGACATGGGTAAGTGTGTGCACTGTAATAATACTACTACTACTACTACTAATAATAATAATAATAATAATAAGCTTTATTCATATAGCACCTTTCATACATAAGAATGCAGCTCAAAGTGCTGTACAGTACAGCAAAAAAACTAAAAACAAAAACAGCTAAGACACCAAAGGGCCTGTAGGCTGTGGTACGAGACCACTGGACCAACCCAGACCAGCGACTGGCTCCTTTCAATAATAATAATAATAATAATAATAACTTTAATTTCTATAGCGCCTTTCAAACAACCCAAGGACGCTTTACAATTCTAAGATGGTCAGACAGACCAAACAGAAAACAAACAAAGCAAAACTGAAACATTGACTAGGGGCCAAAGGCCTTGGTGAACAGATGGGTTTTCAGGGCTAATTTGAAGGAGTCCAGGGTGGGGGCGTTGCGGATCACTATCAGTCAAACATTATGAGACTTGTTGATATACATTATTGGTAATGAGCCTGTTGATATACATTATTGATATGGTGTTCTTAAGAACGTAATCGTGGTTGATTTCTGATTTGTGACACAATGTTCTAATGCTTTGGTCCTCATGTCGGGATCCGATGTAATGATCTGACTTTTCTTTCGAAAAATGTGAATCCATTTCCGTGTTGTTGAAAATCAACGACACATCGCTAGTCAACTAACACAGCTTGTTTTGTGAGTCTGCTAACAATGTAAAGTAGTGTTGTAGTTAACTAGTTTGTGTTGTGATTCTCAACAACGTTGAAACGTAGTTCTGTGTTTCAAAAGAAAAGTCTGAACATTTTGATTGGTTGCCGACATGAGGACCAAATGATCAGACTGTCACTTTTATTTGTCTGCTGCTTGTTTGGTTAGTAAAGCATTTAGCTTTGGGTAGTAGGTTGACCCACATTGATTGACCTGATCAGTAACTTCATTGGTTGTTTTTCCAACACAGGAACCCCACAGGGTCTACCCCTCCATCGCCGCCCATCTACGCAGACCAATCAAAGTGCTGTCTCTGTTTGACGGGATCGCTACAGGTGGGTCTCACTCTCAGTGCAGGAGGTTGTTTCTTAAGCCTGGTACACACATAAAGATTTTCTAAATCATTTTCCGAGCAGATTGTCAGGAGAAATTGACTGTTAACACACCGCACACCACAGGATAATCTTGTAGGATAATCTTTAGAGCCATCCGATAATCGGGCGTTTGCTGTCCTTGGTCGGAAGGGGGGAAATCGTGCCAAAATCAGCCAGATTATCTTTATGTGTGTACCAGGCCTTAGTTTCAAGTTGTATTATTGTTTACATTACACAAGTGTAAGAGAGTAAAACTCTTAAGGGCTCTGCACACAGCGTGCGATTTCTGTTGCGCGTCAACATTCCATTTTGAAGTTTGAATGGAAGTCTATGAGAACATCGCATCTCAACACACACGGCCCCGATTTTAATCGCACGGCGAAAATTCGATTCCATTCATTTTGAATGGGAAAAAGCACAAATTTGACAGTGCGACAAAACTCGCACGCCGTGTGCTTTGTCCCATTCAAAATGAATGGAATCGAATGTTCGCCGTGCGATTAAAATCGGGGCCGTGTGTGTTGAAATGCGATGTTCTCATAGACTTCCATTCAAACTTCAAAATGGAATGTTGACGCGCAACAGAAATCGCACGCTGTGTGCAGAGCCCTTTAGGCTTCGGTTCCTGACATTGCAGCACAAGACAATAAGGCAATAGGCAAAGATAAGTCAAGATAAAAAAGTGACAAAAGTACAGGACATAAGTGACAAATAAGACAGGATACAATGGCAGTACAAATAGTAACATAAAATGATGGTTGTTGGTTGTTGATGAGAGTGGGGGGCGGCTGTGGCGCAGGAGGTAGAGCCGCCGTCTAACGATCTCAAGGTTGGCAGATCGGCAGTTCGAGCCCCGGCTGGCCACATGTCGAGGTGTCCTTGGGCAAGACACTGAACCCCAAATTGCTCCCATTGAGCGGGCCGGCGACTTGCATGGTAGCTTGGCCGCCATTGGTGTGAATGGGTGTGAATGGGTGAATGAGAGGCCGTTGTAAAGCGCTTTGGATAAAGGCGCTATATAAGTGCAGTCCATTTACCATTTACTGTGTTGTCCTGACAGGATACCTGGTCCTGAAAGACCTGGGCTTCAAGATCCAACAGTACATCGCCTCAGAGATCTGCGACGACTCCATCCGCGTGGGCATGATCAAGCACGAGGGTCACATCGAACATGTCAACGACGTACGCACCATCACCAGGAAACACGTGAGGACAGCATACACAGACTCATGTTCATATTCATATTCAAACACATTGCAACACACGTCCATAGCTATTTTTCTCACTTATGTATTGGTAAGTCTACCAATCATTCACCTATAGTTTAGATTGAAGACCCATCATCTCTTCAGGCTACATCTTAACTGTCCCTCCTAAAGACCTCCCCAGTACCATCCTGTACAGTTTCTCTACTGTCATTTTTAAAATTAAAATAATAATAATATGAATAATAATTCTTCTTTCTTGTAGCATTGTGCCAATGGTCAATAGATTTCATTTTCTTACGATGACTGAGGGATAGATTATTCACTTATTTTGTTGTAAGTCACTTTGGATGTAAATCTAAACTGTTGCCCCATTTACACACACATTTCCCAGTAATTGACCAGTAATTGACCAGTGCTGTTGTCTGTGTGTGTTCAGCTTGCTGAATGGGGTCCCTTCGACCTCCTGATTGGTGGAAGCCCCTGCAACGACCTGGCCATGGTCAACCCTGCTCGTAAGGGCCTCTTTGGTAAGGACCCTCCCCCCCACTGCAACACCACTAGTGTGCTACATGCACATTTACACAATTTAGCCGACACTTAATAGTCATTTAGGGCTAAGTGCCTTACTCAAGGGCGCACTAATGGTGTTCCTGATACTACATGAACATACTTTAGAGTGCAGCTGACAGTTTCTCTGACATTTCTACATATTTAGACAGAAGTGTAATTACTGACCCTAACCAACACCACCCAGCCAGGCAGCCATTACAGTGCCATGGCAACCATGGAATCCCTGGAATCAGTACTGTACACAGGGTTGCCAGATGGGGCGGGTTACCTCAGAATGTCGTCTAAATGTCGTCCTTATTGCCTTATATCGCCAAAATTCCGTATGCTGTTTTATTTTGTTTGTTTGTTTTTTGTTCGCTAGTTTGTAAGTTAGACTACAGATGACTCCTCACTTTAGACCTACTGTGTATGTGTGTTTAATCAAGCTACCCTGCTGTGGGACAAATGCCTTTTAGGGCTTTTGTCAACTAAAATATCTAGCTTCAAACATTTAAACATTTATTTTATTTAATCAATTATTATTAATTCATCCACACGTCCTCTACATGCTAACCTCTCACTCCCATGCCTGTACGTTTGTCTGTCTGTCTTGTCTCTCCACCTGGACCTGTTTGTCTGTCTGTCCGTCCGTCTGTCTGTCTTGTCTCTGGACCTGTCTGTCTGTCTGTCTTGTCTCTCCACCTGGGTCTGTCGGTCCGTCCGTCCGTCCGTCTGTCTGTCTGTTGTCTCCAGAGGGCACAGGCCGGCTGTTCTTCGAGTACTACAGGATGCTGACCATGATGAGGCCGCGGGACGACGACAGCCGGCCGTTCTTCTGGCTGTTTGAGAACGTGGTCTCCATGAACGCCACCGACAAGGCCGACATCTGCCGCTTTTTGGAGGTGAAGATGGAGGCGTTATAATGAACCACTTCTATGTAGCCCGCTCTCTCTCTCTGTCTCTCTCTCTCTGTCTCTCTAACTCTCTGTCTCTGTCTCTCTCTCTCTCTCTAACTCTCTGTCTGTCTCTCTAACTCTCTGTCTCTGTCTCTGTCTCTCTCTCTAACTCTCTGTCTCTCTCTCTCTCTCTCTCTCTCTACCTCTCTGTCCCTGTCTCTATAATCAGACTTCTCTGTCTCTCTCTCTACCACTCTGTCTCTCTCTCTCTCTACCTTTCTTTGTCTCTCTTTCTCTTTACCTCTCTCTCTCTCTAACTCTCTGTCTCTCTCTCTCTCTGTCTCTCTCTCTCTAACTCTCTGTCTCTGTCTCTGTCTCTGTCTCTCTCTCTCTCTCTCTCTCTCTCTCTCTCTCTCTCTACCTCTCTGTCCCTGTCTCTATAATCAGACTTCTCTGTCTCTCTCTCTACCACTCTGTCTCTCTCTCTCTACCTTTCTTTGTCTCTCTTTCTCTTTACCTCTCTCTCTCTCTCTTTACCTCTCTCTCTACCTCTCTCTCTCTACCTCTCTCTCTCTCACTCTTCCTCTCTGTCTCTCTCTATCTCTCTCTAACTCTCAGTCTCTCTACCTCTCTCTACCTCTCTCTCTCTCTCTCTCTACCTCCCTGTGTCTCTCTACCTCTCTGTCTCTCTCTCTACCTCTCTCTCTACCCCTCTCTCTCTCTCTGTCTCTCTTTACCTCTGTCTATCTCTACATCTCTCTGTCTCTCTCTCTCTCTACCTCTCTGTCTCTCTCTCTCTCACCTCTCTCTGTCTCTCTACCTCTCTGTCTCTCCTCTCTCTCACCTCTCTCTCAGGATGTCAGTACATTTGGTTTTTGAGGGTTGTTGTTTAGTTGTGTTATGGTTGCTGACTGGGTGTCTCTCCTGCAGTGCAACCCCATCCTAATCGACGCAGTGAAAGTGAGTCCTGCTCACAGAGCTCGCTACTACTGGGGCAACCTGCCCGGAATGAACAGGTACACACATACACACATACACTAACACACTAACACAAATACACTAACACACAAACACACAGACACAGATAAACTGACGCACAAACACAAATACACTAACACACAAACACTAACACACAGACGCATATACAGTACAGGCCAAAAGTTTGGACACACCTTCTCATTCAATGCGTTTCCTTTATTTTCATGACTATTTGGTACATTGTAGATTCTCACTGAAGGCATCAAAACTATGAATGAACACATAGGAATTATGTATTTAACAATAAAGTGTGAAATAACTCTAAATATGTCTTATATTTTAGATTCCTCAAAGTAGCCACCCTTTGCTTTTTTGTTGTTAATAAAATATATAATAATAATATTAAATATAATATGTGTTAATAATAATGTTATTATATTATATATATATTATATAATATATTATTATTATATATTTTATTAACAACAAAAATATATTTTATTAACAACAAAAAAGCAAAGGGTGGCTACTTTGAGGAATCTAAAACATAAGACATTTAAAATATAAGACATTTCACACTTTTTTGTTAAGTACATCATTCAACATGTGTTCATTCATAGTTTTGATGCCTTCAGTGAGGATCTACAATGTTGTAAATAGTCATGAAAATAAAGGAAACGCATTGAATGAGAAGCTGTGTCCAAACATTTGGTCTGTACTGTACACTAACACACAAATACACTAACACACAAACACAAATACACTAAGACACAGACACAAATACACTAAGACACAGACACAAATACACTGACACAAAAACACAAATACACTGACACACAGACATGTTCTTATACAACCAAGTATGACTACACACCCATTTAAATGTTTTTATACAACTTGTCATCGATCTTTTCTCACAAAAGTGCAGTACCATTGATATAAGACGATCTCAGTCTGCTCACTGTATGAACCTGTCCTCTCTCTCCTCAGACCTCTAGCGACCTCACTGTACCAACCTGTCCTCTCTCCCCTCAGGCCTCTAGCGACCTCACTGGAGGACAAAGTCAACCTGCAGGACTGCCTGGATGTTGGACGGACGGCCAAGTTCGACAAAGTGCGTACAATAACCACCAAGTCCAACTCCATCAGACAGGGGAAGATGGGGCCGCTGCCCGTCACAATGAACGGCAAGGAGGACTATCTCTGGTGCACCGAGATGGAGAGGTGAGCACTACGGCTTCACTTCAGCTTTTTTTATTTTGAAAGGGTTTTATTGGCATGGGAAACATACGTTTACATCGCCAAAGCAAGTGTGAAGAAGAAGATCATAATGTGACTGACTGTTTGGTCCCAGTCTGTCAGTATCATAATGTGACTGACTGTTTTTTTTTCCGCAGGATTTTCGGGTTTCCAGAACATTACACAGATGTCAACAACATGGGCCGGTCCCAGAGGCAGAAGGTGCTGGGCCGGTCCTGGAGCGTCGCCGTCATCCGCCACCTCTTCGCTCCGCTCAAGGACTACTACGAATGCCTGTGAATTAGTGCTGTCCCAAACGACTATTTTTCTAACGATTAATCTAGCGATTATTTTATCGATTATTCGATTAGTCTAACGACTAATTTATCGGTAAGTCTAACGATAATTTTTGTACTGTAAAAAAAACAAACAAAAAAATAATAACTTTTTTGTCTCCACCTCACTGCTATGTTTAGCCAACTTGAATGCCAACATGGCCATTTAGAAGTCTGTCCATCACCACAACACAGCTAGCTAACGTTACTCTCGCTGCTATGTTATGATTAGCTAAATTGATGCTAACGTAGCATGCGAGCTACGAGCTAGATAACGTACAGTAGGTGCTCGCACCACAATGACAATAGGCTACCGTAGCTAGCCAGCTACATAGCTAACGTTACTAACACCAGAAGACAAGACATACGAACTGTGGTGAGCTACATTGCTTGTGTAACATTAGCTAGTAGCTATCCATTTTCACTCATACACTTAATTGTCTCGCCTGGTAAAATAAAGGTAAAAAAAAAAAAAGTCATTTTTTTTATGTGCGACTAACCGACGCATATTACGCTAACCGATGTATTGACGTAGTCGGTGACGTCGACGACGTCGAATAATCGTAACAGCCCTACTGTGAATACTGATTCAAACGTATGAATTATGATTCAGGGGTGTGAATACTGATTCAGGGGTGTGAATAGTGACACGGGCTCCCTGTGTTTCTGTGTAACAGCAGCCAAACAAAAGCAGATCATGATGGAGAGAGGAAAGGGTTAAAGCAGTCACATAGTCCCTCCTTCCTGTTCAGTGAATGGAGCTACAGTGGACTCCACGAGAGGGGGAAAGAGGGAGACATTTTGTCTTCTTTTAGCTCTCTAACTCAGTAGAGAACAGTTTGGAATTGAAATAAAACCAATTACTATGGGTAAGTAAGCAGAAGGTTCTTGATTGGCCAAGTCAATCTTCAGATTACATCCAATTGAATGCATTTTTCCTGACGATAAGATTTTAGGCAAAAAGACCTCAAGACAAACAATAACTGAAGGTGGCTGCAGTACTGAAAAAACAAACGATTGAAAATTGAAGCTGAGAATCTCTGCTTTGACCCTGTAGTAATTGTTTCATTTCAAATGCAAACTCTATCGAGCTACAAGAAGACAACGTGCTTCCTCTTTCCAACCCTTATGGAGGGCGCTGTATACAGTGTTTATCAGACCGACCTCATAGAGTATGTTTGTATCACTGTTTTGCATGGATTTATAAATTTTCCCCAATGCACTGACACTTTTTGGTTCTCGGGTGAGTTTCCCGAAAGCTAAAGATGGCAAAAGATAGCCTTAGTATAGTAGTATGGTAAATATAGCCGTAGTATAGTAGTATAGTAAATATAGTCTTAGTATAGTAGTATAGTAAAGATAGTCTTAGTATAGTAGTATATTAAAGATAGTCGTAGTATAGTAAAGATAGTCTTAGTATAGTAGTATGGTAAATATAGCCGTAGTATAGTAAAGATAGTCTTATGCGGGGTACACACAAGGAGTTTTTGGCCGGTTTTGGCACGATTTTCGGATGTCTGAAAACGACAGAAAACGCCCGGTTATCAGATGGATCTTAAGCGGGGTACACACATACGGATTTTCTGCGATTTCAGCGATTTTCGGATGTCTGAAAACAACAGAAAACGCCCGGTTATCAGATGGATCTTAACATTTTCCTATAACAGAATCCTGGGGTGTGAGGTGTGTTAAGAGTCAATCTCTCCCGGCAACCTGCTCGGAAAATGGGCGTGGCCGGCAATCGCAAATGTGAAATGTGTTCAATACTTCCGACCAGAAATCATAGGGTTGCCAGATTGTTTGGTGGAATTAGCGGTTTTAGACTGTGGTTAGGGTGGAAAATGTCATTCCCATCTGGCAACCCTGCTCGCCAATCAAGAAGCGAGCTGACTTCGTCTTAATAATAATAACTTTATTTGTATAGCGCTTTTCCTGCAAACGTTGCGGCTCAAAGTGCTTTAATCATTATATAATCTTAATTTAATTATTTGGTCATTTAAAGGCAATATTAAAAGGATGGGTTCACGCGAGATTTCTGGCTTGGGGAACGAGACTCTAGACTAGAGAGTCTGGAATCTGTCGTTCCCCACGCCCATTTTCCGAGCAGGTTGAGAGTTGATTGACAATTGAAGAGAATTGACTCTTAACACACCTCACACCCCAGGATTTTGTTATAGGAAAATGTTAAGATCCATCTGATAACCGGGCGTTTTGTGTCGTTTTCAGACATCCGAAAATCGCTGAAATCGCAGAAAATCCGTATGTGTGTACCCCGCTCAAGGCTGTTCAATCCAAGATTTTGTTTCTTCATGTGTGGGGTCTGTCTCAGATAAGATTTCGGTTAAGATTTTGAAAATCCTTATGTGTGTACCCCGCTTTAGTATAGTAAAGATAGTCTTAGTATAGTAAAGATAGTCGTAGTATAGTAAAGATAGTCTTAGTATAGTACATATTAAAGATAGTCTTAGTACTCTGAGGCTTTCGAGAAACTCACCCCATAATGTTTGTCTGGAACAGTTTACGTTTGTTTATCACTTATTTGATGTTTGTTTAGTGGTCAATGATGATGATGATGATCAGCCTTCAAACCCTGCCCACTATCTACCTCAATAGTGATCTGTGATTGATCAAGAAATCTACCGAAACACAGTTTTATTTTTATTTTATTTAAGGAATGCTCATTACTAATTCTATAGAGCTATGAAATCATGTTTTTGTATTATTTTCTATATTGATATTGTCATCAGGGCTTGAATCTGAATCATTGAGTAATGTTCATTTCTAATTATGCTGCAAGCCTTTTAATGTTTTTTTTAAAAACTTTTTTACTGAGACAAATCTTTCAAGAGATGTCAAGATCCAGAAACTCATTCAAGCTATGGCAGAAAATGTGCCTTGATTTTATATAATACTTCATTTACTCTCTTAGTGGTGCTACCGTTTTTTAATCTGATTATTTTCAAAGAGGTGGTCTCAGGACTGTGGATATACATTTGGACTAACATGGCTTGTATCACCAGTTTTACAAATGTAGGCTTTAATGTCAGTAACATAGTATGTGCATGCTATAATTGAGTATATATTATGTACTCTTAGAAGAAAATGTTGTTGAAAGAGAGTGCCAGCAAAACTAACCCACAGTTACAAACCCAGGTACCATACATGTACATTTACATTTTTGGCATGTAGCAGACGCCTTTATCCAAAGCGACTTATGACATAGCGTCTCTCCTTGTCTGAATTGGTGACAATTATTCAAGCAGGTTTACGTAACGTTGTATTAACTTCAGTCATACCTTTGAATAATTGTCATTGGTGCTTCATGTTCGTGGGGGACAACATGTTTACTGGACTGTACTGTAAGACTCATGTCATTACAACTCCCCCTAGTTTTCATGTGTATGTGTGTCATAAGTTGCTGTGAACTTTACTAAGTGTATTCTATCATGTATTGTCATATTTCAAACCGGACATGATTGTCTCTCTTCCATTAGGTTGGTTGAGCCAGCTTTCATCAAAACTTGAATTGCTTTTTATATTATTTGTCTGAGTACTTTGTGCGCCGCAAGGGCTAGTCAAATGAGATCCTTGTCAGTATAGTCTGGTTCCCCCCCACAGCCCTCCCATGTCTACATCTGTCCTGTTAGAGGGGTCAATGTGACATGACCTCATCTCCACTAACACCTGGTGTACCAAATGTGATTCAATGCATACGTTTAGATTGTTTTCCACCTGAAAAGATTGTTTCTTGTTTTTATTTCTGCTTTCTAAATGGTGTATCAGGTCAAACTCCAACAAGCACAGACAGAGAAACAACAGCAGTACAGGTGGCAATTTCTTAGACTCTGAAATACACTTTTTGTGTATGTTCTGGTAATACTTTTTAATACTTTGCTGTCAAATATTTTATTATTGCCGTCAGAGGACTCTGTTGGTGCTATATTACTATGTTAGATTTTGTATTTTAATTGTTGTGTCATGTGTGCCTGTTTGTTGATTATTGGTCAGACGATTAACGATGAATTGAGAATCAAGGACCCCAAAAACGATGAATTGAGAATCAAGGACCCCAATTGAAATAAGCCAGTGGCTTTCTTGGGTGTTTATCCTGTTAGTTGACCTTGTATGTAATATGTACTTTCATGTACCTACTTCTGCAAATCTTCTAATAAAGTTTTCAATCAATCAATCAAAGACTGTTGAAAATCCAGTGAACTGTCCCACCTCTTATTCCGAGACTTTGATCATGTTAGAGATGATAGATAATTAACACATAATAAAGTCCCCATATTTGGTAATTCAAGTCAATTGTGGTTTATCTTTGTTTGTTTCCCCATAGGCCGACGTTATTGCATCACTGACATGTAGTTCATGTTCCGTGGACTGTATTCAAATAAACGCAAAGCTGTAAAAAGCTAGACTGATCGTGAATCAAATAAACACCACCATGTTCCGTTACTCTCTGTCACCAATCCACACAAGGAAGGGCGCTACATAAGTTTTGGTGGACAACATGTACACTTTAATTTTCCTTTAGCTGTATAGCATGAATGTCTTCTTGCGCCATGTAATTATTGCCGTAATAATAAATAAATAATAATAATAATGAGGGCTTCCGAACATGGCACAGTAGGGGGCGGTAGTGCACCATTCAGGTTAGGTTTCCAACCGCCCTAAAACCTCATAGAAGAAAAATAAGAAAAAAAACACTCACCAGTTGATAGCAGCACACACCATCCGCACCCCTAAAAAATACACCGCAAGCGTCAACCTCAGCAGCGCGTGTGCGTTTAATTTCGGCGCCCATGTTAACGGGTTACGCGCCTCTGACATACAGCAAATTACTGTATTATTTTCTGAATGTATTTTTAATGTTAGTTGATTAATCTATATAATTAGTATATATTGTATATATTTGTATATGTATTTACTTGTTATTATAGTGTAGTAATTCTTATATTATTTAGATATTTTGTTTATCTTTGTTCTATGCCCCTTGGATTGTATGGTTTATTCTTGTTTTATGATGTAGTTTATATGATTGCTATTGTGTGTTGTATTGATTACTATTGTTCTATTATAATGTTTATGCTGTGTGGATATGTTAAAGCACTTTGAGCTGCAACGTTTGCAGGAAGCGTGCTATATAAATAAAGGTTATTATTATTATTAGTGTGGAAGCCGCAACGTTGAGAGCCGCACCTGAGGTTGACGCTTGCGGTGTATTTTTAAGGATCACGTCACCTTACCGTAATTACATCATCACAGCGCATTACCGTAATTACATCATCACAGGGCAGTCTGTCAGCCAGAACTACCTACCGGTGAACAAGTGAGAAAGTTCGGAGGATCTTTCTCTAGATGTAGCTTCAGCTGGCGTTTCATTTTCAACCTAGAGAAGAAAACTTGGCACTCGACTCAACGTACACACACGTCAACAAAACAATCCGGTGGAAGTCATTTTTAAGTCGATGTAAGTTTGGAAAACATTTCGGAAAAGTTGACAGCTAGCGAGCGAGCTAGCTAAACTAGACGGGTGGTTACACTAGCACTGCCAGGCTAGCCGGCTAACCTCCTACTTTAGCTGAAGGAGCTTGATCAAGCTTTAATGTTGTGTGTTAATAACATTCTACTAACTACGTTATTCCTTCTAGAGAATTGTGTCCCAACACATTTAACTCGTTCAGTTGAAGTTTAAACTAGCCTTTTGGTATCGATATGTGGGTCCATTTCGTTATGCTATGAATGCCAAAGTGTAACTGTCTTCCCTAAACGTGTTGAAGCAGAAGATGGCTGTGAACGTGTACTCCACCTCCGTGACCACCGACAACCTCAGCCGCCAGGACATGCTCGTCTGGATCAACGAGGCGCTGCAGGTCAACCACGCCAAGATCGAACAGCTGTGCTCAGGTACAGTAGACGAGCTGTCACTCACCAGACTGTCAGTCTTCATTCAATGTTGACAAGGTCTTTAAAAAGTCTTAGAAAGGTATTGAAATTAACCTCAAGATTCCTGTATATACCCTGGAGGGAGAGAGAGAGAGAGCAGACCCTCTATGAATGAATGAATGAATGAATGAATGAATGAATGGTCTTTATTGTCATTGATATAGTACAGGTACCATACAACGAAATTTGGGAGGGGGGGCTCCCCTGGTGCTAGGAAAAAAACTAAAAACAAGAAGGGAAAAGAGCTGGTTTACATAAATAAAGGCTATGTACACTATACAAATAAAACACAAGACTGTCAGTCTTCATTCACTACTTTCTTTGGGCTGATCGACTACATTGAGTTAGTTCTATTGACTGGCTGAAAGTGTGGCCTTATTGCCATCTGCTTATGTCCCCAAAAGACACTTACATTGTAGTGATGCAGGTAGTTGAACGCCACTTGTTTCTTCAGTTTCTTCCCCAAAGCCATAGCCCGCCATTCTCAATAACTCCTGATCATTGCACCTGGCACTTGACATGTTCTTGCACTTAGTTGTACAGTGTTTATTAATAATATCCACTCATATCGGTACTGTATATTTTGTCTTGAGTGTTGTCGTGTTGTCGTCTTGCTGTTGTATGTACTGTAGCTTGTTTAGTATGGTAGAATACCAAGTCATGTTCCTAGTGCACTGGGACATGGCGAAAGGCAAGAGGGCGTTCTCATTTGTCCATGATTTGTTCTTGCAATTGAGTTGACCCTCCCTTTTGCCCATTGCTGACCCCTTCCTGTCCCTAGCTCTTTAGCTGTTTTGTAGTTTTAGTTTAGTTTTAGATTATCTTACACTGTTTTAGACTAGTTTTAGTTTTAGACTATGTAGTTTTAGTTTAGTTTTAGACTATGTAGGCCAGGTTTTGTATTGTATTTGTTTGTGGTGGATGTTGTATGCCTGTGAACAGGTCACACTTGAAAATGAGCCCTTGGGGCTCAATGTGTTTTTACCTGTATAAATAAAGGTTAAATAAAATAAAACATTTTAAAAACATGGCGAATAAAGTTGAATTGAATTGAATTGAGTTGTTAATCATAATACTTGTGATTTACACGCAGGTGCCTCGTTCTGCCAGTTCATGGACATGCTGTTCCCCGGTTGCGTACCTTTGAAGAAAGTGAAGTTTCAGGGCAAACTAGAACACGAGTACATCCACAACTTCAAACTCCTACAGACCAGCTTCAAGAAGATTGGCGTTGACAAGGTGAATGGTGGTGCTGAGAGTGTCTTCTCTGCATGTGATATAGGGAGTAAAAGGAAAGATACCATCCCAAACTAATTAGCACAAAGCTACTATTAGGCTTTTTTTTATAACACTAGGAAGTGAAAGTACAAAAAAATGTATTTTCTCCCACTCTGGGCCGAGACAGTAAACACCCTGTGTGATGTTATATAAACTGAGGAACTATGGAAGTATCATCATGAACTCACTTTTTTTTTTACTGTCTTCTAGATCATCCCTGTTGACAAGTTGATAAAAGGCAAGTTCCAGGACAACTTTGAGTTCGTCCAGTGGTTCAAGAAGTTCTTCGATGCCAACTACGACGGGAAGGAGTACGACCCGGTGGCGGCCCGCCAGGGGCAGGAGACGGCGCCCATGGCAAACCTGGCCGCTAACAAACCCAGGAAAGTCACCTCAGGTGAGGACGGAACAAATGTGAAGTGAAACTTTATTTATATAGCGCCTTTCGTACACGGATGCAACTCAAAGTGCTTTACAATGCAGATGCAAATACAGAATAGAACAATGATTGAAAACAAGATTACAGAGATGGGGGGGACACGAGACAACAGGAAGGGAGGGGAGGTAGGGGTTACATCTTTGCTTCTAAACAAGCATACATGTCAATAACACTAATAATAACTTGTATAACTACATCAAGCTTACACTAATAATAACTTGTATAACTGGTAGCAGTTGTACTTTATGTGTCTGAGTCTGTGGTGGTGTGTTTGTACTTGTATAACATCTACTACATCTAAATGAAACTTATTTTTTGTTTATAGTCCACATTTCAAATGAACTTTATTTATAAGCACATTTCTGTACTGAGACAATGAAATGTAGGCTTGGTATTGTTGCTCTGGGCACAGGGTCAGCCATAGTCATAGCTCCACTGGAGCAATTAGGGGTTAAGTGCCTTGCTCAAGGGCACAACGGCAGTGGTAGGACACCTTAGATATGATGCCAGCAACCCTCCAGTCACCAGCTCACATGCAGCTCCCTCCTGAGGCGGGGATCGAACCAGCGACCTTCCGATTGCTAGCCGACCTCTCTAACCTCTACTACCCACTTTGTTACAGTAGTTATCTAGTCCTATATATCGTTTACCTAGCTATATATAGCCTCTCTAAACTGTAGGCTACCTGCTGCCCACAATGCACAGGAATATTAGTAAAAACAATAAATACACAAGAAGACAACTTAAAAGGATACAAAGTAATCAGTCCAATCTTAAAAGGTGTTGGAGAAGAAGCAATGGGAATAATACGTTTAATAAAAATGAAGTATGCAAAAAAAGTGTGTATGTATTTCCATCCCAGTGGAGAAGATCGCAGCCCCTACGGTCAAACCCTCTGCTAAAGTCGGTAAGGTGTTTTAACGGTCAAACAGGGATGGAAGGGTCACGTATGCTGGGCCTGGGGGCTATTCCATCAACGTCACCAAAGGACAATCCAGGCTTATTTTGATAAATCTCGTGAGATTTACCCCAAAAAATCAGCCTTATTTTGATAACTCAGAATCAGAATAAGCCTGGATTTTCCTTTAGCAATGTTGATGGAATACCCCCCTGGTCACACACTGAGGGACGTTGCTGTTTTGAAGGCACGTGACACTGGAGTCACTGGGTGTTTACATTTACATTTCTAACCATTCAGCAGACACTTTTATCCAAAGTGACTTACAATTAGAGATCACTGGGACAGGGACAGGGACAGGGTCTCCCTGTATAGAGAAACTTTGGGCTAAGTGCCTTTTACTCAAGGGCACAGTAGTGGTGACGTTCCCAACGTGGAATTCAAACTCATGACCTTCTGATCACCAGACCAACTCACTAGCCGCTAGTCCGCCACACTATCCCTTGTTTATGTCACAGTCCTGCTTCGACACGCCACACGGACCAATTGTCCCACTGACCATTCATTCATTCATTCATCCATCCATCCACACACCCGCGAGGGTCCCCTGGTAGTCAGCAGTGAGTCACGGTGGGCCGAGGGCTTCCACAGTCACGTCATTGTTCCCTTGTCTTACTGTGGATGTGTGGTTTGTGATCGACCCCCAGCTCCCCAGAGGCCAGCCCCGACAGCAGCCAAAGGACCCCCCAAGACGGCCGGGAGCGCCCCGAGGAGGATGGTGGGGGCAGGAGATGAGGAGCGGGCGGAGCTCTCCCACGAGGTAAGACCTTTATTCACAAGGTAAGACCCTGAGGCATACCAGCGTCATGTCCAGGGGGTGTACTTGTTTAAAAAAAAGAAATGTTTAACCTTTATTTATACAGGTAAAAACACATTGAGCCCCAAGGGCTCATTTTCAAGTGTACAGGCATACAACAACAACATCCACCACAAACAAATACAATACAAAACCTGGCCTACAGAGTCTAAAACTAAACTAAAACTACATAGTCTAAAACTAAACTAAAACTAGTCTAAAACAGTCTAAGATAGTCTAAAACTACAAAACCTAAAACTAGACAGCTAAACAGCTAGGGACAGGGAGGGGTTAGCAATGGGCAAAAGGGAGGGTCAACTCAATTGCAAGAACAAATCTTGTACATCAAGCCGCCTCACGCTACGGAAACAGGAGATATGCTCCTGCCCCCTAAGGGCCGTTAGGCTCGAGAACCATCGGTTGTGAAGGCTACTTAAGAGCTTTAACCGGGGGGGGGGGGGGGGGTCAACGCTGACAACATCAGTGTTGTGTGTCCCAGAGCTGGTTCCATTCCAGCGATCCTTCCTTGATTCCAAACATGGACACTTTTCACTCTCTCCTCAGTCACGGGTTTAAAAGCAGTTGAGTAGTGTGAAGTATGTATGGCTAGAGGGAGGTTTCCGCCATGTTTGTTACGCTAGTGTGTTCCCCTTTAACTCTGCACTTAAACTTACCAGAGAACAAGAGACGACTGGACCCTCGACCAATGACGTTGGCCCTCAGTGCCATTGTGATGTAATTGGATAGTCTGTTATTGTAGTCACATGACCTCCTGTCATGTCGCTTGTTATAGAACTTCCCCCATTCTTCCCCCCCCTCCAGGTAGACACTCTGAAGGCCACAGTCGTGGACATGGAGAAGGAGAGAGACTTTTATTTTGGAAAGCTGAGGAACATCGAGCTCATCTGCCAGGAGCAGGAGGGAGAGAGTGCAGACCCAACTCTGCAGAAGATTATGGACATCTTATACGCCACAGACGTGAGTGTCCACATGACCCCGATTGACCCCAATTTTTACTTTTTAATGACTAATTAATGAGTATGTTTAGCAGATTGTTATTGACGCCACGTGTTTGTTTGTTTCCTGTCAGGATGGGTTTGTACTTCCTGATGCTGACGGGGAGGGAGGAGAGGGAGGAGAGGGAGGAGAGGGAGAACCAGAAGAGTTCTGATGACACTTCTCTGTTCCTTTAATGAAATACACTCTTCCACATACACACACATATACACACACACACACACAAACACATTTACACTCATACACAAGTTACACACACACACACACACACGGTTACACTCATACACAAGTTAAACACACACTTGCGTATTCCATGTACAAACACATACATGATCTTACACACACACACACTGCCACCTCCTCGTGTTAAGTTGCAGCTGGATCCCACACGTTCTCTGGATGACATCCACTGCTCAGGTACGGGGGACTGGATCAGGGGGGTATTCCATCAATGTCGCTAAAGGAAAATCCAGGCTTATTTTTGGTAACTCTCACGAGATTTATACAAATATACCTGGATTTTTAGATACATCTGGCAAGATTTATCAGAATAAGCCTGGATTTTCCTTTAGCGACATTGATGGAATACCCCCCTGATCCAGTCCCCCTCCACCTGTTCCTCCACTCTGTTCTGTGCCTTGAGACACTGGCCTATGACTTTTTTTTCAAATGTTGTTCCTGTTTTTCTATTCCTAAAAAACACAAAAATCTAGTTCTTATTTACTTAAAAACAAAACATTTTTCGCTAGATTGTTTTGCTGATGATATTGCCTATGTGATTAATTATTAAAGATAAATTTATATAAAAAAGAAGTTTTCTCCTTTTTTGTTTTTAAACACCTTTCTTTACACCTTTGTCTTCCTGTGTCGTACTATCTGCGGAGGTGTTCACACGTGGGGATCTAGAGTTATGATTCAAACCTATATGATTTGTTATTGTTTGTTTGTGAGACTATCTTAATCATGTTACTTTGAAGGTTTTGGCTGTAGAGAGAAACATCTCAGTTGATAGTTCCTCTTTGTCTCTTCCTCAAATCAAGCAGACCGGATGACTACCCATGCAGATGACCTCCCACACTGTGAATAAATAACTCACTGTAATAAAGGAAGTACTGTTGACATACATAGGAACTGATCACTGTTGTAGCCTGTGAGTTGTTGTCAACAAAAACTAGATTATTACAAATGTGTTCACCGCAATACCTCTGGTCTTTGATGCAAAAATATCAAGCAATGTCCTCATGCGAAATGCAATTCTACAAGATGATCTGAGTAGATAAATTCCAGTTCAATGATTTAACAGTCTGATTATGGAATGTCAGTCAAGTTCTGTTGACATTCCATTGGGTTCCTCCTTGTTATGTCATGAATTCCGTGTTCCATATTATGCCATCACTAAAGCAGCATTCTGTTCCAGTGTACCTGGATGTCTCTCACCTGTGTTCAAACTCCTCAGTCAGACCTGAGACCAGTGTGAGCTTGTGGAGCTGACACAGACAGGGGTGCTGTGAGGATGACCAGCACCACCAGGTGGGGTTGTAACAGATTACATTAGTTTAGATTAGATTAAACCTTATTGTCATTGCAGAGTATGACAATGTAACGCAGTTTAGCATCTAACCAGAAGTGCTAGTAGTAGTGATATAAAACATGATAGTAGTAATGAGTGAGTTTGATGCCGATGACCACGCTGTGATGCGGTTGGTTAGGATGCTCTCATTGGTGCTGAGGTAGAAAGTTGTCCACGTAATACATACGTGAAGCCAGTTTAGACGCAGTCTACAGGCATGTGGATGGTCACCCTATGAGATGGACTTGAAAGTCATGAGAGTTACCAGTGAACCTGTAGTCTATCCTGCACAGATAAAGTGTGATCTGTCCCGAAGCACTTTGACTTTCACTATAACTGTATTTTCGAGGATAAGGACTGATTAACACGGACATTGTGTGGCTTTATGATGGCAATGGTTTTTTAAAGCCTGAGTCTTTGTTAATTTTAATAATTTAATTTAAATTTAATTTAATCTTTGTTATAGTTCTCATAGCTACAGTAGTATTTCTCATAGCTACAGGTGGCTGTGGCGCAGGAGGTAGGGCCGGCGTCTTATGATTACAAGGTTGGCAGATCGGCGACATGGCCACATGTCACTTGGGCAAGACACTGAACCCCAAATTGCTCCCAATGAGCGGGCCGGCGCCTTGCATGGCAGCTTGTCGCCATTGGTGTGTGAATGTGTGTGTGTGAACGGGTGAATGAGAGGCCGTTGTAAAGCGCTTTGGAATAAGGTGTTATATAAGTCAGTCCATTTACCATTTACTCACATATGTTCCCCTAACGTTGAACAGCTCCATGTCAGAGGGGGACAAGCAGAGACACAACGCGGCTCAGGTGAAACCAGTAAGTTGACTTCTCTCCTCATTAACTCTCAGGACCGTTAATTCTGTGCAAAGCAGCAGCTCGACCGCAATTTATCTTTAACGGATATCTGGGCTGATTAGCATAGAGGGTGTTTATGGATAAGAGTTTAACCCTTGGTTCACTTGATGCAGTGGCGTGTCCAGACCTTTTTCACTGGGGTGGCCCAGGTGGGGCACCTTGTTATGCATGGGTGGCACCATTTTGAGAATTTAACACTTAATTCCCTGCATTCTGGTGAATTTGTACACACCATTTTGTGCTTTTTATTACCATTTCTGTCTCCACTCCCCATTGTATACTTTAATTGGGCTACTAAGGTCATGTTCTTACATGAACATCTGAATCATGACCCAGAGCAAGCGGATGAGTTTGCAACATTTAAACAAAGTAACATAGGCAATTGAAGCAACAGACGTGGTAGTTGATTGGTCAGGAAAATAGAAAACTGCCCGTTCGTCCCCCTCTTATCCAGATCAACACGCATGCGCTGTTGTTTTACTATGGACAGCCTCGATGCGTCGTTTCTAACCGGAGCGAAACCACCCTTTTTAAGCGGAGCATGTGTTGGTTGTTTGCTCCGGGAGTGACTTCGAATGTGCGTTCTCACAGCTCCAAACAACGCAGAGCAAAGCGAATGTTATCCTAAACTCTGATTCCAAGTTAAGCAAAACGTTTTAACCACTAGCACAACACCGTAGCCTATATGTAGCTATGCAAAAGTCTAACGTTATTAATGGTACTCACATTTCTTCAGGAGCGCCAAGACCACACCTCACCGCTGATCAAAAATGTGTTCTGTTCGAAAAGTTCGTCTCGTGGCGCGAAGTGGCCTCTGCTCTGAGTGACTAGGCAGATAGCCAATCAATCAGGGTGGCACCTAGGGTGGCCAATCAGATTTCAGGGGTGGCACGAGCCACCCCTGGCCCCCCCCTGGACACGCCCCTGACTTGATGACGTTCACTTCAAAATCACAGCACAGTTGTGTCCTTTGGGTCTTTGTGCGGCCATTAGGGTCAATTAGAAATGATGAATGTTGGTTGTAAAGTTAATCTTATGCGTGATGTATGATAACTCAGGCTCTGTACTCCCCCCCCCCCCCCCCTGCCCTTAGCTCGGGATGGCAGCAGGCGGGACGGTCGTACCAGCAGCACAGGGCCGCGTGGAGGACCAGATTAACGACCAGCACCTCCGCCGCATCGAACGCATGTTCAGGGAGGCGGACACTGAGGGGGGAGGGGGTGAGTGAGAGGGGGGGAGGGGGGTGAAGGGGGGCGGACACTGACGGGGGAGGGGGTGAGAAGTGGGGCGGACACTGACGGGGGAGGGGGTGAGTGAGAGGGGGGGAGGGGGCGGACACTGATGAATGAATGAATGAATGAATGGTCTTTATTGTCATTGATATAGTACAGGTACCAAACAACGACATTTGGGAGGGGGGGCTCCCCTGGTGCTAGGTAAAAAAAACTAAAAACAAGGGAAAAGAGCTGGTTTACATAAATAAAGGCTATATACACTATCCACTATACTATACTATACAAATAAAACACTGTGCTGTACTCTATGCTATGCTATACCTATTCTAACATTTCCTATTCTCTGAACCTTATGTACCCTAGGGTTGTCATATTGCACATAGTGTTATTGCACATTCATTTAAAGTGTCGCAGTTTGCAGGTTTGAGATGTACACAGTTGTGTTTCAGTATTACACTTGATTTCAATCTAGTAGCTGCCATCAATTTGTCTAGATTGTCCAGGGCCTAGAACCTAGGTCTTTGCTGTGTTCAGGGCCTGAATGGCCCTGGGGTAGAAGCTGAGCTTCAGTCTGTTTGTCCTTGCGAACATGGTCCTGAACCGCCTGTTCGAGGGCAGCCGAGCAAAGTGTTCGTACCCAGGGTGGGTTGGGTCTCTGGAGATCTTGGAGGCCTTCCTGAGGCAGCAGGGGGAGGGGGTGGGTGAGAGAGGGGGGGAGGGGGAGAAGGGGGGCGGACACTGACGGGGGAGGGGGTGAGTGAGAGGGGGGGAGGGGGACACTGACGGGGGAGGGGGTGAGTGAGAAGGGGGAGGGGGGGGGAAGGGAGGCGGACACTGACGGGGGAGGGGGTGAGTGAGAGGGGGGGAGGGGGGAGAAGGGAGGCGGACACTGACGGGGGAGGGGGGAGAAGGGAGGCGGACACTGACGGGGGAGGGGGTGAGTGAGAGGGGGGGAGGGGGGAGAAGGGAGGCGGACACTGACGAGGGAGGGGGTGAGTGAGAGGGGGGGAGGGGGGAGAAGGGGGGCGGGCGGGGAGTGAGTGACCAAGAATCAAACAAATTTCAGGACCCTCCTTTCATGACTTTTCCTAGATACGTGCGTTCTACCACCCCAGTATCCTTACATTTTCAATATCACATCAGGATAAGCTAGCATGAAGCTATTTTGCAGTTTTTCTGTGTAGGAAGCAGGCTACTTTACAAGCGGCCATCTAGTGATTGTTGTGTGTAAATTATAGCAGCATGAGCATTGTAAAGAGTTGTTGTTTTGTAGGTAAAAAGGCACGGCTGTTCTAGTGTTAAGACGTAAGACGGATCTGTACCCCTGTACGATAAAGCAAACGATGCAGAAATAACGTTAAATGATTTATGGACAGTGTGTATGCTGATAAGATGCAGGGAATTTTTCCTGGATACACGGTGTACAGGTGTACAGGTTTTTCGCCCTTGCTTGCTTGCTGTGCGCCGGTGGTCCTCGGGCCCCGCGTGCTTGGTCTGTTCCGCCGCTGGGGCACCTGCTTGGCTAGCCTGGTGTGGGGCTATTATGGTCTGTGCTTGCTTGGTTGGGCCGGGTGTGCTGGTGGTGGGGCGGGTCGAGTGTGTGGTGCGGTTGGGGTCCCCCGGGGGGGGGGGTTTGAGGGTCGCTGCTGTGTGCTGGTAGGCAAACTGGTAGTAGTCGCTCTATGAGTAGAGGGCTGCAAGGGAATTTTCCTGGATGCACAGTGTACAGGTCTTATACCTTTGCCTGCTTGCGGCTCTGTCATCATGTGAAGTGTGTTGATTCACATCTTGAGAAATGCGCTATACAAATAAAACGTTGATTTCATTTCATTTGATTCATAAACGTTTTACTATGACACTCTTTACACATTTACACTTTTACTATGGTGCAGCTGTGGCTCAGGAGGTAGAGGCGGCGTCTAATGATCCTGCAAGGTCTGCGGTTAGAACCCTGAACCCTTGCCGCCATTGGTGTGTGAATGTGTGTGCGAATGGGTGAATGAGAGGCCGTTGTAAAAGCGCTTTGGAATAAGGCGCTATATAAGTGCAGTCCATTTACCGTAGACTCTGGTTGTCTGTGTTTACAGTGCTGTGTCCCTGGTGTGCACAGGGTGGGCTTTTCTCCTGGTGCGACCACCTTCTGTGACCAAATAGAAACATATAATTTGGGCGCCATTAACACTAGAACAGCCGTGCCTTTTTACCTACTAAAAGAGCCGCCTCTTTAGAATGTAAATCTGCTTCCACTAGTTGGCCGCTTGTAAATTAGCCTGCTTCCTACACAGAAAAACAGCAAAATAGCTTTATACTAGCTTACCCTGATGTGATTTTGAAAATGTAAGGATACTGGGGTGGTAGAACGCACATATCTAGGAAAAGTCATGAAAGGAGGGTCCTGAAATTTGATCGAGTGCAAAGATATAACATGTTTTTTTACTCACATGGCTGATTAAGTGTTAAGCTACTACTATACTCTTATTTTGTGTATGTATCTCTCTCTCAGGCTTGGACATGGCTCAGTTTCGAGACGCCATGAAGAAGGTCATGGAGGATATTGATGACGAGGACGTGGACATTATCTTCATGAAGGTCGACACCAACTGTGACGGCAGTGTGTCCTGGGTGAGAGGAGAGGCGGAACTAGCCGATCGGAATATGTCCAGGGGGGTATTCCATCAACATCGTTCAAGAAAAATCCAGGCTTGTTCCAAGTCTCTCTGGATTTTCCTTTAGCAACGTTGATGGTATACCCCCCTGCTATCACATAACTTACTTTCATACTGAAACTCTTGTCCGTGTTTCTCTAGACGGAGTATCTGCACTACATGCTTCTAGAGTACAGACAGAAGGACTGCTTAGAGCAGCAGAACAGGCCGCTCTACTTTCCCAAACCACTCAAGCTTGTTCCTGTGTAAGTGACAGTCGATACGGTTTCGTCGTATGATAAATACAATAGGATACATTTGGTGCATTCTCTAGTTGCTAAGTTGCCATGGTCTAGAACAGTGTTTCTCAAACTTTTTCAGACCAAGGACCACTTACCCAATAACTAAATACAGGGTTCCCGCGCTGGTCTTAAAAAGCCTTAAAGTCTCAAATCCAGCAATCCAATTTATAAGGCCTAAGAAGCTCCCAAATTTCAGCTATTTGGTCAAAAAAGTACTGTAGGTGCTAGGCCTAGGGGGCCAACCACATCTATTTACACAGTAACTAATCAAGCTGGAACCGAAAAAATGCCAATTCGCTTCTTTTTTAGTCTGTATGGCAGTGAAATCCCTAATTTCATCACCTCGAGGATGACAAAAAGCCATCACACGGTGCCGCGAATAGGTCTAAAATTATATCCAAAGTGGTCTAAAAAAGGTGTGTGTGTGTGTGTGTGTGTGTGTGTGTGTGTGTGTGTGTGTGTGTGTGTAGGGTTTGCATTGCACACAGGCGGCTCATAGTCAGCCTGCAGTTCTACACGTTACAACCTCCTGCTGGGGAGAAGACGGCGGAGTCTGAGGAGCAGGGCGGGGCCTCGGGGGGGTGGAAGGCCCGCCTCCACGCCGGACGCTACCTGTCAATCTCCCGGGACGGCGTCCTGAACTACTGGAGCGAGAGGTTCATGCTGCTACGTACCGTGAATGTCCGTGCTACACCCTTTATACTGCTAACTACACCCTTTATACTGCTAACTACACCCTTTATCTATACCACTAACTACACCCTTTATTTACACCACTAACTACACCCTTTATTTACACCACTAACTACACCCTTTATTTACACCACTAACTACACCCTTTATCTATACCACTAACTGCACCCTTTATCTATACCACTTACTACACCCTTTATTTACACCACTAACTACACCCTTTATTTACACCACTAACTACACCCTTTATCTATACCACTAACTACACCCTTTATACTGCTAACTACACCCTTTATCTATACCACTAACTACACCCTTTATCTATACCACTAACTACACCCTTTATCTATACCACTAACTACACCCTTTATCTATACCACTAACTACACCCTTTATCTATACCACTAACTACACCCTTTATCTACAACACTAACTACACCCTTTATCTATACCACTAACTACACCCTTTATTTATACCACTAACTACACCCTTTATCTATACCACTAACTACACCCTTTATTCATACCACTAACTACACCCTTTATCTATACCACTAACTACACCCTTTATCTATACCACTAACTACACCCTTTATCTATACCACTAACTACACCCTTTATTTATACCACTAACTACACCCTTTATCTATACCACTAACTACACCCTTTATACTGCTAACTACACCCTTTATCTATACCACTAACTACACCCTTTATCTATACCACTAACTACACCCTTTATCTATACCACTAACTACACCCTTTATCTATACCACTAACTACACCCTTTATCTACACCACTAACTACACCCTTTATTTACACCACTAACTACACCCTTTATCTATACCACTAACTACACCCTTTATACTGCTAACTACACCCTTTATCTATACCACTAACTACACCCTTTATCTATACCACTAACTACACCCTTTATCTATACCACTAACTACACCCTTTATCTATACCACTAACTACACCCTTTATCTATACCACTAACTACACCCTTTATCTATACCACTAACTACACCCTTTATCTATACCACTAACTACACCCTTTATCTATACCACTAACTACACCCTTTATCTATACCACTAACTACACCCTTTATCTATACCACTAACTACACCCTTTATTTATACCACTAACTACACCCTTTATCTATACCACTAACTACACCCTTTATCTATACCACTTACTACACCCTTTATACCACTAACTACACCCTTTATCTATACCACTTACTACACCCTTTATACTGCTAACTACACCCTTTATCTATACCACTAACTACACCCTTTATACTGCTAACTACACCCTTTATCTATACCACTAACTACACCCTTTATTTACACCACTAACTACACCCTTTATTTATACCACTAACTACATCCTTTATTTACACCACTAAATACACCCTTTATCTATACCACTAACTACACCCTTTATTTACACCACTAACTACACCCTTTATTTATACCACTAACTACACCCTTTATCTATACCACTAACAACACCCTTTATCTATACCACTAACTACACCCTTTATCTATACCACTAACTACACCCTTTATTTACACCACTAACTACACCCTTTATTTATACCACTAACTACACCCTTTATCTATACCACTAACAACACCCTTTATCTATACCACTAACTACACCCTTTATCTATACCACTAACTACACCCTTTATCTATACCACTAACTACACCCTTTATCTATACCACTAACTACACCCTTTATCTATACCACTATGAGTTATGACTATGAATGAGTTAACATTATTACCCCCAACCCTCCCCTCCCTCCCTGATCCTCCCAACTCTCCCCCCTCTCTACCCGTTTTATAAAAAAATATTTCATAAAACATTCATACTACGTTGGTGTGACATTTCTTCAGCTCACCAACGTTTTCGACTCACTCAATGAAGTCCTTATGACGAAAATTATGTGAAAAGAAAACATGTTTGTGAGCTTGTGGGCAGAGACAGAGGACAACTAACCTCACACCTCACAACAATGCTTCAGGTCATATACTGTATGTGTCAGTTGATGTTGTGTTATTGTCTCAGTGTTGAAGACGTACTGTATGTGTCAGTTGATGTTGTGTTATTGTCTCAGTGTTGAAGACGTACTGTATGTGTCAGTTGATGTTGTATTATTGTCTCAGTGTTGAAGACGTACTGTATGTGTCAGTTGATGTTGTATTATTGTCTCAGTGTTGAAGACGTACTGTATGTGTCAGTTGATGTTGTGTTATTGTCTCAGTGTTGAAGACGTACTGTATGTGTCAGTTGATGTTGTATTATTGTCTCAGTGTTGAAGACGTACTGTATGTGTCAGTTGATGTTGTGTTATTGTCTCAGTGTTGAAGACATACTGTATGTGTCAGTTGATGTTGTGTTATTGTCTCAGTGTTGAAGACGTACTGTACATACTGTACATACTGTACATACTGTCTGTGCTGCGTGTTGTTGTTGTGTCTGTTGCAGATCAGCCAGATGCCGCACACGATTGGCCAGCCCGTCTGGGTGACAGCCATGGTCTGTCTGAGCCACCTCAACCTGCTCGCCATCTCCTCTACCGGTCGAGACGTAGGTGTGTGTCTGGTGTGTGTCTGGTGTGTGTCTGGTGTGTGTTTGGTGTGTGTTTGGTGTCTGTTTGGTGTGTGTCTGGTGTGTGTTTGGTGTGTGTTTGGTGTGTGTCTGGTGTGTGTCTGGTGTGTGTCTGGTGTGTGTCTGGTGTGTGTCTGGTGTGTGTCTGGTGTGTGTTTGGTGTGTGTCTGGTGTGTGTTTGGTGTGTGTTTGGTGTGTGTCTGGTGTGTGTCTGGTGTGTGTTTGGTGTGTGTCTGGTGTGTGTTTGGTGTGTGTTTGGTGTGTGTCTGGTGTGTGTCTGGTGTGTGTCTGGTGTGTGTCTGGTGTGTGTTTGGTGTGTGTCTGGTGTGTGTTTGGTGTGTGTCTGGTGTGTGTCTGGTGTGTGTCTGGTGTGTGTTTGGTGTGTGTTTGGTGTGTGTTTGGTGTGTGTCTGGTGTGTGTTTGGTGTGTGTTTGGTGTGTGTCTGGTGTGTGTTTGGTGTGTGTTTGGTGTGTGTCTGGTGTGTGTTTGGTGTGTGTTTGGTGTGTGTTTGGTGTGTGTTTGGTGTGTGTCTGGTGTGTGTCTGGTGTGTGTCTGGTGTGTGTCTGGTGTGTGTCTGGTGTGTGTTTGGTGTGTGTCTGGTGTGTGTTTGGTGTGTGTTTGGTGTGTGTCTGGTGTGTGTCTGGTGTGTGTTTGGTGTGTGTTTGGTGTGTGTTTGGTGTGTGTCTGGTGTGTGTTTGGTGTGTGTCTGGTGTGTGTTTGGTGTGTGTCTGGTGTGTGTTTGGTGTCTGTTTGGTGTGTGTCTGGTGTGTGTCTGGTGTGTGTCTGGTGTGTGTCTGGTGTGTGTTTGGTGTGTGTCTGGTGTGTGTCTGGTGTGTGTTTGGTGTGTGTCTGGTGTGTGTCTGGTGTGTGTCTGGTGTGTGTCTGGTGTGTGTTTGGTGTGTGTCTGGTGTGTGTTTGGTGTGTGTCTGGTGTGTGTCTGGTGTGTGTCTGGTGTGTGTTTGGTGTGTGTTTGGTGTGTGTTTGGTGTGTGTCTGGTGTGTGTCTGGTGTGTGTCTGGTGTGTGTTTGGTGTGTGTTTGGTGTGTGTTTGGTGTGTGTCTGGTGTGTGTTTGGTGTGTGTTTGGTGTGTGTCTGGTGTGTGTTTGGTGTGTGTTTGGTGTGTGTCTGGTGTGTGTTTGGTGTGTGTTTTGTGTGTAACTGGCATCTGTCTGCCCAAGACTGGACTCCCTACCAAGTCATATGATCACAACATGCTCATGAAACAGTGTCATGACCATTAACCTGCCAAAACCTACACTGCAAAAAGTAAATCTAAGTAATATCTTAAATCAAGGCAATATATGCTTGTTTTTTTTTTGTCTGGCTGCACTAGTTTTAAGATATCTTTTACTTGTTTTAAGAAAATCTTTTAATAAAATTTTATAATTTATAAATTGTATAATTTTATAATAATTTATAATAATATATTTTTATTATTTTTTTTCCTTGTTTTGAGAGCTGACTTTATTCAGTGTAGGCACTGGTTGGGTGAGGGTGACACTACTTCTAGGTTTCAGATCGGTTAACATCACTGTGCATTGTTGACCATAGGACATCTGTCTGTCTGTCTGTACGTGTGTGTTTCTGTCTGTGAGCAGAGTTCTATGACATCAGTGCCAGTAAGTGTGACGTGGTGTTCTCCCTGTCTGAGCTGGAGGCCAACGTGACGGTGATGGACTACTGGTAGGGCCGTGGCAGTTGGCAGTTTGTTTTTATTGTTTTTTAAACCTGAACATTTTAAATTGTTACTGTGTCTTACTTCGTTTGTTCGGCTTTTAATTTGACAGAATTTTATATGAAGCGCATTGAGGTGCATCTTGTTAGAAATGCGCTATACAAATAACATTTGATTTGATTTTGATTTGATTTATGATGACTCCTTTTTATTTTTTACTTATTAATTGTTATTTTATCTCATGTTTTATCTAAAGCTGAGCACTATGAGTACGTTAAGTTGTATGGATATGTGCTAGTGCTATACAAATATATTTGCCTTATGTGGACTATTATGTGGTCCTCTGTGGCTCAGTTGGTAGAGCATTGCGCTAACAAGGTTAGCAAGGATAGCTTAACAAGGCTTAGGTTATGGGTTCGATTCCCGCTGGGACCGTGTATCCTGAAAAGTGTATGCACTCACTGCAATGTCAGTCGCTTTGGATAATAGCGTCAGCTAAATGGCGTATAATATTATGGGTCGTTAATGAGGTCGTCATGACAACGCCTCATTAACCTGGCAGTGCTATAATGAGATAATGACAAATGAATCATGTATATATGCCATTTAGCTGATATATATACGCCATTTCGTGAGCTTAGAATTATAAGGTTCTATCTCCGTTTAGGGTAGTTCAGAGATATTGAGCGTCAAAGTTTTTTTACATTCCATTATGTTTTGTGAGATGGAACCTTTGTATTTTACGAATTACTAACTCAAAAATGTCAACATTTAAAAAATAACACCTCACAGGCATTAATAAACACCTAATGGATCAGATTATATAAAAAACACATTTTTGACAAAAATAGAACCGTATAATTCTAACGTCACGATTTAGCTGTTATATAATCGCCATTTAGCTGATATATATATATATATATACGCCATTTGGCTGACGCTTTCATCCAAAGCAACTTACATTGCAGTGAGTGCATACATTTGTCGGTAGATATATGATCCCTGTGGGAATTGAACCCACAACCTAAGTGTTGTTAGTGCCATGCTCTACCCACTGAGCCCCAGTGGACCACCACCACCATCATGTGATATGAATGTAAAGGGTTGTAGTATAGAGATGGCTGATCCTGTGTTCTGTGTTCTGTGTTCTGTGTTCCGTGTTCTGTGTTCTGTGTTCTGTGTTCTGTGTTCCGTGTTCTGTGTTCTGTGTTCTGTGTTCTGTGTTCCGTGGTGTGCTGTCAGGACTAACGGCAGGAAGGGGGTTTACTCCATCGGTGACACCAGCGGCACCATGTTCGTCTTTGTGTCGTTAGACGTGGTCCTGAACGGGCTGTTCAATAGCAGCTCCGCCTTCAAGACAGGTACTGTTCAAGACAGGTACTGTTCAAGACAGGTACTGTCTATCTGCCCTGGACACCTTCACATCAGCCCTCAAAATGTATCTGTTGCTGTCGCTGTTTTTTTTTTTTTCAATCTCTACTGTCTCTATCCCAATAAAGCAGAAATTAAAACATATCAAAAAAGAAAATAGTTCTGAAGGTACTGGTACTGAAAACAATACACACTGAAGGTACTGAAAACAACACACACACACACACACATGAAGATGACACACGTGTTCTTGCAACCTACGACCATAATCACTGTGTCCCTATTTCCTGTTTTCAGGGGGAAACTACCGCCTCCCAGTCACAGCCTTGCTCAAGAACACGTCAACCTCTTTCCTCTGTTTTAGAGTTGTAAGTAGATTTTTTTGTTTGTTTCCTTTGAGTGTTCTTCCCTTCTCCCTTTCTTTAGTTGTCACCCCCTCTACCCCTCTGTACAGTTCCTCCTAAAGACCTCTTCACCCCCACTACCCCCCCTCTGTGCAGTCCCTCCTAAAGACCTCTTCACCCCCACTATCCCCCCTCTGTGCAGTTCCTCTACTGTTAAAAAAGAAAGAAAGTAATCTTTCCTTCCTTCTAGCATTGTGACTGCCAGTGCTACCTGGTTGTAGCATAGATTTTAGCTTATGATGACTGATGTAAAGATCACTACAAAACACACACACACAAGAAAAATAATCTTCTGTAATCTTCTTCTTCATTCCTGGTCCAGTCCATCCATAACGACTGGATTCGTCAGATCCGCTTCATCCCAGCGTTGAACGCCATCGCCTCCTGCTGTGCGGCAGAACAGACTGCCATGGTGCTGACCACCATGCCCCACTCTCACAAGTCGAAAACCCAGTACGCACATTTTTTATTGTCACACAGACGCACACACACACGTACGCACACTGACGCACACAAACAAACACACACAGACACACACACATGCACGCACACACACACACACGCACACAGACACACGCACGCACTGACGCACACACACGCACAGTCACACACACAGACGCACACACACACGCATACACACACGCACGCACACTCACACTCACACACAGACACACACACACACGCATACACACACACACACACACACGCACACACACGCACACACACACACACAGAAACTATCTTCTCTGTTGTCTCTCCGTGGGTAAATGTTTTGCTTTTCTCTTCCTTCCTCAGGACCACACACTTCCACCTGCAGACGGGCATCCTGTGCTTTGACTACTCACCTGAGCTGCACATTCTGGGTATGGCCTTTGTGTGTGTGCGTGTGTGTGTGCGTGCGTGCGTGCGTGCGTGCGTGCATGTATGCTTGCTTATGTGTGTGTGAGCGAGTAAAACACTATATACATGTATGTTGTACTGTTTAGGACCTAATCTTAGGACTGTTGAATTTGCCCCTGTTGTATGAAATGTGCTATACAAATAAACTTGCCTTGCCTTGCCTTGCCTAGGACCAATTAAGCAATATCACACGAGAGGGAGTGTGATATTGCTTTTATACAACAGTTCTACAGCGCGATTTATTAGTTAACAGTAATAAGCGACAACAGATTATGATTTGTTTGTTTATTTAATCATAAAAATAAACAAAAAATAGTTCCGCAACTGAACTTCAAATGGACTGTTGCCTAGTAACCTGAACACAAACATGTAGTCTAATTAACGGTCATTTAGTAGAACATCTGTGCGGCGGAGTGATGCATATAGTTAAAAGTCCCAGTGCTGTTATACTGTATATCGTAACTCATGGAATGCCTCTTGTCCAATCAAATTACTTGGTCGGAACTAACTGTTGTATAATATGGGATATAGTACATATATAGGCTTAGCTATCAACCTAAAACACATTCTTTCAAAGTGACTACAGACCCAGTATTCAGAAAATATATGACAGGCTTAAACACAGGGACATGTATGACAGGGTTAAACACAGGGACATGTATGACAGGGTTAAACACAGGGACATGTATGACAGGGTAAACACAGGGACATGTATGACAGGGTTAAACACAGGGATATGTATGACAGGGTTAAACACAGGGACATGTATGACAGGGTTAAACACAGGGATATGTATGACAGGGTTAAACACAGGGACATGTATGACAGGGTTAAACACAGGGACATGTATGACAGGGTTAAACACAGGGATATGTATGACAGGGTTAAACACAGGGATATGTATGACAGGGTTAAACACAGGGACATGTATGACAGGGTTAAACACAGGGATATGTATGACAGGGTTAAACACAGGGATATGTATGACAGGGTTAAACACAGGGACATGTATGACAGGGTTAAACACAGGGATATGTATGACAGGGTTAAACACAGGGTCATGTATGACAGGGTTAAACACAGGGATATGTATGACAGGGTTAAACACATGGTTAAACACATGTATGACAGGGTTGTCATGGGGATATCTCTCCACCCCACAGTGACGGGGGGTATTGATATGATGGTCCAGGTGTGGAACCCCTACGTGACCAACCAGCCGACCTGTCAGCTGAAGGGTCACTCCGCCGTGGTCACGCACATCGCCGTCAACGGCAGAGACAACAAGATCATCAGCGTGTCCAAGGACAAGGTACGCAACTCACCCTGACGTCACCATGACAACATCACCATGACAACATCTGAGCCACCACTAGTCCCTTCAGGTGACAAGGGACACAACACACTCACACACTCACACACTCACACACACACACACACACACACTCATTCACTCACTCGCTCACACACACAATATGCTTTTCATGCACTCTACACTGTATGAGAGATTGAGAGAACATTTGGTCATTTGATCTAGTAGTGACACTACCTCTGTACCTCTCTCTGATGGAGAGGGTGTGTGTGAGATGTGACCTGAGGGAGAGGGTGTGTGTGAGGTGTGACCAGTGTCTCTCCTCTCTCTGATGGAGGTTGTGGGTGTGTTTGAGATCCTGTGACCAGTGTCTCTCTCCTCTCCAGAACATGCGGGTCTGGGACCTGCAGCACTACGCCTGCCTGCAGAACATCCAGGCCAAGAACGTCAACCTGGGGCGCTGCCCCGTGTCCTGCACCTACTACCACCGCACCAGTAACTCCATGGTGCTGGCCACCTACATAGTATGTGTTACACACGCACACACACACACACACACACACACACACACACACACACACACACACACACATGCATACACATGCATGCACGCACGCACACACACGCACACATACACACATACACACACACGCGCACGCACGCACACACACACACTCACACACTGACACACGCACACACACACACACACACGCACACGCACACGCACACACACACGCACACACATGGATTATTAAGTTATGTGCTATTACTGTGTATGTAAAACCAACGTTGTGCATGTTTCTGTGTTCCTGTGTGTGTCAGATCGGGGTGTTTCGCGGGGCGATGGAGTACCTGGACGTGGCTCAGCCTGACCAGCCCCTCTCCCGCTCCACACAGACCTCCCACGAGCAGCCGCTCTGCACGGCCCTGTACAACCCCAACTTCAAACAGGTCGGTCGGTCAGGGACAAGACAAGGCATGATCCTTAAGGGGCGGCTGTGGCGCAGGAGGTAGAGCTGCTGTCTATTGATCGCAAGGTTGGCAGATCGGCGGTTCGAGCCCCGGCTGGCCACATGTCGAAGTGTCCTTGGGCAAGACACTGAACCCCACACTGCTCCCAATGAGCGGGCCGGCGCCGTGCATGGTAGCCTGCTGCCACTGGTGTGTGAATGTGTATGTGAATGGGTGAATGAGAGGCCGTTGTAAAGTGCTTTGGAATAAGGCGCTATATAAGTCAGTCCATTTAACTGTAGTGACAGTTATAATGAACCATAACCTAATCAAGATCATCCCTATTAATATATATTAAATAATATTATGGAGGCATTTAAGGTAAACTCCATTTCCCTCCAGGAATGCTAAGTGGGATGAAGTCACCCACCCAATGAAGTTGAGATTGAAGATGGTTAGGTTATGGTTATGGTTATGGTTAGGGTTGAGTGTTAGGGTTAGGTTATGGTTATGGTCAGGGTTAAGGATTGAGAGGTAGGGTTAGGTAAGTGTTAAGGTAAGGGTTAGGGTAGGGTCGTCCACAGCATCTACCTAACCCCTCCTCTACCTCTCTCTCTCTCTCTCTCTCCTCTACCTCTCTCTCTCTCTATCTCTCTCTTCTACCTCTCTCTCTCCTCTCTCTCCTCTCCCTCTCTCCTCTCCCTCTCTCTCTCCTCTACCTCTCTCTCTCTCTCTCCTCTACCTCTCTCTCTCCTCTCTCTCTCTCTCCTCTCCCTAGGTGGTGAGTGGGTGTCATGCAGGCGTGGTGAGCGTGTGGGACATCCTGACGGGGTTAAAGGTCATGCAGTTCCAGACCAACCCTGAGCGCCCAGTGGAGGTCACCGCCATGGCCTTCGACGGGCCCAAGCGGCGCCTCATCACAGGGTCCAAAGATGGCGCCCTGCGTCTCTGGAACTTCAACAACGGAGCTCTTCTCTTGAAGCTGCCTATGGTGGACAAAAATGAGGTAACACTGTCAGGGTTCGACAGTAACGCTTTTTTACTTGCCAAGTAAAACATTCGGCGGGTTTGTTTGCGTGTGCCCGACGACGCTGCTAGATCCTGGATCTGTTTACCTGTGTGCAGGAAGAACAACAGACGGCGCAGGCGCCAGACCAGACTAGATGATCGTGGAGTGAAGATATTATCAAAGCGTACACGCCTGTCGATCACCCGTTGCATCGCGTACTCTTTAATAATATCTTCACTCCACAACCATCTAGTCAGGTCACGCGCCTGCGCCGTCTGTTGTTCTTCCTGCACACAGGTAAAAATATCCAGGATCTAGCAGCGTCGTCGGGCTCGTGCAAACAAACCCGGCGACTTTTTTACTTGCTCCGGGCAAGCGTTACTGTCGAACCCTGACTGTACATCAGGCCAGGGCCTGGAGTTTTTCCTGAACTACTTGACCTGATGAGGGAACACTCTGGTGCCTTGACTCAGATAAACAACAAAGTGAAAACAAAGCCCTGTGCACTAAAGCTTCTTCTGTCAGGAATTCTTGACAACTGTAATACTACAACAACAACAAATAATAATCTTAATAGCCCCTGGCCCTAGTATAGATTATTTATATGTTTCTTGGTGACAGGTGACAGGTGTGTTTGTTGACAGGTGACAGGGATCCTGTACATCAACGAGAGGATCTACGCGTCAGGCTGGAGCAAGCGGGTCATGTGGTATCTGTGAGTGCTTTATTATTATTTAAAATATATTTTTAGCCCATTTCTGCTTTATTGGGAGGGAGACAGCAGAGATTGACAGGAAGGATGGGTGAGAAAAAAATAAAAATAATCAAAAATGTTTTACTTAGCTCGTCAACTAGTTCTGTCTCAAACTATGCTGTGTTGGGTCCTTGAATTTGAGGAAATTGAGTCTTGAAAGTCCTTGAAAGGTGCTTGAAAGGTGCTTGAATTTGATGTTTCAGAAGGTGTGGGAACCCTGAAAATCAACAGTAATACAATAAAGTAAAATAAGTAACCCTGAGTAACTGTCCTCCCAGGGACAATAAGCGTCAGGAGGGGGTGGAGCACCGTGTGTGGAACCAGTACCACTCGGAGGACGTCTACTCCATGACCGCGCACGGCAACAAAATGCTGGCCACCGCCTCCTACAGCGGGGACATCATCGTGTGGAACACGCACTCCGGCCACGCCTTCTGCCGCCTCAACGCCAGCGAGAGCCCCCTGCCCCTGATGCCTGTGAGGGTGAGAACAACTGACTGACCTGTCGACAATGTCCACGTTTATTATTATTAATAATAATAATAATAATAATAATAACTTTATTTATATACCGCCTTTCAGGGGACCCAGGGTCGCTTTACAGGAATACAAGAAAAAACAAAAAACAGTCAGACAAACAGTCAGAGGGACCAGAGGGACCACGGCCTCAACCTGCAGGAGCTGGAGAAACCTCGCTTTGCTGTGGAGAAGGTTGGCTTACTGACACACACACACACACACACACATGCACACAAACACACACACAACCAAACGCGACCACACGCAAGTAATGATACCTGGTAATAACCATGACAGTTTATCTATCTCTTCTTTTTATTTTATTATATATATTTTTAGGGCATTTCTGATTTTTTTTATTTTTATGTACTGGGATAGAGACAGTAGAGATTGACAGGAAAGATGGGTGAGAGAGAGAGAGGAGGATAGAGACAGTAGAGATTGACAGGAAGGATGGATGAGAGAGAGAGAGAGAGGAGGATAGAGACAGTAGAGATTGACAGGAAGGATGGGTGAGAGAGAGAGGAGGATAGAGACAGTAGAGATTGACAGGAAGGATGGGTGAGAGAAAGAGGAGGATAGAGACAGTAGAGATTGACAGGAAGGATGGGTGAGAGAAAGAGGAGGATAGAGACAGTAGAGATTGACAGGAAGGATGGGTGAGAGAAAGAGGAGGATAGAGACAGTAGAGATTGACAGGAAGGATGGGTGAGAGAGAGAGGAGGATAGAGACAGTAGAGATTGACAGGAAGGATGAGTGAGAGAGAGAGCGGAGGATAGAGACAGTAGAGACTGACAGGAAGGATGGGTGAGAGAGAGGTGACATGCAGGATATGTTATGATGTCGAAGGTCAGAATCGAACAAGGAACCATGCGGTGATATGGTATGTGCATTAGTGTGCTACGCCTGATCAGGTCTTGTTCCAGGGCACCCAACTGTGCAGCCCTGACAGTCTATCTGTGTGTGTGTGTGTGTGTGTGTGTGTGTGTGTGTGTGTGTGTGCGTGTGTGCGTGCGTGCGTGTGTGGTGGTCAGGTGTTGTTCCTGGACACCCGGGAGCGCAGCCCCGACACGGCGGTCCTGCTCAGCAGCTCGGCGGACGGCTTTGTGTACGCCTGGTCCATCAGCCACGACGGGGGGCTTCTGGGTAAATTCTGCGCCGTGCGCCAGGAGGGTCCGGTCATCTGCGCCATGTCCACAGACAGCCAGGACCAGATCCTGCTGACGGGAGACAGCAACGGATACGTCATGGTACAGGAGGGGGGGGCCGGGGGGGGGTATGTGTGTGTGTGGGGGAGGGGGTACATCATGTTATAGGAGGGGTGTGTTTGTGTGTGTGTGTGTGTGTGTGTGTGTGTGTGGCAGGTGGGCTACATCATGGTACAGGAGGGGTGTGTGTGTGTGTGTGTGTGTGTGTGTGTGTGTGTGTGTGTGTGTGTGTGTGTGTGACAGGGGGGGTACATCATGGTATAGGAGGGGGGTGGCCCAAAGTGTGCCAAGAAAACATTCCCCATTACACCACCTCAGAAGTGAATGAGAAGGTGACCAGGTGTTCCTAATAAAGTGTCTGATGAGTGTATATCTCTCTCTTCATCCTGTGTCCCTCTGGAAGCTGTGGGACATCGAGAGGTACTGCTACCGTATGAAGGGCGGGGCCAGCGAGGAGGAGGCGTCCAATCAGGACGTCCGGCGGCTGCCTAAACTCATACCGCGCTACTGTAAAGTGGAGGGGCCGCAGAAACAGGTGTTGGACGGGGAGACAGAGGTACCGGACCCTATTCATGCAAATATTTACAAAATAATAATAATAAGCAAGTGAATCATCAATCCACCAGTCGTAGCAAAGTAGGAAGAGTAATCCAGCTCAGGCCAGGGGCCATTGGCTGTCGTCGTGCTAGAAGAAGAAATAACGTGTTTTTTTTTTGGGGGGGGGTAGCCAATCAAAGTGTTGTTGCTAGGTAAAACACTCGGCACTCTAGGTGGTGGTGAGTGTTCCAGAATTATTTGGCAGTTGGTGCGTTAACTGACATAGCAAGCTGCCTTCTTCATGGTTTCAACCGAAACATACAGTACTTTTTTAAAACTTTGTTTATTGGATTTTTCGAGAGCATACAATTATGAACATAGCATTTATTAAAAATAAACAGGTAGATACTGTATACTCTCTTAGAAAAGGCTTTTTAGTGGCCTGGGGTGGTCCAGTGGTCTAGCACCGCAGTCTACAGTGCACACATTATATTATGCCCATGTTGGCATGGGTTTGAATCCAGCCCATGCCCTGCTGAGTGACATAATAATAATAATAATAATAATAATAATAATAATAATAATAATAATAATAATAATAATAATAATAACTTTATTTGTATAGCGCTTTTCCTGCAAACGTTGCAGCTCAAATGCCCTCTCTCCCTTCTTCTCCTTACTTTCCTGTCTGTCTTCACTAGATCTGTCCAATAAAACGAATAATATGAGTGGGAATGCCCCTAACAAAATAACTTTAATAAAAGGCTTTACAGTACTTATTATTTGACACCTAGTGAAGAGGGTTCACATAATGGATCTGACTTCCCAGTGAGTGATATTCCCCCTCCTGCTCCTCTCTCCTCTCAGATGCTCCAGGGCTCCACGGTGTCCCTCACCCCCCCCAAGCTGCTGAGCTCCTGGCGCTGCCACCTGAAGAGGGTCGTCCACCTGGAGTACGTGGAGCGCTTCCACCTCATCGTCACGGCCAGCCTGGACTGCAACGTGCGTCTGTGGACCATCACTGGCAGATACATCGGTAGGCGAGCGCCACCAACACCAACACAGACACAGACACCAACACCTACACCTCCAACAACACCAACATCAACATCAACACCAACACCCACAGCAACACCAACACCAACACCCACACCCACACCCACAGCAACACCAACACCAACACCAACACCAACACCAACACCACCACCAACACCACCGACACTGACACTGACACTGACACTGACACTGACACTGACACTGACACTGACACTGACACTGACACTGACACTGACACTGACACTGACACCTACACCACAAACACCTACACCACCTACACCTCCAACAACACCAACACCCACACCCACAGCAACACCACCGACACTGACACTGACACTGACACTGACACCGGCACCGACACCAACACCATCACCATCACCATCACCATCACCAACACCAACACAGACACAGACACCAACACCGACACCAACACCATCACCATCACCATCACCATCACCAACACCAACACAGACACAGACACCAACACCACAAACACCTACACCACCTACACCACCTACACCTCCAACAACACCAACATCAACACCACCGACACTGACACTGACACTGACACTGACACTGACACTGACACTGACACTGACACTGACACTGACACCGGCACCGACACCAACACAATCACCATCACCAACACCATCACCAACACCACCGACACTGACACTGACACTGACACCAACACCATCACCATCACCAACACCACCGACACTGACACTGACACTGACACTGACACCGGCACCGACACCAACACCATCACCAACACCATCACCAACACCAACACCAACACCACCAACACCAACACCAACACCAACACCACCGACACTGACACTGACACCACCGACACTGACACTGACACTGACACTGACACCGGCACCGACACCAACACCATCACCAACACCAACACCACCACCATCACCAACACCATCACCATCACCATCACCAACACCACCAACACCTATACCTGTAATATCATGCACTGTCTACCGGTACATTATCATGTCTTTTGCACCATGAACACTATTTATCTGGTTAGATGCCAAACTACATTTCGTTGTCTCAGTGCTTGTACTGTGTGCAATGACAATAAAGTTGAATCTAATCAAATCTAATCTAATCTGATCTAATCATAGGAATGCTGTCATCCACCACCAGGGGACAGTGTTGATTTGCTTAGTTATTCTCAGAAGTCAGAAGTGTTGACTCCCACAGATTACATTTGCTCCCGGCTAACCATCCATCATGAGCAATCTTACAATCATTGGCTTCGGTGTCAGATAATGCACTGTCTGCATATCATGTCTTTTGCACTCTAACACTATTTGCACTGGTTAGATGCCAAAATATGTTTCCTTTAAATATAGTTCCAGTATTTGTACTCTTTGTTTCACAGACAAACCCTAACCCTGGACTAAAACACACTGATGCTTTTTAGTCTGGGACTAGCCTGAAGCCTGGGTCTTAAGCTCACAGCCACTTTACTACTGAACTATCTATTATTGCTAGTTGCACCATTAGTGTATCCTGTCTAACCTGTACTATTGTCACCTTTATCTTGTACTATGCCTATTGCCTTGTTGTCTGCAAATTGTCCGGATACTGCTAACCATATCCTGTCTTATCATTTGTTTTGTCACTTATGCCCTGTACTACTGTCATTTTTTGTTGTTCTGAATTATGCCTATTGCCTATTTATGTCTTGTGCTGCAATGTCAGGAACCGAAGCCTAAAGGCCAATGCACATGGCGTGCGATTTTGTCGCACGACAACATACGATTCTCAATTCACACCACCGATGTCGGACCAGGCAGGCTGATTACTATATAGGCTCTACCAATATTGCTTGCCTTGCTTCCACAATTTCTACAAGATACAACTGGGCATATTGTGCCTACATGCTCGATCGTTATTATTATGTAATATAGGTGTCTTGTAATCCCATATGAGATGGGCCGTGTTGTTGACTTCGGTGGTGTGAATTGAGAATCGAATGTTGTCGTGCGACAATATCGCATCGCACGCCGCATGCATTGGCCTTAATAATGTTAAGTGTAACGTGACGTAACAATAAACCTGAAACTTGAAACTTGTCGTGTTTTCTCGCCCGTGTCCCAGGCACGTTTGGGCAGGGTCTGTGGAGCGTGGGGGACCCCGGCGCCGGGCCCAGGCAGCTCCCGGGGGACGTGAAGGTGGTGGGCTCCCGACAGACCCTGAAGGTCCTCAACCAGGGGGAGTACCCTCTCTGGAGGTGAGGGGGAACGAGGAAGGGCAAGAAACCCCTCTCTCTCTCTCTCTCTCTCTCTCTCTCTCTATCTATCTCCCTCTCTCTCTATCTCTCTCTCTATCTCTCTCTCTCTCTATCTCTCTCTCTATCTCTATCTCTCTCTCTATATATATATATATATATATATATATATCTCTCTCTCTCTCTCTACCTACCTCTCTACCTCTCTCTCTCTACCTCTCTCTCTCTCTACCTCTCTCTCTCTCTCTACCTCTCTCTATCTCTGTCTCTCTCTCTCTATCTCTCTCTCTATCTCTCTTTCTCTCTCCATCTCTCTATCTCTCTCTCCATCTCTCTCTCTATCTCTCCCTCTCTCCATCTCTCTCTCTCTCTTTCAGTCTCTCTCTCTCTCTGTCTCTCTCTCTCTCTATCTCTATTTCTCTGTCTCTCTCTCTCTCTCCATCTCTCCCTCTCTCTCTCTCCATCTCTCCCTCTCTCTCTCTCTCCATCTCTCTCTCTCTCCATCTCTCTCTCTTTCTCTCTCTCTATCTCTCTCTCCATCTCTCTCTCTCTCTCCATCTCTCTCTATCTCTCTCTCTCTCCATCTCCCTCCCTCTCTCTCCATCTCCCTCCCTCTTTCTCCCTCTCTCTCTCCCTCTCTCTCTCTCCTGATGGCAGATAAAAAGGTTGCTGCTGTTAATTAATGGTGACTGTCCACGAAACTCTAAACTACTAAGCTAAACCCAGCTGCTGTTCTGTCCCCAGCTGTCCCCAGAAGAGGCAGCAGTCCTGCGCCTCCACCGTGTCTGGGGAGGCCGCCCCGCCGCTGAGCCAGCTGGTCCCCACCGACCCGCGCATCGCCCAGTACAGCGACGAGCAGGTGGAGCACACCTGGAGGCTGTGGCAGGAGAAGGGCAAGCAGGTAATAAGACTGTAGTAAGACTGTAATAAGACTGTAATAACACTAATAAGACTGTAATAACACTAATAAGACTGTAATAACACTAATAAGACTGTAATAACACTAATAAGACTGTAATAACACTGTAATAACACTAATAAGACTGTAATAACACTAATAAGACTGTAATAACACTGTAATAACACTAATAAGACTGTAATAACACTGTAATAACACTAATAAGACTGTAATAAGACTGTAATAACACTAATAAGACTGTAATAACACTGTAATAACACTAATAAGACTGTAATAAGACTGTAATAACACTAATAAGACTGTAATAACACTGTAATAACACTAATAAGACTGTAATAACACTAATAAGACTGTAATAACACTAATGACACTAAGGGCCAATCCCAATTCCCTTTTCTACCCCTATGGCTCGTTTTCGAGTGTCACTCGATTCGAAGGCAAGGTCTTCGAATACGTCACAAGCCCTACCCCTTGAAATCTAAGCCCTATGAATTGGGACAGCCCTTCACGGCGCCTACGTCATCAACAGTGGTTTAGACGCGGTACGGGTGACGCGTTGTGTTGCCGCGAATTCTCTCTCCTGTGACCGGAGGAGATAGCAAAGATGGCGGCCGTTAGCATCAAACACTATGATAACATCCTCCGTAGTATCTAGTCTATTTCAGTCACAGACATGTTCAACAACAACTCGTTTTACAACAAGGAAGGGATACAACTAATAAACATGTTAACTCACTATTCACCTTGTTATACAACAACTACTACTACAAGTGTCTATGACTACTGTTAATGTTAAATCCGTGTGGAGCTAATGCTATCGCGTCTCCACAGGCTAAAGTACAACACTGATATCCTTAACTTATGTCCTAAACACACTACTGTCATACAAGTCGTACCTTCTCCTTGACATGGACATAAACACCTGCTACCTTCTTTGAAAGAAATCGCGATTTATTCAGTGAAAACTAGTACATGATAGCACAACATAGCATAGCATTCGCGAACACTATGCTAACAACACTATGATAACATCCTCCGTAGTATCTAGGATAAACGGGTTATTTTGATAAACTGGACACATTTTGTGAATATATATGGTTACTTTCTCGCCTGAAAACATATAAAAACTTCATAAAATGACATATTAACACTTGTAGAGCCAAATTACAGATTGTAGCCAATGGCGGCCAAAATTGAGGATTTTATATTTGTAGATGATTCGCAATGCATCCTGGTATCAAGGGGTAGCGTACCTCTAGCCCTTCGAAGCTAGTCTGGTCCTGAAATCCCTCGAAACGAAGTAATAGTTAGCCCTCCCCCTTACCCCTAGCCCTCGATGAAATATGAATTGGGACAGCCCTCCCCCTAAACGTGAACGCGCAAATCGAGCCATAGGGGTGAAAACGAAGGGCTAGGGGTGAATTGGGATTGGCCCTAAGACTGCAATAAGGCTGTAATAAGGCTGTAATAAGACTGGAGGTAGTGGTGGTTTAGGGGATAGTGACTTGGACTGGTGATCGGAAGGTCATGAGTTTGAATCCCGCCTGGAACACCACCGTTAGTGTGCCTTTGAGTAATCGCTTAGCTCTAAATTACTCCACGGAGAATGTCCCTGTAAACTCTCATTGTAAATCACTTGGACTGGTGATGATCGGAAGGTCATGAGTTTGAATCCCGCCTGGAACACCACCACTCGTGAGCCCTTAAGTAAGGCACTTAGCCCTCAGTTACTCCAGGGAGAATGTCCCTGTAATCTCTAGTTGTAAATCGGTTTGCTTTGACTTTTGTTCCCTCAGACCAGCCACATCTTAGGACGGGCGTACAAACAGAGGGTGAGACATCACCTCCCCTCCTGCGCCCCTGCCCTGCAGATGACCTTCAGCAGTCAAGAGCAGGTAAGCTCTGACTACACCTGACACACCTATTGATGTAGGTGTGCCCTGCGTCATGGTGGGTTAAGCTTCTCCTGTTGTCTCTCTGTAGTTGAGGGTGTATAAGGTTAAGCTTCTCCTGTTGTCTCTCTGTAGTTGAGGGTGTATAAGGTTAAGCGTCTCCTGTTGTCTCTCTGTAGTTGAGGGTGTATAAGGTTAAGCGTCTCCTGTTGTCTCTCTGTAGTTGAGGGTGTATAAGGTTAAGCTTCTGCTGTTGTCTCTCTGTAGTTGAGGGTGTATAAGGTTAAGCTTCTGCTGTTGTCTCTCTGTAGTTGAGGGTGTATAAGGTTAAGCGTCTCCTGTTGTCTCTCTGTAGTTGAGGGTGTATAAGGTTAAGCTTCTCCTGTTGTCTCTCTGTAGTTGAGGGTGTATAAGGTTAAGCTTCTCCTGTTGTCTCTCTGTAGTTGAGGGTGTATAAGGTTAAGCTTCTCCTGTTGTCTCTCTGTAGTTGAGGGTGTACAAGGCCATGCCCTACACCAGTCTGCTGCCCATCCTCCAGCCCCCCGTCCCAGAGCTCCTGAAGGGCAACCAGCAGAGGACTCTCTTGGGCACGGAGACCTCCGCCAAGCAGAAGAGATCCCCCAAGCGCTGCTGGCCTCACACACGCTTCCTGGCTGCGTCTCCGCGATCAGGAGAAAAACTCTCTCCCACCAGCAGAGGGACCTGAGAGGGACGATCACAGATCATCACACACCCCAGAGAGAACTCAGACTGAACTAATCAATATAGGCTGAATCCAGATAATGTGGGACACCTAGACTCCAGTGTGTTTATTTCCTAGTTCTAACAAAACGAATACTTTCATCTTAAATGTTCAGATGTCACATGACATCCATGTTAATAAACTTCTAGTAAAGGTCAAAGAATCAGACCAAACTAATCAATTCAGCAAATACCATCACAGGATCTTACTGGGAGGGGCTACGTAATGTTGTGATGTATTCAGCTCACCACAGACTGAACAGTAACCCCCCCTCCCCCTGGTGGTGATCTTAACCTCACTAAAGACACCATCCAGTGAAATAAAAGCACTTTGGCCCTCATGCACTTTAGAAGAAGAAGAATGTTTGATTTGCCATGCAATCAACTTGTCAGTCAATTGTTGTTGAATTTGGTATTGTTTGCTCTAGGTACAGGGTCAGCCATAGTCTGCACCCCTGGAGCAATTAGGGGTTAAGTGCCTTGCTCAAGGGCACACGCAGCTCCCTCCTGAGGCGGGGATCGAACCAGCGACCTTCCGATTGCTAGCCGGCCTCTCTAACCTCTAGGCTACTAGTGCCATCTTTATACTCAAGACAACTGTACTGTACATGTATGTGCACTGTCTTATGTCTGTTATCAGTACTGGGATACTGGGATGTACAGTATTACATTGATTGGCTAAACGTAGTCATGTGATCAAACACGGGTGTGAGATGAGCATGTTTTATTAAAAAGGGAATTTGCACAGCAAAAAGAAAAATCACATAGTAGTTTATGACTCCTCCCAGGGTTTCAGCCTCCTTTTCATCTGAGAGGGAGTAGGAGATTGGTTACTAGGTTTTATGTCAAGCGTTGATAGTCCAGGGACCTCCTCGCCTGCCTGCACCAGTCGCATCACCTCCCCGAACGAGAGGGGCGTGTCTGTGTTCTCTGACGGAGCGTCTGTGTTCTCTGACGGAGCGTCTGTGCTCTCTGACGGAGCGTCTGTGTTCTCTGACGGAGCGTCCGTGTTCTCTGACGGAGCGTCTGTGCTCTCTGACGGAGCGTCTGTGTTCTCTGACGGAGCGTCCGTGCTCTCTGACGGAGCGTCCGTGCTCTCTGACGGAGCGTCTGTGTTCTCTGACGGAGCGTCTGTGTTCTCTGACGCGCCGCCCACTGCGCTTCTCTCACCACCACACGCTTCTGAGTCTCTAATAGTCAAGCGGCCTAAGTTGTCCAACTGTCCAACGCTGTCACCCGTGGACGCTATCGAGGACTGAGCATTGGAGGCGCCTCCTCCACGTTGTTTATACCCATCCAAGTCAATGGGCTCCACAAACCTGTCAACATGGAAAGAATAAGAATACAAATTCAGAATTTAATTGTCATTGGCATAGCAAGTACAGTGACAACGAAATGCATTTGGCATCCAGCCATAGGGCAATGGACCTATCGCCAAGTCACGCCCCGAAATAGAAATTGTCCAATCATATCACAGCAAAAGTCAAGACAGGCAGAAAACTCGGACAAACAACTCGCTAATATCTGATGGTGAAAAGCTTCTAGACGAAATATTTGTCATCTTTTAAAAACATGATTATTACTTGCTGTGGTAAATCAGAAATCAGAAATTTGCCAACTCCCGCCATTGTAAGTCACTGAATGTAAGCCATGTATGTATGTACAGGCAGGGTCGAGGTCAGTACAGTAAGATATACAGTAGAATACAAATGCCTACGTCCCATACACTGCAATACTTGTATGTGGATAGAAAAATCACACGTGGTTTTTCAAGTCAGTGCACAAATATCATGTCATATCACTGACCGTACGTACCGATTGTAAAAGAATAATTTCATCCCCAAAACAGCGCCGTCGTTGGACGCAGGGAGACTTTTCAAACCTTTCTGGAATGTCTGATCATTGTCGAAGTCATATGAATCAAATCTGCAGTAGACAGACTCCATCCCCCTCTATGTAGCTGGGAGACATTTATTGATATGTCTCATCTATCTAGAATAATAATAATAATAATAAAGCATTCCAGTTGTATGCATCTTGGCTGTCAAAATCGCCCAAGTGCAGAAAACGTGACGGCCATCTTTGCTTAAAGTAAACAGTAGTCAACAAAAATGCGAGGAGTAGTTCCAGTAGGTTGAAAGATTGAAAGGTGGCGCCCCGTGTGGACAGTCGAGGTATAAACGTTAGTAAACATTTCTCTGGGCTTGTGTCAATGAGAGGGCAAGGTCAGGTTGAATATTCGAGAATTATTATGGAGCGTTTGTGAGATGTGAAGTCATCGAGCAATACAGAGAAGTTCACTTTAGAAGGGGAAGTTCCTGGTAAGCAGAAATGTAATAATAATAATAATAATAATAATAATAATAATAATAATAATATATATGCCATTTAGCTGACACTTTTATCCAAAGCGGCTTACATTGCAGCGAGTTATAGTATATGGTCCCGGCGGGAATGTAAACCCTACACTCTGCCCTACATTTGACCAAGGCCAGCTGTCTGCCACACCTTCAAATGGCGCTGTGCTTGAGCCATAGTCTACTCCGCCATAGCCAACATCCTGTTAGGATAGTGAAGGTATCAGCGCTTTGGCCTCCCTTTCCCCTTGGTCACCACTCAGCCTATAAATGCCTACCACCACCCCCATGGGTTTGCATGCAATGTGTTGCTAAGTTGGAGTTGGAGTCGGATGCACCTACAATGTAAACATATTCCTGTTTTTGTAGAAGTAAACAGATTTTTGTTTGCCTGTTTTTAGGTGTGTACAAACAATTGTTTGTTGTTTTTTATGTGCTTCGTCTTCGCACATCAAGGACCTGTTTGTCTGTCTGTTCTGTTGTACTGTATGGGAGTGGCTTCTGGTACGGCCCTTTCCCCCTCGTGGACCTTTTTAACACCAGGGACAGCGACGGAAACAAGTCACAGACTTTATCGCTCTATCCCTGACAATCACAAGCAGGATCATTGCTTGGCCTATGTATTTGTATTTTTGTCAATACATCTAATCAAATCAAATACACACTACAGTACTAGAACCCAACATAGCCTAACAAGCATTCAGTCTATAAAACAATTCCAAGGTAATACCCCTCTGACATAGAGAAGTGAAAGTCACAGAGAGAGCGAGAGAGAGAGAGAGGGATGAAGAGAAAGGGATGAAGAGAAAGGGATGAAGAGAAAGGGAGGTCTAAAGTCATGCTGAACAGGGGAGGGGGAATGTTATCTCATTACCTACTTAGTGTTTTCCCCTGGGTTTGTTAGCATGTGACTTAAGACCAGCTGCCCCTCTCTGGAGTCTCTGAACACCCACGTGTCTCCTGGTCCAGTTAGCTTTCAAGGTTAATCTGTCCCTCCTAAAGGCCTCTTCATCCCCACTACCCCCCTGTACAGTGTCTCTCTACTGTAACTAAATAAACACATGTCTAGCGTCAACACATGTCACTGCCAATGACCCCTGGTCCTAGCATAGATTTATTTTCTTATGATGACCGATGTATAGATGATTCACTTACTTAGTCTAATGTACTTGTTGTAAGTCGCTTTGGAAAAGGTGTTTGCTAAATGGCAAAAATGTAAATGTAAAGGTGAAATCTGTCAACTTTCACCTCATGACCCTTTGACCTTTGACCTCAGTAGCCAGGTAACCTCTCAGCGATACTGTTTAGATGAACTGTGAGAAAGACAAACGCCTTTAGTGTGTATTTGGAAGTGTGTATTCGGAAGTGTGTATTTGAAGATCCTGTTCTTAACAATCAACGACATTGCAGGGGCTGGCGACCCTTTTCATATTTCACCAATTTTATTTATCCAATTATGAGGTTACTCAAACAGGTCAACACAATATCATAGTTATTCAAGATTATATAAAAGTTATTGGTATTGACTATAAGTGCCATATCAAAAAAAGGTTGTTAGTAACATTATTGTAAAAACATTCCAAAATACAGTACAACTTCTTCTTTTAAATCTTCTTTTACTTCTTTTATCAGTTATAATGAGGATCAGGCAGGCAGACATTTGTAAACAGAAGTGTTATCCAGTGCTGTGGGTTGAATTGAAAGAAAACGTAAGAAAGAAAAACTAAATTCTAACACAGCACTGCACAATATTCCACCACATTTCACAAGGACATGCTATTAATACAACGGGCATGAACTCATCCCAAATTCCTGTACTGTCACAATCATCACCATGGTTACTAAAGCACGCCCATTCTATCTACCCATCCGTCAGTGTTCGAATTCTCCATGTCAGAATTCTCCATGGCTGCGTTCGTAAATTCGCTCTGAGAGCACCGGAGTGCGCGCACACTGGGGGCCCAAGTAATTTAATTGGACAAGAGGCCATTCCATGAGTGCTGATCAGATTTCCCGAGCGAATTTAACGAACCCAGCAACCCATGTCAGAATTCTCCATGGCTGCGTTAGTAAAATTCGCTCTGAGAGCGCCGGAGCGCACACTGGGTTCAACGTCATAAAAGGTGGGACCAAGTAATTTGATTGGACAAGAGGCCATTCCATGAGTGCTGATCAGATTTCCAGAGCGAATTTAACGAGCCCAGCAGCCCCATGTCAGAATTCTCCCATGTCATGAGCTCTCCATGTCCCTTGGAATCCCCTCAGCTGTCCAGTCAGTGGTGTCGATGTGTCACAGCTCCTCTGCTCCTTTGTTCAGTGCTGGGGTGTCCTGACCCTTGACCCCTGAGGAGGGGTGTCCATTACGGAGCAGCTTGCTCTGGCTGGGGGCGTGGCGGGGCGAGGAGCGCAAGGAGCGGGAGAAACAGGAGGTCAGGGACTTGGAGGAGCTGCAGTCATAGTTACCATCCTGAGGAGGCAGGGGATGAGGGAGGGAGGGAGGGGGGAGAGGGAGGGAGGGAGGGAGGGAGGGAGGGAGAGGGAGGGAGGAAGGAAGAGAGGGAGAGAGAGAGAGAGAGGGAGGGAGGGAGGAAGGAAGAGAGAGAGAGAGGGAGGGAGGGAGGAAGGAAGAGAGGGAGAGAGAGAGAGAGAGAGGGGGAGGGAGGGAGGGAGGGAGGAAGGGGGGAAGGGAAAGAGAGGGAGAGAGAGAGGGAGGGAGAGAGAGAGAGGTTTTAGATATAGTGCCATCAGTAGTAAGTTTGCCAGTATTCACCCTCCCTCTGGACTCTTTCTACATTTTGTGGACTAAAAATAAATTTAACTGACTTTTAAAATACATTTAACTGACTTTTAAATATTTAAATATTTAATTTATTGTTTTTGTCACTGAGTCAACTCATTAATATGAGCGTATGAGTACTATGTTTCTCAACCCTCTCCTCGGGGCGCCCCAGCCGTTCCACATACAGTATTTGATCTGTTCCACCACCAGCTCACCTGATTCTACTAATCAAGTACAAACCATAATTGCTTTGTACTTGATTAGTTGAATCAGGTGTGCTGGTGGTGGAACAGATCAAATATGTGGAACGGCTGGGGCGCCCCGAGGAGAGGGTTGAGAAACAGTGTCGCCTGACTGCATGTGTGTGTCACTCACCTCCGTTGACATGGCACCCAGGCTCTGGTCCCGGCCGAGCGCTCTGGTGGTGACCGCCTGGTTCTGCCCCGCCCCTTTCTCCTCCCTCTGGGCGCGAGGCCCCGCCTCCTCCCCTCCTCCTCTGTGCTTCATGAACCTCTGGTTGACGATCTTGGTCACGTTGTCGTTCCTGTGCAGAGGAGCGGAGGAGGAGGGGGAGGAGGAGGTGGAGGAGGAAGCAGGCGGGGGTCTCGAGGAGGAGGAGGAGGTGGGGGGCACTCGCTCCAGGTTTTTCAGCCCTCCTCCTCCGCTTTTAGTCTTCTGACTCCCACCTGTAGGGGGCGGCTTGTCGGCCCGCCCGCTCACCCTGCGCAGGAACTCTGAGACCAGGCCGTAGCGGTTGGTGTTGGTGTTGTTGGCGTTGTTGGCGGTCCCGGCGGGTTTGACTACGGGTTTCGTCGCGGTGTTGCTGCTGCTGCGACCTGCTGCTGCTGCTGCTGCGGCGCTGCTGACATCACTGCTGTTGTTGTTTAGGGTTCTGTGGTTAAGGCCTGGTCCCGGTCCTGGGTTCTGCTGGGTTCTGGTGATGGGGCGGGCCCATGTCGACCCGGGGGAACTCCATAAAGTATGCTGCTCTCTGGCCAGCATGGCGGAGGAGGAGAAGGGGGAGGAGGAGGAGGGGGAAGGGATTGCGGAGGAGGAGGAGAAGGAGGAGAAGGAGGAGGAAGAGGAGGAGGTGGTGGAGGAGGAACCCGAGGCAGAGTGTCTGCGGTACAGTTTCGGCGAGCCGGGTTTGGGCCGGGTTGCTACCCTCTCCAGGGAGGTGGAGAGGTGATTGGTGCGGAATTTGACCAGGGAGGAGGAGAGGACCCCCCGGGGAAGGCCACCCTTCACCCCCCCCACCCCCACCCGCCAGTCATCCGTCTGCAGACCCACGCTCACCGTCCGCGGCTGCCGCAGCTGGGTCTCGGTGGTCTGGGTGGCGGAGGTGACCATATCCACCGCCCACCCACCGCCCCCGCCCTCGCTGCTGACCCTCCTCCCCCCCGCCCCCCTCCTCCTCTCCTCCACCGGACCGGGCTGGACCCCCGCCTCCACCCCCGCCCCCCACGCTGTCATCTCCTTCATGTCGTCACTCAGGTTGGCAGCAGAGAGGCGCAGGCAGAGAGGTGAGGAGACGGACCTTGCGGGGGGGGTTGAGGTTGTGACCCCGGGGGAGAATGCGGTGATAGAGTGTCTCTCCGGGGTGGAGGTGGGGGAGGGGGGGCTGTGTGGCAGCCGGGCCGCCTGGACCCGGCGTGCCGAGGCGGGGCGGTAGTAGATGCGGAGGGCGGTCTTCTCGGGAGCCGTGTGGCTCCTCCTCTCCCCGGCGGTCCGGTCTAGGTGCAGGTCGGGGAAGCCGGGGGCCATGACGGGGTGGTCCCAGGTCTTGAACGGGTCCCCTCGGTCCAGCTGGGCGGCCTCTCTGCTCAGGTAACACCAGCTCTTCTGGTTGGGCCCAAACATGTCTGCTGTGGGCCTCGTCGTCCCGCTGGGGTTACATGTCCTGTGAACACATAGTATCAATAAAATAATAATAATAATAATAATAATAATAAGAAGAATATATTATATGCCATTTAGCTGATGCTTTCATGCAAAGCGACTTACATTGCAGTGAGTGCGTACATTTGTCAGTATGGTCCCAGTGGGAATCGAACCCACAACCTACGCATTGTTAGGACAATGCTCTACCACAGAGGACCACATAGGTCCATCAAGACTCTATGTCTGTTTCTTTTTTGGCAACTCCTTTATTTCACATCTCGGCATTCAGCAAACATGTGTGTGTGTGTGTGTGTGTGTGTGTGTGTGTGTGTGTGTGTGTGTGTGTAACTGAGTCTCAAAGGGGACTGACCGTTGGGTTTCCGAGTGTCCTCCCTCTCCGAACACATGGTGATCAGGACACTGGTGGAGTAAAACACAATTCCAGTTATTTCCGTCATTCATAATTCAAATTCATACTATACATTAGTAGTATTATATTAGTAATCTACACAGGATAAAGGACTAGTTAAACTATATATAGGACTAGATAACTACTGTAACCAAGTAGAGGTTAGCGAGGTCGGCTAGCAATCAGAAGGTTTCTGGTTCGATTCCCCTCCTCAGGAGGGAGCTGCATGTGAGCTGGTGACTGGAGGGTTGCTGGCATCATATCTAAGGTGTCCTCCCACTGCCGTTGTGCCCTTGAGCAAGGCACTTAAC
>NC_137676.1:3916857-3921857 GCF_963989245.1 Nansenia antarctica
CACACACGCACACTCTTTCACCCCATCAGCTGGGCTTACCACTGAGTCACACACACACACACAGACACACCAGGGGACAACACACACTGGCCACTGAAGAACACTGAACTCATTGTGATGTTCATGAAACCAGTTTGAGACCACTTTTGCTTTGTGACACGGTGCATTATCCTGCTAGAACTAGACATTAGAAGATGGGTGCATTGTGGCCATGGGGGGATGCACGTGGTCAGCAACAATACTCAAACAGGCTGGGGGGCGTTCAAGCGATGATTGATTGGTATTACACACCCATTCCGCCACCTCCACCAGCTTGGACTGTTGACTGGTGTACAGGTGTTCCTAATAAAGTGGTGGCTGTGGCGCAGGAGATAGAGCCGCCGTCTAATGATCGCAAGGTTGGCAGATCGGCGGTTCGAGCCCCGGCTGGCCACATGTCGAAGTGTCCTTGGGCAAGACACTGAACCTCAAAATTGCTCCCAGTGAGCGGGGCCTTGCATGATAGCTTGCTGCCATTGGTGCGTGAGTGTGTATGTGAATGGGTGAATGAGAGGCCGTTGTAAAGCGCTTTGGATAAAGGCGCTATATAAGTGCAGTCCATTTACCATTTAACAAAGTGTTCAGTCCGTGTACATCTGAAGGGAATGTGAAAGACCTTCCGTACCTGGGCGGTCTCTCTGTGTTCATGCTGGTCCAGGTTCCTCTCCTGCAGCTCTGCTCCCAGCTCCATCAGCAGCCCCCGCAGCACTGACATGGTCCCGTCTCTGGTCTGCAACAAAGCATAGGTGGCCGCGTTCGTAAATTCGCTCTGGCAATCTGATCAGCACTCATCAGCCTCTTATCTTATCAAATGACTTGGTCCCTTTATGACGCTCCGGTGCTCTCAGAGCGAATTTACGAATGCACCCATAGTTATACACTGTGTCTCTGGTCTGCAACAAACATTATTAAGTTTTACAGTTAAACGGGGAATCTGTAATTAAGTACTTCTGACCTGAATTTTAAAGCTACAGCTTGCACATTTAAACTTGGTTTTCATGGTTACTTTGCTATTAAAAACAGCAAAATCATTCATGTAGTCTACAGTTTGCCATCCATGTCGCAGACAGTTCCTGTCCCTCAGTCCTCAGTCCAATCCTGTTCCCTACCCCCCTATTCTCAAGACTGTAGTAAGACTGTAATAACACTGTAATAAGACGGTAGTATGACTGTTATTACTAATAAGAATAATAAGACTGTAGTAAGGACTGTATCAGACTGTAATCAGACTCTAATCAGACTGTAATAAGGGGAGGTCTGTACCTCCTTGTCCTCCAGGTCAGTCATGTTCCTCAGACAGCCCTGGTGGAGGACCCACAGCACCTGTAAGGTGAGCCGCAGGACCGGGTCCCTGGGGCTGTGGGGGGGGTGGTCTTTCTGGGGGTCCCTGGGGCTCTGGGAGGGGGGCCCCTGCCTCCCCTGCTTCTCCCTCTCCTTCCCCTCCGCTGCGTGCGACCGCCCGCCAGCCTCCCTCCTCGCTGCGACGTCCTGCGCTGTCTCTCCCTCACGCTGACCCCCCCCGACCCCCGACATTCCCGACCCCCCCCCCAGTCCCCCCAGCTCCCCTCCCCCTGGGGTCCCAGCCAGGCTCTCTACTATCCCCCCGAAGGCCTGCAGCATGGTCTGGAGGAGCTCCAGAGGCCTGTCCAGGGACCCAGGCGTGTGTGGCTGCTCCTCCTGACGGTCTGCCTCTGCCGGGGGGGTGTGGGGGGGTGAGGGGAGGAGGGTGTGTGGTGGTGTGGTGGCCAGGAGCTGGATGGCGGAGGTCAGGAGACAGGCGTGGTCCCTCAGGTGAAGCAGGGCCTCGCGGTCTTTCGCGCTCAAAGCTCTGGCCATCCCCTCTTTATCTGCGTGGTTCTCCCGGGGGTCCAGGGGTTCCAGGGGGTCCCCTTCCCCCCCGACAGGCCCCTCGCGGGGGACCCGGCTGGCGGGAAACACCCCCTCCGCCTGTGATTGGTCCACATCTCCGTTCTGAAGCTCTGTGAGGACACTCACCTGAGGACACTCAAGCTCCGCCCTCCCCTGCCCCTCCCTCACCTCCTCCTCCTCCTCCTCCTCCTCCCCGAACTGTACGTACCCCGTCTCCTCCAAGACTTGTGACTCCTCCCCGTCCTCTCTCTCCCTCACTGGGGTGGTCGTGAACACCAGGTGTTCCCTGACCCCCTCCCCCTCCTCCTCCTGCACCTCCTCCTCCTCCTCTCCCCTCCCTTCTCCTCCTCCTCCTCTCTCCCTCATGTCGCTCATCTCCGCCCTGAGTCCGCGGTTCTCCACCTCCAGCTCTACGATGCGCCGGCTGAGAAGCATGGCCTCCTCCTCCACCAGCCGCAGGTGAACTTTGACCTCCGCCTCCCTGGCGTGGGGGGACTTGACGGCGCCGCCCGCGGAGGAGCGCGTGGCGGCGTCCACGTCTCCGTAGGCCGAGCGGTACTTGGCCAGTTCCTCCCGCATGCCCTCGCTGTCGGACGCTAGCTTGGTCAGCTTCTTACACATGAGGGCCGACTCCTCCTTGGCGAAGTAGAGCTGGCACTTCAGATCTGCACTGTCATCCTGAGGAGGTGAGTCATTCACAACAGGAAAGTGAGTCATTCACGATATGAAAGAGAGTCATTCACGACATAAAAGAGTCATTCACGATATGAAACAGAGTCATTCACCACATGAAAGACTTCAGGGTCGAATAGTGACAGTGACAGTATGTATTGTTCTTGACATCACATTTTATGTATGTTCTACAAAACTTACCAAGATGTTCAAATAAACTGAGACTCATCTTATGTTGCGCTTATACCTAAAAATTATTTAACAACAGTATTTGGAACCACAACTAAATAAAGTTTTTTTTCTGTGATAAATTAACAGAAAAACTACAATTTCATCCTTTACCTGCGGGGACAGTTTTTTCTCAGTCCTTCGTGTTGGTGATCGGGTTTTTCTCCTCAGAGAATTCTGGGGATTAAAAAAAACGTCAATGAATTTTGAGGATTCAACCGAATCCCTACCCCCCCCCCCCACACACACTGACAACAGAATCCCCCCCCCCCCACACACACTGACACATGTCAGAGGAGGAAGGGACAGAGACGTCAACTGTCCCCCAAGAATGACCCAATGACCCCCCCTGTCCTTCAGCTCCCCCCTCCTGTCACTCATGACATTGTTACCAGTTAAGATATCGGTGCTTTAATTCAGCATTTAAAGGGACGCAAACTAAGACAATGGTGAATGACACATTAAAGGGGCAATCTGGTTTATGTACAACTGCTTTTTGTCTTTTAAATTGATGATATAATATATAATATATTATAGCCGTGGCATCTAAATCACACACACACGTTTTCTCTCCGAAAAGACAACATCATGTCCAGGGGGTGTACTTGTACATCAAGCCACCTCACGCTACGGAAACAGGAGATAGGCTCCTGCCCTGTGGGCCGTTAGGCTTGAGAACCATCGGTTCTCACCATCGGTTCTCACCATCGGTTCTCAAGGCTAGTTTAGTTAATTAGTGTTAGCGGGGTATGTTTGCGGTGCTGAGTATGAGAGGAATGCAGGCCGCTGCCTTGCTGTTGTCTGGGACATTGTCAGACAGCAGACGAGGGGTTAAAGTGCTATAAATACCCCTTTTAAAAGTGTGAGGGTCGCCGTGGGGAATTGGATGAATAGCCACAGTGATCCACAGCGCGATCAATACTAGGTCTGTAAATGAGTTAACCCAGGAGCAGTTCAGGAGACCATGAGTTCATGAGAGAGTAATGTAATATCAACAGTAATCACATGGTGCGTTAGTGCTACTCATTCTGCTTTCTTTACATGAGGCAGAATGATGAAATTAAATTCAACAATTGTTATGTTGTCAGCAAAAATGTTAATTAAAAGTTAGCTGCGACCTCAACGCTTTTGAACCCTGTGTCGTAATTCTGTAATTACTTACAACATTGTATTAACTGTTGTGCCACACTTATTTCATACTTAAGCGTTATGGAACTCAAACTTTTAACTTTGTTAAAATAAACTACAATAAACTATGTTTTATTGTAAGTGTATTCATCCGCTGAACAGTTGTTTATCGGTTGCTAAGCAACGGTACGAATGTAACTTCGACAAACGCGGAGTAATATGAAAAGATGTGTCAACATTCCATTTAGCCGTGCGTATATCATGGATATCGGCACGGCTGGAACGCAAACTGACCAATAGAGACAATGGACCGGATCTGTCCGTTGTATAAAGTATATTATAGTGATGGAGTTGAGAGATTTTGCACTAGTAGAATAAGGACCTGGGACCACAAAACACTGACAAATACATCTGTCTAAGTAAGGGAATCATCTATCCATCAGTCATCATAACAAAAAGTAATCTACGCTCGGGCCAGGGGCTATTGGCAGTCAAAATGCTAGATTATTATTATTATTTACGGTAGAGAAACTCTACAGGGGGGTAGTGAGGACGTAGAGCTTTCAGGAGGGACAGTTAAGGTGTAGCCTGGAGAGATGGAGGTCTTCAGTCCAAGTCTTGCAAAAACAGCGTTTACTGCAGACAGACAGAGTTGCGGGTGCAGTAGTACTGGTCATTAGAACGTTCATCCTCCCTCAGGTGGTGCTGGGGAGGTTCCCTCTGTGGCTCGTCCGACCAGATTAGGTCGTCTAAGTGGATTGGCCCAGTCAGGATCAGGGTGACTAGCAGCTGCCTCAGGTGAGCGGAACAGGCTCCGTTGACGCCGAGCACCGAATCCTGGATTAAACTGAGTGTGTGTGTGTGTGCGTGTGTGTGTGTGTGTGTGTGTGTGTCTGGACTGAATCACCATCATTATCAACACAGACCTGGGCCAACTACTAATGACCAGAAGGAAAGACTAAGAAAGAGAGAGTGAGAGAGAGAGGCAGAGGGAGAGACAGAGAAAGAGAGGGGGAGAGAGAGGGGGGGGGGAGAGAGAGAGAGAGAGAGAGAGAGAGAGAGAG
>NC_137676.1:3926857-3944357 GCF_963989245.1 Nansenia antarctica
GACACGCGGGCAATTACCCATAATCGGCTCCTGTCCTGCCCCTGCATTGTGTCACGTGCATTGTTTTAGGATTAGTTTGTCTGCATTCAACTGCGGCAGAGTGTAGGTAAATATAGACTTAATTACGCGTCATGGTATAGCCCCTACAAACACATTGAGAACTTACTTTCAAATATTCATTTTCTGATCTCAAGTCTTCAACTTCTCTGACAAGATCCTCGTGCGTCTCTTCCATCGGCTGGTCCGAGAAGAAAGCCAGGGACGCGGGGGGAGACGCGGGGGACCCTCCGCCTCCAGAATGGCCATCGCCATCACCACCACCACCAGCATGAACGGTGACATCGTCTTGTGTTTGTCCCGCGGACGGGTACGGGTTTGTCTAAAGTGTTAGAACAAGCATCACCTTTCCCCTCGGACCCACTCATCCCGCTGTCACTCTGAGTGTTCACTGAAAGTTTATTCTCCTCCGACGGGGAGTCAGACATGTCAGAACTGCTGTCTGAGGAGGGCGACAGCTTTCCAGACATGCAACCAGAGTCCTCCTTGCTCAAGTCCTCCGACGCATTGCTGCTGGCATCGGACAGTTTCCTCCGGTCGCTCTGGTTCTTTTGGCCCACGGGGGTGACGGCGGGTGTCGCGACTGTCCCCGGGCGCTTCCCTTTCTCCGGGTTCACCTCCTTCCCGTTGGCCGTAACGCGCCGGGTAACTAAAGGGACTCCCGTGACTCCTCCACCAGTACTGGATGGGGCCGGGGGACAGCCTGGGGCATCCTTGGGTTGTGTCGTCGTCGGTGAGGTGCGATTCTTCTTCTTCTGGCCAATAGTCTGTTGTTGCGCCTTGGGCAGTTTCTGTCTCTGGGACCGGTGCGCCCTGGTTTGGGCACCGCTGATGTCTCCTTCTCCGTTGTTCATTTCTTGTCCGCTTCTTCTTCGCTAATTTGAGCGGATTGCGTTGAAACAGAACTCCCTCCTCTCATATAATCCATGAGTTAAATCCACCAAAATTCAATGGGATGATGACTAACGCCGGGTAGTTATCATAACACTCTCTCACTCTCTCTCTCTCTCTCTCTCTCTCTCTCTCTCTCTCTCTCTCTCTCTCTCTCTCTCTCTCTCTCTCTCTCTCTCTCTCTCTCTCTCTCTCTCTCTCTCTCTCTCTCTCTCTCTCTCTCTCTCTCTCTCTCTCTCTCTCTCTCTCTCTCTCTCTCTCTCTCTCTCTCTCTCTCTCTCTCTCTCTCTCTCTCTCTCTCTCTCTCTCTCTCTCTCTCTCTCGTGCCTTCAGTGCGTCCAAACTTCATCTACTGAGGACACAGGCTGCGCGCGTCGGAATCCTGTCCTTCCCGTGGCTATTTGGTCAGTGATGTCATAGCTTGATTTAAACAGGGATGGTGATTTAAACACAAGTGTTGCCGCAGCTGATGTCCCCTCACCTGATCTCTACTCTTTGGTAGATCATATCATATGGTAGATCATATCACCATAATCAAGCACTGACATGAGGCTTGATTGTACAATCTGCTTTCTGCTGTTCTGGGAAATGCAATATCTATTCTTATAAAAGAAGCCCACATTAAATTGTATCTTTTTAACAAGCTCCTCTATTCTATGTTTTCTGAATATCAAGTCCGTGTCAAACCAAATGCCCAGGTATTTATAAGTGGGGACACTCTATGGGGCACCACCCAAAGTGCATAAATCAGATAATTTTTTCCGTGTATTGGTAAATAACATATACTTGATATTACCACCATTAAGTACCAATTTCAGCCCAACAAATGCTTTCTATAGGACAGTGAATGCAGACTGTAGCCTAGAAAGAACCTGGTCAGTGGTAGGGGAAATAGCTAATACAACAGTGTCGTTGGCATATAAATGCAGGCTACAACTGTTTACAACTATATAATCCTATACTGTTGATGTAAATAGTCAAAAGAACCGGACCAAGAATAGATCCTTGTGGGACGCCCTTATTTAACACCATCAGTCATTTTCAAACCATCTACATGAACACACTTGAACTGCTCTAAATCTATGATTATTGCTATAAATAGATCTATTATTATTATTATTATTATTATTATTATTATTATTATTAGCAGTAGTAGGTGTAGAACTACATTTCTGTAAGCATATTCAAGAGTTGATTATTGAATCTTAATAATGAAAAGAAATGTGTATAGGCAACTCTCTGCTGCCACCTAGTGGCTGGGTTATGAGGGGTATTTATGTAGGCCTATACAGTTAGGGTATCTGTACATTATCTGTACATCTGATATTTTGAGTGTAACCAAACGCATGATATTGGACCCATATGCTAATGCTAAAAGACTCCAGCAGTGTGTAACTTGCTGTTGAGGTGCAGACAGACTGTAAGGACTTAAAAGTGGACTGACTGGATGGGAAAATAAGCCTATAAATAACCTTTGCCTTTTCTGACGCCTTGGTTTCCGAGCGCTGGCCTGCTTCCCATTGGGCATGAAGGTAGGCGTGTACAGACATTCTTCTTTGCTAGTTGTCCATCGTGTTGTCAATCATTGCATGTTCAGACCCTTACCACAGAATCAGTTATTACATATGCCAACGTAATGTTGCAAAATATCCGGCCATGTAAACTCTGTGTAATATTGCATTTTTAAAAAAACAGTAATTGCCGCAGATTGATAATATCAATCTCCCAGAATTTGAGAAAGTGCATTTCAGATGTGGCCTATGTACGTGAAGTGAATATAAGTGAGAATTAATTTGTATCCGTTCTATCCGTTCTATTTCTGTTTTCTGGTGCGCGATAAGATCCTATGAGCTTTGATTGGCTGGCAGACCTGTCAATAACATCGTCCTTACCGCCCACATCCGCCCCCTATGTTACTTCTTGAAGCTGTAAGTGCACTACTCTGGTTGTTTAGTTCGTACAGAAATACTTTTTGGACTTTCGCAACGCAGGTATGTCAATTGTATAATTTCGTTCACTTGTTTACATTATATAAACTGTCTTGTAGATAGTTAATCTGCTCTCCCAGTCGAGTTTTCGACAGTCGACAGTTCGCGCGGCTGTCACACTTTCCAGACAAGAGCAGAGGTGGTGTTCCAGGCCGTCTACATTGCACTGGTCACACTATCCGCAAATTCCCGAGAAAACGCATTGGCAGCACCATTGGATATGATTTACTTCTATGTAGGCGTCCTGGAACGCAACCGCCGTATCGCCAGATTACTGCCAGTTTTTACAGTAGATGTCTAATGGGAACAGGCTGTCAATATGGGTAGTAGACTAGTAGTCCTGTTGTACACATGTGCTGTTGTTGAGTTATTGCAATATAATAGCCTTACAAGTCAGCAACTACTAACAATTAATAGAATCTGATTATGACGTTATTTTACTCCTCTCCAGTAAGGTTATCTTCCTGTTTGAACCACAGATGTTCTTGTAGAAGCTGTAGTTTGTGTCCTTATCCATCCATCTATGCATTGCTGCTTTTGTGTCCAGGTGTCTTGTGATGTTTTTGCATGGAGACTGGAATGCAGCACCAGGCCAGAGGAAACATGACTGTTGAGTAGCGCTGCGCAGGTGATGAGTAACTGCTCAGCATGAACAGTGAGGAAGAGTTCTACGACGCAGAGACAGGTGAGGCATTAGCAGGTGAGCAGGGCTCCCACGGGTCCTTGAAATCCTTGAAAGTTTGTGAATTTGAGAAAAGAAATTCAAATGCCTTAAAAGCTTTTGAAAATAGACGTGGGTCATTGAAAGTGCTTGAATTCCCCCCCCCCCCCCCCCCCTCTCTCTCTCTCTCTCTCTCTCTCTCTCTCTCTCTCTATATATATATATATTTAAAAATGTTTTACTTAGCTCGTCAACTAGTAAATAAGTCTCTCTATTGCTTAACTTTACACATATTTCACAATGTATTGTTTTGCTGTGCTGTGGTAGAGAAGGCAAGAGACCATCTAGTGTTCAAGCCTCTACATTCAAGCCTCTCTTTTTAATTGTTGTCTGTGAGCGGATAGTTCATATTATACATTCTCATCTAGATCTGTCTCAAACTATGCCGGGTTGGGTCCTTGAATTTGAGGGACGTGAGTCTTGAAAGTCCTTGAAAAGTGCTTGAATGTGAGGTTTCAAAAGGTGTGGGAACCCTGGGTGAGGTATTCTTCAGCCAGGCTGCTTTGAAAACAATGTAACTATGAAGGGCTGAACCTCGGGTTGCAAAACTCCTGTAAGTTTGGGAAACCTTCAGGTAATTTCCATGGACATTTTTGGAAATGATCAGAATGTTTCCTGAACTTACAGGAATTTATTTTGCAACCCTTCGCTATGCCTACCTGGAATGTTACCAGAGAATGTTGTTGTTCGAAAGTAACCACCTCTGTTGTTGACAAAAAGCGAACACGACTGGGGGGTATTCCATCAACGTTGCTTAAGGAAAATCCAGGCTTATTCTGACAAGTGGAAAAAGAAGCCTGGATTTTCCTTTAGCAACATTGATGGAATACCCCCCTGCTCTTTATGTTAACGGTTGCCGTTTAACCTTTAACCCCCCCCCCCCTACTCTCCATCTCAGGTTTGGAATCGGACGATGACTCCTGCGTCAACTTTAGAGATGCTCTAGTGTTTAACAAGAAGCAAATCAGCAAGTCAAGCAATGGCAGCAAGGCGCTGGAGAACGGAGTCTGGGAGCGCAGGTGAGGATGCAAGGGAGGGAAATGTCTCTCACAGGTAGGGGTGCAAAGTTCCCGAATTTTGCAACCCTACTCACAGGGCACGGCACCTGTCTGGGCACCTCTGCAACGGGTGTTTCTGCAACATTTGAGAGGGTGAAATTGTGTGAAATGATGTAAGAAAAATCTCATTTATTTTATTTTGTGAATTTTGCAAGATAAACATTTTGAAATGTGTAGCCTGGGGCGGTCTACAGTGCACACGACCTCTCAATGACATTTCCATCGTCTGTCTGTCTGTCTGTCTGTCTCTGTCTGTCTGTCTGTCTCTGTCTGTCTGTCTCTGTCTGTCTGTCTCTCTCTGTCTCTCTGTCTGTCTGTCTCTGTCTCTCTGTCTGTCTCTCTCTGTCTGTCTGTCTCTCTGTCTGTCTCTCTCTCTCTCTCTGTCTCTCTGTCTCTCTGTCTGTCCCTCTGTCTCTCTGTCTCTCTGTCTCTCTCTCTCTCTCTCTCTCTCTCTCTCTCTCTCTCTCTCTCTCTCTCTCTCTCTCTCTGTTACAGGAAGTCCCTGCCTGCTCCCATGTTCTCCAGGAATGACTACAGTGTCTGGGGCATACTGAAGAAATGCATCGGCATGGTGAGGCATGGACTCAACACACTGATACCTAAAACACTTTATGCATCACATGTTATGTATACTACAGGTCTTCTGACGCTGGTTTTCTGTACAAAAGAAGAGATTTGGTGAGGCTGCATTCTCATTTTATGCACCCAAATTGTGGAATGCACTGCCAGTTTACATTAGGGATGCAACCTCAGCAAATGTGTTCAAGTCAAGACTAAAAACCCATCTTTTTAATATTGCCTTTAAATGGCTAAATAATAAAATAATGATTATATAATGACTGGAGCACTTTGAGCTGCAACGTTTGCAGGAAAAGCCCTATACAAATAGAAAGTTATTATTATTATTATTATTATTACAAGTTATAATCTGGTGGTAAAATGGTGTTACTCTTTTGTGTGTGTGTGTGTGTGTGTGTGTGTGTGTGTGTGTGTGTGTGTGTGTGTGTGTGTATGTGTGTGTGTTCTGAATCCTCGCTGTGGTGTCACAGGAGCTGTCCAAGATAACGATGCCCATCGAGGTGAACGAGCCTCTGAGCTTCCTGCAGCGGCTGACAGAGTACATGGAGGACACGCAGCTCATCCACCAAGCCTGCAGCCTGCCTGACTCCATCGACCGCATGCAGGTAAACGTGACAGCTGCTGGTGAGAAGTGCAACCAGTAGCCAAAGTCATTTTTCTGTTTTTTTACATAGCCTGAAACTACAGATTGTAAACTTTCAAATGATGTGTCATACATTGAAATCGGAAAAAAAGTGACTCTAAACGCAGCCACAGCTACGAACGCCGCTAACAGCTAGCGGCTAACAGTGGTACATCGCTACGAACGTCTGACTGCTTTATTATAACATCACAACATGCTGAGAGAACATCGACATGCTAAAAACACATAACTACACATAATTAGATCACACATCCTTGCTTTTGAACACATCCTAAAACGAAAGTATGTTCAATTGAACCTATTTTTGGGGTAGTGGTGGTCTGGTCTAGTGGATAGTGAGTTGGACTGGTGATCAGTTTCAGAGTTCAAAGTTCAGAGTTCAAATCCCGCCTGAAACACCATCACTAGTGTGCCCTTGAGTAAGGCACTCAGTTACTCCAGGGGGAATGTTCCTGTAATCTGTAATCTGTAAGCGTCTACTGAATGGCAAATTCTGCTAAATGGCAAATTTCTCATTTATTAAGGGAAAACACACTGAGGCCAAGGCTTCTTTTGCAGGTGTTTGCACCCTGTCCACGTATAATCTAATCTACACAGCCTATCTAATAAACACGTCATACAAAATCACAATGTATACCAGGAGAAACAATCACATCCTTCACCAAAGAGGTCCTCAGTCAACATCCTAATTGCCAAGCCTCTACAATTACAAAACAATAGATCATTAGTTTGTCACGTCCCCGAGTGATCTCCAGGGGATGAGGGGAGGAACAACAACACCAACCAGGGGACAAAGACGCCGAGGCGGGAGACGGGAGAGTATAAATAAACCAAGAATTTATTGGCGACTTAAAAATAAACAGGTTTCCAAGAAACCCGCTAACTGAAAACTACTCTCAGAAAAGAAGGAAGCAAGAAAACAGATTCAACAAGGTACTAATTAAATTAGGGTAAGGCTAAACATAACATTAGGAACTGCACTGTGTCTAAACGGGAATCACAGTTACTGACACCGGTACATTCTACGATAGTAGTTTTAGCTGACGGTCCAACCAAAACACAACTATATAAGTTGCCGACTGGCCCACTGGCCCCATCTGAGAGTTCCTCCTGGTCTATAGTCCACCCCTTGATGAGCAGGTGAGTACAGGTGTGCTCACTTATGCAGTCACCATGGCGATAGGAAGTGGGGAGGGGGGGGTCGATAACCTGGGGAGAGACACAGGGGACAACAAACACACACACAACCACACTACGGCCGTAACACACACACACGCATACACACACACACACACACAACCACACTACGGCCGTAGCACACACGCACACACACACACACACACACACACACACACACACAACCACACTACGGCCGTAGCACACACGCACACACACACACACACACACACACACACACACAACCACACTACGGCCGTAACACACACGCACACACACACACACACACACACACACACACACAACCACACTACGGCCGTAACACACACACACACACACAACCACACTACGGCCGTAACACACACACACACACACAACCACACTACGGCCGTAACACACACGCACACACACACACACACACACACAACCACACTACAGCAGCCGTAATACAGTTAAATACAGAAATCAATATGTTATAAAACCACAATATAGGAACAATCCCATCCTTCACCAAAGAGTCAAACCAAATATGTCAAATATGCACAAATAGGGTTAGGGTTGGGGTTAGTCAAACCAAATATGTCAAATATGCACAAATACCACCTATGCATAAATCTGATAATTTTTTCTGTGATTTGGTAAACAACCCTAGGGTACACAAGGTTGCAGAGAAATAGGAAATGTTAGAATAGGTATAGCATAGCATAGAGTACAGCACAGTGTTTTATCTGTACAGTATAGTATAGTGGATAGTGTACATAGCCTTTATTTATGTAAACCAGCTCCTTTCCCTTCTTGTTTTTTTTCTTGGTTTTTCTTTCCTAGCACCAGGGGAGCCCCCCCTCCCAAATTTCGTTGTTTGGTACTATATCAATGACAATAAAGACCATTCATTCATTCTTTCATTCATTCATATACTTGGTTTTAACAGCATTAAGTACCAATTTCAACACAACACATTTTCTATAGGACAGTGAACGCAGACTGTAGCCTAGAAAGAGCCTGGTCAACCATGGGGGCAGGAGCATACACGCAGTGTCATCAGCATACAAATGTAGGGCAGGCTTTCCCTGGGAAGGACGAGTTGTAGTAGTTAGTCAGTCTCCTTAAGGTCGAGCTTCCTGTGGTGTGCTGACACGCATGCAGACATGTCGGCGAGACACGCAGAGACACGTGTTGCCGCATGTAGGTCAGAGGGGAGGGAAGACAGGAAGAGTTGAGTGTCATCTGCGTAGCTGTGGTAGGAGAACCCGTGTGAGGAGATTCCCGAGCCAAGAGACTTGGTGTAGAGGGAGAACAGTAGGGGCCCTAGGACAGAGCCCTGGGGGAACCCAGTGGTGAGGGCTTGTGGAGAGGACAGCGATCCTCTCCAAATCACCTGGTAGGAGAGATCAGTCAGGTAGGAAGCAAACCAGGAGAGTGCAGAGCCAGAGATGCCCAGTTTCCGAGACGGTGGAGAGAAGGATCCGGTGGTTTACTGTGTCCAAGGCAGCAGACAGTCCAGGAGAATGAGAACAGAGGAGAGGGAGGAAGCTTGAGCAGAATGAGAGAGAGCCTCTGTGACAGCAAGGAGAGCAGTCTCAGTAGAGTGCCCAGCCTTAGGAGGTTGGAGGTTGTTCTGAAGGAGATAGTGCTACAGACTGTGCTATGACCAGGTGTAAAGGCAGAGGTGAGCAGACGGTGGGCCCTCCTATCACAAGACAGCGTCCAAAACACACACTTAGGACTGAACATTCATATAGGTCTGGGACAGCGGAGGACAGCAGAACAGATGCAGTAAAAATAGCCACACCTCCCCCCACACTCCCCCTTCTCTGGCTGTCCTATATATACCTATGGGATAGCCATTTAAGGACACTTCATTCTATTCTAATTCTGTTATTTGTTGTTGTGTGTGGTGGATGGTTCTTCTTTGTTCTGTGTTTTGTTTTGTGATGCTCACCAAAAACTGAGGCTGTTGTGAGCATTGCTGACTTTTATTTATTTATTTAGTTTGTTAGTTTGTTATTTGTTGTTATTTATGTTAATGCTTTTTTTTGTCCTTTGTTATATGTTTTGTGATGTTATGTATGTCGATGTTATTCTTCTTTGTTTTTGATTTTGACAAATGTAGCCATGTTTCAGAGACCATAAGAATGTCTGGGTTTCCCTACTGAGTCCATGTGTTGATGAAGTCTATTTTATTTATCAGGTTTCTGGCATTTAAATGTAGCCTAAGCCCATTTCTTATTTTAAAATCGTCTAGTGTTTGTGAGGGTTTATAAGGGTAGCCTGAGACGTATGCCAATCTGCTAGTCTGTGCTGAAGCAGGTTTTATTGGCAGTCTCAGGTCAGGGTCAGGGTCAGGGTTGGGTCTATCATCCCTCACCACTCTATCACCTTCTCCATGTGGTCAGGTACTCACCACTCTATCACCTTCTCCATGTGGTCAGGTACTCACCACTCTATCACCTTCTCCATGTGGTCAGGTACTCTCAGGATCTCTGCTCCTCTACTGTCTGGAGGCACTCTGTCACACCTAAACAATGGCGGTCTCTCCCAGAGTGTGAAGAATCAATACAAAATAGTAAATGAAAAGAGTCTTTTTAAATTTCTGCTATTAATCTCTTCTTTCTCTCTATCTCTCTCTCTCTCTCTTTCCTCTCTCTCTCTCTCTCTCTCTCTCTCTCTCTCTCTCTCGCTCTCTCTCTCTCTCTCTCTCTCTCTCTCTTTCCATCCTGTCCCTCTCTCTCTCCCTCTCTCTCTTTCCATCCTGTCCCCCCCTCTCTCTCTCTCTCTCTCTCAGGTGGTAGCTGCGTTTGCCGTTTCTTCTGTGTCGTCTCAATGGGACAGAACGGGAAAGCCGTTTAACCCTTTACTGGGCGAGACGTATGAGCTCACAAGGTACTGTACATTAGAGTGTAATCCGACCTCAATGCTTTGGATGTTTTTTTATGCAATCCAATCTAATCTGATCATCTACTACAGTATGAGTTAGACAAAGGCTGCGCTCGTAAAATTCGCTCTGACAGCGCCGGAGCGCTCAAACTCATTTGATTGGACAAGAGGCGCATTCCATGAGTGCTGCTGATCAGATTTCCGGAGCGGAATTTCCGAACGCAGCCGCAGTGACGATGCATACTTTGGCTGCTTTTCTTCCCGTCTCAGGGAGGACGAGGGCTACAGGTTGGTCCTGGAGCAGGTGAGCCACCACCCGCCCGTCAGCGCCTTCCACGCCCAGTCCCTGAAGCAGGGGTTTGAGTTCCACGGCTCCATCTGCCCCAAACTCAAGTTCTGGGGCAAGAGCGCAGAGGCGGAGCCTAAAGGCACCATGACCCTGGAGCTGCTCAAGTACGTGTGTACGTGTGTGTGTGTGTGTGTGGTGTGTGGTGTGTGGTGTGTGGTGTGGGTGGTGGGTGTGGTGTGTGTGTGTGTGTGTGTGTGTGTGTGTGTGTGTGTGTGTGTGTGGGTGCGAGACATCTGCATGTTAAGAGTGCTCTCTCACACCAACAGCTGTCATTGATATTTCAGAGAGAAAATTAAGAAGAAATAGATTATGATAGCTGATAGTGTGTGTGTGTGTGTGTGTGTGTGTGTGTGTGTGTGTGTGTGTGTGTGTAGATGATAGTGTGTAGCTGATGATAGATGATAGCGTGTGCGTGTGTATGATAGTGTGTTGATGATAGCTGATAGCGTGTTGGTGATAGTGTGTGTGTGTGTGTGTGTGTGTGTGTGTGTGTGAAGCTGATAGTGTGTTGTAGTGTGTAGCTGATGATAGATGATAGTGTGTTGATGATAGATGATAGCTGATAGCGTGTTGATGACAGTGTGTCGTGTCGTGTTGTGTTGCAGACATAAAGAGGTGTATACCTGGACTAACCCCATGTGCTGCGTTCATAACATCATCCTGGGAAAACTCTGGATTGAGCAATATGGAACTGTGGAGATAGTCAACCACAGGTACGATGCATAGAAATGCTTATACCGTACAGCAACACTTAATAAGTGTAATATATGATGATGATAATAATAATAATATGCTCCTTCCTTCTCCTCCTCCTTGGGCAGCACTGGGGATAAGTGTGTGTTGAACTTCAAGCCGTGTGGCATGTTTGATAAGGAGCTGCACAGGGTGGAGGGGCACATCCAAGACAAGCGGTGAGAGAAGGCTGTGCCAAAGCGTGTGTTATTGCACAGTTATTTATTTCTACATTTACATTTATATTTCTACCAGACGCTTTTACCCAAAGCGACTTAACAATTTGAGATGACAGGGACAGTCTCCCTGGAGTGACTTAGGGCTAAGTGTCTTACTCAAGGGCACACTAGTGGTGGTGGTGTTCCTAGGTGGGATTTGAACTCATGACCCACGAGGCCACCCACTAGGCTATGAATATTGAGTGAGATTTAAATTCACTTGTTTTTGTTTTGTGTTGTTAGGTTGTATACCTGTACTTACTACAATGTTTTTATGATATTTTTTATAATTTTATTTGCATTTGTTATGTCTTTGGACCCCAGGAAGAGTACTCTCACCTTGGTGTAGACTAATGGGGATCCACAATAAACAATAAACTAGGCCACCACTACCCCATACTCATCCTGTCCACTAGGCCACCACTACCCCATACTCATTCTATCACCACCAGTCGTCATTAATGGTATAATGGTAAATGGACTGCACTTACTGTAGCGCCTTTTCTGCTGCTCCAAAGCGCTTTACAACGGCCTCTCATTCACCCGTTCACACACACATTCACACACCAATGGCGGCAAGCTGCCATGCAAGGTGCTGGCCCGCTCACTGGGAGCAATTTTGGGGTTCAGTGTCTTGCCCAAGAACACTTCGACATGTGGCCAGCCGGGGCTCGAAAACCGCCGATCTGCCGACCTTGTGATCATTAGTGATCAATAGTAACTTGGGCAGTTCCCTTGTTGAGCCTAAAGGTTGATCTCTGGTTGTGTTTTGGAGCAGGAAGAAGAAGCGGCGTGTGATCTACGGGAAGTGGACAGAGTGTATGTACGGGGTGGACCCCAAGGTGTACGAGGCCAACAGGAAGGCAGACAAGAAGGCCGGAGGAAAACAGAAGCAGGTGTGTGACGTTTCTCTATTGGCCAGCGCCATCTATCTGTTGATGAAGACCACTTACCTGGTGCCCAGATCACCTGGGTCTTCAGCGAGCTAGTGACTTGTGATCTGGAAAGGAGAGGGAGGGGGACTAGGGGACTGGGACTTGGTTATAATAATAATCATCATCATCATCATCATAATAATCTTCATAATAAGCGGACTAAATGGACTGACTTTGTTTTCTCAAACGGTGTCTCTCTCTTTCATGTTCACACGCTGTGGCATTAGGGGAAGCTGAGGTAAAGGTGTATTGTTATAATATAAGCAGCCATAGCATGCTACTGCAGTTCTCTAGTCACGTCCGTTGTGTAGTGTGTGTCACATGGTTAGATTGGTGTCCATAATGTCTTGCGTTGTTGTTGTAACATTGTTGTGTTGAATATGTAGTGGCTTGAGTTAGTGTGAGTACAATTGGTGTATATGGATTGGTAATTAATCATTTGTGTGTGTGTGTGCGTGTGTGCGTGTGTGCGTGTGTGTGTGTGTGTGTGTGTGTCTGTGTCTGTGTGTGTGTGTGTGTGTGTGTGTGTGTGTGCGTCTGCGTGCGTGTGTGTGTGCGTCTGCGTGCGTGTGTGTTTTGTGTGTGTCTGTGTGTCTGTGTGTGTGTGTGTGTTCTGCGTGCGTGTGTGTTTTGTGTGTGTGTGTGTGTGTGTGTGTGTGTGTGTGTGTGTGTGTGTGTAGGAGCAGAGTGCTGGAGGAGAGGAGGCAGATGACATGCCGGAGGTCCAGGAGACCGTGACGGTGATACCAGGAAGTGCCCTGCTGTGGAGAATCACCCCCCGGCCCGCCCACTCAGCAGAGGTAGAGCACTACTCTTCATCCTGCCCTTTATCCACGGGTCCAGAGCGGTTGGAGTCAGGGCCGGCCGCTGGCAGAAACAGTCTATGTGGTTGTTTAGGGCCTACACTTTTCCTGTCATTTTTTGCCGTTGACTAAAACACCCATCAATCCAAAACACTGCTAACTGCTAAAAACTCACCAACCGCTTCACCGTTCAACTCCAAATGGACATCAATGCAAGATTTACAGGAATGCCAGAGTTACACACGAGGATCTCACATTAGGATTCCACCTGCTGTGCTTTGTGTCTTTGTTTCTAACTGTCTCTCTCTTCCATGTACCTCAGTAACCAGCCTCCTCGCTGCTGTCTCTCTTAGGGCTTACACACCGGCAGTTCCGAACGCCGGTTCGCGTTCGCGTTCGGAAACCTCCGAACGTTGGCGCTGTCTGGCGAACGAGCCCGCGTTCATACCAGTGTATCGTTCGCCAGACAGCGCCAACGTTCGGAGGTTTCCGAACGCGAACCGGCGTTCGGAACTGCCGGTGTGTAAGCCCTATCTGTGGTACAGATGTATAACTATGACCCCTGACCCCTGACCTGTCTCTCTGTGGTACAGATGTATAACTTCACCAGCTTTGCCATGACCCTGAATGAGCTGGAGCCCGGCATGGAGAGGTCACTGGCGTCCACGGACTGCCGTCTGCGCCCCGACGTCAGAGCCATGGAGAAGGGAGACATGGGTAATGTAGTCTACTTTTTTTGTTTGTTTTGTTTTTAGGGCATTTCTGCTTTATTTGGATAGAGACAGTAGAGATTGACAGAAAGGATGGGTGGGTGGGGGGGGGGAGGGATTACATGCAGGATAGGTCGATGGCTGCAATCGAACCATGGACCCTGCGATTACGTGGTATGCGCCTTAGGTCTTTGTTATAGACACATACACACACACAAAACTACAACCTACTAATAAATGTTTTCTCTGTTATAGACACGGCAAGTTTTGAGAAGGACAGACTAGAGGAGAAACAGAGAGCCGCACGCAAGGAACGCTCCAAGGACGAGAAGGAGTGGTCACCCAGGTGTGTGTCTGTGTCTGTGTCTGTGTCTGTCTGTGTGTCTGTGTCTGTCTGTGTCTGTCTGTGTGTCTGTCTGTGTGTCTGTCTGTGTGTCTGTCTGTCTGTCTGTGTGTCTGTGTGTCTGTCTGTCTGTCTGTGTGTCTGTGTCTGTCTGTGTCTGTCTGTGTACTGTACCCTATATCCTATTGTTATGTTATGTAACAAAGTTCCCTCTACATTCTCTGTTCTGTCTCTTCTTTCCTGCAGGTGGTTCCGGTCGGGAACAAACCCCAGCACAGGCGCCCAGGACTGGCTCTTCACAGGCAAATACTTTGACAGGAATTACACCGACTGTCCCAACATCTTCTGATGGAGTCGGAAAGGAAGAGAGGAAGAGAGGAATTAAAGGGATCTCCACGTCCTCTTATTGTATTAGATTGATGTGACTTCCTATCTACTGCCAGCAGTTAGTTGTTGTAAGACCACGGGGAGGCTGGTAGAGGTGGAAATTTGGAGGAAGGGAATAAGGGAACGGTATCAAAACACATTTTTAGCATTTACAACGAACCCATCCTCCGATTTCTACCTCTGCCAGCCTCCCCTGGTTGAGGCCTTGTGGTTTACGAACGTAGACGCCATCTTCTCAGTGGAACCTTTGAAATACTGGAATCAAGAAGTGAAATATGGATGAGACAGGGAAGTAACAAAAGTAATTTATTACCGTTTTATAAAAGGGAGAGGTTGGTTAAAGGAGGGGGAGCAGTGTTAAGGAATATTTCAAATTTTTACTTCCATTTTTCTTTTACTCCTCATGTGAAGTCTTCCTAAATGGCCAATAGACCTCGATCATGAACCTGCAGACAGTGTTGCCAGATTGGGCGTACTCATGATCACACTGGGCGTTTTTTTAGACTGTGGTTAGGCTGGAAAACAATCCCATCTGGCAACACTGCCTGCAGAGAAAAGTTCCCCATCAGGTTGTCTCACATGTTATTTATTGTACCCTCTGGGCCCCCAATTTGTTTTGTGGAATTGTGGAAATAGTGCCGAGCAGAGCGAAAACATAGCTAACAGCTCCACAGTGCCGTGATTTTTATTGTACCTCGTCTTTGACAAATGTTTTGGAGAAAAAAAACGCTATTCAACAGTCTGAAAGTGCATCGCGTATCATGCAAACGCTAGTTGTAGTGTTCAAAAACTCACATTGGGTTAAGATTCATCATGGTTATTAGATATAGTAGATGGCTGACTTTACTCACATGTTTTGCACATGCAAATTAGACCCCTTGGTTTTTAAAAACATATTCAATCATGTGACCTCTGTCGTTGTTCCTTAATGGAACACACTGCGCTGCCATTTAGAGAATACATGATCATGTTGAGCTAGATTAGAGGGAGGGGTTTGTAGGAATTCAATATCAGGAATTATTTACACTACCTTTTACATAATCCGTGTGGATATTAGGCTTTTTATCTGAGAACTAAACCATGAACAAAACTCACCCTGTAATGTTACTAGCTAAGTGTGTTTGTTTAGCTTTGTGACTAGTCGTAACGAAAGCTTCTTACAGTCTGTTACCATGTTTACTTGATTGGTAAACAAAGAAATATTGTTTGTAAATGATTGTTGACATGACAACTGTAACATAGACGCACGTGATATAAAAAGTTATACTTTATATAAACTAAAGCCATACAGCTGTGGATGGTAGTCTGTGGTACTTGCACTGTGAGGCCAGTTACATGGTAGAGCTGACGGAGCATCTGGGCATTAAGGCTAAGATATTGTCGCACGACAACGTCATTGAAACGATTCTCAATTCACACCAATTGAAAGAATTCAAAGAATTGAGAATCGAATGTTGTCGCACGCCGTGTGCATTGGCCTTTAGAGTCAGTTGGTGTGATGTCATAATACACCAGAGAGAAAAAGGGATGGAAAAATGATCACAGTTTTCCATTGGATTAGATAGGGAGTTCTATCCAATGTCCACATCTGTTTTGTTTTCTTACTAAAAGCTTTCAAGAATTCAAGAGGGTGAGTGGTTGGGCTTCAAACCCAAAGTGCTCCTAACTAAACACAAGCTTAGATCCACTGTATTATTTTTAGGGCTTTTTTTAATGTCCGCTATTATAAATCTATGTAAACAACCATTAGTTGTTTGTCTATCTTCTGTACTATCCGGTGAAAATGTGAAAATAAGCCAACACCACTTTTGGGGCTTCCCTCCTCCCTCTTTTGGTATCTTGTGTGCCAAAGCTGCTCCTGTCAGATGAAGTGATCCTTCTGCCTAGGGTTGACCTCTCAACCCTGACCTCTCAGCCCTAGACGTGCTTAGATGTGAAAAAGCAAGGTGCTTCTTGAAACACTGAGTCTGACATCACGCTACATCTGACTGTTCACTGTCCTCTTGACAAAGCATTGGCATGCATTCTGACCTGCCTAGTATATCCCCTCTTGTTCAAGCTTGTCGTTTTTATGGATAAATGTTGGACACGTGTTTTAACTTTGCCTCTCCTCTTGACAGGGTGCAAGCAAATTACTTTTGCCTCCAAGGTTTAATCAGGTTCATGTGGAAGCACGCAGGGAAATATAATTGATGGAAAACCCCAAATGCCATTTCTGATAACTGTTACCGTTGTGCCAATGTCTGCCTTTTGTTTTTAAAATGTTTACATGTTGAACTTGCACATAGGCCAACCTGCGTTCCCCTCTGGTCACTTTCAGACATGTTACTGTTACAGTAGGACTATCATGCCTCACTCTGCTGATGTACATCTGGTCATTTTCTAGAAACTAGAAATATCTAAAAAAGAATTAAAGTATGACAAAATGATTGAGAATTGTGTCGTGTGTTTATTAATAATAATAATTTTAAAAAAGTCCAAGCACCTTTTTATGGTGTCCAGTAAATGGATGCACACACACACACAGACACAAATACAAAATCTCTACCAAGCCATTTTCGTATTGCAACGGGATCAGATTGACACGGATGCTAACCAATCACAGCCATACAACGGTTGTAGTCGACCAATCACAGCAAGTGTTTTTTCGGTCAAGTTTGGTTGTCGCCCCCAGCGGCAGCAGTATCTGATCCATCCCAAAGCGAAACGTAAGTGAATGTTTATCCTTTAAATGCAATGATGGCCGGTGCTTGTTACGAAAGTACATGATTAATCCATGGCAATGTTATGTAGATAGATGTTCCTTTTGACTAACATATATATATTTACCAGGTAGCCAGCTGACTTTGCAAAAAATGAATGCAACAATCATAGTGATGGCACACACACACTGAGTCAGCAGGTGATCCCCAATGTGTAACTAGGTAGATCTACTTTTTACATTTGGATGTTGTAGACGTCAACAACGTCCACATGTAAAAGGTAGTAGGTCTTATTATCCATCAGGCCCAGCAGCTGAGACAGCTAACGGCT
>NC_137676.1:3949357-4009357 GCF_963989245.1 Nansenia antarctica
CCCGCTGCCGCCGCTGGGCAGGGAGGTGAGGAAGGGGGTGGGGGGGAGGTGAGGAAGGGGGGGGGCAGGGAGGTGAGGGAGGGGGGGCAGGGAGGTGAGGGGGAGGGAGGTGAGGGGGGGGGGGGATTAGGGAGGTGAGGGGGAGGGAGGTGAGGGAGGGGGGGGGGCACGCCATGTTTAGTTTAGTTTAGTTTAGTTCAGTCTATTAGTTTATAGTATTGTGGACAGTCCCGATTAGATTAGATTAGATTCAACTTTATTGTCGTCACAGAGTACATACTATACAACGAAATGCAGTTTAGCATCCAACCAAAAGTGCAAATAGTGATATAATAATTATTATTAACAATAATACTAATACTAATAGAGTCATAGAATAATAATAGAGTAATAATTAACAACAGCAAATGGAGCAGCATTAGCCTACATGGCTAATTTCCATCTGTAGCCCCCGGCAGGTTGTTAATATGCAACCTAAAATACATTAGTTCAAAGAAAATGATTATTATTATATTTACAATTAGAGCAAGCATAAGCAAAATGAAGAAAGAAGTAATACAAACATATCGCAACACTATGTTATAGAATAGCTAGGAGCTATGAGCCTTTGGGCTGGTTTCACAGACAAGGCTTCAGACTAATCCTGGACTTACAAGCATCTTCAATGGAGATTTGACATGTCCATGTCACATGTCATTTGAAAGTGTGATTTAGTCCAGGACTAGACTGAAGACCTTGTCTGTGCAACCGGCCCATACTTCCTGTTATTGTTAGTAACATAAAACATTGAAAAATATGAGTTGTACGACTGAAATAATGAACTGTTTGTGCTGGGGGTAAACTTAGTTAAACTTAATATGCAAAGCTACTAACAATAATAGGATGTATGTGTTTGATAAAGGCCCACCAGAACAAGAGTATCAGAGTATTAATATAGTAATAAATGTATAGTTGCAGTATAGTCTAGATTAGTAGATTGCAGAGTAACTCAACACAGTTAAGAACTGTGCGTAAAGATATATAGAGCCTTTTAAAAAGCCTTGTTGATTAGCAGAAGACAATACAGTCATGCTGTAACGTTGAGGATGGTATCTATGTATTTGAGCACTTTGTTAGGAGTGTTAGGAGACTTTTGTACGCCTTCCATGGAGCCAACCTGCCCTGTGTCAACAGTCCCAGCTGGTGGAGGTGGTGGAGGAGGTGTAATGGTGTGGCAAATGTATTCTTGGCACACTTTGGGCCCGTTAATACCAATCAATCATCGCTTGACTGCCACAGCCTATTTGAGTATTGTTGCTGACCACGTGCATCCCTGTGGTCTTAATAAAGTCTAATATAGTGTTCCTAATAAGGTGTTTGGTGAGTGTAATATAGTATTCTTAATATAATAATAATAATAATAATAATAATAATAATAATACATGTTATTTATGGGTGCTTTGCAAGACAGTGAAAACCACATATCAAAACATTATAAAAACAACAAAGTAAAGCGAGATACAAACAGCAGTCAGATAGAACAACAAACAGAATACAGCAGATCAAACCAAATAAGCCATTGTGAAAAGGTGTGTTTTAAGACTGGATTTGAAAGTGGAGAGAGTGTCAATATTACGTATGTTAGGTGGCAGAGAGTTCCAGAGGCGGGGAGCAGAACGGCTAAAGGCTCTAGATCCCATAGTAGTCAGGCGGGCAGAAGGTATGACAAGTTGGTTGGCAGAGGAGGATCTGAGACTACGGGAGGGAATGTTTGTGAGTGTAATATAGTGTTCTTAATATAGCGTTCCTTATATAGTGTTCCTGTGAGTGTAATGTGTTCCTGATATAGTGTTCCTGATATAGTGTGAGTGTATGTATTCTGAGCTGCCTGGTTTCGACGGAGGTGTGTTGTCGTCTGCAGTGGACCTGGCCCAGGTGCTGACCCCCGAGGTCATGGCTCCTATCCTGGCCAACGCAGAGGTCCAGGAGCGGCTGCTGCCCTACCTGCCCTCAGGGGAGTCCCTCCTCCAGAGCACCGACGAGCTGCAGAACACCCTCACCTCCCCTCAGTTCCAGCAGGTAGAACATCCTCACCTCCCCTGAGTTTCAGAAGGTATAACACCCTCAAATCCCACCTGGGAACACCACCACCAGTGTGCCCTTGAGTAAGACACTTAGCCCTAAGTTACTCCAGGGAGACTGTCCCTGTAATCTCTAATTATAAGTCGCTTTGGATAAAAGTGTCTGCTAAATGGTTAAAGAAGAAAAGAGAGAGAGAGAAAAAAAGGTACAATATTGTAATGTTTCTGTATGTGGAATGTTTCTGTTAAAACAGTGTGTGTCTCTGTGCAGGCCATGAGTGTGTTAAGTAGTGTGTGTCTCTCTGTGCAGGCCATGAGTGTGTTCAGCAGTGCGTTGGAGTCGGGCCAGTTGGGGCCTCTGATGAACCAGTTCGGCCTGCCTGCAGAAGCTGTGGACGCGGCCAACAAAGGAGGTGTGTGTTCTGCCCACCACACACACCGACATTCACAACACACACACCGACATTCACAACACACACACCGACATTCACCACACACACCGACATTCACAACACACACACCGACATTCACCACACACACCGACATTCACCACACACACCGACATTCACCACACACACCGACATTCACAACACACACACCGACATTCACCACACACACCGACATTCACAACACACACACCGACATTCACAACACACACATCGACATTCACCACACACACCGACATTCACAACACACACACCGACATTCACAACACACACACCGACATTCACCACACACACCGACATTCACCACACACACCGACATTCACCACACACACACCGACATTCACCACACACACCGACATTCACCACACACACCGACATTCACCACACACACCGACATTCACAAGGACTGTGTTATAATTTTAATGCATTTGAAAATTTTGTTTTTGCTTTGTCATAATGGGGTATTGTGTGTGGATTAATGGCAATTAAAAAAAATAAAAAATAAAAAAGCTATATTTATATAGCACCTTTCATACATAAGAACGCAGCTCAAAGTGTTCTACGGTACAGCGCAAAAGAGCAGATTAAAAACAAAACAAATAAGACATCAGCAAAGTGATGTACTGTCCGAATACTTTCCACTGTATATGCTAACTGTATATGCTAACTGTATATGCTAACTGTGTTGTGGTTTACAGAGAACATGCCGGCCACAGGCGTTGGTTATCTGTACTGCTCTAATACAAACATTAACATTTTTATGTCATTTAGCAGACGCTTTTATCCAAAGCGACTTACAGTTAGTACATTTAGTCAACAGTCAGTGAACCAACTGTACATTCCAGCCATCGTAAGAGAACACTTTAATATGAACTAGTGCTATTAGTGGTTACTATGCCAGAGAAAATGTCCGATACCGATTTTTTTTTAAAGAAAATGTTTACTCTTTGCTACTAACTGCATCATCTGTCTCTTCCTAGAATGGTTTTAGTCATATTATTGCACCCATATGATGGTTGGGATGAAAGTGACCCAGCCCAGTGGCCTTTGCGGTTATAGTGTCCGCCCTGAGATTGGGAGGTTGTGAGTTCGATCCCCGGCCGAGTCATCCCAAAGGCTATAAAAATGGTACCCGATGCCTCCCTGCTAGGCACTCAGCATTAAGGGTTGGATTGGGGGGGGGGTAAGACCTTGTGACATACCAGAGTCATGTCCAGGGGGTGTACTTGTACATCAAGCCGCCTCACGCTACGGATACAGGAGATAGGCTCCTGCCCCCTAAGGGCCGTTAGGCTCGAGAATCATTGGTTCTCAAGGCTACTTACTGACTTATATGATGAAAGTGACAGTTAATGGGATTGTAACTGAACTTCTCCCTTCCTTTCAGACGTGGAAGCTTTTGCCAAAGCCATGGAGACGGACAGCAAGGCTGATCAGGAGGCCGACGCCAAAGAAAAGAAAAATGATGATGAAGACATGAGTCTGGATTAGCTTAGCATGAGTGATATCACTCGTTTTATTTAATGTTTTTATTTTACTTATTTTGTTTGCGTTACTGACTGGAAAGTGATATTCAGAGCATTAAGGTTGCAGTGCATCTCCCCTTATACATGTCCTGTGTTTGAGACACAGCGGTTGAAGGCATGTGAATAAATACCTCTACATTGGGTGAGTTTCTTTCTGTACAGTGTCACTCATCTAAGTATGTATACTAGAATGTTACATTTACATTTTGGGCATTTAGCATTTAGCTCTAATCTAGAGAGAATAGCAAACCTCAACCTTGATGACAGGGATTAAAGCAACAAAAAAAATCTCACAAAAGGGTTGGGGTTACCCTATCCTAGGTTTCTCTTTATATCCTAGGTTTCTCTTTATATCCTAGGTTTCTCTCTATATCCTACATTTCCCTCTCTATCCTAGGTTTCTCTATATATCCTAGGTTTCTCTATCCTATGTTTCCCTTTATATCCTAGGTTTCTCTTTATATCCTAGGTTTCCCTTTATATCCTAGGTTTCTCTATCCTAGGTTTCTCTTTATATCCTAGGTTTCTCTATATATCCTAGGTTTATCTATCCTAGGTTTCCCTTTATATCCTAGGTTTCCCTTTATATCCTAGGTTTCCCTTTATATCCTAGGTTTCTCTTTATATCCTAGGTTTCCCTTTATATCCTAGGTTTCTCTTTATATCCTAGGTTTCTCTCTATATCCTAGGTTTCCCTTTATATCCTAGGTTTCTCTCTATATCCTAGGTTTCACTTTATATCCTAGGTTTCCCTTTATATCCTAGGTTTCCCTTTAGATCCTAGGTTTCTCTTTATATCTATCCTAGGTTTCCCTTTATATCCTAGGTTTCTCTATCCTAGGTTTCTCTATCCTAGGTTTCTCTCTATCTTAGATTTCTCTTTATATTATATAAAAATAATAAAGTGAAAAAAAAGAGAAAAAGAAATCGGCCAGTGTCGTGTCAGCTGTGCTCTCAATCTGGGCGCTACCACAAAAGAACACTCACTACATGGTTTTAACAGTCAGAAAATATGTTTCGAAACATTTTCCTCCGTTTATTAAAAAACTTTTACAAAATGTACACCATCATTTTCACACAACGTTTTCTGAACAATTCTACAATTCATGATTAGAAATAAATTACTTGAACTCCATGAGGTAATTTCTGGGAAAACAAACAGACAATAGCTGAAATTCTTGACATATTACTGTTTACATTTAGTTTCTCTGACAGGACCCACGATACAATGAGGTTGACCGAAGAATAGAGCAGTCCAGATCTTGTTAATGATTACCACACATCATGGAAATCCATAGCCGTTTACAGATATTCATATAAAAAGGTACATCAACACCATTTTAACAGCAACAGCAACAGGACAAAGTTACAGTGAAATACTAGACGGAAAAACTGAACGATAGGACTGACCATTTACAATAACAACTGTAATTATAGGCACTTTAACTGTGTCACTTCAACTGTGAGAAATAGATAGGAGATACTGTAGACAGGGAAATAACTGTTGGTACATGCAGCAAGCCCCCCCCATCTACTCACTCTTACATTCATTGAGACATACAACTGCTTATTTTCTGTACTCGGGAAAATCAGAAAATGTTATGCCAACAACTTGTTCCAGTAAAGTTGCTTTTGTTTGTTTTGTCAAGATTCAACGATCACTGGACCCATGGAAACAAAAGCTTTTCAATATCTTACAAAATATTTCCTGAGAACGTAAAAATATTTCTACTGGCTAAACGAGTGATTAAATTGCACAACACGGCGAAGTCTTATTGCCAATCCGCTGTGTGTGGGTGACGGCATGAAACCCAAACCTAAAGTACACAGTTTCATTAAACTCATCCACAGGGGCTGATAATCTGTCGCCCGGACGCTATCGCAACACATTTCCAGCCATCGAAGAAGCAGCTGTAAGCACAGTGAGTATTCAGTCATATCTACACTATTAAAACCGCACAGTACAGTACTGCAATACGATAATAAAAAATAAAAAAACTGTTTTGAGTCTCAAATTCAGTTTCCGCTCCCAAGAATCTCATAAATACACACATATAAACACAGTGAACACGATATAAAAGTACCTGTACTAATCCATGCATACAAACCAAATGATACTTGAGATTGCTAAGGGCAACTGAAAAGCTACTTCCATAGTTAACAGTGATACCATCTCCAAGAATAGACAGACACACAAACACACAATTTCCAGGCTCTAAGTCGGATCGCGACCTAAATGCGTCGATTTCACAGTGAGAAATAGTTGTCAACACAAGCAAGAAGATGAGCACAGATATACCAGGTAGTACCAGTTACACTTATTTCTGAAGCTTTTGGACAGGGCTGATAGCAAGTGTGGCTCAATTACTTCAAAATCACAAATGGTAATTATGAAAATAATCATATTGTGGCCATCAACCCCACAGTAAATTCACACCACATTGTACCTTTGACAAATCCTTTAAATACATGTTCAATTTACTAACCACAGAGTATACAAGTTACAAGGTAATAAGTTAAAAAAGAAAGTTCCAGAATGACAGAACAGGTAGCATCATTAACATGCTCTGTGACATCATCTCTAACATAGAGGACTTGGCTGGTTTCATCTCACAAAGCAACACAACACACCACACCACCCTGGGGGGTATTCCATCAACATCGCTAAAGGAAAATCCAGGTTTATTCTGTTAAATAAAAAAAAATCCAGGCTTATTTTGGAAATAAGCCTGGATTTTCCTTTAGCGACGTTGATGGAATACACCACCCAGAACCCCACAAACACAAACATAATTAAATCATAGAAGAAAAAAACTAAACAAAACATACAACATCTTTGCAGAATTTGACAGAAAACAAAAATACAATCATCCTTCATATCAAGGTGTTGAACTCGTGATCAAGACACATTGCATTAAGCAACAAACAAACAAACAAACAAACAAACAAGGTGTTTATAAATAAATATCTAGAAACTAAACCTTTACTTCAGTTGGATTAAGAAGAACTCATATCGAGCTGGATCGCTCCGGTACTCAGACTCTGGATGTGCTTTTCCGCCGAATGCTGATCCAGAATCACATCAGCACTCCCAGTTTTATACGACAGCCAGGCCAGAGGGAGGCGCTGTTGGGGTCGCGACCACTAGCCCTGTTGCTGCTGTACCAGATGGTGTTGGGGTCGCGCCCCCCCTAGCTCTGCTGCTGCTCCACCAGACGGCTAGAGGGAGGCGGTGTTGGGGCCGCGATCACTAGCCCTGTTGCTGCTGTACCAGATGGTGTTGGGGTGGCGCCCCCCCTAGCCTTGCTGCTGCTGCTGCACCAGAAGGTGTTGGGGTCGCGTCCCCCCCTAGCCTTGCGGCTGCTGCACCAGAGGGTGTTGGGGACACGTCCCCCTCCCCTAGTCCTGCTGCTGCACCAGAAGGAGTTGGGGACACGTCCCCCTCCCCTAGTCCTGCTGCTGCACCAGAAGGAGTTGGGGACACGTCCCCCTCCCCTAGTCCTGCTGCTGCACCAGAGGGTGTTGGGGTCACATCCCCCCCCTCTAGCCTTGCTGCTGCTGCACCAGACGACGGTAGTGAGGCATGACCTTGCTGTCGGGGAGGTAGAGGCCCATCTCCAAGGCAACCAGGACGGGGAACTCCAACGGAATCAGCTCCCGGCGGTTGATACGGAAACGCTCCTCCAGCTTCTGCAAGGGGGGAGGGAGGGGGGAGAGAGAGACAAAGAGGTGGGGAGAGAGAGAGAGAGAGAGAGGGGTGGAGAGAGAGAGGGGAGGGGAGAGAGACAAAGAGGTGGAGAGAGAGAGAGAGACAAAGAGATGGGGAGAGAGAGAGAGAGATATGGACTGCTAAAATGGAGAAGACAGTCTGCAATGCTCTATGCAACGTTCTCATCTCTGCAACTAACGGAAAACAAACAAATGTCTTGTATGTTGGATGTGACGATACTATATTATTATTATTGGTAGGATGTGTAGATCTATATCTATATTATTATTATTATTGGTAGGATGTGTAGATCTATATTATTATTATTGGGTCGGATGTGTAAGAAGCAATGTGCCATATTATGGAGTTGTGAGGTCATCAGCAGTTGCCCGTGAGGTCATTAGCAGTCGCCCCGTGAAGTCATCATCACTCACGTCGATCAGCTGGCTGACTTCCTGCTTCTTCAGGTCGCTGCTGATCTTGGCGGCCAGCAGGACGCAGGCGGCAGACACCAGCTTCCTGTTCTGCTTGTTCAGACGGCCCTGCATGACCAGCTTCTCAAAGTAGACAAACGCCATCGCCACGGTGACCGGCTGGAGGCCGCACTCCTCACTCACCGCCCGCATGTCTCTCTTCAAGCTGGGGGGACAGGGGGGACGGGGACATGTTAATATATGTTTTTTAGTTTTTTATATACAGTATATATTTTATATTCTTTTATACAAAAACACAATGAAGCAAAGGAAAAATACATCAAAAAATTAGAAAAATAAATAAATTAAATGAAACACAGAGTGTGTGTGTGTGTGTGTGTGTCGTACTGCATGGCACTTGATTAGGAACATTTGATCAACAAATTACCTAAAAGGAAGTCAGACTGAGTACAGCAGCACAGACGTGGGTGGTTCAGAGGGAGATAAAGGAAGTCAGACTGAGTACAGCACAGACGTGGGTGGTTCAGAGGGAGATAAAGGAAGTCAGACTGAGTACAGCACAGACGTGGGTGGTTCAGAGGGAGATAAAGGAAGTCAGACTGAGTACAGCACAGACGTGGGTGGTTCAGAGGGAGATAAAGGAAGTCAGACTGAGTACAGCACAGACGTGGGTGGTTCAGAGGGAGATAAAGGAAGTCAGACTGAGTACAGCACAGACGTGGGGGGTTCAGAGGGAGATAAAGGAAGTCAGACTGAGTACAGCACAGACGTGGGTGGTTCAGAGGGAGATAAAGGAAGTCAGACTGAGTACAGCACAGACGTGGGTGGTTCAGAGGAAGTCAGACTGAGTACAGCACAGACGTGGGTGGTTCAGAGGGAGATAAAGGAAGTCAGACTGAGTACAGCACAGACGTGGGGGGTTCAGAGGGAGATAAAGGAAGTCAGACTGAGTACAGCACAGACGTGGGGGGTTCAGAGGGAGATAAAGGAAGTCAGACTGAGTACAGCACAGACGTGGGGGGTTCAGAGGGAGATAAAGGAAGTCAGACTGAGTACAGCACAGACGTGGGTGGTTCAGAGGGAGATAAAGGAAGTCAGACTGAGTACAGCACAGACGTGGGGGGTTCAGAGGGAGATAAAGGAAGTCAGACTGAGTACAGCACAGACGTGGGTGGTTCAGAGGAAGTCAGACTGAGTACAGCACAGACGTGGGTGGTTCAGAGGGAGATAAAGGAAGTCAGACTGAGTACAGCACAGACGTGGGGGGTTCAGAGGGAGATAAAGGAAGTCAGACTGAGTACAGCACAGACGTGGGGGGTTCAGAGGGAGATAAAGGAAGTCAGACTGAGTACAGCACAGACGTGGGGGGTTCAGAGGGAGATAAAGGAAGTCAGACTGAGTACAGCACAGACGTGGGTGGTTCAGAGGGAGATAAAGGAAGTCAGACTGAGTACAGCACAGACGTGGGGGGTTCAGAGGGAGATAAAGGAAGTCAGACTGAGTACAGCACAGACGTGGGTGGTTCAGAGGGAGATAAAGGAAGTCAGACTGAGTACAGCACAGACGTGGGTGGTTCAGAGGGAGACTGAGTACAGCACAGACGTGGGTGGTTCAGAGGGAGACTGAGTACAGCACAGACGTGGGGGGTTCAGAGGGAGATGTGATGCAAAGGTTTGCAGATGCAGATGCATGACATGAAAAGAGAAGTACAGACACAGAGCACGGATAAAAGTGGGGCGACGTCTGAGCTGTGTCTGGGCAACGTCTGAGCTGTGTCTGGGCAACGTCTGAGCTGTCTGAGCTGCTGTGTCTGGAAGGAAGTACCTTCTGATCTGCAACGTCTGAGCTGTGTCTGGAAGGAAGTACCTTCTGATCTGTGAGGGTCAGCTGGGTGCTGTGTCTGGAAGGAAGTACCTTCTGATCTGTGGGGCAACGTCTGAGCTGTGTCTGGGCTGTGTCTGAGCTGTGTCTGGAAGGAAGTACCTTCTGATCTGTGAGGGACAGCTGGGTGCTGTGTCTGTAGTGTGCCTGTGTCTGTAGTGTTGTGTCTGTAGTGACACATTTAGTGTTGTGTCTGTAGTGTACCTACCTTCTGATCTGCTGAGGGGGGGCTAGGTGCTGTGTCTGTAGTGTACCTACCTTCTGATCTTGGTGAGGGTCAGCTTGATGTGGGGGAACTTGTCTCTGAAGGTTTCGTTCATGTCTTTCTTCAGGTCAGACGGCTTCATGTACTCGATAACCGTCGTCTGGGAGACAGGGAACAAGATCAATACCAGACTGTGGCGTTTAAGATCTTTTCTGTCTGCCGCAGTAACGCTGTACAACTCCTCCTCCGACCGGCTCGGTCTGGGTGACCAGCGTCAGGCTGGAGGATGTTAAATCTTACCTACTATATACAAGGTCTCAAATGTCTACTGGCCTATCTTTATTTTGTATTTTGATCTATTTTATTTTTAGCCTATTATTCAATTGTCCTTTATTTGGTTGTTGTTGTTTTTGTGTTCTGAGCTGCTGTAATGCCTGAGTCTCCCCTCGGGGATCAATAAAGTACTTATTGGAGCACTTTGAGCTGCAACGTTTGCAGGAAAAGCGCTATACAAATAAAAAGTTATTATTATTATTATTATCTGTCTAAAAAAGAAAAAGAAAGAAAATATATGCATGTAGCGATTCTGTGGTGATGTAATGTTTATTATGTGCAATCAGTGCAATAAAGTTGTAGTTGGAAATTGTTTGATGGGTCGTTTCATGTGTGCGGTAGAGCTACTGTACAAAGTCAGTGCAGTTTGTACGTTTAGTCAGTCTTGTGATGTGCTGTGCTGTCTGGTGATGGAGGCATGCTGTGAGGTCACATGTTCCATGTGTTCCAATGTGCCTTCATCCAGAGTCTTTCTAAGATGCTGAGCTTTTTTTTTACAATATTTTTAAAATGTGTATCATCTGTTATGTGAAGATGCGTGAATATCATTTTATAACTCTTTCATTTAAATGGAAATTAGCATTGACACAACAATATACTGTATGTGTACGATTTCTTTGGCTCAATAAAAAGTCAATAAAAAGTCTTTCTAGGATGCTGACCTTTTTTTACGATGTTTAAAAAAATTGTATCATCCGTTATGTATATGTGAAAATACGAGAATACAATAACTCTTTCATATGAATGGAAATGAGCGTTGGCACAACAATATACTGTATGTGTAAGATTGTTTTGGCTCAATAAAAAAACATTTGATAACATAACATAAAAATGTACAGTATGTATTACATTAGATATGTTAGTATAAACAGTATGAAGTGGCTGTGACTGCTCACCACACACACACACACACACACACACGCGCGCCTGTGAGTGCTCACCACATACGACGCAAATATGAGAACTCTCTTGTGCCGCCCGCCAGGCCACTGGGGATCGCTGAGAAGATTAGGATCATATTCTGCCAGGTCTTCTATAGCTGTGAACATGACACACACACAACCATGATTAATCATAATAAATCCATGTTTCTTAAAGACAGGGTGTAACACACACACACACACACACTCACACACACACACACACACACACACACACGATTTGTCATAAATCCATCCAGACAGGGTGTAACACACACACACACACACACACACACACACACACACCCATGATTAATAATAATAAATACATGTTTTCTAAAGACAGGGTGTGTGTGTGTGTGTGTGTGTGTGTGTGTGTGTGTATGTGTGTGTGTGTGTGTGTGTGATGAAGGTCGGGGCGTACTTCGGTCCTGTCCCACAGCGGAGTTCAGGCGAGAGGGGGTGATGGTCTTCTGGCCGTTGCCACGGTAACGCGTCAGCGGGGTCTGCACGGCGCTGAGCTCCAGACCGCCGCTGCTCTTCTGCCTCACCAGGGCGTTGGTGGGGAACAGCAGGCTGGCGTACGACACCGACTACAGGAGGAGAGAGAGAGAGTTATGACCAATAACATCACACACACACACAGAGAGAGAGAGAAAGAGAGAGAGACACACACACAGAGAGAGAGACAGAGAGACACACAATAATAATAATAACACACACACACACACACACACAGAGACACAGACACACACAGAGACACACACAGACAGAGACAGACACACACACACAGAGAGACAGAGAGAGAGACACACACAGACACACACACACTGACTACAGGAGGAACAGTCATGACCAATAACATCGTAGGACACTGACTACAGGAGGAGCAGATTAATGGTTAATGTGGTCACTCTATCACCTTTGCACTACTGATGTTTACATTACTACCTTTGTACTACTCAACTACTGTACATTGCACATGTCTCCTGATATAGCTTATTTTATACTTCTGCACATTAGATACTGTACTATATTGCATAGTTACCTATTACTACCTCTTGTTCTATTTATATCATGCCCTTATGTCACTATTTGCACTTCTGGTTGGATGCTAAACTGCATTTCGTTGTTTGTACTTGTACTCTGCGATGACAATAAAGTTGAATCTAATCTAATCTAATAACAGAAGGGAGAGAGTCATAACCAATAACAACACACACACACACACACACACACACACACACACACACACACACACACAGAGAGATACACAGAGAGAGAGAGAGACACACACAGACACAGAGAGAGACAGACACAGACACACACAGACACAGAGAGAGAGAGAGAGAGAGACACAGACACAGAGAGAGACACACACAGACACAGAGAGAGAGAGAGAGAGAGACAGACAGACACAGAGAGAGACACACACAGAGACACAGAGAGAGAGAGAGAGAGAGAGAGAGATAGACACACACACACACACACTAGTCTTTCCCTGATTCCTTGTATCCTCTTTCCTTGCCTCCTTAAGACGATTCAAGGAATCAAGGGAAGAGGTTTGAGGTGGGAGCCCCAGCCCCCCAGCCCCCCAGCCCTCCAGGGCGTACCTTGCCGTACGCGCCCATCTGCATCCCCTCCAGCGCCGGGAGCAGGTCGGAGGTCACGCCGGAGGACGTCCTCTGTCTCTGGATGGCCTCCAGCTTTGGGTCGCTGCTGGGGGAAGGGACAACAAACTAGTCACGTCACCGTCACCACAGCTCTATATCAACACCTGTTAGTCAGGGAGGGAGGGAGGGAGGGGAGGAGAGAGAGCGGGGGGGTGAGGGAGGAGAGGGAGAGAGGTGGGCTCTAGTTGGTTGGTGCAGCTTTCAGTACCTGAGGTGAAAGCTCTCTCCATACGGCAGCACAGAGAAAGCGCCACAGAGAGACCGCTTGGCACAGATCAGCATGATCCTGCAGGACACAGATAGCAAGTACAGGCAGACAGAACAAGGCGCAGTGTCAGTCACCACAGCGCTAAGCAACAACCACACTCACACACACCAGCACACGGCAGCTAGCTGTTAGCAGTTAGCCTTAACATGATACAGCAGCTAGCTGTTAGCATTGACATGACACAGCAACATGTAGGCTAGTGTGAACTACGGCGGCGACAGCCAACAAAGCTCCTTTCAGACCAGACCAACAAGGTCGAAAAAAGTATTTGAAATACTTTGAAATACTTTGAGCGTTTGCTTCATTCAGCCTGCCTTGGAAGGTGGTGCAGGGGTTTGCATTTTTGGGACCAATTCCAATCGTCCTATCGTGCCAGGCTCAAGCAGTTGTGCCAAACTCATGCAGTATTTGATATTATTCCAACATAATCTTTCAGACACACACAGAGTACACACAGAGTACACACAGAGTACACACAGAGTACATAGTAACAGCAATCGGCCAGCAAAGGACTACCCTACCAACCAGACATGTGAAGAAGCGAAGTACATTTCTACACAAACGGCATTTCACTACAATTCAAGATCTGTTGATCCGAATCTAGAGACAACCACACAATATTCGCACATACTGTAACCTATGACTATAACCAGTCAATCAGTACAGTACAGCAGTTCAGAGACTAGGTGGGGGGGGGGGTAAAAAAAACACCAACTGAATCTACAGACAACAGCTAAGATGAGGCTTCAGCTCCTCACACAACACCCATCAATAACCTCCAGCCAGCCTCGTCTCCTGGTGGACCTCAGCCATGTAGTAAAAGCTCAGGCCGGCCCTCGGATAAGAGATGTTGATCTGAATCCAACAACAGAGGTTAAAAATAGAGTAATCCATAGAGAACCGCCTCATCCCCTTAGTAGAAGGATTAATTCGTTAAAAGAAGAGGTAAGAAGGTAGGCCTAAATTATCTCTGTCTGTCTGGTCTGTCAACATAGTAATAACATAACTATTGGTTAACTGCTGGTTAAATTGCTGGAGGATACATATAACATACAGCAAGTCAGAAAAACAAGCGTGTACACGTGACTAAACGTGATCTTATCCATGGTGAAATAACATTCAGGTGGGGAGAAATGGGGGGGACTATAAGACCGTGTTCAGTTTGTCTAAATAGATACGATAAGAAGAAAGACCAAACATCTAGTACAGTACGTCTTATCTTTACTTAGCCTGTCTCTGAGGTGAGCAAGTCTCTCTGTCCAATGACAACATGACACACAATATAGCCTTACGCCTCGCTCAGCTTTCTCTGACATGAAAACACATTGAGTAAGAGAGAAAGTAAGAAACAGATAGAGGGAGAGGGGGGAGAGAGGGAGGGAGAGAGAGAGAGAGAGGGAGGGGGGAGGGAGGGAGAGAGAGAGAGGGAGGGGGGGCAGGGGGAGAGAGGGAGGGATGGGATTGAGAGGGTGAGTAGTGGGAAAACAGGGAGGGATAGTGGTGGCCTAGCCCTAGTGGATAGTGAGTTGGACTGGTGATCAGAAGGTCATGAGTTCAAATCCCACCTGGGAACACCACCAAGGCACTTAGCCCAAAGTTAGACCATAGATTACAGACAGGGAGTCCGTCCGTCCCTGTAATCTCTAACTGTAAATCACTTTGGATAAAAAGCATCAGCTCAATGGTAGAAATGTAAACGTAGAGAGAGAGAGAGAGAGAGAGAGAGAGAGAGAGAGAGAGAGAGAGAGAGAGAGTGAGAGAGAGAGAGAGTAAGAGAGAGAGAAAGAAAGAGAAAGAGAGAAAGAGAAAGAGAGACAGAGACAGCTCTGGTTGTTGATGAGTGATATTTCAGTCCCATCTTACATAAGGGCCATTTTACTGTTGGGGCTTTCAAGGCAGGCAGGGTTAGATTTTCACTGGACACCTCTTTGGGATTTGATTGGTCTCCAAGGGTGATTATATTCCCTGTGACAATCCCCCCCGCACCCCTGCTGGTACGGCCTCACAGGCCAGAGTTGTATTAGCTGGATTCCATCACGTCTCTCAGTCGAGACAAGCACTGGAGCAAGGCCCTAGTATTGCACTGCCTGCAGTAAACCTAGCTACAGTATATATTACTGCCTTGTGATACGTTGTTTTGGCCTTTCTCTCTCTTACTCTCTCACCAATTAAGAGTAAGATGAGTCGGAATGCAATCTAACCATAATGTGAGCTGCAGTTTGCAGGAAAAAAATAGTTGTTATTATTATTATTATTATTATTGCATTCAGAATCATTCAGAATCATTATATTATTGTGTCGCAATATTATTGTGTCACAGTGACAAATGCAATTTAGAGCAGGCCAGTCTGTACTTCCGCATTGCGTCTGGAGAACGAGTTATGTAAAGCATTGTTTGGTGTTGGTTGTTTATCAAGTTCACATAGGGTGCATTTGGGCAATCTTGGGACACTTTCTTAAAATCTACCGTGTTTATTTCCTGTTCTAACCAAACCTAGTCAACAAGGGCTTTTACTGTGGGTGTCGGTTTAACACAGATAATATCTGGAATCTTGAAGTAGATTTTTGTTACAATAGGAAATAAAGCACCCTGGAGCTTAGCCGTCCCTTGAGTGTCACATTACCCAATGTCCCAGATTACCCAGAATCCACCACAGATGTAACACCAGTGTCCTCTGCACAAGTCTTCTCTAGAACACCCTGGTATGAGTTGTGTTCACCCTTCCCTCTCCCATACCCGGCTCAGGTCCTTCTGAACTGGACCCCCACTGCACTAACAACACTTATGACTACCTGACTTGGTCACCACCACCTACCTGAGCTCTAGACTACACCACTTGCACCATTGCAAACTGTATGACAGTGTGTGTCACGTCGTACTGTAAGCTGCACAGCATTTTTGCACAAACCTGATACTTGAATCTGAACTTCCGTAATGTTGTTTACACTAAGAATTAGTTGTGGTTGTTTACACTAAGAATGTTGATATGCTGATTCGCATTCTGCCGCTATCACTTATCCTATTATTATTGACGCTCTGACGCTACTGTATACAGGCCTGCAGCCATTGTTGATTGTTGTGTCTATATCCTGCTTATTATTCTTATTGATTGTTGTTTATATCCAGCTTGTTGTATTATTGATTTTGACTTTGTATTTCTGCTGGAATGCCAATGCCTATTTGAACCTGTACCCAAGAATTTGACTCCTTGTATCCGTACATCGATGTAATAACAGCAGTTCTGATTCTGATTCTGGACTCACCTGCTGCCCCTGGTGTCGTACTGTCTCATGGTCTTGATGAAGTGGACCTTCTTGGACACCCTCGGTCCTGGGGACCCAGAGCCATTCCTTGTTCTAGAACAAAATGGAAACCCGTCAAAATGGATCAGGACTGGCGTTGTTTGTTATGCAGCAATACCACACAATGACTTTCTTAGAACTGGGCAGACCACTATGTAGGCTAGATAAATGGACCTTTACTCTTAGAAGATTAAAGGCTTCCACATTGAAACCTTTGAAACATCACAGATTTAGAATTACATAAAAGCAAAATCACATTCTCAGACAATTGTGTAACTAGGGGTTTCTAATATATCCCTCTCTCTAGATGTGATGAGAGGAGACAGATGAGATGATAATAGACCTAGCTAGAATTAAATAGAATTAACGTTCTTATTATAAATATCATTTGAAAACATTTACCCACCACGGCGGACTCAATGCTGTTAAAAATAAACTACTAAAACAGTTGGCGTACAATGAAGTGGGATTGTATAGGTGGGATTGTATAGGTGGGATTGAGATAGGATTTCCCAATGGGGAAACCAAGAAGAGTTTCTTTTCTTATCAATTTTGAATGTTTACAAAAGGCTGAACAACCTCAAAATCAGAGTGCGTCGTCACTTGATCAAACACGTTTAGGACACAGAAACGAACCGACCTGATGATCTCTCGGGAACATGCGGAAGTAGGGCAGTTTTAGTTTTAGCATCTTAGCATATTTCTCAAATATTATTAGAACATAACACTCGTCATTATAACATCTTCTGTCAGTCACAACTAAACGGGCAACAGCGAGCAAAAACGATCACAACCAGAGCAGTTTCATACGAATGAACCCTTTCATTTCTAAGTCTAAGTCATTACGTCTAACTAACAACCCGAAACTCTCAGATGATAGAAGACTCGTGTCGGTACACTAACACACCTCTGCCGTGATTCCGCCGGTATGGAGTTCAGACTCGGTACCGGGCTGAACGGGAACGGAGATTTGGCACCGGGATGGCAGGTGGAGGTGGTCTGGTGTGCGCCGGGGAATGGGGAGAGGAGGAGGAGGGGGGTGTCTGGGGGGGCTGCCACCACGGGGTCCCCTCCTGTCCCCAAAACAACGTTCTCCAAAAACACCTCGTTGCTCCCGAGACCGGCAGCACCCTGGAACACCGCCGGTCCCGTAGCAGCAGACGGAGACGTGACCGTAGAAGGACATGCGGACATGCTCACTGCCAGGGTCCCCGGGGCGGCAGGAGTGGTGGTGGCAGCGCCCCCGGGGACCCCAGAGGGGGGGGACACATGGGCGAAGGTTCCGTAGCTGCTCGCCGCTGCTGCCCCGGGGACCACGGGTCCTCCCGGGTCCCGGCTGAGGAGCTCCCCGGCGCCCGCGTCTCTCTGTCCAACAAGGTTCCCATGGTTGAGATTGTTATACAGAGGCCGCCCGTCCAGAGAGATGTTGTTGAGGAACAACAGGGCCGCCTGTCTGCGTCGTGAGTCTTTGGTTTTCCTCAGGTGACAGTGTTCTTTGTGTGGTTTGTTTGTGGCAGCGCTGCCGCCTCCTGTGAGCTGCTGGCGGCCACAGGCAGCGGTCGTCATGCTAGGGGAGTAGAATGGAATGACTGTGCCTCGCTGGGAATGAAAGAAGCCGGTTTTCGAGGACGTGTAGCCACGCCCACAGTGATCTGATTGGTTCAGACATGATATTTTTGGGGCGGGGTCGTAGCGGATTGGCTACGAGATAACGGATAATAATGTGTAACAATGGCTGCGTTCGTAATTTCGCTCTGGTAATCTGATCTGCGCTCGTGGAACGCCTCTTGTCCAATCAAATTACCCGCTCCCTTTATGACGTTGAACCCAGTGTGCGCTCCGGCGCTGTCAGAGCAAATTTACGAACGCAGCCAATGCGTTGATTCATTGTAGCGTTGTCCTAAAGTAGTAATTAGTCCATTCAATGGTACGAACAATAACACACAGATACGATTTTTCTTTATTTTATTACATCTCTATGCATTGAGGCTATGAATAGGCAACAACTGATTGCGTGAATCTTGCCTTTTTATAATACTACTACTACTACTACTACTACTACTACTACTACTACTACTACTACTACTACTACTACTACTACTACTACTACTACTACTACTACTAGTACTACTACTACTACTACTACTAATAATAATAACTTTTATTACATCTCTATGCATTGAGGCTATGAATACTGATTGCCTGAATCTTGCCTTTTTATACTACTACTACTACTACTACTACTACTACTACTACTACTACTACTACTACTACTACTAGTACTACTACTACTACTACTAATAATAATAATAATAACTTTTATTTGCATAGCACTTTTCCTGAAAACGTTGCCGCTCAATATGCAGTGATATTAACATATCATATATTAACGATATTAAGTCTTAATCATACTTATGGTTCAGTATGGACAATGCCTGGTGTCAGGTGACAACGCGTGGGCAGGCCAGGGTCGTGTCTCATTCATAATCGTCTGAGCCACTGCTGCACGAGACGGGATTTAGCCTCTCACAGCATATGTGCCAATCTAATCTAATCAGAACAATCTCTCATTAGTAGAATGTCTCTCTCTCTCTCTCTCTCTCTCTCTCTGTCTCTCGCTCTGTCTCGCTCTGTCTCTCTTTTAATTTAATTAATGTAAATTCTCTCTCTCCCTCTCCACCTCTCCACCTCTCTCCTCACGCCTTTCCTCCTCTCCCCTCTCTATCTCTCCCTCTCCACCTCTCTCCTCACGCCTTTCCTCCTCTCCCCTCTCTATCTCTCCCTCTCCTCCTCTCCCCTCTCTCTCTCTCTCCCTCTCCACCTCTCTCCTCTCCCCTCTCTATCTCTCCCTCTCCACCTCTCTCCTCACGCCTCTCCTCCTCTCCTCCTCTCCCTTCTCTATCTCCCCCTCTCTTGTCTCTCTCTCTCTCTGATATGTAGTGGGTCTATGGTTGTGTTACATTTGTCTTAATGGCCTTCGTTTTGGAACACAGTGATTGTGTTTGATTCCTACACCATATTGGCATTATATGGTAGAGCCTGGTGCTGACAACAACGCTTAGGTTGTGGGTTCGATTCCTGCTGGGACCATATATATATATATACACTGAAACATATATGCACTCACTGCAATGTAAGTCGCTTTGGATAAAGGCGTATTTAAAAGAGAGAGGACGACTCCAGTCATACTGCGAGTAAACACATTGCTCTTTATTTTCCTCAACAACAACATCATGAAACTCTTGTTTCTTTGTTTGTTTCTTCTTCTTTTGTTTGGTTGCTGTGCAGCAACAGTCTGGCATGACCAGTTTAAGGCTTGATTCTGTAGTGTGTGTTTGAGGTACAGACTACTATGCGTTTGACCGCTCCAGAACACTGTATATATATATATATATAAGGTCTAGGCCTAGCTTCCTGTGTCGAGAGTTAGCACCAACATGGAGCCTGTGGCTACAGAGTAGAGTGAATGGTGTTAACACTACAGCCGTGCCTTTTTTACCTACTATAAGAGCCACCTCGGGGGTCAAATGACATAAAGACCATAGTCTTTACAATGGAAAGCTGCTACTTACACATAAAAAAACACTAGTTGGTGTGCCTCGTAAATTAGTCTGCCTCGTACACAGAAAAACAGCAAAATAGCTTTATTTACTAGCTTATCCTGAAAAGTCATGAAAGGAGGGTCCTGAAATTTGATTGAGTGCAAAGATATACATTTGTTTTTAGTCACATGGCCAAATGACCCCACCCACGGCTGTTCTAGTGTTAATGGTACTCTGAGAAGCCGTTTATCTCTGTTCATAGCAGGGAAATGAAGCTGACTGAACACACACACACGCACACATCACACACACGCACACATCACACACACACACACACACACACACGCACGCACACATCACACGCACACACACACACACACACATCACACATCACACACGCACACGCACACATCACACACACACAATCTCCACTTCTCAACCGTGTGATCTTCCTCTCTCTTGTGACTACACCGCTCGGAGCGACCTGAATGAATGAACAACAGCACATTCTGCGTCATCGTGATCAAGATTAACAGACATTATCTTAACTGTACCTATTATTCTCTACAAGGAATCCAGAGACAAGACGTTTGTTTTCTTCTACATTTGAGACAACAGACACATTGGACACGGCCATTTCTGCACATTCTGTATCTGTCCACTCAGTTCTGAGTTCACTCTCCAGCTTCATTGACAACACGTGACGTTAGAATTATAAGGTTCTATCTCCATTTTTGTCAACATTTAGTTTTTTACATAATCTGATCCATTAGGTGTTTATTAATGCCTGTGTGGTGTTATTTTTTTTTAAATGTTGACATTTTTGAGTTAGTAATTCATAAAATACAAAGGTTCCATCTCACAGAACATAATGGAATGTAAAAACTTTGACGGTCAATATTGTAGCGAACGGGAACTGGTAGTGTAACTCGGTAGAGTTAACTCTCTTGGTGTTGTGGTTGCGAGTTGCACTACCAGGGCGAGTTGCACTACCAGTGCAACTACGAGTTGCACTACCAGGGCGAGTTGCACTACCAGTTCCCGTTCGCTACACTGGTGTCAGAAGTGGGATGGAAGGAAGGCCATCGGAGAGCCGTGTCCACGTGAGGGACTTGACGAAGCGTGAGGGCACGCTCTCCCGAACGGTGAGGATAGTGTAACGATCCTGTATGAGGCCCGTTAACAGCTCCACCAAGTGAGTTAACTCTCTTGGTGTTGTGGTTAGCGCGGCCGGCGGTTATGCGGGAGATCGGGGTTCGACTCCCGCATGGGGCGAGTTACACTACCAGTTCCCGTTCGCTACAATATCTTTGAACTACCCTAAACGGAAATTAGAACCTTATAATTCCAAGCTCACAAACAGTTATCTTATCGTCACGAGGAAGCCGAGTGATAAACGAAACAGTTTTTGAGTCTCTATATGAGTCATGTCATTCAAATACATACATACTGTACATGTAATGGAAAGTAATTATGGGGTTATGCGTTCGTAAATACGCTGTGAGAGCTCCGGAGCGCACCCCGGGGTGCTCTCTGACCGTTCGGAAATTAGGTGATTTCAGTTGAAACCAGAGCGAGATTTCCAGAGCGTATTTACGAACGCACCCTATGTTTCTATCGACTGAATACATCACACACTGTATAGATGTGTATACAATTAGAATTATATTGAAATTGATGGCATGGCAAAAAAATAAATAAAGATTTGTAAACAAACACAAAACGTATTTTTGGTGCACGCTACCTTTACCCAAGTATTGTGATTCAGGAATGTTGTCATAATAGCACATCAACAGAATGAACATTCTGGTTAATATTACACATTTTTGCGTTGTATTGAACATTCAGGTCTTAAAAGTTGTTTGAGTTCTGTGAGACTCTTCTAGGGGGCTATCCCATCAACGTCACTAAAGTGAAATCCAGGCTTATTCTGACAAATCTTGCGAGATTTAACAAAAAATCCAGGCTTACTTTTGATAAGTCTCGCGGGATTTATAAAAAGCCAGAAAATGTTCCTTTAGCGACGTTGTTGGGATACCCCCCAGAAATGTCCCACAGACATGTTATTTGAGACAATATACACAGTAATAAGGCTGTCTTAGAGACTACTTAAAGGGGCAATCAGTAATTGGTGCATCATTTTTCAGTTTTAAATTAATGATATATAGATCATTGATTCGTGAAGAATATAGCTTATAAATGCCTCATGAGATTAGTGTCTTAACAGTCTCATAGCTCAACTGTAGCTTAACCCCACCAGAACCCCAAATATAAGCTTGTCATAACACTGTATGGCTTCAAAACAGTAGTTAAAACTATCATTTTGATCTCATGAATGGTCAGCCCTTCCATCCATAGTGCCGTCAATGATTTTACGAGTGGTTCCATTTCACCAGCCCCCACGCCTGTTGACTAAAACAGTGGCGGTTGTTGTTGTTGTTGTGGTTTGAATCCCAGATTGCCCCTTTAGACATGGTATAAACAGTTATGGCATATTACACATAGCAGTAGGACCATTGTCAGATTCAGGTCAGAATCTCCTGTTTGTGACACTTATTAAGATGGTAACCATTGCATAAACAAATTATTTATTTTCTGTTCCTTTTTCCGAGTTTGTTACAGAATGATATCTCTGGTAATGCTGCAGTACAGTAGATATTTATACATGTTTAAGTATCGTCTCTGGTGGTATTTCGCCCGTGAGAGGACATTTTGAAGCACCTTCATTGAGGATAGCTGACCTCTGATTGATAACCCCACGGCTCAACTCCTCTGTCTTTGTCCGTCTGCAAGTTCACTGGGCAGCAAGCACTTCCTGTTGACCTTTGACCCCCCCCCCCGGCTCTTAACCCCTCCCCACCCTGTACCATCCCAACCCCCCCCCCTCTCTCTCTCTTTCTGTCCTCCATGCTCCGCTAACCCAACACAGAGTGACGGACAGGGCAGGATGGAGCAGCACCAACCCTCAGGGTCATCGTGGGGTCGTGGGGGTCGTCGCTATGCCGCTCTAGGAGCCTAGCTAGCTGATTGGGCTGGCTGGGGCTGGCTAAGCGGGGTCGAGTACCAGGCGCCGTAATCATCATCCGCCCTTCACACCGTGGTCTCGTACTCCGTCACCTCCTTGGGCGTGCCCAGGCAGCGGTACTGGATCCTGGGCGTGAGCGGGGCGGCGCCCTCCAGCACCAGGACGGTCTTCCGCAGCCGGCGGTCGATGAAGTGGACGTCCCAGGCGGGGTACCTCTTCCTGGGCAGGTCTATGCGGATGACGGGCCCCTCCTCCGTCCTGGGGGACGCCAAGCGGGGCACCAGGGGCTGGCGGTGGCGGTGGTGGGCCGCTCTGGTGGAGGGCGGTCGTACCTGAAACACGTCCCCGTCGACCCCCCCCGACCCCTGGTCCGCACCCCCCCCACCTCCCCCACCACCTTTAGTCCTCTGGAGGGTCCTGGGGGGGCTGCTCACCACGTCCGGGGGGAGGGTGGAGGCCGGGGAAGCGCAGGACTCCGCCCCTCCCGCCACCGCGTCCTCCTCCTCCTCCACCCTGAACCCCCACTCCTGCACGGGCCCGTCCGGGTGGAGCAGGCAGTAGTACAGCAGCATGAAGAAGGTGCCCAGGGCGTAGCTGCTGGCCACGGCGCACACCACCATCACGGCGTCGAAGTCCGAGGCGGTGCGCTCGCCGCGGTACAGGAACCAGGCTGCGGTGAGCGCCACGTTCTCGGCGAACACGGCGGCGCTGTAGAGGAGCAGGCGGCAGCGCGTGCGGCCCTCGCGCACGCTGAACCAGCAGAAGACGTAGACCACGCCCACCATCATGTTGTAGACGATCTCCTCCCACTTGGACATGCAGAAGTCCGTCTCGCCCTGGATGATCCAGAAGGTCATGACGCACCAGTGGGCCACGATGAAGATGCCGAAGTAGAGCTGGAACACGGAGGCGAACAGGGCGAAGGCCACAGCCCGCGCCCCGATGGTGAACAGGTGCCACAGGATCTGGACCAGGACGGCCCGGTAGGACATGGGCAGCTTGTCGTCTCGGGAGTCCCGCAGGACCTTCTGGTAGGAGGCGATCATCCAGGCCAGGGAGACCAGGGAGGCGGAGGCGGACAGAGCTGAGGGACGGAGGGAGAGAGAGAGAGAGAGAGAGAGAGGAAGATAGAGAGAAGAAGAAAGAGAGAAGAGAGTAAGGGTAGTTAAACTTTGGTAAATGGACTGCACTTATTATAGCGCCTTTATCCAAAGCGCTGTACAACGGCCTCTCATTCACCCATTCACACACACATTCACACACCAATGGCGGCAAGCTACTAGGGCTGGTTATCGCCACTGATTTCCCAAAACGATTCGATTCCGATTCACAGCTCCCGATTCGATTCGATTCACGATTCGATTCGATTCGATTCCGATTCGATCTAGTTAAAATATACATTTTTTGCTTGAATATGAAAGAGATTCTCCGAACTAATGCTGTAAATGGTTCAAGGAACCCTATAACATGTAGCATTGTTAAACATATCAATGAATTGACTCTAAAGCAGTTACATGAATGTACTTTTTATTTACATATGACTTGGCTTTTGTCCAGCTCATCTCTATCGTCACATTTTTTAAATCCAAAATGCACCCAGACATCTGACTTTAAGCCTGGTGGTGACTTGAGTGTCCCTGCCATCGCCATGTTTTTAGATTTTAGTGTTGAGACCTCACGTTTGCGTGAGATATGATAAATTCTTGTAGCGCGAGATCTGGCCACGAGATCTCGTTGCGGGTTGAAGCTGCAAGCAAAAAAATAAAAAATAAATGAAAGATCGATCTCGGGATTTATGAATCGATAATCGCTCATTTAATGAAGATCGATTCAGAATCGGGAAATCGATTTTTTGAACCCAGCCCTACAAGCTACCATGCAAGGCGCCGGCCGGCCCGCTCACTGGGAGCAATTTGGGGTTCAGTGTCTTGCCCAAGGACACTTCGACATGTGGCCAGCCGGGGCTCGAACCGCCGATCTGCCGAACTTGTGATCATTAGACGGCGGCTCAACCTCCTGAGACACAGCCACCCCAGCCGCCCCAGGGAGGACAGTCATGAGATACAGTACACATGTCCAAGAGAAGCAGAAGACGCCATTGTACAGTGAGGGAACACTTTAGATTAGATTAGATTAGATTAGATTAGATTAGATTAGATTAGATTAGATTAGATTGCAAAAGCACACTCTTGCATTCAATGCATGACTTGGGCTATATAAATAAAGTTTGATTGAGCGATTGATGTCTCCAAGGGGGACCTGGTCAAGAGGGGCAGAACAAGGACACAGGCATACATTCAATACACAGATAATAAGATAAGATAAGATACATAATACAAAATAACAAGAAATTAAAAGCAGGTTTGGGCGGGCACAGATACTGAATTAAAAGCAATGGCAATTTCCAATACTTTCACCTTCTACTTTCTCCTGCTGACAGGACTTAGACTTACTTTCACCTTCTAAGTCTAAGTCCTGCTGACATACCCTCTCCTCCTGTCGTTCTCTACTGTCTCTACCTAATAATTAGCTGGCTGTAATTGTTCCTCCACAATTAAAGGTTGAAACAGCTTGATAAATTCCAGGTTAGTTAGAAAATGATATAATTAACAACATTTGGAGGACCAATTGCTGTGCATTTCTCATTCACTTTCATTGGCCTCTATTGAGAACCTTGTCTCCTTGTATACCACAATGCACTCTGATATTAGCCATTAGCAGCATTACCTCAAAATGCTAATTGTCCCCATTTTTGGTTGCAACCTTTTTGGTATGATTCAGGGTGTGTGTAGTAGGGTCTTAAGGTGTGTGTGTACTATGGTTCAGGATGTTCCCATCTATTCAGGCGACACCTTAACTGTCTGTCCTAAGACCTCTTCATCCCCTCTACCCCCCTGTATAGTTTCTCTACTGTAAATAATTAAATAATAATACTTTTTTTAAATTTATTTTTTATCATTCTTCCTTCTTCCAGCATTGTGACTGCCAGTGGCCCCTGGCCCTAGCATAGATTACTTTCTCTTGCTATGACTTGCTGTGATTCACTTACTTTGACAAATGTATTTGTTGTAAGTCGTTTTGGATAAAGGCCTCTGCTAAATGCGAAAAATGTTAATGTGATGTGGGTGTGTAGGTAGCCACTCCCCCTGGAGGGTGTATAGAGTATGGTTCAGGGTGTGTGTAGCTTAAGATGTGTGTGTACACTATGATTCAGGATGTGTGTAGGGTCTTAAGATGTGTGTATACTATGGTTCAGGATGTTCCCATCTATTCAGGCTACACCGTAACTGTCCCTCCTAAGACCTCTTCATCCCCTCTACCCCCCCTGTACAGTTTCTCTACTGTTAATAATAAAAAACATTTAAAAAAAAATCTTAATTCTTCCAGCATTATGACTGCCAATGGCCCCTGGCCCTAGCATAGATTACTTTCTCTTGCTATGACTTGCTGTGATTCACTTACTTAGACAAATGTACGACAAAAATGTACGACAAATATTCAAATGTATTTGTCTAAGTAAGTGAATCATAGCAAGTCATAGCAAGAGAAGTTGGTGTTGTAAGCCGAGATGTTGTAAGTCGCTTTGGATAAAGGGGATTAAAGGGGATTGTTAATGTAATGTGGGTGTGTAGGTTTTTAAGATGTGTGTATAGAGTATGGTTCAGGGTGTGTGTGTGCGTGAGTGTGTGTGTGTGTGTGTGTGTGGCTATGGCTGTGTGTGTGTGTGTGTGTGTGTGTGTGTGTGTGTGTGTGCGTGTGTATGTGTGAGTGTGAGTGTGAGTGTGTGTGAGTGTGTGTGTGTGCGTGTGCGTGCGTGCATGCGTATGTATGTGTGTGTGTGTGCGTGCGTGCGTATGTATGTGTGTGTGTGTGTGTGTGTGTGTGGGCGTGAGTGTGTGTGTGTGTGGCTATGGCTGTGGGGCGTGTGTGTATGTGTGGCTATGGCTATGTGTGTGTGTGTGTGTGTGTGTGTGTGTGTTAGCGTGCGTGCGTGCGTGCGTGTGTGTGTGTGTCTGTGTGCATGCGTATGTATGTGTGTGTGTGTGTGTGTGTGTGTGTAGTTCACCACTCACCCTGTAGGGGGAGCACCTGCTGGGCCTGGACCATAATGCTGAGCTGCAGCACCAGCTGCGGGGCGCTCTTCAGGAAGGACTCCAGCATCCGCAGCATGCTGATGTCGGCGCTCTCGAACATCATGCGCCAGTAGAAGTGGCGCCGCTCGTGGTCGCCACGCCAACGGCTCTGCGACCCCAAGTACAGGGCGTGGACATACCTGGGAGACAGAGGGACACAGAGGGGAAGGCCATGGGTATGTATGTATAATAATAATAATAATAATAATACATTAGACTTATATAGCGCTTTTCTAGACACTCAAAGACGCTTTACAAACTGAAAAGATTGAGTAGTAATAATAAAAAGAAACAAGACATATTAAACAGAAAGTATAGGGGCCTAATTAAGGTAGGTCTGGGGACACATGGGAAGGGGAGGGGGAGAGGGTTAACTGGTGAAGGCGAGCTTGAAGATGTAGGTTTTGAGGGGCTGTTTGGCAGGGTGTTGGCCTGTCTGATGTGGTTGGGGAGGGTGTTCCAGAGGGACGGGGCTGCGGCCTATCACCCCAGGTCCGGAGCTTGGTCCTGGTGGTCTTGAGGGTGGTTTGGTCGTCAAACCTGAGGCAACGGGAGGGGGTGTGGAGGGGGACGAGGTTCGGCAAGGTAGGAGGGGGTATGTAAAAGAGGACTGTAGCGACCAGGTGTAAGGCCCGTTAGCAGCTCCACCAAGGGAGGAAACTGTCTTGGTGTTGCGGTTAGCACGACCGGTGGGGGAAGCAGAAGGTTGTGAGTTCGAGACCCGCTAAGGGCAAGCTGCTCTTGTGTTAAAATATTCTGAGCAAACAGAAGAAGCCATCGACATATCCTGCATGTCATCCCTCCTCTCTCTCTCACCCATCCTTCCTGTCAATCTCTACTGTCTCTATCCTCCTGTCTCTCTCTCACCCGTCCTTCCTGTCAATCTCTACTGTCTCTATCCTCCTCTCTCTCACCCATCCTTCCTGTCAGTCTCTACTGTCTCTATCCTCCTCTCTCTCTCTCTCACCCATCCTTCCTGTCAATCTCTACTGTCTCTATCCTCCTCTCTCTCTCTCACCCATCCTTCCTGTCAATCTCTATTGTCTCTATCCTCCTCTCTCTCTCTCACCCATCCTTCCAGTCAGTCTCTACTGTCTCTATCCTCCTCTCTCTCTCTACACCCATCCTTCCTGTCAATCTCTACTGTCTCTATCCTCCTCTCTCACCCATCCTTCCTGTCAATCTCTACTGTCTCTATCCTCCTCTCTCTCTCTACCATCCTTCCTGTTCCTTCTCTACTCTAGTCTCTATCCCAATAAAGCAGAAATGCCCTAAAAGCTATATTTAGAAAGAAGAAAAAATGTGCATGTGTGAAAGAGAAGTGCTTCTCCCTGCTGGTCGGGGCCGGGGTTAAGAGTGTGTGTGTTATGTCTGGAGGCTGGCAGTGTCACACAGAGCCTCTGAATGAGCCCGGTGAACCAGCAGGGAGTTTATACAACCCTGTTTGTTCTCACTCCCACCTCAAAACGGTGCCCAGGGGAGGGGTATGACTCACACACACATACAGACACATGCACACGCACACACATATACGCACACACACACACACACACACATACTGCATACGCACGCACACACACATATATAGGCACACGTACACGTACACACACACACACATACGCACACGTACACGTACACGCGCACACACACACACACACACAAAGAGAGAGAGAGGGGAGGGAGAGAGACACACACACACACACACACACACAGAGAGATGTACACATACATGTACACACACACACACATTCACACACACACACACACACACACGTTACTCTAATTTCCCACTGTACTCAATCAAAATGATCCAAAAGTAACTATCTACTTCAATTGAAACTTTTCACACTTACATTTTTGGCAATTTAGCAGACGCCTTCATCCAAAGCGACTTACAACTAATACTTTGTCTAAATATTTGTCTAACTAAGTGAATCATCTACCCATCAGTCATAGCAAGAGAAGGTAATCTAGATGCTGGGCAGGGCCGAGGCACTATTGGCAGCCATAACGCTACAAATCAGAGTGATGAAACTGTCCTGGTCCCCGAACAGCCCAATTAAACCAAACCAGCCTCTCTCTCTGTCCATTTAGCTAAGCCGCCTCTGTTTACATAGCGGAGTATCTAATTCCTCCAGTCTCTCCACGCTGATCCCAGCGCACCTGTCTGGGACTATCGGTGACAGCTCACCGCTGAGTTTAACAGCTGAAGGTAAAACAGCCGACGTTATAAGCCTCTTAGCGGCGCAGTCGCGTCAGCCTGTGGATCAGCGGTGTGATCAGTGACGGCTCAGCCCTGAGGGGACAGGACGCACCACGGCACAGACGCTTAATCACCAGCAGGGTCGCAGACGACAGGAATTTAGTTGAATTTAGTCTGAATCTGATGTTTATCTAATCGAATCTACTCGAAATGACGGGAATATTCCAGTTGTATTTCTAAACTTTCCTGGAAACTTCCTGGAAATAGATTGAATCTGGATTTCCCCCCCCCCCCAGAGATCTAGATTTTATTAGGAACACTATACTAATACTGGGTAGGGCCTCTCTTTATTAGGAACACTCTACTAATACTGGGTAGGGCCTCCCTTTATTAAGAACACTATACTAATACTGGGTAGGGCCTCCCTTTATTAGGAACACTCTACTAATACTGGGCAGGGCCTCCCTTTATTAGGAACACTATACTAATACTGGGTAGGGCCTCCCTTTATTAGGAACACTGTACTAATACTGGGTAGGGCCTCCCTTTATTAGGAACACTATACTAATACTGGGTAGGGTCTCCCTTTATTAGGAACACTATACTAATACTGGGTAGGGCCTCCCTTTATTAGGAACACTCTACTAATACTGGGTAGGGCCTCCCTTTATTAGGAACACTATACTAATACTGGGTAGGGCCTCCCTTTATTAGGAACACTCTACTAATACTGGGTAGGGCTTCCCTTTATTAGGAACACTATACTAATACTGGGTAGGGCCTCCCTTTATTAGGAACACTATACTAATACTGGGTATGGCCTCCATTTGCTCTCAAAACAGCCTCAATCCTTCGTGGCATTGATTCCACAAGATGTTGGAAACATTCCTTTGAGATTCTGGTCCATGTTGACATTGCGTCACGCAATTCCTGCAGAATTTTTAGGTGCACTATCAAGCTGTGAATCTCCCGTTCTACCACATCCCAAAGGTGTTGTATTGGATTCTGTTCCGGTGACTGGGAAGGCCATGTGACATGGTGCATTACCAGAAGTAGCCATTAGAAGATGGGTACATTGTAGCCATAAAGGGATGCACATGGTCAGCAATAATACTCAAGTAGACTGTGGCATTCAAGCAATGATTGATTAGTATTAATGGACCTAAAGTGTGCCAAGAAAACATTCCCCACACCATTACACCACCTGAATGAATAAGAAGGTGTACAGGTGTTCTTAATAAAGTGTTTGGTGAGTGTACATTCAACCCTAGCCCAAAGATCTATACAGCCTACAGGACACTTTCAACACAATTATTTGTTTTCTCACATTTCTCTGATTATTTTCAACTGCAAACAGAAATGCTGCATACATCCACATAAGAGGCACTGTAGACTGGTAACGAATTGGTCAATGTTACAGCCAGCTAAATAGCATTGAACCTAGGAACAAGAGACGAACTGTCAATCAAAGATGTGAACTGTCAATCAAACATGCGAACTGTCAATGCAGGCATCACGCCTACTCAAACCTGTAGTCTCCTGGCTTGAGAAATTGTGCCTTTTGAGCATTTTAATTGTAAACAATGAAATGAATACCAAGTATGTAACCTAATGTTCTCTACCCAAATCTACCCAAAAATGATTCGATATGGAAGTCAAAGTCACCTTAGTGAGCCTTTAAGAATATTTCCAGATAATTTCCATATTAAAGTATCCATATATTTCCAAATTACCAGAATTGTTCAACCCTCTTATCAGCCCTCTTTGAAAACTCGGACAAGCAAGCAACGCTTCACTGACAGTGACTGACTGAACGACCGTGACTGAATGACATTCAATGACTTACAATGGCGGGAGTTGGCAAATTTCTGATTTCTGATTTACCACAACAAGCAATAGACATGTTTTTTAAAGATGACAAGAATATTTTGTCTAGAAGTATTCTATTTTGGGGCGTGGCTTAGTGATAGGTCCATTCCACTTTGTCACAGAGTTTCAATGGACTTCTCACACATGCACTGCTTTGTCTTGTACAACTTTAAATATAAAAAACCCTGTGAGATCCCCTCATAGTAAAACATTATCTTAATTCTTCCTTCTTCTAGCATTATGACAAACAATTCCCCCTGGTCCTAGCATAGATTACTTCTTCTTACAATGACTGATGGATAGATGATTCACTTACTGAGACAAATGTATTTGTTGTAAGTCGCTTTGGATAAAGGCTGTCTGTTAAAATGCCAAGAATGTAAATTGATAGTGTCATTTGGCAAACAGAGTCTACTCAGATGCACTACACTCCCTCCAGATGAACACACGTGACAGAGAGACAGTCAGGCTCTCCAGTGAGAATATGCTAAAGGCTAACATGTCACTTCTGTTTACAGAACATTAACTATTGGTGGTTGGTGTCAGGGAGAACAGTAAGTAAGAGTGGGTGCAAGAAAGGAAGAGTGAAAAAGAATAGAAAGAGAGAGATAGAGAGAGAGAGAGAGAGAGAGAGAGAGAGAGAGAGAGAGAGACAGAGAGAGAGAGATTGAGAGAGAGAGACAGAGAGAGAGAGACAGAGATAGATAGATTGAGAGAGAGAGACAGACAGAGAGAGAGGGAGAGAGAGAGAGAGACAGAGAGAGAGAGACAGAGAGAGAGAGACAGAGACAGAAAGAGAGAGAGACAGACAGACAGACAGACAGAGAGAGAGACAGAGAGAGAGAGAGACAGAGAGAGAGAGAGAGAGACAGAGAGAGAGACAGACAGACAGAGAGAGAGAGATGTGAAGGGTGAAGGAGAGACAGGGAATGATTGACTAGCTGCAGAAGTCCACGGTGTCCCTGTGTGTAAACATCATTAGCTAACCCTGTTCCCACCACGGTTGTTCAGCTCCAGGCCACCTCCTCCCTGCCAGGCAGCAGGCAGCTCGCGCCTGTCAAACCCAATCAGAACAGACCACGGCGGTGTGAAACGTAGAGAGACTCTGTCTTCCCACGTGGACGACACAAGCGTCTACCGTCAGGCCCGAAGGACATGCTCAACGTCTGAGGGTGACACTTTACACGTGTTAGGCAGAGAGCTACACCTCCTCCAGGAGAGTGTGATTCCAAATCACCTCTGTTACACTTGAGAAACATAAGCATCTACACAGCGGGCCTTGCTCAAAACATGACCTGTACCATCGCGGTAAGTAGGCCTAGTACACCAGTTGGAGAGTGTTGGAATGACAACACACTGCATATGAAGAGAACCATATTAAAAAAAATAATAATAATAATAATAATAATAAAACGCTCCTGCTATGCACATGGCATGCTTATGGCAACCTTAGAATGAGCATCATCCCTAAACAGTCGAATATTAATGTCCAGTATCATATCTCTCTACCGTCTGACACTCTCTGTCACTAAATACACTTTTTCACTGAAACCCAGACAGACAAAGAGATTTTGTTGTATTCATAAGGCGATTGGTGTGGATGAGTAGACGCTTTTCCCCGGGAGATTATTGACCTAGAAGCCTGTGCACGGAGGAGGAGCCAACAGATGTCAAACAATAAAGAGGCATGTTTGGCATTTGAATAGCTTAACACAATCCTTCTCTGGTTGAGGTTTTGCTTTTGTAAGAGAAAAGCTGTCCACACGCACGCACAGACGCGCACACACACACACACACACACACACACACACACACACACTCACAGACGCACAGACGCACACGCACACACACACACACACACATACACACACACACACACACACACACACACATACACAGACACACACGCACACACACATACACACATACACAGACACACACGCACAGACACACACATAAACACACACGCACCCCCCACCCCCCCCACACACACACACACTAATTCAAGCAGCCCCTTCACCGTTTCTATTCTCAAGTCTAGTAGTTATACGTTGGTACCTTACCTCCAGACCTGTGCCAGCTGAAACACATGAACGACGGACTGAAAGAGCCACATAAGGACTCTGCAGCATCCGCGGACGCCTCCCCCCCTGGTGCCCCCCGTCGCAGGCGGCGATGCCCCCCCGGCCTCGGCACGGCCAGCGCCCCGCCGCTGATGGTCCCTGCTGCTGTCCTTGGTGCTGAAATCCCTCTCCTCCTCCTCCTCCGCTGCTGCCACCACCGCGGCCGCCGCCGTGCTGCTCTCCCTGCTGTACGAGTGGTCGTAGACGAACCACCTAAAGCTCAGCACCTGGACCACCAGAGACGGGACCACCACGAAGACCAGGGTCAACGCGAACCACTGGTAGGAGCCCCGGAGGTAGTAGTCCGCGGCCAGCCACAGGTCCGACGCGCCGTCCGAGAAGAAGACCAGGAGGGCGCACAGGGTCCAGCAGCAGTCCGGGAGGGTGTAGCGCTGCCCGGCGGGCCGGTACCGGTGCTGCTGCCGGGGCAGTACGGGGGCTACACCGGGCAGGGACTCGGGTGGGGCTTCATTTCTCACAGAGATGATAATGGGTGGTGCACCGTCAGATTTCGCGGCCATGTTTGTTGTAGAGAAGAGAGTGGGGGAGAAAAGGGAGATGGGAAAATGATGGAAGGGGGGAGGGTGTGTGTGTGTGTGTGGGGGGGGGGGGGGGTGGTGTGTGTGTGTGCGTGTGTGTGGGCGTGTATGCGTGCGTGCGTGTATGCGTGTGCGGGTGTGTGTATGTGTGTGTGTGTGTGTGTGTGTGTGTGTGTGTGTGTGTGTGTGTGTGTGTGTGTGTGTGTGTGTGCGTGGGAGAAAGGGAGAGAGGAAGGGCGAGGTGAAAAGAAAACGCGAGAACGGTTCTTCATTCATTCATTCATTCATTCATTCAGACCACAATTCTGACTTCAAATTTAATTCAAAATAATACAAATGTATGCGAAAATAAATCTTACCAATATAGGTCTATAGCTAAATTGTAGCAAAATTACTGTTTGAGCGGTTTATTGTTTAATGCGAATGTGACTTGTTCAGTCCTAAATCCAGTAGCACCGTCTCTCCGTGTGTCGTGTCCGCCCCCGGCCACTAGGGGGCCCAGGGTAAACATGTTTTCGGGAGGTACAGTAAATAATAACCTTTATTTGTATACATGTATTAGTTGTCACTCAGAAACTTCAATTCGAGCAATTATTCCCCTATTAAAAAACATGTGACTCTTTCATGAAATACGTCTCTTTAGCCTTGCTTTTAATACGCCATTATATTATTTTATTCTGTAGTTTGGATTGATTTATTGAAATATCTATATTTGGACCAGCCCGATAACGGCCAGACCACGTAATATCACAACTAGTTAGTATCACTACTAATATCAGCCCTAGCCTGGGCTATTCCTTTTTCTTACAAATGTAAGCCAGAGACAGTGGTATAGGCATGGTATTGAACCCGTTAAAACCCGGATTGATGGCAGCTGCTGGATTGAAAATCAGGTGTAGTGCTGAGGCACAAATGTGTACATTTCAAGCCTGCAAACTGCGACACTTTAAATGAATGTGCAATAACACTATGTGCAATATGACAACCCTAGGGTACATAAGGTTCAGAGATAGGAAATGTTAGAATAGGTATAGCATAGAGTACAGCACAGTGTTTTATTTGTATAGTATAGTATAGTGGATAGTGTACATAGCCTTTGTTTATGTAAACCAGCTCCTTTCCCTTCTTGTTTTTTTTTCTTTTTTTTTCTTTCCTAGCACCAGGGGAGCCCCCCCTCCCAAATTTCGTTGTTTGGTACCTGTACTATATCAATGACAATAAAGACCATTAATTCATTCAAAATACAATTCTAAATGAACGCTCAAACCTGATTAAAGGCAGGCACCCGCTGTCACCTACTGGTATAAATGTGAATTACAGGCTATAAATCAATTGTAATACTAAACACTTTAAATGAATGAATGTGAATGTATGAATGAATGTTTTCTTGGCACACTTTGGGCCTGTTAATACCAATCAATCATCGCTTGAATGCCACAGCCTACTTGAGTATTGTTGCTGACCACGTGCATCCCTTCATGGCCACAATACACCCATCTTCTAATGGGTACTTCCAGCATGATGCACCAAGTCACAAAGCAAAAGTCGTCTCAAACTAGTTTCATGAACATGACAATGTGTTCATCATCATCGACCAGAATCTCAAAATAATGTTTCCAACATTACATTTAAATTTGGCGACTTACAATAAATACATTCCAACATCTTGTGGAATCAAAGCCATGAAGAATTCAGGCTGTTTTGAGAGCAAAGGGAGGCCCTACCCAGTATGACTATAGTATTCCTAATAAAGTGGTGAGTGTATATACTCTTAAACATAATTTATATCAACATTTATACAATTTATGAGTAGTTACTTTTTTTAAGCAAAGAAGTGAATGCTTGAGACAAATCAAGAAAACCCTGTTCATTTACCAGGGCTGGGTTAACTAGAAGTGATGACCAGCCTCTACCAGGACTGGGTTAACTAGAAGTGTCGAGAGAGATGGGGCGCAGGCTTCGGTACAGTGAGTCTCCTTTATTGATCGGCTATCGCCACGGTAACCATCATTTCCTCCTGTGCAGAGTGGCCAAGCTCTTGTCTTCCAGGAGCTCCTCAACCCTCTCCCTCTGAAAGAGTTCACACAGAAACATAGTAGTAGTAGCACACTCCAATCATAAACCAATCAGACACTTCTCTAATGTGAAAGCTTCTTCACTGAGCCCACATCTTCTACCCACCAAGCAGCATCAACAACTTCCTATACGCGCACGCACACACACACACACACACACACACACACACACACACACACACACACACACACACACAGGTGATCAGAGTCAACTCCCACTGTATGTAATGTTTTCAGATGTCTATTAAGTTATTTCATTTGGCATTTTATTTTGTATTTTATTTTAGTCTACTATTCAATAGTCACTTTATTTTGTTGTTGTTTTGTGGTCTGAGCTGATGTAACACCTGAATTTCTCCTCCTCTGGGATCAATGAAGTACCTATGTCTCTCTATATCTAATGTCCCTAAGCTCATATCTAGATACGTTTGCAGTGATCAGTCACATAGCAGCTACTACCCAGGTTCTGTTCTCACTGGTACATTGAGCGTTGTCTGTTGGCTCTGCATTGTGCTGTGCAGATGTCTGGCGGTGCTGTGCTCACCTGGTGTTTATCTAGACTGTCCCTGACGCCGAGGCTGGTCTCTGCAATCGGCAGTAACGCCTCCAACCGTACAGCCTTTCGAAAAGTGGGCTGGCAGGCTATCATCAGGCTTATGTCGTGGGCCTTTAAAAGAGGAGGAACATTTGAAAGTATGAGCAGGGCTATAATAGTTTTACAGCTTTCTTCAGATGATGAAACTGTCAGATGTTGGTCCCTTCAGATTCCATCGTTGGTTCTTGCTTTTGGATGATATGTCGGACAGATCAAGATCATTAACATTTGGATTAATAATATTTCTGGAAGAACTGATGCTAGCACACACATTTCAGATGATGGTTGTTGGCCCGTGATGAGGTGGGCCTATAGGCTTATATTATGGCTGCGTTCGTAAATTCGCTCTGATAGGGGGCGTAGGGCAAAATGGGTTCAACGTCATAAAGTGACCAAGTCATTTGATTGGATGAGAGGCATTCCATGAGTGCTGATCAGACTTCCAGAGCGAATTTACGAACGAAGCCTACATATATATATACAAAGTTGACAGTTCTTCTCACCCGACTCCTTCGGTGTCGCATCTTCATGTGGCGAACCCTGGACAGCGCCTCTGCGGACTTCAACTGGCAGATAACCAGTGTTGGGCAGGTTACTTCTAAAAAGTAATTAGTTATAGTTACTAGTTACTTATCCCAAAAAGTAACTGAGTTAGTAACTGAATTACTTCATTATAAAAGTAACTAGTTACTAGGGAAAGTAACTATTACGTTACTTTTTAAAGTAAACATTTAACAATATGAAGTGCTTTTAAATCTTTGTAGTGTAAATTAAATAAATCAAACTGTCACACAACTTCAGACATCTATCTATCTACCCTCCCTCCACCCCCACCCAGAGAGCTTTGGACTGTCTGGATATGAACACTTGAACACTTGATCTCTGCACTTTATATTTATATTAATTATGACTCTTGCACTTTGATGTTGGTTTGCACTGTCTTGTCCTGTCTTGCACCTGTCCTGCTGTAAACCGTGCTCCATTGTTCCAAACCAAATTCCTAACATGTTTACATGTCATGGCAATAAAAGTCTTCTGATTCTGATTCTGATTCTGATTCTGATTCTGACAACTGGTAGACAGACTGTAACTTCAAGTATTTTCAACACAACAAAAGTAAACAGTTAAACAATATGAAGTGCTTTTAAAGTAGTACTGAAAAAATATTGAATTATAGTAGTAGTACTGAATAATATTGAATGGACAAATCCAACTTTAGCTCCTAAACATTCATTAATCTATCCATCCATACACTCCTTCCTAACACTCATCCATCCACGCATGCATTAATTCATCCAGCCAACCCAGTCATCTAACATCCTAGCCAATATGAAGTGTTGACACTGAACTATGGTTGGCTTATGGTTGGCTTACCATGAAATGTTCTCTACCATAGCCAATCATGATCACTTAACTCTACCATAGCCAATCATGATCACTTAACTCTACCATAGCCAATCATGATCACTTAACTCTACCATAGCCAATCATGATCACTTAACTCTACCATAGCCAATCATGATCACTTGCGCGGTTGTCTCGCCCCTCCCCTCCCCTCCCAGGCCAGCTGTGACTGAGGTCGGATGACAATGAGAAGCTTCAGTTGTAACGCGCCGCATTGAATTACCGGCAACGGTAACGGCGTTATAACGATTAAAACAGTAATTAATTAGATTATCCGTCACTGGGAAAGTAACGCCGTTAGTGACGCCGCTTATTTTGGCGCCGTTATTCACATCACTGCAGATAACAAAGTCTCTCCTTTTCCTTTCTGCCGCCTCCGCAGCGCTCAACTCCTCATCTCTGCCTTCCCGCGCAGCCAGTCTGGCGAACACCCGCTGCCGCGACGCAGCCGCCGCCATCACACCTTGCACCTCCTTGGGAGGCTCCTCATAGGCCAGGAAACGGGCCTTCTGCTGGGGGCACATTGCGCGAAGGTCCGCTGGGGTCGCAACTCGCCAATTCCTGGGATGAAATAGATCCGGCTTGACTCCGGTGTCCGCCATGATCTAGCATTTTCAATGTCAATTATTCGTTCTTTTAAAAATGTTATATTATATATTATTGTATATTATTATAAATTATATATAATTAATGTTCTTTAAAAAATTTTTTGGGAGTGTGCAGTTGTGGTGCATCACCATTAGGCCGATTTGTGGTTCATAAAGTTGGTGTGCAGGCAACTGTTGATTGAGGACGCAAAAGAAATGGAACGGACTGGACTGGCTTCTATTCGAATTCCATGTTGGTTCATAATGAGAATTTTCCTACGAAATACCGTAATTACCGTAATATTTGTTTCCCCATCATCACTACAGAGGGCAGGTATCGGCAATGGAGTTATCAAGGTGTAAAACACCACACATTTCTCTAGGCTACGCATAAAACAACTCAACAACACTTGAATTTTGGCCAACTCAATATTAATCAGTGTAGGCTACGCCTAGGACCACATTTGTGTGGAAAGGTTTTGCTGTGTGGACAAGAAATTAAATGATCACCTTCAGTTTCAATTATACTCAACGGATTATCTCCAATTCTATTATTGAGCAATACAAACAAAAACAACCACCAGAGATAATGAAAATGTACTAAAATTTAATCATTCATAAAAGCTGGAAAATCATTTGTGACAGGGTAACACACACAAGAAGCAATATTAGAGTTGGTTTAGTACAATATATTTTTCAGCCTCAATACACATAGAAATCAAGTCTGGTCATTCACCCCTCTTTCTTTCTATAAAATACTAATTTCCACAGCTTCATTATGCAAAAGAATGTAATTACAATATATTATGGGAAATATGAAAGCCTTTCAGCTTCCCATATAAAACAAAGTCACTTAGGAAAGATGTTATTTGATGAATACAAGTTCTTATAAGTAATAAGAGAAAGAAAACAACGGACATCGATGCATCTCTTGTTGCAACAGTTAGTGCGGGAGGGTATGATAATGGAAGGCCAGGGAGGGTTAGATAATGGAAGGCCAACATTTCACATGATTTCTTCTGCAAATATCTAGTCATTTTGAAATGCGCCAAAGATCACAACTTCCCAAAACCGTCACAATATGTATGGTGGTATCTTTTTATTTCTAAACTGTCATTTCTAATGGTATAAAGAACTTGGGGGGGGGGGGAACTCTTCATTACCAGGCTGTCCCATCGACATAATTACAAAATAAACAAAAGGAAAAAAAAGAAGAAAAAAAAAAAGTCTGGATTTCGTAAATTATTAAAAAGCAGAGAAGAGAACTTGGTGAGAAATCGTCCCACATCTCCTCTTGTCTCAGTGGCAAAGTGGGTCATCACTGGTCTGCCCTTCGTCAGGGTTCCAATCATTCTGGAACGGCTTGGAATGCCGGGAACATTCCGAACTGGGCGACAGTTTGTTATTAGAGATTCCTGTTAAATAAGAAAAACACATCCAGTATTTCGTTAGCGTGTTGTGGACCCCTGTGCCCCCCTCCTATGACTTGAGAAGAACGGTCATAGCAGTAGACTTTACATGAGGCAGAAATCCTGACTTTCTGAGATCTGTGCGCGTAACTCAGATTTCAACAGGTCGAGGTCGACAAGAGATTTGCGCCAGAAAAAGTAGTGGGAGAGAGCTGAAGTTAGGATATTTCGGCCTGAATGATCATAAAAAACTATCCCCAGCCCCGCGGTGGCGTAGCGGTCTAAGCACTAGCCTATAGTGCAAGCTGCCCACCGGGGACTGGGATCGAATCCCGGTCTCGCCAGACCCGGATATGGCCGAGGCACACAGGGAGCGGCATATTGAGCGGCCGCTCCAGAGGGCGGTATAGGACTATTTCCGGACAAGGATCCGTCGCGCAACAGCGCCCCCGGGGTGCCGGAATAACGGTGCTGGGCTCGAGGAGCCAGTCAGCTAGCTAGGATCCTACGCAATAGGCAGGGGATAAATTGGATGCTAGGTTGGGTTCAATTGGATACCAAATTGGGTGAAAAAGGGATAAAACCTGAAAAAAATAAATTTGTAAAAAAAAATTAAAAAAATAAAACTATCCCCATGGCTTCTGGATAGAGGTGTACACAGGGTTCCCACACCTTCTGAAACATCAAATTCAAGCACCTTTCAAGGACTTTCAAGACTCAATTCCCTCAAATTCAAGGACCCAACACAGCATCGTTTGAGACAGATCTAGATGAGAATGTATATAATAGGAATGACCATGAACGGTTTTCAAATCTAACGGCGTTATGTCGGTTTAAAATCTAGCTAACTAATTAACCTTAGTAACTAGTATGGTTGTTTTATTCCCTTCTACATGTTACCTATATGTATTTTTTAGAGAGCATGAGAGAGAGAGGGGGCAATTCAAGCACTTTCAATGACCCATGTCGATTTTCAAAAACTTTTAAGGCCTTGATTTTCTTTCCTCAAATTCACAAACTTTCAAGGTTTTCAAGGACCTGTGGGAACCCTGTGTACAGAGATGTCATTGTCTGTATCTGTTCAACAACCAACCGACAGAAGACTCACCTGGCTCAGAGCTGCAGAGAGTGGGAGGTTTAGAGCAGTGTGCAATTTGACTTCTTTTTCGCCTTCTTCTTTTCCATCGGCGTTTTCCTGTTGATCTGTCTGACCAGGTCATAGAAAATCTACAGCAGACAGAGAGCATACAGTGGTTAGAAATGCATGGCAAGTTATTTTTTCTGAGTGGGGCAATCCCACTCATATTTCTCTTTTTAATGACAGATATAGTAGAGATTATGACAGGAAGGACGGGTGAGAGAGAGAGAGAGAGAGAGAAGGGATGACATGCAGGATATGTCCGCGGCTGGAATCGAACCGGGAGCCCTGCGGTACATTGTCAACGCTTAATCCACTACGCCACCTAAGCGCCCCCATGCATGGCATTCTGACATGCAGAGCCGTCACTGCCAGAGAGCATATCAGTGTTTCCCCATACATAGACGAGACTGTGGCGGCTTTTATTGCATCGATATACTGATAGCTAGGTGGCTAAGAACAAAGAACATTGCGTAGGCTAGATAGCTGCTCTGCATGTTAAGCAGATCACAACATGCTGCTGGATTCTGATTCTCTCAATCTCTTTGCTGCACTCAGTGCTTCCCATGAACTACCTAGACCGTGGCTCCCTGCCACAGTTTCATAACAAACCGCAAATATGTTTTAACACTTTTTTTTTTCTCACCACTCAATAATACATCATGTGTGGTTGTGTTTAGCTCTGTTGCTTCAAGCAAAGGTTCATAATATGACTCCGCCCAGCAGTCTCACATAATCCTGTGGGAAAAATCACTGACATTCATCCAGTCTTGTAGCTATCAGGGAGAGGGAGGGAGGGAGGGGGGGGGGGCGTAATGTCTTCAGGCGAAGAGAAACTGCAGCAGTAGGACTCTAGACTCTCTCTTTACCTTGATCTTTGATTTAGCGGAGGACTCTAGACTCTCTCTTTACCTCGTTAAGGTTGATCTCTGATTTAGCGGAGGACTCTAGACTCTCTTTACCTCGTTAAGGTTGATCTTTGACTTAGCGGAGGACTCTAGACTCTCTCTTTACCTCGTTAACGTTGATCTTTGACTTAGCGGAGGACTCTAGACTCTCTCTTTACCTCGTTAACGTTGATCTTTGACTTAGCGGAGGACTCTAGGAAGGCACAGTTGTTCCACTGCCGGGCCAGGTTCTGGCCCTGCTCCTTGCCCACCACGCGCTCGTCCTCCAGATCACACTTGTTGCCCACCAGGATCATGGGGACCTGGTACAACACAAGAGAGAAACAGAGAGGATCATGGGACCTGGTACAACACAAGAGAGAAACAGAGAGGATCATGGGGACCTGGTACAACACAAGAGAGAAACAGAGAGGATCATGGGACCTGGTACAATACTAGAAACAGAGAGGATCATGGAATTTGGTACAATACTCGAAACAGAGAGGATCATGGGATCCTGGTACAATACTAGAAACAGAGAGGATCATGGGAACAGAGAGATGTTGTTGATTATGGAGAAAGAACTACCACAGCTCTCCTGGAGTGTAAACACCCTTTGTGGTTGTCGTTCTACTCAGGGGTGAACTCAGATTCACCTGAGATATCAGGTCAGTCAGTGACATTAAAAGGTGCACTTCACCCATGTGTAACCTCGTATCCATTACCTCCTGCACCACAGCGGCGTGTGCATACGTTTAAAGAGCTATTTTCTACGTTCCACATAGGGATGCTCCGATCTGGATTTTTGGGGCCGATACCGATCACCGATTTTTTTCCTCAAGATCAACCGATACCGATACCGATACCGATTTTAAAAAAAATACATAACTGTAGGCCTACTGACTGGATAGCCTACATATTTTTTGCTTTTTAGACAAAAGTTTTGATCCATTAGACACCAAGCAAACGCAGACCCATTTTTATGGCATAGTAAAAGTCTGGCCTATCACCCAGTTAGGGCCTGAAGCCCAAGTCAGTCGATATGGCTGTATAAAAGACATCATAAACGTGGCCTTCATGGTTTACATACTGTTACGTCCTCCTATGTTTTCTGTTCAGTTATCTGTCTTCCCCAGAAAAAAAAAAAAAAAAAAAAAAAAGATCGGTTTTTGCGATCGGCCATTTTTGCCGATCACCGATCGAGTCATTTGGAGTGAAATCGGCCGATTTAAATCGGTGGCCGATAAATCGGAGCATCCCTAGTTCCACAGTTGAAATGATAGGTCTCACCTTCTAGCAATTGAGTCTTTTCCAAAACCAAAAACATACACCAGTCTCACAGCAACCACAGATCAATAATTCATGAACTACGCCTGGAGTCATTCTACTGCTACCTGTTGACATCTACTACCACCTCAGGGCTATACTCATGCTATTTCCATTATCTATTATTTCTACTATTACACTACTCTCTGGTCTCGTTGGGGTTTGCTTTTTTATGTGTAACTATTTATTTTAGCACTGCAATGTCGAGGAAGCGAAGCATAAGAATTTTACTCTCTTATAAATATATATTATGATCTGATTTTAAACTGTGTGTTTAAACTCTTTGACTTGAATCATACATGCACATGTGCTTAGGTTATCCTGTATATACCCTGTATCTGCTCACTGTTTCTGTTGCTTGTTTGTTGTTATTTCATGTTGTATATTGTAGGTTTTTATACTGTATGTGGTGACTTTTTTTTAAATGTTATTAAGTGCTGCTTTTCTTGGACAGGGCTCATTTGAAAAAGAGGCTACTGTCTCAATATAACTACCCTGGTTAAATAAAGGATTATTAATAATAATAATAATACAAAATATAACAGGCTGTAACTAGCCTATAACTAGACTAGCTATAAACTAGCCTCTGATTCTGCATCAAGGAGAACGAGAGTAAGACAAACTGACGGCAGATTACTAATTGCAGCAGTGTGACATTTCCATCTGGTAATAAAGCCACCCCCCCCCCCCCGCCAAAGAGAACACTAATGAGGGAAGGAAGTGAACTGGACGCCATGGCGACCAGAGCTGTGGATTAAGAGAAGTAGGCAGGTCACCAAAACAGGACTTGTAAAAGCGTAGCGTGGGACTGTTAACACTTGAAGCCACTTCATCAGCCTTTTTTATACATGTTTAAGGGCATTTCTGCTTTATTGGGATAGAGACAGTAAGTACTGACAGGAAGGATGGGTGTAGAGAGAGAGGAGGATAGAGACAGTAGAGATTGACAGGAAAAATGGGTGAGAGAGAGAGGAGGATAGAGACAGTAGAGATTGACAGCAAGGGTGGGTGAGAGAGAGAGGAGGACAGAGACAGTAGAGATTGACAGGAAGGATGGGTGAGAGAGAGAGGAGGACAGAGACAGTAGAGATTGACAGGAAGGATGGGTGTAGAGAGAGAGAGGAGGATAGAGACAGTAGAGATTGACAGGAAGGATGGGTGAGAGAGAGAGAGAGAGAGAGGAGGATAGAGACAGTAGAGACTGACTGGAAGGATGGGTGATAGAGAGAGGAGGACAGAGACAGTAGAGATTGACAGCAAGGGTGGGTGAGAGAGAGAGGAGGACAGAGACAGTAGAGATTGACAGGAAGGATGGGTGTAGAGAGAGGAGGATAGAGACAGTAGAGATTGACAGGAAGGATGGGTGTAGAGAGAGAGAGGAGGATAGAGACAGTAGAGATTGACAGGAAGGATGGGTGAGAGAGAGAGAGAGAGAGAGGAGGATAGAGACAGTAGAGACTGACTGGAAGGATGGGTGATAGAGAGAGGAGGACAGAGACAGTAGAGATTGACAGGATGGATGGGTGTAGAGAGAGAGAGAGGAGGATAGAGACAGTAGAGATTGACAGGAAGGATGGGTGAGAGAGAGGCGGATAGAGACAGTAGAGACTGACAGGAAGGGTGGGTGAGAGAGAGAGGAGGATAGAGACAGTAGAGACTGACAGGAAGGATGGGTGTAGAGAGGAGGATAGAGACAGTAGAGATTGACAGGAAGGATGGGTGAGAGAGAGAGGAGGATAGAGACAGTAGAGACTGACAGGAAGGGTGGGTGAGAGAGAGAGGAGGATAGAGACAGTAGAGATTGACAGGAAGGATGGGTGTAGAGAGAGGAGGACAGAGACAGTAGAGATTGACAGGAAGGACGGGTGTAGAGAGAGGAGGATAGAGACAGTAGAGATTGACTGGAAGGATGGGTGAGAGAGAGAGGAGGATAGAGACAGTAGAGGTTGACAGGAAGGATGGGTGTAGAGAGAGGAGGATAGAGACAGTAGAGACTGACAGGAAGGATGGGTGAGAGAGAGAGGAGGATAGAGACAGTAGAGGTTGACAGGAAGGATGGGTGTAGAGAGAGGAGGATAGAGACAGTAGAGACTGACAGGAAGGATGGGTGAGAGAGAGGAGGATAGAGACAGTAGAGACTGACAGGAAGGGTGGGTGAGAGAGAGGAGGATAGAGACAGTAGAGATTGACAGGGAGGATGGGTGAGAGAGAGAGGAGGATAGAGACAGTAGAGATTGACTGGAAGGATGGGTGTAGAGAGAGGAGGATAGAGACAGTAGAGATTGACTGGAAGGATGGGTGAGAGAGAGAGGAGGATAGAGACAGTAGAGACTGACAGGAAGGATGGGTGTAGAGAGAGGAGGATAGAGACAGTAGAGACTGACAGGGAGGATGGGTGAGAGAGAGAGGAGGATAGAGACAGTAGAGATTGACAGGAAGGATGGGTGTAGAGAGAGGAGGATAGAGACAGTAGAGATTGACAGGGAGGATGGGTGAGAGAGAGAGGAGGATAGAGACAGTAGAGATTGACAGGAAGGATGGGTGAGAGAGAGAGGAGGATAGAGACAGTAGAGATTGACTGGAAGGATGGGTGAGAGAGAGAGGAGGATAGAGACAGTAGAGATTGACAGGAAGGATGGGTGAGAGAGAGAGGAGGATAGAGACAGTAGAGATTGACAGGAAGGATGGGTGAGAGAGAGAGAGGAGGATAGAGACAGTAGAGATTGACAGGAAGGATGGGTGTAGAGAGAGGAGGATAGAGCTAGTAGAGATTGACAGGAAGGATGGGTGAGAGAGAGGAGGATAGAGACAGTAGAGACTGACAGGAAGGATGAAAATGATCAATGCGTGGCGTGAAGCTAACCGTACCACTCGCATAATTACTTCGAAAACAGGTTGCTTAACGTGAGTGTGTTCTCTACCCTGCTAAAGGTTTTCAACTTTGCGGCACAAGACGTTGCAGCAAAATTGAAACAACTGCCTTAAAGTTGAAATCTCATCAACGCAGGTGATTTGGATGAGACATAGTTTTTTTTCCCTCCAGATCAACACAATTCACGTGGATGACCTATTTTGAGGTAAAAACTTCGCCGAAAGCTGACAAGTTAGCGTCCTGGTTCTCCCCGGCTATGATCGGATACTCACGTCCTCCGTGTCCTTTACTCGCAGGATCTGTTCCCGCAGGTCCTGCAGGTCGTTAAACGTGGACTGTGCTGTGATGGAGTATACGAGAGCGAAGCCCTGGCCGTTCTTCATGTACAGGTCCCTCATGGCTGTGAACTGCTCCTGTGGAGCCACAGAGAGGGGGGGGGGAACCATGGTCAACGGGTCATGTTCAGCCACCATCCATCCATCCATCCAACAAACCTGTCACCAACAGGGACGTGTTCTACTTACTGTTCCAGCGGTGTCGAGGATCTCAAGCATACATTGCTGCCCGTCCACTTCAACTTGCTGAGAGAGGGGGGGAAGAGAGAGAGAGAGAGAGAGAGAGAGAGAGAGAGAGAGAGAGAGAGAGAGAGGGGGGGGGAAGAGAGAGAGAGAGAGAGAGAGAGAGAGAGAGAGAGAGAGGGGGGGGGAGAGAGAGAGAGAGAGAGAGAGAGAGAGAGAGAGAGAATTAAGTATGTTTTTTGACATGGTGGGTGGTGGCAGTTTAACACATCATACTTCTTTAAAAAAAAGTTTTTATCTTAGATATATTTTTAGGGCATTTGTGCTTTATTGGGATGGAGACAGTAGAGATTGACAGAGGAAGGATGGGTGAGAGAGAGAGAGAGAGAGAGAGAGAGAGAGAGAGAGAGAGAGAGAGAGAGAGAGAGAGAGAGAGAGAGAGAGAGAGAGGAGGGATGACATGTGGGAGGATAGGTCGATGGCCGGAATCGAACCAGGGACCTTGATGATGATAAGGTATTCGCCTTAGTGTGCTACGCCACACTTACGCCGCCCAGCTTACCTTTCTGTAGGAGTCTTCTATTGTGGGGTCGTATTTTTCCACAAAAATACCCTGTACAAATTGGACTGTCTGGAAGAGATAAGAGCCATGGAAGAAGTCAGTCAACGTTGTGACCTGGCAGCACTTAGCAACTGTTTGTGTAAAACTGCATCCATATGCGTCATCATTAAAGGTCAAAGGTCGTCTAAAACCAATACAGATCGCGGATACATTACTCCTGGTTACACCCATCACCACAGTGACGAATAGTAATAAATGAATCATCTATCCATCAGTCGTCGTACGAAACAGTAATCTATGCTATTTATTTATTTATTTGACCTTTATTTAACATTTATTTAAAATCCGTTGAGAACAAATTCTAATTTTCAATGACGATCTGGCCAAGAGGCCCCGGCAAGAATAAATCAAACATATAAACAGAAATACTCAGGGTCAACATAAAACAACACATACAACACATGAGAACGGCAAAGACAGTGAAGATAAATAAATAAAAACAAATAGAAACAAAGTCAACTAACCTATGTGTGAAAAGAGAGCAGGGTGTGTGTGTGTGTGTGTGTGTGTGTGGGGAGGGGGGCAATCAGCAGGAACAACAGTCAACTATGACCTGCTGAAGTTTATTCTTGAAAATGGTAAGTGACTGTGTCTGTGTGTGTGTGTGTGTGTGTGTGTGTGTGTGTGTGTGTGTGTGTGTGTGTGTGTGTGTGTGTGTGTGTGTGTGTGTGAGTGCTGTGAGTTTGAGTGTGTTCTGTAAGGTGGTCCAGGGGCTATTGGCAGTTACAATGCTAAGAACCTTATTTTTTAACCCTCTGTGTGCCGGTGGCTACTCACCAGTGCAGATTTGCCCACACCGCCGGAGCCCAGCACCACTAGCTTGTATTCACGCATGGTAGCGTCACTTCACTGGGCAGAAGCAGAAGTCTGCAAGAGAAGAGAAGAGATGGCACGGGTTACTTATCATTCCGTTTATACTCACATAGCTAAATGTAGCTCCAGATATTTACATTTACATTCTTGGCATTCAGCAGACGCCTTTATTACCCAAACGACTTACAACCAATACATTTGACTAACGCAAGTGAATCATCTATCCACAAGTCCTAGCAGGAAAATGTAATCTATGCTCAGGCCTGGAGCCATTTGGCAGTCGTCGTGCTAGAAGAAGGAAGAATGTTTGTTTTTATGACACTGGGGAAACAGTGCGGGGGGGGGGTCTCAGGAGGGACAGTTCAGGTATAGCCTGAAGAGATGGGTCTTGAGTCTCCGGCGGAAGATGGGATACAGACCAACTGCCTAGCGGTTCCCCAAACATCTTTGACAGTATGTAGGCCTAGCCCCAGCTTAGCCTATATTAAGTCATCGCTGACATCAGGAAATGAAACTCCTTTTCCTTTGCCAGAAGAATGATCTCTGTCCCACCCACTACCCTGGGACTTCAACTGACATGGTGGGGGGGGGGGACGCTCCCCGTTCAAAGGAAGGAAACGGAGAAGAGACCTAGAGACCGGTTACACCCCGCCCCCCCCCCCATTACACACACACACACACACACAGAGACGCACAGAGACACTACACCCCGCCCCCCCATTACACACACACACACACACACACACACACACACACAGACAGACACACTCACACTCACACATCCTGAACACACAGGAGGCGAGCTCTGTAGTGTCAGTAGGTGAGAGCCACAGAGCCACAAATAGCTTCCTCTCATCACCATGCAGATCAGACAGGCTGTGAGGGGTAGGCAGCCTCCGCCTCCACCAGCATGACTGGCACAGCACAAACAAACACAACTTGTTTAAAAAATTATAATAATAATTAAAAAAGGCTAAAAGAGTACAGCCTAAAAGCAGGGCTCGACAGTGCGACTGTTTTGGTCGCATTTGCGAGTGAATATATTTCTGTGCGACTTGGAAATACATTCAATCGCACCAGTGCGACTAACTGCTGAACTACTGTCATGCGCAGTCGCGATGAGGGAATGAAAACAGTGAACAGAAACGCGTGTCGCAGAAATGCTTCACGCGAGTCCTATATGCTTAAAATGCGCATAATGGGTATATGGGATACAGCTCTCATAGTTCGTAGCGCTGTGTTTTGTTAGCCGCTAGCTGCTAGCAGCGGTTGCTTCCGGTTTCATTACAAAGAGGTTAACCCTATATGTGCCTGATGTCTAACATTCAAATGACTCTAACTTCATCTTTTTTCGGATTTCAATGTATGACACATCATTTGAAAGTTTATGATCCGTAGTTCCAATCCACAACACGTCACATTTGAAAGTGTTTCTGTAATTTTTTTACATTTGAAAGTGTTTTGTTTATATATATTTATATTCAGGGGTGCACATAACTTTTTGGGGCCAGTGCTCAGAGGAGCACCTAGGGATGCTGCTTGGTGCTCCCCGAGCTCGCGAGTCACGACCCGTCCCACAGGATGGATAAAAAAGGGATACATGGATATATTATTAGCAAAACGACATTTATTCATAAATAAAGATGAACGACCAAATTATTGTGTGCAAAACAAAAGAAACAAATGCAAAATCAAATGACTGCTCTTTAAGAATGAAAGTCTGTCCGACTCCTTTAAACACAATGAAATCAACTGACATCTCTTTAAGCACTAACTGAATGTCTGTTCTTTAAACACACTGAAATAAACTGACATCTCTTTAAGCACTAACTGAATGTCTGTTCTTTAAACACACTGATATAAACGGACATCTCTTTAAGCACTGCTCTGTAAACACTGAAATCAACTTTTCCACAAAAAAAAAAAAAAAAGAAAAAAAAAGCTGTTGGTGCGCAAGAGCGCCTTCATGCGGCTGATCTGCCGCGCAGCATGCATTTTGGCGACGCATGCGCACTGGCGCACCAGTTATGTGCACCCCTGTTTATATTATACAATTTACCAGTCATATTCTGGAATGTGTCTAAATGTTAAAGTTCCATAAGTATAAGCAAAATAAAGTAACAGTTTGTAAATAAATAGTAGCATTTGAAACAAACAAAAAAAACGAACCGTGAACCGTGACCCAAAAACCGAGGTTCATACCGAACCGTGGGCCAACTGAAATTAAGATTCTTACTTCCCCTTTACATTGTGTGAGTCTCCATTTTTATTACGGCCAAGAGCCGGTTATGATCATTTTGATATGTTATGATTATGATAATTTGTTGTCGTTGTTGACGAAAATTGCGCAATTTTCATTGTGCTACTGAAATTCTTGGTGTGCTACTAAATTTTTCAACATGGTAGCACAGTGCTACCTGGGGAAAAGGTAAGCGTCAAGCCCTGCCTAAAAGCCAGGCATGGAATCGACCAGGCATCGATTTTTTACATTTTAGCAGACGCCTCGTATCTTTGGTGTCGTGACGACTATCGGGTGTGTTATTAATTAGATTAGTTAAGTTGAAGTGTTTAAGCGATTTTAAGGATTTGTTCAAATAAACAGTGGAGCTGGGAGAGTGTGATCTCTTAACTCCCTGTCATAGCTGGAACCCAGACGCCTCGTATCTAAAGTGACTCACAACAAACAGCCTACATTCGTCTAAGTAAGTGAATCATTTCTCATCATTTCTCTGTGTACCACATGTACAAAAGAAGAGATTTGGTGAGGCTGCTTTCTCATTTTATGCACCCAAATTGTGGAATGCACTGCCAGTTTATATTAGGGATGCAACCTCAGCAAATATGTTCAAGTCAAGACTAAAAACCCATCTTTTTAATATTGCCTTTAAATGACTTAATAATTAAATTATGATTCTATAATGATTGGAGCACTTTGAGCTGCAACGTTTGCAGGAAAAGCGCTATACAAATAAAAGTTATTATTATTATCTATCCTTCAGTCATCGTAAGAAAGGGTAGCCTAATCTACGCTAGGACCAGGGGCCGTTGGAACATGAGGCTCCAGGTGAGACTAGCCTACTGTATATGACTGCCCGTGTCTCTTAGATTAGATTAGATTAGATTCAGTTTAATTGTCATTGCAGACCACAAGTACCAAACAACGAAATGCAGTTTAGCATCTAACCAGAAGTGCAAAATAGTGATAGTGCAAAACATTATAGTGATAAGTACATTAGTAGTAGAGGTAGTTAGTTAGAGAGGTATATACAAGAGATGGATAGCAGTAAGCTATGCACAGGTAAGGTAGCTGTGTACAGTATGGTGTATACAGATGGATAAATTACAGTCTCTCTTTGCTTGCTTTTTATGTCTGCCTTTTTATGCAGCAGCACACAGGCTCTCTCAGTTTAAGCCTGGCAAGCCCAGACCACCACCATCATCATCATCTCTCTGTAAGGCCCTTTGTTTCATGTACAGGGAAACAATACCAAAGCCACCCTCTCATACCCAACCGGGGCTATTTGCAATTCTAATATAGAGAGAGAGCAAGGGGCAGCACCCAGAAGCCCAACAATGAGATATGGGCGTGCGAGAGATGTTGACAAAGGACCATTCAACCCTCAGAACAAGCAGTAATCCCTCTACTAAAATGGTAGCGCAAACAGAAACGGAGATCAGAGAGGCGCGTGACGACCACCATCGACACACCGAAAATCGCAACCAGACAGAGAGAGAGAAAAGCGGGGCTGTGCTAAAGATTCTGATATTAGTCAGTCGTCGTCCCCCCGCCACCCCCGGCGCATTACACAGGTGCACAAAGAACACCATTCGGACACGGGTGCCACAAAGGTCTAAAGAAAGGCATTCCGTTCGTCGTTCGTATCAGATTTTTACCAGCTTGGTGCCATAGCCTTGTTGCCTTCCGACTGATTAGATATAGCACACATCTGGAGGGGGGGGGGGCTTGAAGTAGCCGTTACGTTAAGTGCCTCACATGAACGATTCAGATCTTAGAATTCCTGCCGGGGGCCTATCTGATACCGAGAGTGTTTCCATGTTGACAAGCCTTGCCTTTAGTTCAGCCGCCTTCTTCTCTGGCTCAGCCCATTTACGCCCCATTGGCACGCTGGCTGGCTGACTGAGAGGGAGTCATGGAGGATTTGACATGGGGGGGGGGGGGGGGATTTGAGGCCTAACCTCTCACCTGCTGATACGTATCCTCACACACAAGAGTCCTTTGTGGAAAACCTCAGAGACTCTTGATATCCAAAACACGAATCTGAAAATGTAGCGTGTTAATTAGAATCCACTTTCTCAGCAGTAAGGCGGCGGAGGCTAAGAGGCTATCTTTCGACTCGGAACCTTGCGCACTGATGGTGGTGAAGTGATAGCCTTCTTGACAGCTTATCAGGCCGTGAAATTCTTGTTAATACAGCGGCCAACTTGACTGCAGAGAGGAAGACACTGTAACTGACTGCACACTCTTGTTTTTGTTTTTTTACTAGTGTTCTGTGAGTCCAGGAATAGCAGCAGTGAGACTAGGCCTATACGTTATTCCCCCGAAACTCCCACTACTCCCACCAGCAGAAGAATACTCAATCTCAGGGCTTTACACCTACCGTGTACACGCCTATAGATGACAACACCTACCGTGTACACGCCTATAGACGACAACTCCCCACTACATCTGGTGAGGGAAGACCCGGTCCCAGAGCACGCTGATGTCAGAGGGCAGGTGTGGCGGCTGTGGTCGGAGGCCAACGAACTAGGCTGCTCCAGAGAATCCTCACAAAACTGTGAAATTAACAGAAGAAGAATCATATTATGAGCACATGTGGAAAAACGTTCTTTTTGTAAATAATACAACTAAGGTTATAGAGAATGACAAGACAGGAACTATAAAAACAACTTAAGACTTGAACAAGGGAGCTTGAAGAATGTGGTCTTGACTTAAACACTTTTTTTTTTATCAACTTAGAAAGGCAACTGGGTGATTAGAAAACACAACAACGTCAATTAATTATATATTAAAAATGTAAATTAAAATAAACCTACTAAATGACAACATTGGCAATGAAACACATTCCACACGGTTATCAGTGTTTAGTCAGGTTAATTGTGCATTTTGTAATAACTCTGTCCCTTTTCAGATCTAGCTAGAGTCTCTTTAATAACAGACAACTCCTTGCTGATGTGTACAAGAGAGGGATGCAACAATCATGGATGCCAAGACTAGTCTCATTGATTGATGAAACAATTGATTAATAACACATTTTATGACCAAGTTGCATTCCTGAATGGCCATTTAAATCTGTCAAGGCAACAGCTTCATCCTCCCAGCAGCAGCTGAGGCAGCAGCTCCTCACGTTGAAGTTAGCAAACAAACACAACATTGTGAGTTGACTTACTTTGCTTTTATTGTGCAAAGTAAAAGCAAAGACTAGAGGAGGAGGAGGGGGCAGCAGCACGAACAGTTTAGTTAGTGAACTAGGTTTAGAAGAGAGAATGTTGAGGTTTAGAAGACAGAATGTTAAGGTTTAGAAGACAGAATGTTGAGGTTTAGAAGAGAGAATGTTGAGGTTTAGAAGACAGAATGTTGAGGTTTAGAAGACAGAATGTTGAGGTTTAGAAGACAGAATGTTGAGGTTTAGAAGACAGAATGTTGAGGTTTAGAAGACAGAATGTTGAGGTTTAGAAGAGAGAATGTTGAGGTTTAGAAGACAGAATGTTAAGGTTTAGAAGAGAGAATGTTGAGGTTTAGAAGACAGAATGTTGAGGTTTAGAAGACAGAATGTTAAGGTTTAGAAGAGAGAATGTTGAGGTTTAGAAGACAGAATGTTGAGGTTTAGAAGACAGAATGTTGAGGTTTAGAAGACAGAATGTTGAGGTTTAGAAGAGAGAATGTTGAGGTTTAGAAGACAGAATGTTGAGGTTTAGAAGACAGAATGTTGAGGTTTAGAAGACAGAATGTTGAGGTTTAGAAGAGGGAATGTTGAGGTTTAGAAGACAGAATGTTGAGGTTTAGAAGACAGAATGTTGAGGTTTAGAAGACAGAATGTTGAGGTTTAGAAGAGAGAATGTTGAGGTTTAGAAGACAGAATGTTGAGGTTTAGAAGACAGAATGTTGAGGTTTAGAAGACAGAATGTTGAGGTTTAGAAGAGAGAATGTTGAGGTTTAGAAGATAGAATGTTGAGGTTTAGAAGAGAGAATGTTGAGGTTTAGAAGACAGAATGTTGAGGTTTAGAAGACAGAATGTTGAGGTTTAGAAGACAGAATGTTGAGGTTTAGATGACAGAATGTTGAGGTTTAGAAGACAGAATGTTGAGGTTTAGAAGAGGGAATGTTGATGTTTAGAAGACAGAATGTTGAGGTTTAGATGACAGAATGTTGAGGTTTAGATGACAGAATGTTGAGGTTTAGAAGACAGAATGTTGAGGTTTAGAAGACAGAATGTTGAGGTTTAGATGACAGAATGTTGAGGTTTAGATGACAGAATGTTGAGGTTTAGAAGACAGAATGTTGAGGTTTAGAAGACAGAATGTTGAGGTTTAGAAGACAGAATGTTGAGGGTTTAGAAGACATAATGTTGAGGTTTAGAAGACAGAATGTTGAGGTTTAGAAGAGAGAATGTTGAGGTTTAGAAGACAGAATGTTGAGGTTTAGAAGAGAGAATGTTGAGGTTTAGATGACAGAATGTTGAGGTTTAGATGACAGAATGTTGAGGTTTAGAAGAGGGAATGTTGAGGTTTAGAAGACAGAATGTTGAGGTTTAGAAGACAGAATGTTGAGGTTTAGAAGACAGAATGTTGAGGTTTAGAAGACAGAATGTTGAGGTTTAGAAGACAGAATGTTGAGGTTTAGAAGACAGAATGTTGAGGTTTAGAAGACAGAATGTTGAGGTTTAGAAGACAGAATGTTGAGGTTTAGAAGACAGAATGTTGAGGTTTAGAAGACAGAATGTTGAGGTTTAGAAGACAGAATGTTGAGGTTTAGAAGAGAGAATGTTGAGGTTTAGAAGACAGAATGTTGAGGTTTAGAAGACAGAATGTTGAGGTTTAGAAGACAGAATGTTGAGGTTTAGAAGACAGAATGTTGAGGTTTAGAAGACAGAATGTTGAGGTTTAGAAGACAGAATGTTGAGGTTTAGAAGAGGGAATGTTGAGGTTTTAGAAGACAGAATGTTGAGGTACAGAAGACAGAATGTTGAGGGTTTAGAAGACAGAATGTTGAGGTTTAGAAGAGAGAATGTTGAGGTTTAGAAGACAGAATGTTGAGGTTTAGAAGACAGAATGTTGAGGTTTAGAAGAAGACAGAATGTTGAGGTTTAGAAGACAGAATGTTGAGGTTTAGAAGACAGAATGTTGAGGTTTAGAAGACAGAATGTTGAGGTTTAGAAGACAGAATGTTGAGGTTTAGAAGACAGAATGTTGAGGTAGTAGTACTAGCACCAGTAGTAACAGTAGTAGCTTAGTTAAACTAGCAATATTACAAAGCAAGCCAAGTTATCAGGCTTGACGTTAAGCTCAGTTCTTACTTATCGACTTGATTAAGCTAAATCATAGAAGCATACAGTTAAAAAAAGCTGCCAACCAAACGAGTTGTCCTCCTGTGCCGATTAGGAGGGCCGGTGAAACTGTCTCCTGCTAACGAGCTAACTTAGCCTCCCTTCCGCTTGGCCTCTACTTTCACGGCGGCTAAAGCGCTTAGCTTAGCCGGGTTAGCTTAGCTTAGCGTAGCCTCGGTCGATACATTCTATCGGTTAGCTTAGCGTGGTTTAGCTTAGCTCGGTTAGCTTAGCTCGGTCAATACATTCTTATTCCACCTCCCTGACACATCCGTTGCCAGTCTAACCAGACTCATATCGAGCATAAGCGAGGAACGTTTAACAACGAATCCTCCGTCACGGGTGTTATATAAACACTCGGTTCTACAAAGTTATACAGTTTTAAAAAGCCCGATATTTATTAGCTCGCTGTGTTTTTTTTACGCACCGTGTTTTGCTCTCCCTGCCGCCTCCAAGCTTTCTGTCTGTTCACTCCAGAGCGTTTCTCTCTGTCTGTCTGTGTGTGTGTGTCTCTCTCTCTCTCTCTCTCTCTCTCTCTCTCTCTCTCTCTCTCTCTCTCTCTCTCTCTCTCTCTCTCTCTCTCTCTCTCTCTCTCTCTCTCTCTCTCTCTCTCTCTCTCTCTCTCTCTCTCTCTCTCTCTCTCTCTCTCTCTCTCTCTCTCTCTCTCTCTCTCTCTCTCTCTCTCTCTCTCTCTCTCTCTCTCTCTCTCTCTGGCAGACACGCCCCTTCACCTCCCACCGCAGAGAGGAGACCTTAAATGGCAACGATGTCTGGTAGCTGTGCTTATTGTCAAAGTAGATAAACACATCTGGTGTAATGTACTACTATAATGTACATTTCTACAAACAAACGGAGAGAGTCAGTATACAGATGCAATCACTTGGACCGTTGTAATGTTTTGGCATAATGCAGTGCAGCTGATCTGCATTTCTAATCTAAAAAACACAGAGATGGGTGCATGAAGAGATCACAGTCTGTGGACGTGGAAGTTTATTATTCACATCTTTATATCCTAAGGAAAAAGTTAGAAATGAAGACGACTGTGATACGAAAGTGATCAAATGAATGCCAATCCCTTCACACGAGGAATACATTCGAATAAGAATGCAATACACACGTGTGGGCTTTCCTGCAACTGTCTAGGCTTGGAGTTGAAGTTTCCTCTGTATGTGTTCACAGAAATAAACTGCCATTTGAACGTATTGTCCTTCTCACATCAGAGGAAACAGATGCAGGGAAACAGAGGGAAACATCTGAGGGCCACATTCCTGTCTAAGTAGTCGGGCTGCATGACAGCCGGCCACTCCTGTCCATATCTGTCCATTGATAAATTCAAGAAAGGGCACAATATTCGTGCATTTCACACATTTTTTAGACGGTTGTTGACTCAGTTGACTCACAGGGCATAAGGAAATGATGATTTACAGTCAGTCAGTCCATTTGTTTTGAGCTCAATTGAGTGTGAGGAGGGAGTAGAGAGCATTGTCATTCATTTCTGGTGGGGGGTCACAGAACGTAATGGCGTAGTACATCTCGGTGTCTTCCTGGGGATGACTGATGGAGCTGCGGTCTATTATCTCATCATACACATGGCAGGGGTCCTCTTCACTCTAATGGGGAGAGGGGGGAGAGAGATGGGGGAGGGGGAGAGAGAGGGGGGATAAAAGAGTATGCAGTGTTTGTTGAGTTAGTGAGGCTATTCATGGTTTGTTTTGTCAGTTACAACTGATGATGTCATTCTCTATGCTTCATCATGTAGCACGTGTTTTAAATCTGGTTAATGTGTATATGTGTAATGACTTCTGTGTGGTGAACATGCCATATTTAACTAAAAAGAAAGATGCGACTCACTTTTGAAATATTCATAGGATCTGATGCTTCGGGTGATTTAAATGCTAAAGGAAACAAATTATAGTTATTGTGAATATGTAAACAAAACGAGTGGTAAACCAAATCAGCATGTTACTTTGTTGTTGTTAATATTGATTTCTGAATGATCCAGGCAGGCAGGACAATAATTGTATTATATTATATTGTGTTGTATTGTGTTTTATTGTATTATTTTGTGTTGTTGTGTATTGTATTGTATTCCACACAGAGAGCATTTAAAAAGATAGTTCACCCAAATTACAAAATCACATATTTGGTTCCTTACCATGAAATTAGTCTATAGACAAGGACAAACTTCAACCAACACTATGGTTCTGTTTATCTGCACAATGTAACTAACAGCTAATTGTTGGATTGAAGTCTGTCCTTGTTTTTTTTTCTGTAAGAAAAATATGTAGTCGAATGAATGAATGAATGAATGAATGAATGAATGAATGGTCTTTATTGTCATTGATATAGTACAGGTACCAAACAACGAAATTTGGGAGGGGGAGTTATCTATCCCTTTAGTTTGGGTGAACTATCCCTTTAAGAGAGAGATCTTGGTCTTACACAGAGAAGGTGAGGCCTTCTGTTCTCTTAGCAGGAAGACAGTTGCAGCCACTGTGCAGCACAGGAGCAGTCCAAGAACAGCTCCGACAGCCATGTGTACACTGAGAAGGCCTTAGTGGAAGTCAGATACAATAAGATTAATGATTAACACAAAATCTATGCCTTGCCGTATGTTTTCCAGTGTTAAATAAGTGCATAAACATAAACTGCATAATGAACATAGTTAATTCATTTACCTTGACCATCAATTAGGGAGGTTGAATATGTAGGAGGTGGGATATCCAGATCCCCAGGAAAGTTTTTGTATGGCACCTTTTTAAAACAGAAAATACACACACATACCATACCCATATTCTGTAAGTATGCAACGGTATCTGTCAATAGGTTTAGGAATTAATTAGAGAAACTGAACACCTTTCTATTATAAGATAATAAACCGGTTTGGTGCGCACCTGTGTGAAGGTGACTTCGTTTGTTGTCCCAGTGATGTCATCAGTCACATGGTCAGGTGGAGAGAGTGAGTGGGAAACTGCAGGCACACACAGTAGAGGCCTTATAACAACACTCCACCACGTTACATTTTTACAGTTTTGACATTTAGCAGACAGCCTTATTCCAAAGCGACTTACAACAAATACATTTGACTCAGTAAGTGAATCATCTATCCACCAAGCCATAGCAGGAAAGAGTCATATGCTCAGGGCCAGGGGCCATTGGCAGTCGTCGTGCTAGAAGAAGGTTAGCCTTCACTTCCACGCACTGACTATGACTGACCATGTTTGTACAATTCAGCACATTGCAAATGATTCAGAACGTCGTGAGATGACATTCACTTCCATCAAAGTCATAGCATTTGGAATGCCTTTCAAAGGCAGAGATAGAAATCACAAAGATAAGTCAAAGTATGAGATAATGTGTGTACCTTTACTCACTGAGACTTCTACCTTTGTTAGTGGGTCTTGCCCCCACTGGTCCAGTCCACAGTAATATGTTCCTGAGTCCTGTGAGACCAAGTTGTTGATAGTAATAGTGAAGGTGCGTCTGTGTACGTTGTCAAACCCAGAAAATCGTCCTCTTTGAACAACGGTGTCGGCACTCTCGCTCCTAATGAGAATGTTCTCCTCGGTACAGGGGTCACGACACAGATATTTGGGTTTATTCTGATTTCCATCTGGATATTTATACACAATGTCTAAACTTCCACCTTCTGGTCCGTGCGCTCCGATTCTGGTTCTCCTTCTCGCACCACAACACAGAACTTCATAAAAGAAAAAAAACACAAAGTAATTTCTAAGAGAAATGTAAGACATTTTTAGAAAACTGTTAACCAGTGGTTCATTGTGAATTGCCTCATGTTACCATTTTGCATTCCCACAAATGGACTCCCACAGTGCACATTGGTCTCTAATATTACAAATAATAAACACAACAACTTACCACATAATGACTATATCATATAGACCCCCCAAAAACGGTGGTAGGCTAGTTGTATGAGACTTACCTGGCAAGTACAATAACATCTTCAGATAAGTTTTCATTTTCACGTAGGCCGAAT
>NC_137676.1:4014357-4114357 GCF_963989245.1 Nansenia antarctica
TTCTTGTTGCACTGACTTGGTGTCGTCCTTTTTCCGTTGCAATTTAGAGATGAGGTCAAGTGTTTTGCTGCTACTCTTCTTTTTCACACACTCCTCCTTTTTCTCCTTCTCCGTCTCCACCTTCCCTCTGGTTTCGTCAACAACCGTCTCTTTTTTGCTTTCATTGTCTCTGGCCTCGTCCCCTCTACTACGTGGGTTTCTTTCCTCTTTGCCCTGTGGACATTCATCCAGAGCCTTGAAGTCCCTGCTCCCCAGCCCCTCCTTGTCACCCCCCTCTTTGACCTTGGATACAGCCTCCTTATGAATCTCTTTGGCCTTGGATACAGCCTCCTTATGAATCTCTTTGGCCTTGGATACGACCTCCTTATGAATCTCTTTGGCCTTGGTTACGGCCTCCTTATGAATCTCTTTTTCCTTGGATACGACCTCCTTATGAATCTCTTTGGCCTTGGTTACGACCTCCTTATGAATCTCTTTGGCCTTGGTTACGGCCTCCTTATGAACCTCCCCAGCTGTCTGGTCAACGGTTACGACATCCTGGTCATCTGACATGGAGGGTCTTCTCTCACTCCTCCCCATCCTCGTCATCACCTCATCCAGTGTCCCTCCTTCAACATTCGGGTCCACCTTCAGTGTGTAACAAAAAGATAGTGCTATGGATCACAGAGGTATATATCGATTACAGATACAATACTTCAACACAGCCGTAAGACATTTTTTGTGGGATTTTCTGGGAACATTGCCTTGTTATCTTTGAGCATCTTCTGTTTGCACATTTTGTATATAGCCCACTGTTTTGCATGACCCCCTTCACAGAGCAACGTGTCTGCAGGGTTTTGCGAGGCGCTCTTGTCTAAAGGACTCTGGCAGATGTATCCTTAAAAGGTATTATGGGTAAGAGCCTCGCGCTCAGGAATTTCATTCGTCTTAAAACTGAAAGCAGCGTGCCAGCATGAGCGAGTCCTCATTATTCAAAGAGCCTGTCTCTTTCCCTAATGTTCATTTAATAAACCTTCCCGAAATCTCTTGGAGCTACGCATGAGAAAACTGAGACTGAAACTATCACGTACGAAATGAAGTTTACACATGGCATGGTGGTAATAGTGGGCAATAACCGGCGCAACTACAAACTATAATAACAATGTTCTTCCAAACAAATGTTTACATATTTAATACGTATGTAATATGTAATGCAAAGTACACGACAATACTCATAAATCATACCTGTCGTATTATTATTGACATGACAGGTGTATCCGTTTTTTTTTATTTATTATTAGTTATGAAAACACCTAATGTTCCATGGTTGTTTGTTGACAAAATAAAATCATAGGAGGAGAATAATAGAAGGAGGGGCTTTAAACTATTGGGGCTCTAGTGGGGAATTTGTTTATGAAGAAAAAAACACACTGCCTAGCAGCTTTGAGAGTGATGATGCCACCGTGTGTAGAAGAAGGTTTTCCATCCACATGCTGCAGATCTCTCAAACAACAAGTCATCTTATTAGGGTGTCAGTCTACACACGCGGCTGTCTCCAAATGGCGCGTGTTCCACACGTAACACCTGTTGTTGGAGCCCATAATATGTATTATATATATATTCACTAGGCTGGGTGTCTACATATCTTAAGTCTGAAGGCAAGCTCAGTGTCAACTAGGTCAACGTCCGTCTTCATTATCATCACGTTGCTTTTGCACTTAACAAATGAACTTGATCAGTGAAATGGGATACTGGAATTGTCATATGGTAACTAGATCTGAAACTAATCATGGAAAATGGCGAAAACAACCCATCGGAGGTGTATCACAATCTTAATAACTGGTATTTATACACAATTTATTAAGTCTCTTATGCCATTTGTATTCTCATACTGTTTAAGTCTAAACCTGCACAATACATGTACGTTTTTTATTTACCCACTTACGTAGTTTTTCTCGTGCAAAGTTAATCTAATCAAATTAAATTCTTAGTTGTTAATTCTTAATTTTCTATAGGTGCAATCAAGTCTGTATGACTGTATGATTATACCCTGAAGTAAGTTGTTCAATTGGTAGTGATAAGCCTACTTATTCTACCCCATAGAGAAACACAGAAACCTATAGACTTCATCATCATTATCATACCTCAAAGGACTGCTCCCTTTGAATTAATTTCTTGGTCTCTTCTTCACAATAGTCAAGCATTGCACCCCGGTTGTATTTTATTGACGGCTGCTTTTCTGTCTGGTTTCGCTGCCTGAGGCCGACCGGCACAGACGGGTCTGGGTCGATGTCGATTAATTCATTTTCTAGCTCTTGCACCTCTGCAGATGTCAGACCGGCCAAACTGTCCAACAGGTCGTCAAAGTCGGCGTCATCTTCGCTGTCCTGCATCCCTGCGTTGCCTCTGATTCTGTAGTTTCCCCCTCCTGCTGGAAAATGTTCCCACGAACAGAGCTTTGCACGAACCTTTTTGCTTTTGATAGTAGGATCTTTGATACGATCGGACTCCCGATAACACGTGATAGACAAGGTAAACTCCCTTTGAACTGAGCTCCGAGTATTTGAAATACTTTATTTTGGACAGGGAGGGAGTGTTGGCCAATCAGGTCGCGGTCCGCCTCTCTCAGCACCAACTTAATGCCCAAATTAAGATCACTGGAGCAGAGATAGCAGGCGATGACAATGGCTGCCTTCGTAAATACGCTCTGGAAATCTGATCAACACTCATGGAATGCCTCTTGTCCAATCAAATTACTTGCTCCCTTTATGACGTTGAACCCAGTGTGCGCTCCGGCGTTCTCAGAGCGAATTTACGAACGCCCCAATGTTGACAAACGTTCTAATGAACAGAAAATGGTAGGCCTAACTAATCATCTCTGAACGCAGTATGCTTTCTTTATATAATATACATTTATTTAGAAAGGTTGATAGGGATACAATATGCAACGGGGTTAAAAAAAACTATGACATGATGAGGGAAATCATAGAAGTGTTTTCTTTTATTTCAATATGACCAAGAGAAAGAATAGGAAACGTTCATTTGATATTCGAACAAAAGGTTTTATTCCACAATAAAAACTGCACGTCTTCGCTACCCCAACGCCCTTCCTTCCATAGAGAAACCCGAGAGCAATGTTCCTTCCCTTCACTCTGCTACATGTCTAGTCCACAAACTGTCACCCAACACAGTCTATTAGCTTTCTGTCTGTACGTCAAAGCATCGCTAAAATCACCAACACACAGTTCAGTGGAGTACAAGCCAACATTATTGCTCAGATAAATAAAGCTAATCTACAAAAAAGGGGAATAATTATATTAAGATGCATGTACTAAACACTGGGCGTCCCAAAAAATACAATTCTCTCTATTTAATTGTTTATTATTATTATTGTTTATTATTATTATTATTTAATTTTTTTAGGGGGGAGAGTGGGGTGAAAAACCTTTTCCCCCCAACTCCTTGTGTCTCTGGACTTGCATGCGAGGAAGTTCCACAGAACGGTGTGTAATATAAAACCCTTGATCTTTAAACAGGGTGCATCATTTGTTAGATTCCTTTGCACGAATGTAATGGAAAACCCATGCAGCACACGCAGTCCACACCATGTCACTTATTTAGACAACAATAAACAGTTTTTCGTAGGAGGAAAGAAATATATGTAAAAATACAAAAAGTAACCAAACAGTAATATTGTTCTGGACAACAATTTAGATAAAGAGGAGATAGCACCTGTTGTTACAATTAGGGTACTGGGGGGTGGAGGGTCGGGGGGTGGGCATAGAGGGGCCTGGGACAGGGGGTGCTTGGTTGGGTGGGTGGGGGGGGTGGTGGCTTGTTAACGGAGTGAAGAGGTGCTCGCCTCAATTTTTCCTTTCCAAAACAGTTCATCCACTCCCTCCTCCTCCTCCTCCTCCTCTTCATCCTCCTCCTCCTCACTTCCTCATGCGATCGTCCTTTATCGTACAGCTGACACAAAGGTAGTCCTCCTTCTCTGCCAGCTCAGCCGACACACCTACACACACCTGGTGGAACCACTGGTTACAGCTGCCGTCACACTGGACCCAGTCCACCTGGAGGAAAGACAAATACACCTGTTTTAATGATGATAACCTAGAGAGTAATGGTGGTCTGGTGGATAGTGAGTTGGACTGGTGATTGTGTGTTGTGTGTTCAAATCCCGCCTACCACTAGTGTGCCCTTGAGTAAGGCACTTAGCCCTCAGTTACTGCAGGGGGAATGTCCCCGTAATCTGTAATTGTAAATCACTTTGGATAAAGATAAAAGCATCTGCTTAAATGGCATATTCTAATGAAATGTGGACTATACACACCAAACTATGCACAACTTATCATTCACAAGATAACAATATGCTAAACGATGTGAATATGAATCTATATGATGGCATGATTTATAATTCTCCTTGTTTGTCGAAACGTACATAGTTGTCTTTTTCAGTTTTTTTTCCTCTCCTTAATTTGCCGACGAAGCAACAATGTAACATTGTTCAATCAGAGATTTGCATAAAGATGAATAAACATTTAGTAAAAAAAAAAAAAAAAGTGAATATGGATATTGCGCCAGTGAATATGGACATGGAGCCAGTGAATATGGACATGGAGCCAGTGAATATGGACATGGAGCCAGTGAATATGGACATGGTGCCAGTGAGAGAGGATTACGCGAGGTGGTGCTGACCTCGTCTCCTGCGGGCAGCTGGCAGCCCTCTGCGGGACACATCACCAGCTCCTCGTCAGAGTCCTCGTCGGAGCGGGAGAAGTCTGAGCGGGGCGAGGAGGAGGTGGAGGTGGCCCGGTGGCGCTCCAGGCTCTTCTCCTTGTTCATCTTCTGGCGTTTGTTCCTGAACTTCTTGGCCTTGTCCCGGCGCTCCGCCTCCAGGCCCTCCCTCTCCAGGCGTCGCTTGGCCTTCTTCTCCGCTCCGCTCAGGAGATCCTTCTTCAGCCCGTGGACGTCCTGGAGCGGGTCAGAAACATCACACAGTGTTGTTAGAGCAAGGGGTTAAGGGACGTTCCACTCTTTGATATGGTTTCCTGGTTTGACCTCTCACCTTGGGTGTAGTTGGATTAGACCGTTTTTAGTTACAGATGTTGCATCCTTAAGATACTGAGATCGTCATATTATTATTATTTTTTATTAAATATGTTTTTAGGGTATTTCTGCTTCATTGGGATAGCGACAGTAGAGACTGACAGGAAAGATGGCTGAGGGAGAGGAGGGATGGTAAAGCAAGATATGTCAACGGCTGGAATCGAACGGAATCGAACCGGGGACCCTGTGATTACATGGCTGACGATTACAAGTGTGCTACGCCACCAAGCTCCTCATTTTTTAGTTACATATGTTGCATCCTTAAGATACTGTCAATACAAGTCAATCATTAATCAAGGCTTCGGTAATAAGTTGATTACTAACCTCTTTCTGTGGCAGATTCTTTCCCTGAGAGTTGCACTGCTTGCGTGCGTCACAGTCCGAGGGGGCGTCGTCCTGTGGCGTGGTGCGGGGTCCGTGGGCGGGGCCACGCGTCCTCGGCCTGTTCAGTAACACCTGGTGGAGGTGCTGCACCTCAGGCAGAGACACCTGCAGCAGGAGGCCCTCCACCATCAGCTCCTCCAGCTCCGCCTCCAGACCTGCAGCACAGCACCACGTCAGGACACACACGTTTGAGATACTACATTTTAAATTTTTGGCATTTATACTGAAAGTACCACCGCTCATCCGTGATCAGACTCAGCTGAGGTGCTGGAACTGAAGAGTATCAATAGAGTGCAAAAAAAACAGCATCCGCACACTCAAAAAACTAGTAGTTTATTGCGCAAGTTTTCGGTCATAGACCTTCTTCAGGCATAATTTTGAGTGTGCGGACGCTGTTTTTTTGCACACATTTAGCAGACGCCTTTATCCAAAGCGACTTACAACAAGAACATTTGTCTGAGTAAGTGAATCATCGACACATCAGTAATCCTAAGAAAAGATCTAGCTAAGACCAGGGGTCATTGGCAGTCCCAATGCTAGAAGATGCATTATTATTATTATTATTATTATTATTATTATTAACAGTAGAGAAACTGTACAGGGGGGTAGAGGGGAAGCGGTCTTAGGAGGGACAGTTAAACCTGAAGAGATGAAGAGGTCTTTAGTCTACGGCGGAAGATAGCTGGTGACTCATAATACTAATCATAATAATAGCACAAGGCGTCAGTAGACACAGATGTCTTTGTGCATTTCAAATACTAAAGGTTAAGGCACAGGAGGGATTCACCCATATAACCCCTGTAGGAGGTCTGTCCTTGTCCATATAGCCTACTTCATTCCCTCTGCAGTATCCATGTTAAACAAGACCAAACAGACCGTCACTAGTGTTTAACGCAGCCTGGCACACCTGTTCCTATTTATTTATGGAATTCTTCGTGTTTTAATGTAGTTTTATGTGAGTCTTTGGGTGGGATGTTTACGTTGTTTGTGAGCCCCCTAACCCCAGACAATTTTCTATCATTATGTGAAAGACAATATCGTTTTTTTGAATCTTGAATCTGAATCTTATACTCGTTTCAGAGTAAGGAACCAAATATGTGATTTTTTTTTGCTTCCTGGCAAAAAAAAGACAGACAGAACAGCTGCACCAAGTTCATGTTAGTCATGCACTGAGCTATTTAGGAAAGCAACACCAGATATAGCTAGGAGCAATTCTCAATAAAATGTGTTAAAATGTTGTTTGACTCACTCGCAAAAATAGCCGGTGAAGGGGTTTTGGAGGGTTATATTTGACTCTGGGCAAACTTTACAAACAGGCTAGCCATGTAACCCAGCTCTATGCTAGCCATGTAACCCAGCTCTATGCTGCACTGAGGCGGTGGTAGGACCTTGAAACATTGGGGGCTTAGCCCAGCCCAGATAGCACATATGAGAGGGGAGGGGGGGGGGGGGGGGTGCTCGCGCTAAATTGATGGTGATGGGCCGCGCTAAATATAGATAGACATAGTGTATGGACCTAGAGTACATACAAATAGGACGTTATTATTTTTGTAGATTTTTTATATTTTTTCTATGACTATGGCCCCGGATTCCCAGGCCCAACGACGCCTCTGATGCTGTATGAAATGTGACATGTCGTCTCAGCATATGGGAAATAATGTCTGAGAAAACAGACTTGATTCACTGAGCAACAGGAGGTCATATACAGGAGGTCATAGACAGGAGGTCATATACAGGAGGTCATATACAGGAGGTCATATACAGGAGGTCATATACAGGAGGTCATATACAGGAGGTCATATACAGGAGGTCATATACAGGAGGTCATATACAGGAGGTCATATACAGAGACCTGCGTCAGTAACAGGACAGACACCCATTTCTTCTCCTTTCTCCTCTACACCACACGCAAGTCTGGAAATCAAATTGATTCTGATTCTGAGCTTGAGCTTGTGTGTGTGTGTAGTACAGTAGTGTGTGTGTGTGTAGTACAATAGTGTGTGTGTAGTACAATAGTGTGTGTGTGTGTGTAGTACAGTAGTGTGTGTGTATGTGTGTGTGTGTAGTACAGTAGTGTGGGTGTGTGTGTAGTTACTACACACACACTACTGTACTACACACACACAATTGTACTACACTGTAGTACAATAGTGTGTGTGTGTAGTACAGTAGTGTGTGTGTGTTACCCTGCAGGGGGATGCATCTCTGCTCTGTGTAGAAGACGGTCTGGGCGTGGCCGGTCCTGTTCCACTCTGGAGTCAGACACGGAGCCTGCAGCAACACACACACACACACACACACACACACACACACACACACACACACACACACACACACACACACACACACACACACACACACACACACACACACACACACACACACACACACACACACACACACACACACACACACACACACACACACACACACACACACACACACACACACACACACACACACACACACACACACACACACACACACACACACACACACACACACACACACACACACACACACACACACACACACACACACACACACACACACACACACACACACACACACACACACACACACACACACACACACACACACACACACACACACACACACACACACACACACACACACACACACACACACACACACACACACACACACACACACACACACACACACACACACACACACACACACACACACACACACACACACACACACACACACACACACACACACACACACACACACACACACACACACACACACACACACACACACACACACACACACACACACACACACACACACACACACACACACACACACACACACACACACACACACACACACACACACACACACACACACACACACACACACACACACACACACACACACACACACACACACACACACACACACACACACACACACACACACACACACACACACACACACACACACACACACACACACACACACACACACACACACACACACACACACACACACACACACACACACACACACACACACACACACACACAGTTAACTGACAGGGTCACTTGGCATTAGAATGATGTCTTTAAATTAATAATATATAACTTTAGAATGAATAGACCACTGTATATATACATACTACCTACTGTACTTAATTACAGTATATTATCACTTCATAACTATACATATCCTATGTACTATGTTACTGTAATTATCATTTCATAACTGTATATATCCCATTTTGTCTACAACATCATGTTTTGCACTATATCACTATTTGCACTTCTGGTTAGATGCTACAACTGCATTTCGTTTTCTGGTACTGCCAATAAAGTTGAATCTAACCTAACCTAACCTTAACCTAATGTAACATAACCTAACCTAACCTTAACCCAACCCTAACCCTAACCTAACCCTAACCCAACCCAACCCTAACCCAACCCAACCCTACCCAACCCAACCCTAACCCAACCCAACCCTAACCTAACCTAACCCAACCCAACCCTAACCCAACCCTAACCCAACCCTAACCCAACCCAACCCTAACCTAACCCAACCCAACCCTAACCCAACCCTAACCCAACCTAACCCTAACCTAACCCAACCCAACCCAACCCTAACCCAACCCTAACCCAACCCTAACCTAACCTAACCCAACCCAACCCTAACCCAACCCTAACCCAACCCAACCCTAACCTAACCTAACCCAACCCAACCCTAACCCAACCCAACCCTAACCTAACCTAACCTAACCCAACCCAACCCAACCCAACCCAACCTAACCCAACCTAACCCAACCCAACCTAACCTAACCTAACCTAACCCAACCTAACCCAACCTTCGCCATCCAGAGGAAGGGGAGGGTATGAGACCCACCTGTCTGTCCGAGGGCCAGCGGGACGGGGAGGCGGCGGGCGACTCCGAGGGGCTTCCCTGGAGGTCGGGGAGGTCGTAGGCGGCGGCGGGCGACTCCGAGGGGCTTCCCTGGAGGTCGGGGAGGTCGTAGGCGGCGGCAGCCTCCCGCGCCCGGCGCTGCCAGCTGACCGTCCTCTCCACCAGGTGCTGCAGGGCGTCGCCCTCCGCCAGGCGCACCCGCACGCGCTGCAGGGCGGCCAGCAGGGGGAGCACCTTGTCCAGGGGGGGCTTCTCCGAGCGCCGGCACTGCGGGCAGAGCCACGCCTCCTCCTGCTGCTGGGCCGAGGACCCCGACCCCCCCCCCGACGAGGAGGAGGGACCCCCCCCTCCCCGGACACACACGCTGTGGAAGGCGTCCCTGCACAGCTCGCACTGCAGCATGGCGCCCATGGGCGGCTTCAGGCACACGCACACCTTCAGGTCGGCACAGTCGGCGGCGGGGAGGAGCTTGGACTCGTTGGCGGCCCTGAGAGACGAGAGAGACTCCAGCTCCCTCGAACGCACCTCCTCCAGAGACGCCATCTGGTGAGGAAGGACAGGGGGAGAGAACATGTCAATATGGATATTGGACTTCAAAAAAAAAGATTAAAAAGGTGTTAATCTTTCAAAGGTGTTAAGTTTTTTCTGAGTGGGGCAGTCCCACTCATATTCTTCTTTTTATTGATAGAGACTGTAGAGATTTTGACAGGAAGGATGGGTGAGAGAGAGAGAAGGGATGACATGCAGGACATGTCCGCGGCCAAAATCGAACCGGGAACCCTGCGGTTACGTGGTCACCGCTTAACCCGTTACACCACCAAGCGCCCCCCAAGCGTATTTCTAATATATGTATTATGTGTGATAGGGGGCCAGGAGTTTTTCCCCTGAACACATTGCCAGGGCCAGCGTCTTGCACTTTTTTATTAAAGTGTTAATCCAAGCGTGTTTGTAATTCATGTATTATGTGTGATAGGGGGGTCAGGAGATTTCCCTGAACACATGGTCAGGATCAGCATCTTGCACTAAAAAAAAGAGTTTTTAAGTCTAGCGTATTTCTAATTCATGTCTTAGGTGTGAGGTGAGGGGGGGGGGGGGGGGCAGGAGTTTTTCCCTGAACGCATGGTCCTGATGTAGTCAGGTGACAGTCAGGGTAAGCTACCCTACACTGAGGGGTGTGAGGGCTGTGTCAGTGCAGCACGTACAGCTGAGGTAGAGTCCGTGCTCTCGCAGAGCGCCTTCTCCAGGTCTCCCAGACACTCCAGCTTCCCCGGCTTCTTCTTGCCGTGCTGCTGGGAGGAGCAGCTGCTCACTTTCACTTTTTTCGACTTCCTTTTCGGAGACCCGGGTCCCACCTCACACCTCGGACACAGAACCTGACGGAAACATGGGATAAGTTCCAATGACTGGTGTGTGTGTGTGTGTGTGTGTGTGTGTGTGTGTTTGTAGGGGGGGTTAAACTTCTACATTTCCCCCATCCCTGGAATTCTAAGAATTATGCACTAATAATTGAATCTGCATTAATAATAATAATAATAATAATAATAATAATAATAATAATAATACATTAGACTTATATAGCGCTTTTCTCGACACTCAAAGACGCTTTACAAACTCAAAACATTGAGTAGGAGTAATAATAAAAAGAAACTGTTGGGAGAAATTGTTAGGGGGGCCTTTCTTCCCAGTACCTCGAGGAGAGAGAGGTGAGAGTGTTCCATCAGGAAGGTTTCAGCCGCGGCGTCTCTCCAGGCGTCCACCTCCGCCACCAGGGACTCCAGCTTGGCCAGCGGCTCCAGATGGACCTGCAGGCCGTATCCTCGCAGCACCAGGTCTGACAGGCTGTCAAACGGCGCCGCGCGACCTCCGAGCTGCGAAAACAAGAGTTGAATCAGAGTTCAACAACCGTCGACCGTCGGTTGCAAATTTGTTTACATACTCAACACACATGCCGATAATTGTTTCCCACGTGTTTATATAAAAAGCTACAATACTCATTCATCAACCTGTTACAGTGTTGATAGTGTTAGAGATGCTTGTTAAGGAGAATTATACGGTAGTGTTAGTACCACTAACATTTGTTTGAGCTTTAAAGTAGTGCTTAAATGGCTGAGGTGAATCGGCGAGATCAAGGGGTGAGATCGTATGACACGGGACGTCCAGTAAAGAGTGTTGTTTTGGTTCTTAAGCCCGACGTCACGGTCGAGCAATGGCACTTGACGTACCGATTTTACCTTTTCGTTCGAAGAGGTACATATTTGCCGCCATTAGAAAACGTGGTAGTAAATATTAACCTTGTATACGCCATTTCAGTGACCCTGTCCAATTTCTTATGTTGTGGCTTGCTTTATGTACGGCTATACTGCACTTTGGTTTAGTCCCTTTTGGTTTTCTTGGGACACTTTCAGCCCTAACAGTCCATTTTCCTAAATGTGTATTTTTTTTATTTAAATGTGTGCGCATGCGCTTCCGTTTCCATAGTTACCTGGAGTTCCTCTGCCTCCTGGAGCCACCCTCTGGCCCTGGCCACGGAATCCTGCAGCAGACGACAGTTGGGAAGGTGAGCTGGGATGGCCGCCACCTTGTCGGCCGCCTCGCTCAGGGTCTCTACAGAGTGGTGGGGCCTGGAGGAAGGCAGGGAAACAACAACAGCAGTTAGCTCTCAAAGCCCCTCACCAGAACACCGCCACCAGGCCTGACGTCTGGCCGGGGAACAAGGCCGTGTTATACGCGTCTCGGGAGCGGGCGGCGTGGAGCACATAGTCGTCGTTTTGTAAAAAAGAGACATATTTTTCCTCAGGTGGTATTAAAATCATGAATAGATGGTTCTACTGCGGTCACACCGTCATGAAAAGCTATGTTTATATCCAACAGAGTAGTTCACAATTCCTTAACAGAATACGTATGTTATAAGACTGCAAGCTATACAATGGTAAATTCAATTCAAGCTTTGAACGCTTCAGATGTGGCAGACTTCTCTGTGGTGGTGATTGTGAACCATGCAAAGTTTTCCCTCTAACACCGATGAACCACTGAGCTTCACATAGGCAACCATAACACTCCTTGCAACCACAATAATACACCATTGGATCATTCCCACATATACATATATTTTGTTTTCAACATACTTATTCATACAAGTATTCAAATAAACAAAACAAACCAGCCATCCTTGATGAGCTAAAAGAGAACAGTACAGTCGGACCATACTAAAAAGTTCTAAAATGGCTAAAAAGAAAACATAGGAATGGGCTCTAGTTTCTAGGAAGATGCAGAGAATTAAAAATATCAGCTGGTTAACAGTTCAACCGTGGGGTATGTGTTGGAGCGCATTCCTGGTAGCCATGCCATTAAAAAGCGTTCTTTTTTTCTTCTTTTTTTTTAGAAAAACGCCGGTGACAGTGGTTATTAAAAAAGCACTGGGTACCAATGGAATGAAGGCAGAACTAGATATATGCATGCTCACTTTTTGTTGGTCTTGTGGAACATTCTAGCAGCAGCATTTTACAGCACACTAGCTGTAATTAAAATGAAGCAAAATCAGGGACACTGACATAGTTTGCGCTAATGTACAAGTCAGTCATCACCAGTCACCAGTGCAAATGTTTGTACATTAATGAAAGCAGAGATATCCATACTACTACTACTACTCCTACCCATGATTAAGCCTAGCTAGCGTCATGTTGCTTAAGGATAGAGAATGGGGAAGCATTAACGCCATTCTTTATTTCAACCTTTTATTGCCTCTTTCTGACAAAAGCGTTGTATTTTTCTTTTCTTTTAGCTTCGTAGTTGAGTTGAGCGAGGACACTAATTAAATTATTGAATTATCAAGGTCTGAAATGTCAGTTTGGATCCTTATCTTAACTAACCAAAAAAACAGACAATGACCTTTCACCTCTTTCACCTGAATACAGTCAGTGTAGTCTTCTTCCTTTCACAGTGGATCCCTAAAAAAACAATTCTGGACTCCTTCCTTGGCAGGTTTTTTTATTGAATTTTTTTACACACACTGACTAAACCGACACACACGTGACTCAGTGCTGCCCTCACCTGGCCTTGAGCAGGCAGCTCGCCTTGTCCTCCCAGCGCTCGGAGACGGTGAGCAGCTCCTGCAGGCGCGCCATGGCCTTCTCCACCGAGGGGTGGGGGCTCAGGCCCACCCCCTGGTCAATGAGCATCCGCATGGTCTCCAGGGACAGGGTGGCAGGGTGGGCGTTGGCCTGCAGTACCCCCTCCATCCACCGGGCCTGCTCTAGCCTCTCCCTCAGGGCGGGCAGCTCAGGGAGCTCCACGTGGAAGTCCAGGCTGACGTCCAGCAGGCTGGTGATCTCGGCGGTGCTGGGAGCGCCGTCCCCCAGGACCTTCTCACTGTGCTGCTGGAAGTCCTCGATGCGATTCAGAAGCTCCTGGGGTTCAAATGTTTCTTGTTATTGAGATTGAACAGCGATGGTTGATTCAGATGTTTTATCTCAGGGTTATGGACTCCCATCACCCCTAAGGCTACACCTCAACTGTCCCTCTTCATCCCCTCTACTAGTTTCTCTACTGTAAATTAATAAATCATAATAAACATCTTCCTTCTTCTAGCATTATGACTGCCAATGGCCCCTGGCCCTAGCATAGATTACTTTGCATTGCTATATGACTGATTGATGGATAATAACTTTTATTTTATTTGTATTGCTATATGACTGATTGATGGATAATAATAATAATAATAACTTTTATTTGTATAGCACTTTTCCTGCAAACATTGCAGCTCAAAGTGCTTTAATCATCATATAATCATCATTTCATTATTTAGTCATTTAAAGGCAATATTAAAAAGATGGGTTTTTGGTCTTGACTTGAACATATTTGCTGAGATTGCATCCCTAATGTGAACTGGCAGTGCATTCCACAATCTGGGTGCATAAAATGAGAATGCAGCCTCACCAAATCTCCTCTTTTGTACATTTTGTACATGTGGTACACAGAGAAAACCAGCGTCAGAAGACCTGAGAGCTCTATTGGGCTGATATTCTAGCAAAAGATATTTCATATATTCTAAGGTGCTGTGCCAGTGAGAACTTTATAAACAAGCAGAAGGATCTTGAAATCTATGAATAGATGATTGGCTTACTTAGACAGATGTATGTGTTGTAGTGTAAGCCTACCTTTAACAGCGGGGCTTGCTTCAGGCTGCAGGGGAGGTTGTACAACTGCCGGACGAAGGACCTGAGCTCCTCCACAGTCAGCTGGCTCTGGGACTTCCCCCCACCACAGCGGTACCTGGGGGGGGGGGGGGGCAATTAAGATTCACATTTTTTACATGATTCACTTACTCACGCTTTGGATAAAGGCATCTGCTAAATGCCAAAAATGGAATGGAATGGAATTAAAACAACCCAAGTTAAACGGGCGATGGAGTTGTACAGTATGTTGCATAGACAGACATCACAGACCATGTTTTTAAAAATAAATAATGCCGGTCGAGAGAGGTCGCTGGCGTTGCTTGTTCGCCGCTTCTCCGCCCGAAATCTAGATATACTTGCAGTATACAGAGTAGATTGTCCTACAATGACACTTAGATATATATACAAATTAATTAGAACCCTATACTTTCTTTTATTTATTTGTTTGTTTCTTTTTATTTTACTACTCAATCTTTTCAGTTTGTAAAGCGTCCTTGAGTGTCTAGAAAAAAGTCTAATGTATTATTATGTTCGAATCGAATCGAATCGAATCTAATGTTCGAGCAATAGAGGATATATAATACTCGTACTTCCCATCTGACTACAGTATGTCTGTGTAACTGGTGTTAATATTACAGCTGACGTAGACAATAGACGAACGTCCTAATATGATCTATGCATGTAACTCAGTCCCAAATACTGTGGACACTGTGAAAAACTGTATTTTAAGATAAGAACCAACTTTATTTTCATTGAACAGAGCACAACATAGTTAGTACATAGTTCTGCATACGAACAGAGGCACAGGGTCAGCCATCTTTGGCACCGCTGGAGCAGTTAGGGGTTAAGTTCCTTGCTCAAGGGCACAACAGCAGTGGTTGCTTAGATATGACGCCAGCAACCCTCCAGTCACCGGCTCACCTCCTGAGGCGGGGATCAAACCAGCGACCTATTGATTGCTGGCTGGCCTCTCTAACATCTAGGCTACCTGCCTCTCTAACCTCTAGGCTACCTGCCTCTCTAACCTCTAGACTACCTGCCTCTCCAACCTCTAGACTACCTGCCTCTCTAACCTCTAGACTACCTGCCTCTCATCCCAGATTCAGATTCAGATTACGTTTATTGCCATTATGCATACACATATAGGAATTTGCTTTGGCGTTACAGTAAGTGCGTTTATACTTTTTTCACGTGTATACATGATCAACAACAAATGCAAAAAACAGGACAACACAGGACAGACAACAGTGCATTGGATAGTGCTACATATACAGTATAAAAGTGCAATGCAGAGTTTTTACAGTGAGTCCAGTGCATATTCAGTCCTGGGCAGACTTGGGGGCGGGGGGGAGGGGGAAGCCAGAGTCATTTATCAGCCTGGCGGCTGAGGGGAAGAAACTGAGCCTGTGGCGGGCCTTTACAGTTTTAGGCAGCCGCAACCTTCTTCCAGAGGGAAGCAGGGTGAGGAGGCTGTGGCCGGGGTGGGAGGGGTCCCAGCCCAGGGTAATGGGGTACTGCCCTACTGCTACTCTGTACTGTGTTGTGTTATTGTTGCACAGGCTACACAGCCACACACAAGGACACCGGTGCTGATGGGGGTTGATATTTATTGCTCTCCAACAAGCACTTAGGGGTCCAGTTACTCCATAACCTCGAGTGGCAGGACCGATTACCCTGACCCCCAGAACATGACACGAGAAAATATTATTTATTAAAAAAACGTGCCAAAAAATTATAAAAGGGATTATATATTACAATCATCTGAATTATCGAAAAATATAAAAAAACATGTGAAATTACACTGGGGGTGGGGGGGGGGGGGGTCAACAGTCAAGGTGAACAGACTTAATGACGCAGTGCATCCACATTGCGGTTTCTCCTCTTAGCCGCCTCCTCTTTTAGTATCATTGTTTGGGAAGACAGTGATGGTGATGGGAGTTAGCATAGAGGTTAGCATAGGGAATACCAGATCTGGGGCGACCGGCCTAATGTAGACTACAGAAGTACACATGCATCATGCGCTGTGCGTAGGGCAGGGTGCCCGGGGGGAGGGGGCACTACAACAGCCTAATGATCCTGATAATGATCAGAATTATGAATGTAGGACACCCTGATGGCCAGCAGTGGCCCTGGCCTGTGTTCACACCTGGTTTACTGGGTTCACACCTGGTTTACTGGGTTCACACCTGGTTTACTGTGTTCATACCTGGTTTGCCTCTTGCCGTTGAGGAGCTGCTGGGCCACCAGGGAGCACTTCTCTGCGTCCTGGGTGACCAGGCGTAGCTGCCGCAGGAGGTCGTTCTCAGGGAACATCTGGGCCTCCGACTTGTCAAGAAGGGAGCGGAAGACCGACAAGTCTGAGGGGGGAGGGGGGGGGGAGCGAGAATCAGAATGATAGTACCGGCAAGCACTTACATGTTAGGCCCGATTCACCTTTGAAAGCAGTCTCTGCACATTTCTGTTAAACTAAAAAGGGCTTGTTGCCCGGCTTCAGATTAAGCATGCTTTACAACGCCCGGGAATAGACCTAGGCTCAATCTGGCACTGGGAAAAAAACAACAATATGTGCTAAAACAACAATATGTGCTTAAAACAGCAATATGTGCTTAAAACAGCAATATGTGCTAAAACAACAATATGTGCTTAAAACAGCAATATGTGCTTAAAACAACAATATGTGCTTAAAACAGCAATATGTGCTTAAATCAACAATATGTGCTTAAAACAGCAATACGTGCTTAAAACAACAATATGTGCTTAAACAAATCACAACGTTCATGAGCATGTTATCTACATCTTTACTAAGAACCACAATTAGTTGTAATTATAATTAATTAAAGCCATCTAGACCTAGCCTATTCTGCTAAAAGACCAAGCACACAGGGAAGCGCTCTCACTTCTTTTCTTGTCCAGTTTGGCCTCCAGAACCTCGGTCACCTGGGCGGCCCACTCGTCGTAGGACTCCGCCCTCTGCTTCACGCAGCTGATCATGGGGTCCAGATCCTCCAGTGTATATCTATAACTGAGAGCAGGAAGAGGGAAATGATCAGTGGGGATTGAACTCAATTCTCAAATTGTGCAAATAATCCAAAGTTTTTTTTTCTCATATTACAAAAGTTTAAGTGTTGAAGAGCCCACTCAATATAACAAACAACAGTTTCAGGATCACTAATTACTTTGTGAATTGGATTCACTGTATCGTCTGCCATAGGCTACTGGGCTAGTAATACATGGCTTGCAAACGTACGTTTTAGGACGTGTTCAAAAGCAAGGACTGTGTGATCATCTAATTATGTGTCTTTAGCATGTTGATGTTCCATCAGCATGTTGTGATGTGCTAAACATGCAGTTAGATGTTCATAGCGATCTTCTTCTTTCTTAGCTGCTAGCTAGCTACCGACGTGATGGTAGTAAACACTGTTTTGATTTCTCTCGATTTTCTCCGGTATTTGGTTTAAGGTAGACCGACATTCAAACAAGCATATGTTCTTCAACTATTTTCAATGATGTATGAAACCCATCATTTGGAAGCTTACAATCTGCACTTTCATAATCTGTAAAAAGATTGCCCTACTTGGGGACTTTTTCTACCAGACCCAGTCACATACGGTCTGCGCCTTAGCGAGCTACACCACACTTACGCGCCCAAAAACACATTCTTCTTTTGTCCTGGTTAACAAGCACCATCAGCTCTGCCAATTACATGTACGGTACATCTGTAAGTGGCTCAGGAGCCTCAGAGGGACTCACTTCAGTGTGTAGTTGGTGAGGGGGCAGGAGCAGAGGTGGTGGATGTGGTGGAGGCACACCAGGGTGCCGGGGCTGCAGGGACAGGTGATGGCAGACAGGTAGCAGGTGGTCCGACACTTGGTGCACTGACGCTCGTCGTCCTGGAGGAGATCGTACTCCGCCTGCTCGCTACGCGACACACCCTGGGGGGGCGGGGGGAGTGGGGGGGGGACACACAAACAACCGTGTGTTAAGACAGACAGCGGGTCCTGAGGGAGGGGGGGAACCAGGCAGCCGGCGGCTCTCCTTAATTGGAAGGAGCCTCATTAGTGTTTCTGAGTCCCATAAGTGCTCATCACAACATTACTGTCTTCTACTGTCGCTCCTACCAGCAGCCCTGGCTGTTTATACACCACACATGACATATTGTCATCTGAAAAACTCCCAAAACATACACGATTTGTCAAATAACAACCATTCTCTGAAGCTCATGTTTTTTCTGAGGTAAAACGAAGCTGAATCCGTCTCATTAAATAGTAAAATAAAATAATATAAATGATAAAATAATAGTAAAGTAAAAAATAAAGTCTGTTGTGGGGACTCCATCGTTACCATTTTTCGCACTCGCTCTCTCAGGTTCTGACTTAAGATCAAGAGAGAAGATGTGAAATCCGTCTCATTAAATGGTTAAATAAAGTCTGCCGTGGTGACTCCTCCTCCATCCTTACCATCTTCCGGACCTTCTCTCTGAGGTCGCGCTCCTCCCTGATCATGATGGCCATGTCCTTCTGGACCGCGGAGGCCAGGACCACGTCCAGGCTGTTGGCGTTGGACGCCATCTTGCAGATCATCTCGTCGTGGGAGAAGACGCAGTACCGGTTCAGCGTCCGGTAGTGGTCCACACACTGCCTGCCCAACGGCATCTGAGGTCAACCAGAAGAAAAATACAACCTGAATAAACACCCCCACATAACAAAACAAGAATGTAGCTTTACATTATATATTTTTTTACATTTTTGGCATTTAGCAGACGCCTTTATCCAAAGCGACTTACAACAAATACATTTGTCGAAGTAAATGAATTGTCTATCCATCAGTCATCATAAGAAACAGTAATCTATGCCAAAACCAAGTGCAATTGGCAGCTACAACACTAGAAGAATTATTATTATGTTTTATTTATAGTAGAGAAACTGTATAGAGGGGGATAGTGGGGATGAGGAGGGACAGTTATGATTGTAGACTGAAGAGAAGAGGTCTTTAATCTACGGTGGAAGACATGCAGTGACTCTGCAGTCCTGACAGCAGTGGGCAGCTGGTTCCACCAGCGGGGCTCCAGGACAGTGAAAGGTCGTGACTGAGTAGCGTGATTGCTGCATCCGCGTAGAGGCGGCGGTGGTGCCTCTAGTCTACATGGTCAATTTCATGTTAATGCTACGAAATCAGTCCCAAGTCATCAAGTGGTGTAAGATCCAGACTCTGACCATGTGCGTGTGTGGATATAGAGGATATAGTCTGTGGACATTTCTTTTTTCTTGAGTGTAAAGTGTGTTTACTTTATGTTATGGTTATGTTTCTATTTCCTGTAGTTCTGTTTTAAATTGTTTATAATCTGAGGACGTATTTCCCCTGTGGATTTACCTGCCCAGGGACTGCTGATGTAATTTAGCTACCCAGCTAATTCAGGGAGAGTCAATGACTGTCCATTGTCCCTTTTAAATAGACGAATAAATAAAATATAGGCGTCTGTGTGTCTAATAATAATAATAATAATCTGTAGTAACACAGATGACAGCTCACCCAGTCCACGGTGCAGAAGTTGACGGCCTCTGCGAAGTTGAAGCCCTGGTTGAAGCCGCTGTGGTAGGCCCTGGGGAAGGTGATGACGAACTCCCCAGCACACTGGTTGGTCCTGTAGATCTGAAGAAAACACACAACATCTTCCATCAGTTTCTTCATTACTTCACTACATTGACTTATCTTGACCCTCTAGTGACAACAAACAGTCACACTGCACTATTCTATACTCTTCATGTCTATTATTATTTATTTATTTTTTCACCCATGTTTTTATGTCTGCTTTTGTCCTCATCTTGTTTATCGTCATGCACCACCAGACCAAAGCAAAAAACCTACTTGGCAATAAATCTGTTTCTGATTTACTACTTTGTCAGATCACCCGAGGTCAAACACTTCTTTTTACTGAAAGCAGTTTGAAGGGCGCATTCATCTATACTACACAGAGGTACCTAGGTTCTTTTATATCTTTTTAAGGCATTTGAGATTGAGATTGAGATTGAGATTGAGATAACGTTTATTGCCACTATGCATTACACATATAGGAATTTGCTTCGTCACCACAGCAAGTGCGTTTATACTTTTTTCACATGTCAAAAAACAGGACAACACAACAACAACAACACAGGACAGACAACAGTGCATTGGATAGTGCGGTATAAAGTAAAGTGCAGTGCAGAGTTTTTACAGTGAGTTTTTCTGCTTTATTGGGATAAAGACAGTAGAGATTTGACAGGAAGGATGGGCGGGAGAGAGAGAGAGGAGGGATGACATGCAGGATATGTAGACGGCCGGAATCGAACTGGGGACCCTGTGGTTACATGGCTGACGTTTTAGTGTGCTACGCCACCAAGCGCCCCCAGTACACAGGTTATTCTGAGGTGCAGGGCTGTCCCTGGCTGTGTGTGTGTAGTTCTGTAGGTGCAGGGCTGTCCCTGGCTGTCTGTGTGTAGTTCTGTAGGTGCAGGGTTGTCCCTGGCTGTGTGTGTGTGTGTGTGTGTGTGTGTGTGTGTGTGTGTAGTTGTGTAGGTGCAGGGCTGTCCCTGGCTGTGTGTGTGTAGTTGTAGGGCTGTCCCTGGCTGTGTGTGTGTGTAGTCGTGTGTGTAGTTGTGTAGGTGCGGGGCTGTCCCTGGCTGTGTGTGTGTGTGTGTGTGTGTGTGTGTGTGTGTAGTTCTGTAGGTGCAGGGCTGTCCCTGGCTGTCTGTGTGTAGTTCTGGGCTGTCCCTGGCTGTGTGTGTGTGTGTGTGTGTGTGAGTGTGTGTGTGTGTAGTTCTGTAGGTTAGGGCTGTCCCTGGCTGTGTGTGTGTGTGTGTGTGTGTGTGTGTGTAGTTCTGTAGGTGCGGGGATGTCCCTGGCTGTGTGTGTGTGTGTAGTTCTGTAGGTGCAGGGTTGTCCCTGGCTGTGTGTGTGTGTGTGTGTAGTTGTGTAGGTGCAGGGTTGTCCCTGGCTGTGTGTGTGTAGTTGTGTAGGTGCAGGGCTGTCCCTGGCTGTGTGTGTGTGTGTAGTTCTGTAGGTGCGGGGATGTCCCTGGCTGTGTGTGTGTGTGTGTAGTTGTGTAGGTGCAGGGCTGTCCCTGGCTGTAAGTGTGTAGATCTGGGCTGTCCCTGGCTGTAAGTGTGTAGTTCTGGGCTGTCCCTGGCTGTGTGTGTGTGTGTGTAGTCCAGACTCATACCGGGACCCCGTGGGCCATGAGGGTGTTGGGGTTCATGATGGTGACCAGCTGGTGCAGCAGGTCAGGCTGGGTCATGAACAGCTCCGGGGCCAGTTTCTTCATCACCGCCTCCAGCTGCTCCGCAGCAAAGCCAGGCGCCCCGTACCACGTTTTGGGCTCGCCCCTTAGGACGGGAAAACAAACTGGTTAGAGCGCGATTCAGGTTAATACTGATTTGTGGAGGTGTGTGTGTGTGTGTGTGTGTGTGTGTGTGTGTGCGTGTGTGTGCCAGTGGAGATAGTTGATGGAGGTGTTTGTGTGTGCGTACCAGTGGAGGTAGTTGATGGAGGTGTGTGTGTGTGTGTGTGAGTGTGTGTGTGTGTGTGTGTACCAGTGGAGGTAGTTGATGGAGGTGTGTGTGTGTGTGTGTGTGTGAGTGTGTGTACCATTGGAGGTAGTTGATGGAGGTGTGTGTGTGAGTGTGTGTGTGTACCAGTGGAGGTAGTTGATGGAGGTGTGTGTGTGTGTGTGTGTGTGAGTGTGTGTACCAGTGGAGGTAGTTGATGGAGGTGTGTGTGTGTGTGTGTGTACCAGTGGAGGTAGTTGATGGAGGTGTGTGTGTGTGAGTGTGTGTGTGTGTGTACCAGTGGAGGTAGTTGATGGAGGTGTGTGTGTGTGTGTGTACCAGTGGAGGTAGTTGATGGAGGTGTGTGTGTGTGTGTGTGTGAGTGTACCAGTGGAGGTAGTTGATGGAGGTGTGTGTGTGTGTGTGTGTGTGTGTGTACCAGTGGAGGTAGTTGATGGAGGTGTGTGTGTGTGTGTGTGTGAGTGTGTGTACCAGTGGAGGTAGTTGATGGAGGTGTGTGTGTGTGTGTGTGAGTGTGTGTGTGTACCAGTGGAGGTAGTTGATGGAGGTGTGTGTGTGAGTGTGTGTGTGTACCAGTGGAGGTAGTTGATGGAGTAGCTCCAGTGGTCCTCGATGTGCCAGCAGAAGGAGGAGAAGCACATGCCCACGTAGAGCCAGGGCAGGGTCATGCCACAGATGTCGGCCGTGACGTGGGTCAGAACCGAGGGGTCCATCATGGCCATGTTGTTCAGGTTCCAGCCACACTTGAGGTACTTCTGCAGGAGGGACGGAAACAACAGAGCATTTGGGAGGTCAGAACCAGAATCAAGTTCATTGTTTAGGTATGTGGGAGGAGGGGGAGGTGGGGAACTGTTGGGGCAAAGAGAGATTGGGAAGGGGGGGTGGAAGTCTTATGGGAATTTTGTACTTGTACTGGATTTTTGTCATTCTATTTCTCCTTTGTTTAATCATATGTTACCACTCCCTTGTATTATTCCCTGAAATAATAATAAAAAAATAAAAATAATAATAATTATTGTTTACAACCCATTATTATACAAGTAGGAGAGAGTAATATTATTAGGCTTCAGTTCCTTGACTAAAAACATGACCTGCTCGTTTTAAACTACTGATTTACAATATATATATACAAAAACAATGACGCATCACCCCAAAAAAGCTCCTAAATTAGATTATTAGGAAGAAAGTTTAGTCATTTCGTGCTTGACATACTAGAAGTCTTAAAAAGGACATGTTTATTGAGGTACATTGAGGTTACTATGGAGATATTGGGAGTTATGGACCTGTTATAGTCCCAAGTCACCTACCTCGTCTGCAGCAGAAAGTTTAAATCTTCCGTTCCTTCTGGGGAACCCGCTCCCAAACTCCTTGGAGGCGATGTCTGCTCCGTACTCCACTGTCACGTCCTCCTCGATGGTGCTCACCAGGCGCCAGAACTCCTTCTCCACCAGCTCCGTGGGAACCATCTGAAACAGGAGGAGAAGGAGGAGGAGAAGGAGAAGGAGGAGAAGGTTTTATTTGCCATTCAATCAACTTTTCAATCAATTGTTGGAATTTGTTTAGTTGTTTTGCTCTAGACACAGGGTCAGCCATAGTCGGGGCCCCTGGAGCAATTACGGGTTAAGGGCCTTGCTCAAGGGCACATGCAGCTCCCTGCCAAGGCGGGGATCAAACCAGCGACCTTCCGATTGCTAGCCGGCCTCTCTAACCTCTAGGCTACCGCCACCCCCGAACAAAAACACAAGGAAAGGCTTGTGTACCAGTTCCACTTGCTATTGATCACAGTTGTTCATACACTGTTGATGAGGATTAGACCGTCTGTTACTTACGTGAACTGGCATGTTGAAGTAATCTGACTTGAAGGAGTCGGCCATCTGGCCAAAGGAGCGTAGAGAGTAGTCTCTGTACGCCTGCTCGAAGCCAAACGCCTCGTGAGGTTTGCTGCACTCCTGTTCATGAGGTTCAGAAGAGGAAGTTACACACAACGCTACAACGCTGCTCCTCAATGTGTCTGTCAATAGAAACGTCTTATTCAGTAGAATATGTGTGTGTTTGTGTGTGTGTGTGTGTGTACCAGTGGAGGTAGTTGATGGAGGTGTGTGTGTGTGTGTGTGTGTGTGTGTGTGTGTGTGTGTGTGTACCAGTGGAGGTAGTTGATGCCCCACTCATAAAAAAATAACCTTTCAAATGTTTTTTATTAAAAATAGCCGTCGCTCACCTGAGCCTGTGTGTGTGTGTGTGTGTGTGTGTGTGTGTGTGTGTGTGTGTGTGTGTGTGTGTGTGTGTACCAGTGGAGGCCTCTCACCTGAGCCAGACACTTGGGGCACCTCCAGTCTCCCTTGGGGACGTCGTGGAGGGGCGGGATCAGACAGAAGGTGTGGTAGCTGTCGTCACAGCCGTCACACAGCAGCAGACGGTCCTCCTCTGACCCGCTGCCACACACCAGACACACGTACATGTCCACCTGGGGGACAGGGAGGGGGAGGGAGGGAGGGAGGGGGCGGGAGAGAGGGAGAGAGGGAGGGGGCGAGAGAGGGAGGTAGATAGGCTTCTTTATAGCTGTTCCAGAGACAGAATGTCCTCTTTATTCACATATACAACGTGTAGTAAACCAGTTAAACAAAGGAACCGTCTATAAACATGAAGAGGAACGTGGAAGGGCCCAAAGATAACTACATTTTGCTTCCGATTATTGAAACACTTCTAATATGATGCACGAAAACAAGCAAAACATGTTCTAAAGTAAAGATAGGAAAGGGTTGTACTGTTACAAAGAGTCATCTCTACCATACAACACGTGGATCAACACGTGGATGGAAGACACCCACACTTGTCCTCTCTGCAGAGCCTGAGGTGCTTTTCATATTCACATCTACATTTGACTTTTACCAGACTCCTTTATCCAAAGCCATTTACAAAGCAAATACACAGACGAGTGTAAGTGAATCATCTATGTACAAAAGAAGAAGAGATTTGGTGAGGCTGCGTTCTCATTTTATGCACCCAGATTGTGGAATGCACTGCCAGTTTACATTAGGGATGCAACCTCAGCATATATGTTCAAGTCAAGACTAAAAACCCATCTTTTTAATATTGACCTTTAAATTACTAAATAATAATTAAATGATGATTATATAACGATTGGAGCACTTTGAGCTGCAACGTTTGCAGGAAAAGCGCTATACAAATAAAAAGTTATTATTATTATTATTATTATCTATCCCTCAGTCATGGACACTGGTTTCTCTCTGCCTCACTCACCAGCTCTTTAACCTCCGTGGGTTCCTGTTTCACTGGAATGGGGATTTCTTTGTCTGCCAAGGGGGGAAACAAGAAAAGTATTATAACAATTGTGAGTGCATCTTCTTCTCTAGACTGGATATCTAAACACAGATACTGTGGTTAAGCAGCTGCAGCTGGGGTGCCTGGGTGGCGTAGCTCACTAAGGCTCATGCCACGTAATCACAGGGTCCCTGGTTTGATTCCGGCCATCGACCCGTCCTGAATGTCCTCTCTCTCTCTCTCTCTCTCTCTCTCTCTCTCTCTCTCTCTCTCTCTCTCTCTCTCTCTCTCTCTCTCTCTCTCTCTCTCTCTCTCTCTCTCTCTCTCTCTCTCTCTCTCTCTCTCTCTCTCTCTCTCTCTCTCTCTCTCTCTCTCTCTCTCTCTCTCTCTCTCTCTCTCTCTCTCTCTCTCTCTCTCTCTCTCTCTCTCTCTCTCTCTCTCTCTCTCTCTCTCTCTCTCTCTCTCTCTCTCTCTCTCTCTCTCTCTCTCTCTCTCTCTCTCTCTCTCTCCATCCTTCCTGTCAATCTCTACTGTCTCTATCCCAATAAAGCACAAATGCCGTAAAAACATATTTAGTGTTTAACCTTGGGTGACTTGCCAATGTAGTTAAGTGAGCAAGAAGTAATGAAGAAATCAATCTTGTGTGTGTGTGTGTGTCATCCCTCCTCTCTCTCACCCATCCTTCCTGTCAATCTCTACTGCGTCCCAATAAAGCAGAAATGTTCTAAAACACACATATATATATATATATATATATAATTTTAAGAAATGCTCCAGTTCAGATGCTGAAACAGAGGGGAGGAAACAGAGGAGAGGAAACAGAGGAGAGGAAACAGAGGGGAGGAAACAGAGGAGAGGAAACAGAGGAGAGGAAACAGGGGAGGAAACAGAGGAAACAGAGGGGAGGAAACAGAGGAGAGGAAACAGAGGAGAGGAAACAGAGGGGAGGAAACAGAGGAGAACAAACAGAGGAGAAGAAACAGAGGAGAGGAAACAGAGGAGAGGAAACAGAGGAGAGGAAACAGAGGGGAGGAAACAGAGGGGAGGAAACAGAGGGGAGGAAACAGAGGAGAGGAAACAGAGGAGAGGAAACAGAGGGGAGGAAACAGAGGAGAGGAAACAGAGGAGAGGAAACAGAGGAGAGGAAACAGAGGAGAGGAAACAGAGGAGAGGAAACAGAGGAGAGGAAACAGAGGAGAGGAAACAGAGGGGAGGAAACAGAGGGGAGGAAACAGAGGGGAGGAAACAGAGGAGAACAAACAGAGGAGAAGAAACAGAGAAGAGGAAACAGAGGAGAGGAAACAGAGGAGAGGAAACAGAGGAGAGGAAACAGAGGAGAGGAAACAGAGGGGAGGAAATAGAGGGGAGGAAACAGAGAGAGGAAACAGAGGAGAACAAACAGAGGAGAAGAAACAGAGGAGAGGAAACAGAGGAGAGGAAACAGAGGAGAGGAAACAGAGGAGAGGAAACAGAGGGGAGGAAACAGAGGAGAGGAAACAGAGGGGAGGAAACAGAGGAGAGGAAACAGAGGAGAGGAAACAGAGGGGAGGAATCAGAGGAGAGGAAACAGAGGAGAGGAAACAGAGGGGAGGAAACAGAGGAGAGGAAACAGAGGAGAGGAAACAGAGGGGAGGAAACAGAGGAGAGGAAACAGAGGGGAGGAAACAGAGGAGAGGAAACAGAGGAGAGGAAACAGAGGGGAGGAAACAGAGGGGAGGAAACAGAGGGGAGGAAACAGAGGAGAGGAAACAGAGGAGAGGAAACAGAGGAGAGGAAACAGAGGAGAGGAAACAGAGGAGAGGAAACAGAGGAGAGGAAACAGAGGGGAGGAAACAGAGGAGAGGAAACAGAGGAGAGGAAACAGAGGAGAGGAAACAGAGGAGAGGAAACAGAGGGGAGGAAACAGAGGAGAGGAAACAGAGGAGAGGAAACAGAGGGGAGGAAACAGAGGGGAGGAAACAGAGGAGAGGAAACAGAGGAGAGGAAACAGAGGAGAGGAAACAGAGGAGAGGAAACAGAGGAGAGGAAACAGAGGAGAGGAAACAAAGGGGAGGAAACAGAGGAGAGGAAACAGAGGGGAGGAAACAGAGGAGAGGAAACAGAGGAGAGGAAACAGAGGGGAGGAAACAGAGGAGAGGAAACAGAGCCGAGGAAACAGAGGAGAGGAAACAGAGGGGAGGAAACAGAGGAGAGGAAACAGAGGAGAGGAAACAGAGGAGAGGAAACAGAGGAAACAGAGGAGAGGAAACAGAGGGGAGGAAACAGAGGAGAGGAAACAGAGGAGAGGAAACAGAGGAGAGGAAACAGAGTGGAGGAAACAGGGGAGAGGAAACAGAGGAGAGGAAACAGAGGAGAGGAAACAGAGGAGAGGAAACAGAGGGGAGGAAACAGGGGAGGGCTATCTCACCTGGCTCAGGCTTGGCTACGAAGGAGCCCATCCTCCTCCTCAGGTTGGGTCTGTTCTCACAGGGCTCCGTCCCCGGCTCCGTCTTCACACAGCACGGCTAGAGGAAACAGATGCTCTCTGTTAACACCGACCACGTCACCACGACAACACGCAACAGTGAACAACAGTGACGATCCAGGATAATGCCAGAGGATGGAACCCAACACAAGATATCTGCGCGGTTTTTTTATTTACTTTTTTTTTATTATTATTTGTGGCCCAATTATACCTGTGGGTAGGGAGTGGGGGGTTAAAAAATAAAGTTAATTAAAAAACAAACAAGGACTCTCTACGGACCTTAAAGTGAATGATATGCTGTATTGTTTTTTCTGATTATTACTGTTATTACTTCATGCCATTGACTGATTACAACTTGTTTGCAATAAATAAAAAGACATCTGCTCGTAAACTCAAATCAACGCACACGATTTTCCCACGTGGATTCTTGAGTTCGGATTCCACTCTTAACTGATGAAAACACACATGCAAAGAGGCGACACAGACAAAAACACTGTGATACACATTATCGCCTTTGGGCAACTATTTTAACTACATTACATTACGTTGATTAAACAGCAGAGAGAGAGAGAGAGAAGAGGGCGGTGAATGTGATAGGGTAGATAGATAAGAGTGATCTGAATTACTGGTTTTAAGTGGAGTTCGTCGGACAAGTGCGTGAGGTTCTGTTCGAGGTCGTCCAGCTCGGACCTCATGCGCTTGGCTCGGCGGGCGATGGGGCAGGTCTCGGCCGGCTGGACCAGGTGCCTCTGGGCCAGGGCGTGGGGCGTGTACGCCTGGTCCCCCGCGGCGCCCGGCGGGCTCGGCTTCTGGACACACTGCAGGCATCAAATAGGTCACCTTAGTCATCTTACACACAGATATAGTCTTTTTTTTATAGACAGATGTAGTGAAGACAGACAGGAAAGTAAGGAGAAGAAGGGAGAGAGAGGGCATGTCAGCAGGGCATGGGCCGGATTCGAACCCATGCCGACATGGGTGTATGTGTGCACTGTAGACCGCGGTGCTAGACCACTGGACCACCCCAGGCCAACACACACAGATATAGTCGAAATATGAAAACAGCATTAATACGATAAGCAGAGAGGAAGAAGTAGAATTGACCTCGATGTCCGAAGTTGGAACGAGATTTCTATTAACGTTTATGGAGGATGGATTCAAAGGGTCTCACATCTAATTGCATAAATGTATACAATGTCCTTTGTTGAAAAATAAGGATATGATCAAATGTTTACATTGAGTGTTTGTCAGTGTGTGGTAGTGGGGGAAAAAACCTTTAGAAGACAATTTACTTGCGGCAGGCATAGTCAGTTTAAAATATTTGAAAACCTCCAGTTTGACGAGGCTTTTGAAGCATGTGATCATTACATGAATATGTCCCCCACAGAGGGGACAAAAACAGCTCACAGAGACACAGACAGACAGACAGACAGACAGACACATAGCCTTCTATGGCAGCAATGCACAGACAAAGCCTTCTATGGCAGCAATGCACAGACAAAGCTCAATTTGAGATAAATAATTGAATCTGTTTCATTTCTGTATAACTTAAAAAAAGAATAATATATATACAGTATATTCACAACTGTTACAAAACTGCCATAAACCTGTGCAGTATATAAATTGGGCGGTTATGACACATGCAGACAGAGGCCTACCTTCTCAAGTTCAGGATCAGCCACTAATCGCATCAGCTTGGAAGCTAGCTCTGGCGCCTATGGCAACAGGGAAAAGCTCGGAAAGTCACACAATATTCCGCGGGCTTCTAGAAAACATGCAAGACATGACGACATATCACTGTGTTTGTATAAGAGCATGAACTGACTGAGGAGAGGTCTCGGAAATCTTGATTGTTGAAATCAGTGAAGACACAAGAACGTTTGTGAGTACTCAAGTTTCTCTACTGCAAATAATTAAATAAAATGTTTGAAAAAAGATAAATAATTCTTCTTCTTTCTTCTTCTTCTTCTTCTTCTAGTATTATGACTGCCTCCTTGGCCTGAGCATAGATTAGGCTACCTTTTCCTGTTATGACTGAGGGACAGATGATTCACTTCCTTAGTCAAAACATTTTTGTTTGTTGTAAGTCACGTTGGATAAAGGCGTCTGCTAAATGCCAAAAAAGTAATGTAACGTAAATTAGTACTCGACACGTCAAAAAGATCCTTGCTAGACAACCAGAAGGGTACAAAATTACATTTTGGCACAATGTCAGTTCCCTATACACTCTGTATGCAGTCCTCCTGACTCCGGACACACTGTGCTAAGCACCAGTAAAAGGTGACCGTGACAGCTATTGACTTTCTCCACCTGGTAAATAACAGTGTAGCGTTGCCAGTATCACAAAAAAACAAGTGATGAAAAAAAAGAAAAAGGGATGTGAGATCACCTTTTACGACCACATACCTGACACATCATGGGCTCAAGCTTCACGTCTGCTAACATTAATTAAATAAGAGCCCTTGTATGGATGTAAACAGTTTCGGTTTGTGTCTAGTGATGTTATCAGAATAGGACAGATATGCCATGATTAAAGTTCATAGTTGAAAGTTACAGGTAAAAGCTATGATTTAATATATAATACATGCCATTTAGGTGACGCTTTTATCCAAAGCTATTTACATTGAAGTGAGTGTATATATTTTTCAGTATATATGGTCCCTGTAGGAATCGAACCCACAACCTAAGCATTGTTGTTGTATTGATTTAGCAGTGCTTAGCTTGCTGACTGTACAAGGGGAGACACAAGCGGCAATCTGGGATTCAAACATCAACAAAGTGACTGTCACCCCGACACTTTGGGTCACCCCGACATTTTCCTTTGGTGAGCTGAGGGACGGGGCCGGGGGAATCTGACCCCTCTCAAATTCATAGGCCGAGCTATGGATGTGACGACTGGCCAATGAATTAGATCTAAAAAATGATTGTTAAAACTATGTTTTCAAACAATATGCACAAAAAAACCTGTTTATATGTTGGGATTCGATGGGGCAAGACAGCTGAACAAAACTCATGTGGAATTTTTTCGGTTATATTATTTACGTCATCAATGGCTTTATATAATTTACTTAAGTCCCAAAATGGATGCACCAATCCCAGATTGCCCGTTTAAGACATCATAAGCTGCTAAATAAAGCTCTGTATGCAGCATGGAGCAGGCATGGGCAGATTAACTACGGACGTGACGCATCCGTCCAACTCACCAGGAGGTTGGCGCCGCTCTGGAAGAGGTTGTAGGGATAGAGGACTCTCTCGTAGTGAGCCCGGAGATGAGAGCCCACGGCCTTGCCAGGAGCGAAGCCCATCTGTAGAGCAATCTGGGTCCATCGCCTGTCCCGACAGACAATGTCAAATCCCCCCTCGTCTGTCACCAACTGTAACGAATCAAAACAAATCGCTTTTATTAGGCCTACATCCAAATGTACACAAGAGGAAAACTCTTTGGCTTTAGTTCCTCAACATTGGCATTGCAGCATCAATCAATCAAAATCACAATAATAAAGTAAATAAGTAGAACAAGTAATAATAGTAAGTTATCAGTCGTACTACAGTGGATTCAATAGTGCAAAATGCGGTGCAAAGTACAATAAGACGAGATGCAGTACAATACAGAAAAAGGGGTGTGTGTGTGTCACAATGTTGTTTACAGCAGATGCTGTTCAATGTTATTTAAAAAGTTACAAGAAATGTACGGCGCTTAGTGTTAAACGGTTTGATCTGACTAAATCAAACCTTGTTGAGTTGATACAAGTCCAGAATCTTCCGTTCCACGTGAGGAATCTTCAGGGAACATCCCTGCAACTCCCAGAACTTGGCGATCTGATCCAAGAAGTTAAGCTTGACTCTGGTTTGGGCCTGGGGGACAGAGGGGGACGGAGGGGGGGGGGGGGCAATGACAAGTGTCCATCGGAAATGAAACGGAGACATTCACTGGAGGTGATAACCTGACTCGTCAATGGGACGGACAACAAAAAGATTTCAGCAGTGAAAAGCCAAGATTTCTGCTGACTGGCCTCATCGTCAGCAACCTTTTGACCCGTCTTTAGCCAGAGCTTCTAAGGGGGGTGATTACGGCAGGCACCACAGAACTATACTATGTAGACAACTGCACAACAGAAGTATACTATGTAGACAACTGCACCACAGAACTATACTATGTAGACAACTGCCCCACAGAACTATACTATGTAGACAACTGCACCATAGAACTATACTATGTAGACAACTACACCACAGAACTATACTATGTAGACGACTGCACCACAGAACTATACTATGTAGACAACTGCCCCACAGAACTATACTATGTAGACAACTGCACCACAGAACTATACTATGTAGACAACTGCACCACAGAACTATACTATGTAGACAACTGCCCCACAGAACTATACTATGTAGACAACTGCACCACAGAACTATACTATGTAGACAACTACACCACAGAACTATACTATGTAGACAACTGCACCATAGAACTATACTATGTAGACAACTGCACCACAGAACTATACTATGTAGACAACTGCACCACAGAACTATACTATATAGACAACTGCACCACAGAAGTATACTATGTAGACAACTGCCCCACAGAACTATACTATGTAGACAACTGCCCCACAGAACTATACTATGTAGACAACTGCACCATAGAACTATACTATGTAGACAACTGCACCACAGAACTATACTATGTAGACAACTGCACCACAGAACTATACTATGTAGACAACTGCCCCACAGAACTATACTATGTAGACAACTGCACCATAGAACTATACTATGTAGACAACTGCACCACAGAACTATACTATGTAGACAACTGCACCACAGAACTATACTATGTAGACAACTGCACCACAGAACTATACTATGTAGACAACTGCCCCACAGAACTATACTATGTAGACAACTGCCCCACAGAACTATACTATGTAGACAACTGCACCACAGAACTATACTATGTAGACAACTGCACCACAGAACTATACTATATAGACAACTGCACCACAGAACTATACTATGTAGACAACTGCACCATAGAAGTATACTATGTAGACAACTGCACCATAGAACTATACTATGTAGACAACTGCCCCACAGAACTATACTATGTAGACAACTGCACCATAGAACTATACTATGTAGACAACTGCACCATAGAACTATACTATGTAGACAACTGCCCCACAGAACTATACTATGTAGACAACTGCCCCACAGAACTATACTATGTAGACAACTGCACCACAGAACTATACTATGTAGACAACTGCACAACAGAACTATACTATGTAGACAACTGCACCACAGAACTATACTATGTAGACAACTGCACCACAGAACTATACTATGTAGACAACTGCACAACAGAACTATACTATGTAGACAACTGCCCCACAGAACTATACTATGTAGACAACTGCACCACAGAACTATACTATGTAGACAACTGCACTGAGGGAGACACTGAGCAATCACTTCCATTCAATAAGATAAGTGCCTTCCATAACAAATGCTAAACATTGCACAACAGTTTTTCCTACAATTCTACATTGAGAAAGGCAGCCATTTCAGAAAAAATGTAAAAGTCAATGTGCATCAACATTAATTATTAACAGAAAAACATGGCATTAGCATATTGTTTGTTTTAGTCATTTCTTTCTAATTCAAGTTTGTTTTTCCAGTTTGTTTATTCATATGATTCATGTTATTGTTAGGTTAATTCAGCTTAATAAATGTTAATATGCAATGTTGTTACTGGAGCAATTATAGACTACACAGGCACAGTACAAAAACAATATTAGGCTAAGTGTTACTATATCCATGTATACATTACTCAGGCGATGGCATTTTGCCATCAACTGGGCATCTGTTAGTGCCTGATCATCTTACCCCATAGACAAACATACCTTTTCATAAATTGGATATATTAGAAGGGGGGTATGATGACTTTTCATTTTTTATCTAGGCCAATTGAAAATGTATTAATTCATTCTTAAAGTTGTTACATTATGGGACAAATGGCAGTATTTGCTTATTATTATTATGTAGGCCTATATACAATATTTGCTTACCGCATAGACTTACACTATAGGCTACTATATATAGGCTGAATCTGGGTAATCTGGGACGTTGGACTGTAATGTTAGACACCTAAGCTTCAGTGTGTTTATTTCGTATTCTAACTAGGCTAAATCTAGTCATGATTTCAGTCACAAGACACTCATGCTACACCTACAGTACAAGTCCTGTTGACGAGATTTCGTCATAACAGGAAATAAACACAGGTGTCCCACATTAGCCAAAGTCATGTTCCTCCTACCCCCATTGGCCTGTAGCCAATGACTGAAGGTACCACGGGGTGTGAGGGCATAGCAGCATCATCAAGCTTATCTCTCTATGAAGACTGAGGGGTATACCTCACTGCAAAGCGGGTGGGTGACCTTACCTCCAACTCATTGAGCCTCTGGATCCGAGGAGTAAAGTGAAGTCTGTCAACATCACAAGCAAATGGTGGCTGCCAATCCTAGAAGCAACGCAATAAAAACACATTTGAAAATGCTCTGCATTGTCAATCAACACTAGGGTGATGAGTAGATGTGGTGTAGGTAGGCAGGTCTACATTAGATGGATAATGGATGCCTATTTGGCAACAACAGCAAGGACAGGTTATGGGTGCTATGCAAGACTGTAGGCTAGGACACACTGTGGTGTGGGGCCCCATGCTCAATGCAGATCTTTGGATTGTCTTTTCCTACTAAATGTCCATTATATCCTTATGAAAAAACTTAACTTCCATAAGAAAAGTCCTATTTTTTAAGTAGACAACTTTGCTTACAGAGTGTTACAAAACCAACAGTGTGAACAATTGTGGTTCTCATCAGATAACATTTTACCAAAAGTCTAGAAACAAAATGGCCAAGTGGAACATTGAACAACAACCCAGCCTGCCACAAAGCCAACATGGAGGACTGCACCCTGGATCAGGCTCCATAGACCACCAGATAACATGGACATGGATGAGAAACTCAGTGTGGATGCTCTCCTGTACTGATACTTTCCCCTTCTTATTTCAGCTGATGATGGTGTTTTGGACTTATTTAGATGTTTATTTCCCCACAGTGGTAGTAATGTTGGATGTGGCGAAAATTCATCCAAACCAATGATAGTCAGGTCAAGTGTAGTATCTACATTTACCTTTAAAACATCTCTTACTGGGTAGATGGAGTAATTGACGGTGAGCGGCCACAAGTCCTAAAACTAAGGACATTTATTTATATATATATTATTATAATAATATATATTTATATATAATACGCTCCGTGGTTGAATATGGCCGTATACATGAGCTCATTTAGCTACCCAAAATACCCCATTTTTTAATTTTAAGCGAACACAAACCTATGTGGATGGAGTATCTTGAGAGTTGCTTCATATCATTTCATACTAATCTGAGACTTTTCCCCCAAACGTGTCAAAGTGCCACAGTGATGAAAATCACCCAAAGTAGTAGAGTTAGCGAGCGGGTCCGTCTAACAGCTGGATCGCAACGGATCGTCTCAGTTCTATGGGACGTGGTTAAAGATTTCAATGAAACGTTTGTCGTTCGTAAATGATTTATCCTCTTTTTTACTACAGTCTTGGGATCCCTTAGGAATATACGTGACATATTCATAAACAACCTAACACAATGTCATATTTTTAAACTCGGGACAGTCGGTCCAGGGATTAAATCATCCCAGGTCACACAGTGGTAACAAGACAAGAGTCACATTAAACGTGGTAGAAAGGCTAGATTTCCAACATTTATTGTTCAGATTGTTTCTGTACAATTCGCACTGAATTAGTTTGGACACGTTTTTTTAGTTGCTACCAATTCTTATCTAAGCCAGTAGTCCTCTCCTCCTCCGAGTCCTGGAGTCACACAGGCCCGATCGAACCTCCACATATGATTATTAATTAATCTGAACTAAAATAACCTTCACGGTTCTGATTCAACACAAACACTTCTACCAACGTCTTTTATCCATTAACTAATTGTCTTGTTGATTTTTTAAATTTTTATTATCTATTTACTTCTTATATTTTTTATTTTCCTTACTATGCTCCTCTTGCTGTATTTTAAATAATGTATGTTTAAGCACTTTGAATTGCCCCTTGTTTGTTGTATGAAATGTGTTATTATACTAATAAACTTGCCTGGCCTTAGATTTGACATCTGCTCGAGAAAATAATCTCGTTTCAACTGACAGCTCGACCACAGCGCTTTACTTTCCCAAACCGGCAGCTAAAACTAACCAGGGAAGCAAAAACCTGTTTTATAATTATTATTATTATAATCCAACTTTAGTATCGTTTCATAAAGCAACGAGGGAGCTGACATTGAAGCTCATATATCCATCTGGTTGTACCAGAGTCTCGTTAGGCAGCTAAATGATACACAAAAGACTCAGCATCGCCTTCATACATCCGCCATGTTGAGAGAGAAGTCCCTTTAAACCCCTTGGTGCCTGGGATCTGGAGTAGCATGATATCGGTATAAAGAAGGGTTTCTCTAATGCATTTATGGAGCAAACCAGCACCTGGTCACACTCACCGGGGGCGGGCGGACTTTGCAAATCCCTGTTTTTTCCGCGATCGGACGGATCTTATTGATAAAAGCAAAAGGATCAGCGAATTCCTCCCAGCTGGGCTCGAACACCGGGCACTCCGGGGGAGGCTGGAACTCGTCCGGCCGCGGCTGGGTCATGGCTGTGGTCCTGGTCCACGGTAGTAATAAAACAATAAAAGGTCCAGTAGTCCCGGTCGCGACAGGGTATCAAAGGTGCTGTCTAACCTGCTGTGTCCAGGTCGGTCAGGTTGTTGCCTTTGGACTCAATCGAGATCAACGTGAAAAGCTGCGAGGCAGCTTAGGCAAACATACACACACAGTGAGGCGAGTGTTGTAAGGCAGTGGCCACGTCCGCTTGAGAAAATAGATACCAAATAGTTTGAGATTCCTTTTGTTTTATTAACTCGATATTTTTCAGGCATTTTTTATGTGTCATATTTAACGTTTAAAAAAAAAATCAACATAAGAGATATTTTTTGCAAATATTAGAATTATCGTCGATAACACTACAATGTACATTTTAGTTATCCAAATCTGATTATTACGGAAAAAAAATATGAATTATTGAGAATCTTACAAACACAGGAGAACAGCTCAATGTTTATTTGACTCAGCATCGTCATATTGGCATTAGTTTATGTTCTACACAGAATTATGTAATGATCAAAAGATGGAGGGCATGCCACCAACTTCACAAGCTATAATGCAATAGCTTTATAGATGCATCCAGGCAATATCCATTGTTTTTCATAATTTATTTTGTATGTTAGTGTTGATGGGAGTTGTATTTCGTGTATTATCATAACTGAAATTATTTGTAAACATGAACCATTAAGATTAACATCCTTATTTAGACACTTCTATATGTGAAATCTAATAGAAACTAAAATTGTTTTAAAAATAAAACAATACCGGTACATAATTACCAAAACATCACATTTTATTGATGCACCGCATGTTAAAGACTTCTTCACATTTGCATTGCCTGTGGGCTTCATAGCCTAATGTAATGTCTATCCATACACACCACTCTAAATCATACTATACATATTCATCACCGAATACAATGTTTGTATCTATTATAACATCTCATCAAATTGAATAATCATTATTGGGCAACAGTATAATGAGAAGATTATCCGTATTTTATTAATCGTGAAAATGCTCCACATCGAGTCTGACCAGCTGCAGTGTTTACTTACGCGGATGGATACCTCCAGGTGACACCTTCACCGCTACCGGAACTTGTTCTTTAAATAGCCCATATGGAGTATTTGATTGGCCGTGTCCGCCGAGGTGGGGATGTGGATGTGTCCACTGATCACATTATAATAACATTGTAACAGAGCATCTGTCTGCCGGTCACAAATCGAAATTCAATTGCTCTGTTATTGTTTGTTATTTTCCCAAGCTATATAGGCCTATCACTATGATAGCCTAGGTTAGTTGCAGTCAGAGTAGCTGTGGTTGCAGCTATCCTCCTTATTCTATTATCATAGCATTGTAATAATAATAATAATAATAATAATAATAATAATGTGACTTTGTATTCTAATTCATTTACAATTGTATCAGATTGTATTGTAATATTGCATTGTATTGTAACTTATCTAAGGCAGTATTTCAGCATTGTTAATAATTGTTGAGTCCAAGGTACAAGATGATCAATGATGCATGCTGGTCAGTGGTGTTCCTCTTCAGATCTCTAGAATGTATCGTAGATAACTCAGGTCTTAGCTTGAGGAGTAACATGTTTATCATCATACATTTCGGAGATTAAGAAATCCATGTTTGTTCCCAGACAGAATTTATTCAGAGGCTGATAACCCTGTCAGTTGCAAAATACTTTTTTTTTTTTAACACTTTGGAATTGACACATGGAGGCAATCATGAACAAGCGCAGTTTGGCTGTCGAAACAAACATTACCACAACCTCAGGTGATTGAGCTCAGGAAGATACACACGGTGATGCATTGTACAATTGTTACAGCTAACCCTAAGCAGATACTATAAGACATTCTTAGTAAACAGATATGACATTGTTCCCTTTCACTTTATAAACGGCGTGGCGAGACAGCTGACAGCTTCAGTCACCGAGGCTCAGTACTCCTCACCCGCTTCCTCATCCTCAGAGTCTGGGTTCATGTTCCCCAACTCCTCATAATCCTTCTCCAGACACGCCAGGTCCTCTCTGGCCTCAGAGAACTCTCCCTCCTCCATGCCCTCGCCCACATACCAGTGTACAAAGGCACGTTTTGCATACATGAGGTCAAACTTGTGGTCGAGCCTAGCCCAGGCTTCGGCGATAGCGGTGGTGTTGCTAAGCATGCACACAGCCCTCTGGACTTTGGCCAGGTCTCCTCCGGGCACAGCCGTCGGGGGCTGGTAGTTGATGCCGACCTGTTGAGGAGGAAACAGAGCAGAATGAAATGTTGAATCCTACTGTATGGAAGGTTTTCAGATGTCTATTAGGTCTATCTTGGTTTTATGTTGTATTTTATTGTTTCGTTTTAGACTACTATTCAATTGTCACTTTATTTTGTTGTTGTTGTTGTTTGTTTTTTGAGCTGCTGTAACTCCTGAATGTCTCCTCAGGGATCACAAAAGTTCTGTCTGTCTGTCTGTCTGTCGGTCTACCTACCTACCTACCTACCTGTCTATCTATCTATCTATCTATCTATCTATCTATCTATCTATCTATCTATCTATCAGATTACCCTTTAAGCAGAGTAGAGATATGGCGTTGTGCTTTATATTGTGACGAAACTGTTTCAGTAAATGTGATCGATTGATTGAAGTCACAGCAGTACAGTACCATCATTTTGACGGCAATCATGCTTTTACCTTGAAACCAGTGGGGCACCAGTCCACAAACTGGATGGAAGTTCTGGTCTTGATATTTTGAATGGCAGCATTCACATCTTTGGGTACGACATCCCCACGGTACAGCATACAGCAGGCCATGTACTTGCCGTGACGAGGGTCACATTTGACCATCTGGTTAGCCGGCTCGAAGCAGGCGGTGGTGATCTCTGAGACAGTCAGTTGCTCGTGGTAGGCCTTTTCGGCAGAGATGATGGGCGCGTAGGTGACTAGAGGGAAGTGGATGCGCGGGAAGGGGACTAAATTGGTCTGGAACTCGGTGAGGTCGACGTTCAAGGCGCCGTCGAAACGCAGAGAGGCGGTGATGGAGGAGACGATCTGAGCGATCAGTCTGTTGAGGTTGGCGTAGGAGGGGCGCTCGATGTCCATATTGCGGCGGCAGATGTCGTAGATGGCCTCGTTGTCCACCATGAAGGCGCAGTCGGAGTGGTCCAGGGTGGTGTGGGTGGTCAGGATAGAGTTGTACGGCTCTACGACGGCGGTGGACACCTGAGGGGCTGGGTAGATGGCGAACTCCAGTTTGGATTTCTTCCCGTAGTCGACGGACAGACGTTCCATCAGCAGGGAGGTGAAGCCGGAGCCGGTGCCCCCTCCGAAGCTGTGGAAGATGAGGAACCCTTGCAGTCCTTTGCACTGGTCAGCCTGAAGACGAGGAGAAAACAAAAAAACACTACTCTTTTACTCTATTGAAACCTGCAGTAAATCATTCCTTTGATTGTAGGACTGTTATCGGGTGTTCAAACGTGGTACTGGATGGTAAATAAGACTGCACTTATATAGTGCCTTTATCCAAAGCGCTTTACAACGGCCTCTCAAGGCGCCGGCCCGCTCACTGGGAGCAATTTGGGGTTCAGTGTCTTGCCCAAGGACACTTCGACATGTGGCCAGCCGGAGCTCGCACCGCCGATCTGCCAACCTTGCGATCATTAGACAGCGGCTCTACCTCCTGCGCCACAGCCGCCCCCACCGGTACGATGCGCTTACCATTTTACGAACACGTTCCAGGACCCCGTCGATGATCTCTTTACCGACGGTGTAGTGGCCGCGAGCGTAGTTATTAGCTGCATCCTCCTTTCCAGAGATGAGCTGCTCAGGGTGGAACAGCTGCCTATACTTACCGGTCCTTATCTCATCTGAGAGAAAAAAACAGCCATTCGTCAGTTGATATAGGGCAGCAATGGAATGACAATCAATGGAAATCCAAACTAGTTCCGGTTTTTTTTCTCTGTATACAATGACAATTAGTTAGGGTCACGATTCGTGATTGATGAACACATACTGGACCTTTTTTTTCTTTTTAACCCGTAACATTTGCTTGGATGCATCCATGCCTCATGTAACGTCAAGTTCATTATCTACTTATTGAACAGTGAACTCTAACCTCCTCAGTTTGGATCACTATTCTACAACACCACCACCACCACTACACTAACAGCTAGCTAGTTCCACAAACATAGGCCTTTGTACTTGCTTTCTAGAGCTACTCTCACTGGAGAAAATATCTAAGACGTCATCACCACTACCTAGGGTCTTTCTTGTTGCTTGGATACCATGCTCTAGGCAGTACAGCTCCCAGCATGCATTGCCAATTTGCCCGCCTGTGTCCCACGTGGATGGAGATCAGGGGCGGTAGGTAGCCTAGAGGTTAGAGAGGCCGGCCAGCAATCGGTAGGTTGCTGGTTTGATTTGATCCCCACTCCAAGAGGGAGCTGCATGTGAGCTGGTGACTGGAGGGTTGCTGGCATCATATCTAAGCTGGCTACCACTGTCGTTGTGCCCTTGAGCAAGGAACTTAACCCCTAACTGCTCCAGGGGCGCCGAAGATGGCTGACCCTGTGGCCAGAGCCCAGAGCTCTGTTCTCCATGGGGGGGGGGGGGGGGCGACATGTGCATGAACTACATTCCGTTGTCTCAGTACTTGTGCTCTGTTCAATGACAATAAAGTTGAATCTTATCTTATCTTATCTTATCTTAGATGCACTGACATGTCATGTGTAATTAGACATGAAAGATGTAGGTAAATGGGGGAAAGGTAGAGGAAAACAAAACGCTAAAAAATATATATTAGTTGGGGTGCTTGGTGGCATAGCACACTAAGGCGTCAGCCATGTAATCACAGGGTCCCCGGTTCGATTCCGGCCTTTGACATATCCTGTATGTCATCCCTCCTCTCTCTCTCTCTCTCTCTCTCTCTCTCTCTCTCTCTCTCTCTCTCTCTCTCTCTCTCTCTCTCTCTCTCTCTCTCTCTCTCTCTCTCTCTCTCTCTCTCTCTCACCCATCCTTCCTAGTGTCAATCTCTACTGTCTCCATCCCATTACAGCAGTGTCAATGCCCTAAGAACATATTAACAAACAAAAAATATGACGTGCTTACCCACTACCGTTGGTTCTAGGTCAACAAATATAGCCCGGGGAACATGGCGTCCGGAACTTCCAGTGTTGAAAAACGTGTTGAACGGATCGGAGCGGGAGTTAGCCGCCAACCCCTCGGGTGCTTCCTGGAACACCCCGTCAGGCTGCACGCCGTGCTCCAGGCAGAACAGCTCCCAGCAGGCGTTACCCGTCTGCACCCCGGCCTGGCCCACGTGGATGGAGATGCACTCTCTCTGTGGACCGGAAATACAACAGCCACCCGCTTTAGTTTCCTAAAACCTCTGTGGCTCAAACCTGTGTGGTTGGTAGAGCTGTGGTGCTAACAACGCTTAGGTTGTGGGTTCGATTCCGGGACTATATGTATGGTAAAAATGTATACGTGTCTGTGTGTCTGTGTCTCTGTGTGTCTGTGTCTCTGTGTGTCTGTGTGTCTGTGTGTCTGTGTCTCTGTGTGTATCTGTGTGTCTGTGTGTCTGTGTCTCTGTGTGTCTGTGTATCTGTGTGTCTGTGTCTCTGTGTCTCTGTGTGTCTGTGTCTCTGTGTCTCTGTGTGTCTGTGTCTCTGTGTGTCTGTGTCTCTGTGTGTCTGTGTGTCTGTGTCTCTGTGTCTCTGTGTGTCTGTGTGTCTGTGTGTCTGTGTCTCTGTGTGTCTGTGTCTCTGTGTATCTGTGTGTCTGTGTCTCTGTGTGTCTGTGTCTCTGTGTGTCTGTGTATCTGTGTCTCTGTGTCTCTGTGTGTCTGTGTCTCTGTGTGTCTGTGTCTCTGTGTGTCTGTGTCTCTGTGTGTCTGTGTCTCTGTGTGTCTGTGTCTCTGTGTGTCTGTGTCTCTGTGTCTCTGTGTGTCTGTGTCTCTGTGTCTCTGTGTGTCTGTGTCTCTGTGTGTCTGTGTCTCTGTGTGTCTGTGTGTCTCTGTGTGTCTGTGTATCTGTGTGTCTGTGTCTCTGTGTCTCTGTGTCTCTTTGTGTCTGTGTCTCTGTGTGTCTGTGTCTCTGTGTGTCTGTGTGTCTGTGTCTCTGTGTGTCTGTGTCTCTGTGTGTCTGTGTCTCTGTGTGTCTGTGTGTCTGTGTGTCTGTGTCTCTGTGTGTCTGTGTGTCTGTGTGTCTGTGTCTCTGTGTATACCCTCGCTGCAATGTAAGTCACTTTGGATAAAAGCGTCAGGTAAATGGCATATATATATGCAGTATGTACCTTTCTTATATATGTATATATATGTACCTTTCTTATATATGTATATATATGTGTGTATAGTTTGGTTGTTTTAAAACTGAATTCTGTTTAAAGGAAGTTGCCGTGCAAAGGGCCCAACCACATGGGACATTCTTCTCATTGCTGTTGCGTGAGCATCCATGAAAACCTTTTACAAACAGGATAGTCCTGAAAGCCCAAATTTCAGTGTCCTATTTCAAAGAAAGGGGTTAATGCTGCAATCTGGCTAGACACCCGTCCCAACATGCCTAGTAGGTTTTATGGTTTTCAGAGGGAAATGGATTTTCGTTCACACTAGGCCCCTGATCCACTGACATTAGAAACAGCGGTGGTATTAACGTATTAATAATACTATGCTAAAACATTCAAGAGTAAAGCAATACAAGATCAAAACTAATCAACAATATAAATGATTCATTGTGATACTTTTACAGTTAAATAGTATGATGGTAGCGCAGTGTAGACTTTGGAATGAGAAGGTTTTAACTGGCTGACTACTTTGCCCTGGAATGAGAGGGCTCGGTAGGCTGATAGTGAGGAATGAGAAAGCAGATGGCCTTGAAAAAAGTTTGGACTCATTGCACCCAATCCACCATGCTGCAGTCTGGTATGTACAGTAGGACAGGGAACTCTAAGTGTATTTTAGAACCGAATGGTGTGTAGGACGTTTTTTTTATCACACATGACCGGTTTATAAATATAGTCGGTCAAGTTTAACAATAGAATTTGCTATATGGAAAAGGTTCTAAAGTTCAGGAAAGTTGCGCACTGGCATGTGACTAGCTGGGCCAGCTGCGACGGCCATCCCCCCATACTAAAACCTATCTGACTTCCTAACCCAAGGCAAAGACACATTCCTCACATGTTTGTCTTGCAGAACTCAAATACAGTTCCCGCCTACCCACTAGAATACTTCCTAAAAAAAGAGCCTTATTCAGAGCGATCGACGGACTTTGAATTCAGTGAATTAAATGGAGAAATGTAGGTCACGGTGCATGCGATTTAAATCATACATTCCAGGCTGTCTTCATAGTTTTTTTTTTTCATTGGAAAATTACATTAAACCAACTTCCTAAATGACACTTCAAAGTCAAAAGTCAAACGTTCAGAATAAAGGAAATACAAATCAGAATCCGGTCTGACGAGTTTTTTGATTTCATTTTTCAAAAGGTAAAATTCACTGTAAACGGACACTCACCATTTTTCTCTCAAACGTTCGACAAGCTGGAAAGAAGTTTAAAAGTCTTCGGGAAAATTATTTTTTTAGCAATTTTGGCAGAAATGTGTTGTAGAAAGTGTTTCAGCCCTGTCGACTCGGACGAGTTACGTGTCTTCGCCAACACAGCAATGTAACGTACTGCGCTCCGGACGCGCCGGGGAGGCTTTTATAACCTTCTGTTGGAGCGTCAGACACACCGTCCTGCCCTGTTGGGGTACCTAACCTTAGACCCCCTCGAATATCATTGAAGCCCATTTCCACGTGGTGGTTATTATTAGATGACATTTAAAACATATATAAAAATAAAATGTATTTAATTAGAACTACAAAGTTGTAGTTAACACGTCTGACTTATTTTTTTTTCACACATGGTTCAAAGTTCATCTGAAGGAAAGGCAGAAAGAAGGTGGAGAACAGAGAGATGCTGGATATTTAAACTGATGGAAGTGTCTCAGGACTCTAGAATAGACCAGAAATGCACCATCCCATTTAGGAGGGGTGCCTTTAAGTCAGTCTGCCTGGTCAGTTAGAGGGTCATGAGAATGGAACCTGATTCCAGGGCACCTCAAAGATTTAGGCACCTTTACATCATTTAGAAAGCACCTAAAACAGTGGATGATCAACACACACACCTGCTAACATTGAAATGTCCTGTCCTATACCTGTATGTCATGCTTGTACGCTACATGTATGTCATTATGTCAAAATGTCTGTGTACCGCCTAACATGTCTTACCTGTACAGTCTGTGCTGCTTGCTTTTAGTCTGCTTACCGTGCTTATACAGTATGTACCCTCTTTTTAACTACCTATGATTAATGTATGCTCTTTTAACCCCCTATGTTATGCCCTTAAGCTAAATGCTTGTCCTGTCTACTTATATTTTATCTTTTAAATGTACTTTTTTCCTCCAGGGAGCCGTATACAACATCATGGCATAGGGACTGCTGATGAAAACTAGCTTTCGGGCTAACTCTGGCGTATTTACAATTTATTTTAGTTTTATTAATATGCACTGTCCCTTGAATAAATAAATGAATCTGAATCTGAATATCAGTACGCTACTACAATGCCATACAACAATAATAACTGACCACACATTTAAAAAGGTGTAAATTATCATCACATAATGTTTATTCACTTTCAAGTTACATCACGGAAGAAACTCAAGACTGTGTACCTGCCCTTATCTTCAATGGAACACATCTCAAGTGTCTTTTTTTTGCGTCCAAACAAATCCATTGAGCACAATTGCATGCACCATAGCTACCCATGAAAACTCGTTTTTTAGCTCTTTCGTGTCAGCAGTGTTCTTCGGTGGCGTGTGTAAACCACTGGGTGGGCACATTGCAGGGAACAAAGAGATTTGTACAAGATGACATACAAAGGACATAAGAGCAAATAACCATATTTTCAACCATTCAAACAAACCTATATGTTGCTTTAAATAAGATTAATAAATCTCAAAATAGTGTTGATAAAAAAAAACAAAAAAAACAATGACAGTCGTGTCATAATAAAACATTTTTTCTTTCCTTCTTAAACAATTAGATCTTGAAAAGCACTTTATACAGAGGTACAAAAAACTACAAACAGTTTGCTGATGATTGAAAATCTGGCAAATGCTTCTTTTTTTTGTTGAATCATTGATCAGACTTGATGGCATGACAACAATCATTCCAGTCCTAATGAATGAGAGGCAACATGGATGGTGTGTTTCACTGTGAGCCAGGAGGGCGTAAGGCATACAGCAACAGCAGCAGCAGGAGCAGCAGCTGGAGGTTTTGTTTCTCTGCTCCATAGTTTGTTTACTTTACAGAAGTAGAAATATATTGCACTTTAAAAAGACAAAATCGAAACTAATAATCTCACAGGGAACCACAGCAACAAACACCACCACAGAGAGTCAGTCATGCGTTAAGTGGTTAGGGGGGGGAGGGGGGTTACTTGGTGGTAGCCACCTTCCCATTGATATAGGAAGTCTAAAACAAACTCGTCGCGGTTGTGCAAACCCTATCCAACAGGGAAAAGTGGATGTTTTTCCGTTTTTCCAGGTGAGAGTGAAAGTCTGAATAAGTTGCGATCAAAAACCAGTGTTCAGAGAGGACATTATTGTACTCTGGTCCCCCCCCCCCCAACTGACACCTCTGTTCGTTACTCCATGGTAGTGGCAGATTAACGTCAGGGTTCAAGACCGGCTTCCTGTGTCCACCGCCTTCCGGCTGACTCCTCCTCCTACTCCTCCGCTGATTGGTTGGTAAGGACGAGGATCACTTCTCTCGGAGGACACACACCCCTGCGTCGCAGCGCTGCGTTGCCATGGAGGTGACGACCTCCCAGCTGTCAATCACCGGGTCGTAGCACTCGATACTGCTGAGGAGCGAGTTTCCGTCATACCTGGAGGTGGGGGGGGGGGTGTGTAACAGAGCTTAGGTCACTGAGATTCAAACATAATAATAAGAATAATGTATGCCATTTAGCTGACGCGGGCGGCTGTGGCGCAGGAGATAGAGCCGGCGTCTAATGATCGCAAGTTTGGCAGATCGGCGGTTCGAGCCCCGGCTGGCCACATGTCGAAGTGTCCTTGAGCAAGACACTGAACCCCAAATTGCTTCCAATGAGCGGGCCGGTGCCTTGCATGGTAACTTATCGCCATTGGTGTGTGAATGTGTGTGTGAATGGGTGAATGAGAGGCCGTTGTAAAGCCAGTGTTTCCTCTATATGCATTTATTCGTTGCGGGCCGCCACGAATGAATTTCCTCCGCCACTAATTGATTCAGACAGTCCACTTTGATTCAGGCTGCGCAGAAAGGCAGCAAGTTATTATGACCGGAGAACAGAAGAAAAGCAGATTGAAGCTAGATTTAGGCCGCTTCCAGACCTACATTTCGTTACGATTTAGGGCGTAGTTAGTTACAATATGTTACAATGTTGCAATTAACCTCGTCGTTTGTGTTCGCACTGCAATCGAGACTGAATCGCTCTCAACAGGCGCGCGGCGCGAGGCGACGCGCTTTCAAAACAGTTTTGTGATTGATCCGAATTTAGCGGGACATTTGGATTTCTCTCTTCGCCCGTCGCCGGTCCCTTTAATCCCGTAAACGTATCCTAATCGAAAATGCAACATCATCAGCGACGACTGTGGGTTATTGCATTTACTGCTGTTCTCTGGTTCATGTTCTTATACCAGTGCTCAGTATAGAGTATTTTAAATGAACATTCGTAATGTATGTCTCTGATGTTCATGGTCAATTAAATCAGCCTATTTTGTGAAACAAATAATGTTCCTGCTAATGGGTTAACCGAGCATTCTCGCACCTAACCTCCAAGCACCTAGCTTCGAACTATTCATAGCAATGTGCGCGGGGCAAAAATAATCTATTGCCTCTAAAATCACCACGAACAGAACGGCGGAGGTACGGGTAAGCAGGGCTCATGTTGGTGTCCTCAAAGGTAAGAGTTGGTTTTCTTTAACTCAGCTGATGCATTACCTTGCTGTTGTTGTTTACTGAATGCTCCATCTGACTGTCACACTGTGATTTTACTTGTGTAAACAGTTAATGAGTAACGTTAGCCGGTTTTGTGCGTGTACTCTCATGTAGGCCTACAGTATATCTCAAAAGTGAGTACACCCTTTAGATTTTTGCACATGGAATGGAATGGAATGGACTTTATTTGTCATTGCTACAGTACAGGTACCAAACAACGAAATTTAGGAGGGGTGGCTCCCCTGGTGTTAGGAAAGGAAAAAAAAAAAAACATTTTAGAAAAAGCATAAAATCACAAGAAGGTAAGGAGCTGGTTTACATCAATAAAGGCTATGTACACAATCCACTGTACTATACTGCACAGATAGTCAACTAGGGTTGTCATATTGCACAAAAGTATTCTTTCACGTTATTTTAAAGTGTCACAGTTTGCAGGCTTGAAATGTACATGTTTGTGCCTCAGCACTAGCTGCCATACAATCCGTCCGGACTGTCCTGGGCCCAGAACTTAGGCCTTTGCTGTGTTCAGGGCCTTGACGGCCCTGTGGTAGAAGCAGTTCTTCAGTCTGTTTGTCTTAGCGGCCGGGGTCCTGTACCTCCTATTTGAGGGCAGCCTGATAAAGTGTACGTGCCCAGGGTGGGTCGGGTCCCTGGAGATCTTGGAGGCCTTCCTGAGACAGCGTGTGTTGTACAGCTCTTCCAGAGAGGGGAGGGGGGCGCCGGTGATCTTCTGTGCTGTTCTCACGACTCTCTGTAGCGCGTTTCTCTCCGCTGTTGTGCAGCTGTGGAACCAGTTGCAGATGCCGTAGGTGAGGATGCTCTCCACTGCGCCGTGGTAGAAGGCCACCAGTATCTCCTGCTTGTTGTGTTCTTTCCTGAGGCATCTCAGGGTGTATAGCCGCTGTTGTGCCCTCTTGATGGTGCCTTTTGTGTTGTCCTTCCAGGCCAGGTCATCCCGCATGTGATGTCCCAGGAATCGGAGGGTTGAGACTCTCTCCACGCTCTCTCCGTCGATGAGCAGGGGCTGGATCTCGGACTTTTTCCTCCTGAAGTCTACGATGAATTCCTGGGTCTTTGACTTGTTTAGCAGCAGGTTGTTAACCTTGCACAGCTTGCTCAGTTGCTCTACCTCATCCCTGTACGCCGCCTCGTCCCCCCCCGAGATACATCCCACCACGGTGGTGTCGTCTGCAAACTTTACGATGTAGTTGCTGGGGTGGACGGGGGTGAAGTCGTGGGTGTAGAGGTTGTAGAGGATGGGGCTTAGCACGCAGCCCTGGGGGGACCCAGTGCTGAGGCTGAGGGCTGTGGAGGTGTGGGGGCCCACCCGCACCCTCTGGGGGCGGTCGGTCAGGAAGTCCTTGATCCACGCACATATAGAGTGTGATAGACCCAGGTCTAGTAGTTTGGTCACTAGCCTGTCTGGAAGGATGGTGTTGAAGGCGGAGCTGAAGTCCACGAAGAGCAGTCTCGCGTAGCTGTTTCCCCTCTCCAGGTGGGATAGAGTGGCGTGGAGAGTCGTCGCTATGGCGTCCCCTGTGGACCTGTGGGCTCTGTCACATATTCTGTCATATCCTTTCAGGGATAACACTATCTTAATGAAACTTTGATATAACTTAAAGTAGTCAGTGTGCTGCTTGAATAACAGTATAGATTTATTGTCCATTGAAAATTACTCAGTACACAGCTGTTAATGTCTAAACAGCTGGCAACAAAAGTGAGTACACCCCATAGTGAACATGTCTAAATTGTGCCCAAAGTGTCAATATTTTGTGTGACCACCATTGTTATCTAGCACTGCTTTAACCCTCCTGGGCATGGAATTCACCAGAGCTACACAGGTTGCTTCTGGAATCTTCTTCCACTCCTCCATGACGACATCACGGAGCCCACGGATGTTGGACACCTTGCACTCCTCCACCTTCCTCTTGAGGATGCCCCACATGTGCTCAATTGGGTTTAGGTCTGGAGACATACTTGGCCAGTCCATCACCTTAACCTTCAGCTTCTTCAGCAAGGCCGTTGTCATCTTGGAGGTGTGTTTAGGGTCATTATCATGTTGGAAAACTGCCCTACGGCCCAGTTTCCGAAGAGAGGGGATCATGCTCTGCTGCAGGATGTCACAGTATATATTGGAATTCATGTGTCCCTCAATGAAATGCAGCTCCCCAGTGCCGGCAGCACTCATGCAGCCCCAGACCATGATGCTGCCACCACCATGCTTGACTGTAGGCAAAACACATTTGTCTTGGTACTCCTCACCAGGGTGCCGCCACACACGCCGGACACCATCTGACCCAAACAGGTTTATTTTGGTCTCATCAGACCACAGGACATGGTTCCAGTAACTCATGTTCTTGGATTCATTGTCTTCAGCAAACTGTTTGCGGGCTTTCTTATGCATCGGTTTCAGAAGAGGCTTCTGTCTGGGGCGACGGCCATACAAACCGATTTGATGCAGTGTGCGGCGTATGGTCTGGGCACTGACAGGCTGACATCCCACTTCTGCAACCTCTGCAGAAATGCTGGAAGCACTCGCACGTCTATTTTTGGAAACCAACCTCTGGATATGACGCTGAGCACGTGGACTCAACTTCTTTGGTTGACCCTGGCGAGGCCTGTTCCGAGTGGAACCTGTCCTGGAAAACCGCTGTATGATCTTAGCCACTGTGCTGCAACTCATTTTCAGGGTGTTGGCAATCTTCTTATAGCCAAGGCCATCTTTGTGAAGCGCAATAATCATTTTTTTCAGCCGCTCAGAGAGTTCCTTGCCATGAGGTGCCATGTTGTCCAGCATTCAGAGAGAATTGTGCCCAAAACACCAAATTTAACAGCCCTGCTTATCATTTACACCTGAATCCTTGTAACACGAACGAGTCACATGACACCAGGGCGGGAAAACAACATCATTGGGCACAATTAGGACATGTTCACTATGGGGTGTACTCACTTTTGTTGCCAGCTGTTTTGACATTAACAGCTGTGTACTGAGTCATTTTCAAAGGACAATAAATCTATACTGTTATTCAAGCAGCACACTGACTACTTTAAGTTATATCAAAGTTTCAGTAGGATAATGTTATCCCCTGAAAGGATATAACAGAATATTTTCAAAAATCTAAAGGGTGTACTCACTTTTGAGATATACTGTACTTCGTATTGATCTTTCTGTGTGTGTGTGTGTAATGCGCGTTCCGCATGTTCCGCTACAGCTGTAGGATATATTGGTATTTGATCACCTTCTATATAAAATCACCTGCTCGGCTTTAATGACTTAACCGCTATTTAAGAAATTATAATTGTTGCCACCCTCTAGTTTTTGGTGAAATTCCGTCTTTGTTTTGAGCACCAGTGCGCGTTTTATGCGCGTGCACGCGAAACAAAAATCTCGCGCGCTGCGCGCGAAAGATGAGCGCTCCGCCACTAATGTGAAAAATCCTGGAGGAAACACTGAAAGCGCTTTGGAATACGGCTCTATACAAGTCAGTCCAGTTACCATTTTACCATTTACCAAAGCGACTTACATTGCAGTGAGTGCATATGGTTGTTGGTATATATTGTCCCAGCGGGAATCGAACATCTTCTGGGTGTGTTCAATCACTGATTCGTCACATTTCAACTATCACTAGACTGGTCCATGAGGGGAGGATGGCATTATATCAAATTAACATATAAAAACGTCTTCAAAATGTCTAAAAGAAATATGTTATGGTTGCAGGGTTCCCACACCTTCTGAAACATCAGATTCAAGCACTTTTCAAGGACTTTCAAGACTCAATTCCCTCAAATTCAAGGACCCAACACGGCATAGTTTGATACAGATCTAGATGAGAATGTATATAATAGGAACTATCCACTCACAGACAACAATTAAAAAGAGAGGCTTTTGAATGTAGAGGCTATCTACTATAATAACGTAAAACTTTTTTTTTATATATAGTTGTTTTTTAGAGAGAGGAATTCAAGCACTTTCAATGACCCATGTCTATTTTCAAAAACTTTTAAGACCTTGATTGCTTTTTCTCAAATTCACAAACTTTCAAGGATGTCAAGGACCCGTGGGAACCCTGTGGTTGGATACTGTTTTTTTTCTCTTCACAATCAATACATAATGTATCAGTTAGATCATACTTAAACATGGATGCACTCACTGCAATGTAAGTCGCTTTGGATAAAAGCGTCAGCTGAATGGCATTTATTATTACTATTATTATCATCATCATCATCATCATCATTACTCCTCAACCACATCAGACAGGCCAACACCCTGCCAACATTTAAACAGGCCCTCAAAACCCACCTCTTCAAGCTCGCCTTCACCAGTTAACCCTCTCCCCCTCCCCTTCCCCAGCACTACCTTAATTAGGCCCCTATACTTTCTTTTATTTATTCTGTTTCTTTTTTAGTACTACTCGATCTTTTCAGTTTGAAAAGCATCTTTTGAGTGTCTAGTAAAGCGCTATATAAGTCTAATGTATTATTATTATTATTATTATTACTAGATACTGAGACATGTTGGGTTGGATTCTAACGGCTAACAGCTTACCCAGCTACGGCGTACAGTCTTCCACGGAGCACAGTGGCTCCTACGTAGCAGCGGGGCGTGGTCATGGTGGCCACCGTGGTCCAGTAGTCTGTCCTGATGTTGTAAACCTCCACTGAGTCCAGGTGTGCGGTCCCGTCGAAGCCACCCACCACGTAGATGTGGTCGTTCAGCAGAGCCACGCCAGCCCCTGCAACACACACACACACACACACACACACACACACACACACACACACACACACACACCATCAGGCCATCAGGCCCCCCCTCAGACACACTGCCAAGTACCAACCTAGATTTACAAGTTACATAATAATAATATTACATTTTTGGCATTTAGCAGACACCTTTTATCCAAAGCGACTTGTGGTGTACAAATGTATTCGTCTAAGTGAATCATCTATCCATCAGTCATCGTAAGATAACAGTAATCTCTGCTATGACCAGGGGCCATTGGCAGTCACAATGCTAGAAGAAGGAAGGGTTTTTTGGGCAGTCCCACTCATATTTTTCATTTTATTGGACAGATTTATTGGACAGTGAAGACAGACAGGAAAGTAAGGAGAAGAAGGGAGAGAGGGCATGTCAGCAGGGCATGGGCCAGATTCGAACCCATGCCAACATGGGCATATGTGTGCACTGTAGACCGCGGTGCTAGCCCACTGGACCACCCCAGGGCACAGAAGGAAGGGTTTATAGTAGAGAAACTGTACGAGGGGGGTAGTGGGGATACGGAGGTCTTTAGGAGGGACAGCCTGAAGAGTGTCCACAATCGACAGCGTGAAAAAATACTGTAGGTAGTGCTAACCTGTCAGGATGATACAGCACACACAGTTCTATTGTCAGACAGCAGTCCGAGTGCTCACCTGAGCGTTTGGTTGCCATGGGGGTGACGTTCGTCCAGTGGCCTGTGTGGGGGTCGTATCGCTCCACTGAGTTGAGGATATTCAACCCGTCGTACCCACCTGTGGACAAGACAGAGACAGAGAAAACGTGAGAGCTACTTTGAAATGTTCCAATATATTCCAGACCATATTCCAATGATATACGATCAAGGACCCCCTCGATCTAGGACCCCCCTCGAAAACGAGATATCATATCTCAAGGGGTTATTCCTAATAAAGCAATTTCCTCGTCATGATATTCCAGACCATATTCCAATGACATTCCAGACCATTGCAACCTGTCATGTCAATCATTTTGTACTCACCTAGACAATATATGAGTCCGCTGGCCACCACTAGCCCCGCCCCCTCCCTGGCCGTCTGCATGTCTCCCAGCATGCTCCACTGGTCGATGTTGGGGTCGTACCGCTCCATGCTGGTGTGACGTCGGCTACCGTCGAAGCCTCCAGCCACATAGATCATGTCTGTGGGCAGAAAATGCGGGGGAAAAAAGCTTTTCCTCAGAAATGTTTTTGAACATCTCAGTTAGAAATCTTTTTTGGGGGGTATTTTGACAACCTGAGGGACAGACAAACTGAAACTTTTTTTTTTTATTATAAATTTTGTTTTTCAGATTTTATCCCTTTTTCACCCAATTTGGTAGCCAATTGAACCCAACCTAGCATCCAATTATCCCCTGCCTATTGCGAAGGGTCCGCCGCACGACCCCGTGGCCGGCAGTCCCAGAAGAGGCCGCCAGGCAGACTAGCTGACTGGCTCCTCGAGCCCAGCACCTGTTATTCCGGCACCCCGGGGGCGCTGTTGCGCGACGGATCCTTGTCCGGAAATACTCCTATACCGCCCTCGGGAGCGGCCGCCCAATATGCCGCTCCCTGTGTGCCCCAGTCATATCCGGATCTGGCGAGCTGGGATTCGAACTCAGTCCCCGGTGGGCAGCATGCACTAGTGGCCAGTGCTTAGACCGCTACACCACCGCGGGGCCCTTTTGGGGGGTATTTTGACAACCTGCGGGACAGACAAACTGAAACTTACTTCAGTGTCATTTAGTTTTTTTGGAAGACGCCCCCTGAGCCACTGAGATGCAAGCTGTCAATCAGAAGAGAAGCTCCTCTAACCTCCCAGTGTTGTGGCCCCGGCCAGGCCGCGCCGTACGTTCATGGTGGCCACGGTGTACCAGACGCCGTCCTCGTCCGCCGTGTAGTCCAGACACTCCACCGAGCTCAGCCTCGACCGGCCGTCGTAGCCGCCGATCACGTACACCCGGTCGTTGAGGGACACGGTCGCCACGTAGCGTCTCTTCCGCGCGATGTTCTGTAAATTTAAACATTTTAAGGATCTCTATGTGTTGTTTATTTCGCATTTAGCAGACGCAAACTTTATCCAAAGCGACTTACAACAACAAATGCATTTGTCTAAGGAAGTAGAATCATCTAACCCTCAGTCATCGTAAGAGTAAGTAATCTATGCTAGGACCTACAGGGGCCATCGGCAGTTACAATGCTAGAGGAAGGAAGAATTACATTTCTTTTTGTTTTGTTTATTAATAGTAGAGAAACTGTACTGGGGGGGTAGGAGGGATGAGGAGGTCTTTAGGAGGGACAGTTTACTGTACATTTTACATGTTTACATTTGAATGATATATGCTTGGGATCGGTAAACTTAACAAAGATCAGGAAAGAGACCCAACAGTGTAGTGTGACAGTTTGAAACAAGGCTCAACTTACAGGTAAGAAGCTCCACTCCTGAGTTTTAGGGTCGTACTTCTCAACGATATCTATGGGGGACTGTTGACTGCCGAATCCTCCAATAACCAGCAGGACCTCTTTGGCACCTTTTAACCAAGAACAAACGTGAGTGACCTTTTCACATCAACAACATGGCGGCCACTCACTGTGGTCCTCTGGGGCTCAGTTGGCAAAGCATTGTGCGCTGCCAACGCTTAGGTTGGGGGTTCGATTCCTGCTGGGACCATATGTACTGAAAGATGTATGCACTCACTGCAACGTAAGAGACTCTGGATAAAAACCTCAGCTAAATACATATTATTATTATTATTATTATACATAATAATACACTCCCCACCCAGCTTGTGCTTTGTCCGACCTTATTGCCAGGACAACAGCCTGGACAACAGCCTGGACTATACCTAATAGATATTTTAAGCAATTCTGCACTTTATAATGTACACTTCTAATTATTTAATTCTGTGTTGAATACGAACAATAAAATGACAATAAAGCTTTGAGTTTTGAACTTCAAAGAGGTGCACCCTGGGAGATGGAGTACCTAGTCTGGCTTGGGTGCGGGGGCCTTGCATCTCGCTCCTCAGTTCTGGTCTCAGGTGGAACTTCTTGGCCTCGTCCACGAGGTCTCGACAGGGAAGACTGCATCGGATGAGGGGCTGGAACATGTCACAACATACACACACTTTTTTTGTGAGAGCGCCGCCGCCGCCAACACGTAAACTAGCTCCGACGTTGATCCTCCTCTGGCTCGGAGCTAAAATGTATTATGTTAAACACACACACCCAAGTATGGGGGAGGTCTGCGAGGTCTATATGAGTCGAGAGAAAGAAAAAAAGAAAACCTGCCAACATGTGTTTGTGTTGTGTAGTGTAGTGTAGTGTAGTGTGTGGGCTCTCACCTCAGAGTCAATAACATCTGTGATGTACCGGGGGGTGAGCAGAGGCAGCCGCACAAACTCCAGCATGTCTGACAGGTACGGCTCCCTCTCTTTCCTGTTGTGTTTGACCCAGTTTAACACAGCCTCGAACACTGGCTCCTCTGAGTCCACCTGCACACAGACACAAACATGTACTATACAGTATATATGTATATATGTTACGGTACATGTGGGAAAACTAGGGGCGGCGGTAGCCTAGTGGTTAGAGAGGGAGGCTGGCAATCGGAAGGTCGCTAGTTCGATCCCCGCATGTGCACTTGAGCAAGGCACTTTTTAACCCCTAATTGCTCCAGGAGCGCCGACTATAAAACCAAATTCCAAATTCCAACAATTGATTGACGAAGTTGATTGCATGGCAAATAAAAAACACACACATTTCATTATTCCTGGCCTGAGAACAGACGGTGACTGTGGCCACTGTGTGGCCTGGGGTGGTCCAGTGGTCCAGCACCATGGCCTACAGTGCACACATAAACCCATGTCGGCATGGGTTTGAATCCGGGGCCATGTCCTGCTCTCCTCCATACATTCCTGTCTTTCTCCACTATCTCTATCCAATAAAAAATTCAAATATAAGAGTGGGTCTGCCCCCCCACTGAAAAAAGAACCTTGAAAAAAAAGAAAGAAAATGGCAGGAAGGAAAAAGGAGTGTCGATCCCCGAGTGCAACTATGTGCTCAAAGCCACACAAATTGTTCGCGCTGCCTTCTACATTTTTTTAGATTGACTGAGATTTCTTCATAACAATTACTGTACTTAGAGGAAGTGTTGCCTCTGATTTTAAGTGCACGGCTACACGAGAAAACTAGACAGAGGAAAAAAAAAGTGACGGGGCATCACGACCCTTTGATGAATCGGTGATCTATAAATCAACACCACATGAATATAATTATGTTTTCACAAAGCAAGTCACGCGGTTAAAGACAGGAATTTCCAACACAAAGGCATACTTAAATCAGATTCCCTTCTCCTTAATTTCAGAGTCGGCCTCTCTACACGGAAGACAGGGTATGGAGAGGAGGGGGGGTGGGGGCATTAATTGAGATAACAACAGGTCTTCACTTGTACTTTGCGTTTTTTCCACCTCAGGATTTTAAGACAATTTGAGACTTGTGAGAAGTGTCCCCTCAACACATGTAGAGACCGTCCTTCTGGTTAAGGTATTAACGGATACTTTTTGTTACTTGCTGCAGGCAGGGTTGCCAGATGGGCTGGTTTTTGGTGGATTTAGCAGTTTTTTTTAAGACTGTGGTTAGGCTGGAAATAGTCAAACCTATCTGTCGATGCGTCTGAGGGGCAGGGTGATTGATTCACATACAAATTCAGACATCTGAGTAGTACAACATTTCAATGGCTTGCTGAAAGACTTGACATACTACATGAATGGTCGAATGGTCTTTATTTTTTGTCATTGATATAGTACAGGTACCAAACAACGAAATTTGGGAGGGGGGGCTTCCCTGGTGCTAGAAAAAAAAAAAAGAAGGGAAAAGAGCTGGTTTACATAAATAAAGGCTATGTACACTATCCACTATACTATACTATACAAATAAAACACTGTGCTGTACTCTATGCTATGCTATACCTATTCTAACATTTCCTATTCTCTGAACCTTATGTACCCTAGGGTTGTCATATTGCACATAGTGTTATTGCACATTCATTTAAAGTGTCGCAGTTTGCAGGTTTGAAATGTACACAGTTGTGTTTCAGTATTACACTTGATTTCAATCTAGTAGCTGCCATCAATTTGTCTAGATTGTCCAGGGCCTAGAACCTAGGTCTTTGCTGTGTTCAGGGCCTGAATGGCCCTGGGGTAGAAGCTGAGCTTCAGTCTGTTTGTCCTTGCGAACATGGTCCTGAACCGCCTGTTCGAGGGCAGCCGAGCAAAGTGTTCGTACCCAGGGTGGGATGGGTCTCTGGAGATCTTGGAGGCCTTCCTGAGGCAGCGTGTGTTGTACAGCTCTTCCAGAGAGGGGAGGGGGGCGCCGGTGATCTTCTGGGCCGATCTCACGACTCTCTGTAGCGCATTCCTCTCTGCGGCTGTGCAGCTGGAGAACCAGATGCAGATGCAGTAGGTGAGGATGCTCTCCACTGCGCAGCGGTAGAAGGTCACCAGCATCTCCTGTCCGATGTGGTCTTTCCTGAGGACTCTCAGGAAGTAGAGCCGCTGTTGTGCCTTCTTGATGATGGCTGCTGTGTTGATCTTCCAGGACAGGTCATCCTGTATGTGCACCCCCAGGAATCGGAGGGTTGAGACTCTCTCCACGCTCCCTCCATCGACGAGCAGGGGCTGGACCTCAGTTTTTTCCTCCTGAAGTCCACAATGATTTCCTGGGTCTTTGACTGGTTCAGCAGCAGGTTGTTAACCTTGCACAGCTTGCTCAGCTGCTCTACCTCATCCCTGTACGCCGCCTCGTCCCCCCCCGAGATGCAGCCCACCACGGTGGTGTCGTCTGCAAACTTTACGATGGAGTTGCTGGGGTGGACGGGGGTGAAGTCGTAGGTGTAGAGGTTGTAGAGGATGGGGCTTAGCACGCAGCCCTGGGGGGACCCAGTGCTGAGTCTGAGGGCTGTGGAGGTGTGGGAGCCCACCCGCACCCTCTGGGGGCGGTCAGACAGGAAGTCCTTGATCCATGCACATATAGAGTGTGATAGTCCCAGGTCTAGTAGTTTGGTCACTAGCCTGTCTGGAAGGATGGTGTTGAAGGCAGAGCTGAAGTCCACAAAGAGCAGTCTCGCGTAGCTGTTTCCCCTCTCCAGGTGGGATAGAGTGGAGTGGAGTGGAGAGGGGAATAGGCCTAAGTATAGCAGAGAGGAAGCGTTTCGTGTTATTTTAGCTCTGTACGGCTCCGACCTGTTTGCGTTTGAGATCAATCAAACTGGGTTTGTGCTTAGTCAGGTCAGGTGTGTCACATCGTTCACGCAGACATGATAGAGCTGTCGATGTCTAGTATTGATTCTGGACTTTGCGTTTTGCCTTTGGAGTCTGCTAGCGGTGTCTGTGAACACGAGGACCAAAGAGACGTCAGTTGAAAGTGAAGGAAGCCATTACGAGGCTGAAACATCAGATACAGCTAGAAGAAACACAGCCAAGACCTTAGACTTGACAAAATCAACAGTTTGTAACATTACATAAGCAAATTGCAAACGGGTTGGTAGGCCAAGGAAGACTTCTACAGTGGATGACCGAAGAATGCTCACCATAATTAATAAAAAAATAAAAAAATAAAAATAAAGAAAATCCTACAAATTAGGAACAGTGCGGTGGTGTAGCGGTCTAAGCACTGGCCACTAGTGCAAGCTGCCCACCGGGGACTGGGATCGAATCCCAGCTCACCAGATCCGGATATGGCTGGGGCACACACGGGGAGCGGCATATTGGGCGGCCGCTCCCGAGGGCGGTATAGGAGTATTTCCGGACAAGGATCCGTCGCGCAACAGCGCCCCCGGGGTGCCGGAATAACAGGTGCTGGGCTCGAGGAGCCAGTCAGCTAGTCTGCCTGGCGGCCTCCTCTGGGGCTGCCGGCCACGGGGTCGTGCGGCGGATCCTTCGCAATAGGCAGGGGATAATTGGATGCTAGGTTGGGTTCAATTGGCTACCAAATTGGGTGAAAAAGGGGATAAAATCTGAAAAACAAATTAAAATAAATAAATAAATTAGGAACAGTGCTGGAGGTAGGTGTGAACGTGTCAGAGACTAACATCCTCAGAATACGTCACCAGCCCAACTACAGCGGCTTCACTGCAAGGTGCAAACCACTAGTTACAAAGCCATCAACAATCTGGCCCCCTCCTACCTGGCCGACCTCGTCCCCCTCCACACCCCCCTCCCGTTGCCTCAGGTCTGCCGACCAAACCACCCTCAAGACCACCAGGACCAAGCTCCGGACCTGGGGTGATAGGGCCTTTTCAGCCGCAGCCCCGTCCCTCTGGAACACCCTCCCCAACCACATCAGACAGGCCAACACCCTGCCAACATTTAAACAGGCCCTCAAACCCAACCTCTTCAAGCTCGCCTTCACCAGTTAACCCTCTCCCCCTCCCCTTCCCATGTGACCCCAGCACTACCTTAATTAGGCCCCTATACTTTCTTTTATTTCTTTGTTTCTTTTTATTATTACCACTCGATCTTTTCAGTTTGTAAAGCGTCTTTGAGTGTCTAGAAAAGCGCTATATAAGTCTAATGTATTATTATTATTATTATTATTATCCTCAGAAGGGATGGTCAAGTTAGTTTGCCAAAACGCCTGCTGCAGTCTGAGGTTTAGAAAACGGTGTTGTAGACAGATAAGACACTTTATCATGTACCAGAGTGACTGCCATGAAAAGTTGAGGAGAAAAAAAGGATCTACGTTACCCAAGATTTACAGCATAATACCTCATCTGTGAAACGTGGTGGAGGGGGTGGTGTGATTTGGGCATGTATAACTGCCACAAGAACTGGCTAATGTCGTGGTTTTATATGATGTTATACTGAGAAATGTAAGTCTCTCTACAGTAGGGGCGAAATCTAGCACTCAAGGAAGGCCCATTTCCTTCCTGTAAGGGATGAGCCAAGATCTGTGGCGCAGTGAATAATTCTGACTATGGATAGGGCCATAACTTGTGTAATCACAGATTTGTATAATATGATTGGTTCCCAAGAATATTGACCTCATGACCAAGGACAGGTCTATAAATATGAGTCCCACCCATCTTTGGGGCCTTCCTGCTTGCTTCTTGCTTAATGGTCTGCTCATTTATCTCTGCGCTCATGTAAACTTGGCTTCATAAAATGGCCTCTTTGGAGACAATTGATCTAAGCTCTTTGTGCTTTGTAAGTTCTACTAAATCTATTAAGAATCAATTATATCCAGAGTCGAATTTTGATAATGCAATCCAGCGCCACACTGTTAAAAAAAAACTGATATGATATACCCAACAGCGTCTGGTGGGGTCAACGGTTCGCAGACTTTAGGCAAAATTGCACACAAAGGTTTGTCAATGTTGACCAAATACTAAACATGAGTACTTTTGGAGCCCTGAAATAGGGGAGTATTGTTAAACCCCCATAGCAATCGTTTGATTTCAAACCCAAACTTTTGGAGCATAGGACTAAAAGAAGAACAACAAATACTTCCTCTTTCCAAGGGCACTATACACTAGACAACACTGAGCGTTGAACTAGAGCTATGGTCAACCATTTTGTAATACCGCAACTTCTTTCAACACAATAGGGGTAGTGGTGGATACTAGTGAGTGGGACTGGTGATCAGAAGGTCATGAGTTCCAATCCCACCTGGGGAACACCACCACTAGTGTGCCCTTGAGTAAAGGCACTTAGCCCCAAATTACTCCAGAGAGACTGTCTCTGTAACCTCTAAACTGTAAGTAGCTTTGGATAACAGCGCTTAACTAGGTTAAAATGTAAATGTAAACAATAGTTAATAGTTTTGTAACCGTTGATCAATTCGGGATCAATCAATTCATATGTCCTATATTGAAACAAAATGATGTGACTAGTTACAGCACTAACTAACACCGCACACGGAACATCATCATCAGCAGCATCATCTAACCATGTCCGACCTTCTTTGCCTACCTGGATTTCATCACATTTCACAAGCTTTTCCACCTCCGACTGGCTGAGCAGCATGAACTCCTCGTGCTGCACCACCTCGGGGAAGTGTTTCTGGGAGAAGAGCTCGGCCGCCTGCATCAGCTCCAAACAATTGTGCGTCTCTGCAAAGTCCCGGATGCCCAGACAGTTGGAGGGATCCAGCTGGCTATCCAGGAAGTCGCAACATGCCCTTTTTACTCCTGAGGTACACAGAGAAAGACACACAGACACAGACAGACACAGAGACAGACACACACAGACAGACACACACGTATCGTATATCACGGTTAACATAGCATCGTCCATAACCAGAATGACACATCAAAGTCCTCTGTGGCTCAGTTGGGGTAGATCATTGCGTTAAGTTGTTGTGGGCGGTCGATTTAAAAAAATATTTTATCTTTGTAAATATCACAGACCTGGCTGTCTTATTTGAACAGAATCGGATAGTGGATTAGTGAGTTGGACTTGTGATCAGAAGGTCATGAGGTCAAATCCCACCTGGGAACAACAACACCACTAGTGTGCTCTTGAGTAAGGCACATAGCCGTAAATGACTCCAGGGTTAGACTGTCCCTGTAATCTCTAACTGGAAGAGTCGCTTTGGTTAAAAGCGTCTGGTAAATGGTGTAAGTGTAAGATCTTAAGCTGGTGCTTATAGTCAAGTCTTCTGCAGATGTTCGGGGATGACAACGACACTAATAGGAGTTGGCTGTAGCCTCCTAGGCTATATAAAGATCTGGTACGACCAGGCGATCGATCTGTTTACCTTTGAGCTGCAACAAACAAGCAGCAGGGAGAAGTTCCTGTACATTCTCCACTGTGACCAGCACCGTCTCTGTGTACACAAAGTCCAGCAGGATCTCCATGGTGGTCGCAGTGAGGCCCTGGATGTCCACGAAGGATTTCCCCTTCTCCGACAGCTGCAAAAGAAACAATGGCAACACACATCAACTGAAATGGCCAGGGGGGAGGAAACAAAAATTGACCCCTGGCGAAAAAAGAAAAAAAACACCACATCATTCTCACGAGACACGTCATTCTCTCTTATTGTCATACTGGGTTGGTAGCGTTTGGATCACAGTCAGCTTTGTTAGTAAAAGGTAATGCTCACCTTGTGATTCTTAGAGAGGCAATAACGTTAAAGGAGAGATAAGCTAGGGTCAACTGAGCTGCAGAATGACAATGATTGGACTATTTCTGAAATGTGCCTCGATTGTGTGTGACATAAGACTCTGTTTACGAATATCCTACTTTTGTTGTGCTTCCATTTTCAAAGAGGTTTGACAACCTTCTTTGTTGTTTTTGGGCAATTTCTGAACCCTGGAACGAGTGTGTTCTCTTGTGTGTCTTTGAATGCCAGTTCCTATGTCTTGTGCTTACAGTAGTTACCTCGCTGGTGAACATGGCACAGAAGTAGTCGCTGCAGGCCGCCAGGACGATGCGGTGGGCAGGGAAGTCGGTGTCGTCCACCCTCAGGGTGATGTCACACAGCGTGTTGCTCTTGCGGAGGGCGTTCATGGCGTTGAGGATGGACTTGGCATGGCTGTTGGTCATGATGTCCTTGGGAGCCATGGTGGTGCTTGACAGGGTGCCACTGGCAACCCTGAGGTTGACCAATCTCAGCGACGTTACGGCGATGTCTGGAAGAAAACAAATGAAAAAGATTACTTCTGATACTTTTGAGTCTTTGGGAACATGACTGATAGTTTGGGGGGAGGAGAGCATGGCCAAAAAGGTGATCACCTTTGAGCAAAAAGGTGAATTTCTAAGCTAGCCAGCTAACTTTCTCATTATTATCATGGCTATTTATTGAGCTATTCTCGATTTTATTTTTTAGATTTCAAACATTCAAATGATGAGCGAATGTGAACTGGGAACGAATAACGAAATAAGCACCAAATATGACACAGCGCAGAAAGCAGAAAAACTACCCACCACCAAACCAGCTATGACGACTAGCTTAGCGAGCCAAGCTAAGGAGCTAGCTAGCTTGGCTAGCAACAGACGTCCCGGGGCTGCGTTCGTAAACACGCTCTGGAAATCTGATCCGCACTCATGGAACGCCTCTTGTCCAATCGAATTACTTGGTCCCTTTGTGACGTTGAACCAAGTGTGCGCTCCGGCGCTCTCAGAGCGAGTTTACGAACGCAGCCCAACTTGTATGTTGTAAGTCACAGCAGCGGAGGCAGCCAGAGGTGGTCCATGGCGCTTCTCTCTCAGACAGGTCAGGGACGAGGTGGTCTTATGGTCGGGAAGATAGTTAACCCAGAACCGTGTTGTCTATGTCCTGGATGAGGCTTAGCTAGCTGGGTGAATCTGCAGGGTATCAAAGTAGCATCAGTGACAGCAGCACTGACAAAAACAATGCGTCATATTACGTGCGCGCTGCGTCATATTACGTGCGCGCACTTTGAGTTGAATGCAACTATATAATTATATATCTCTATGGCTGCAACTGTGCGTAATGAAAATAAATTAAAGCAGTATTTATATATATTTTTAAATCTTATTTTAGTATTTAGTATATTATATACACATATAGATATATCGGTATCTGTATTTATATCTATCATTTTGGTGACTTGACAACGTGCACAATGCACGTGCAAAAAGGTGCGTTCGGTTTCATTTATCGGGCGCGACGCATTCGCATGTTTCTCATAATATATTTCTTAATAATAACACATTTTACAGGAAGTGAGAAAGTAAAGACTGAGAAATGGTATGAAACTCAAAGACTTGTTCAAAGATGAAGATTGGTGCGTTCCAGATGCACAAATTCGGCGCGGTGCTGCACAGTTTGTGATCTGAAGATGTATTTATTTTTGCAGCAGGCTCGCCCGACGCGCCGGGTAGGTGTGGTCTGCTGGGGAACCAATGAAATGGTTGAAAAGGTGCAAATCCCGCCCTCCCGGTGCACAAGCAGACAAATGGTGCGTTCATGACAAGTCGGAAACCCTAAGTGGGAAACTCGGGTATCATCCTAGACCTGTTCAAACTGATCTGATCTGACGTCATTATAACAAGAAAGTAACCGCAAGCATGGCAGGATTTTTTTAGAAGCTTACGATAATGCGAAATAGAAATATAACAACCATGTGTTTCTAAGCTGTTCAATACATACTGATGTTTGCTTTCGTGCATTAGATGAGCGTTTTGGAGCAACCTTGAAAATTGATGGTGTATGGAGCATGGTGGAGGTGGCGGCCAATAGGAGGATGAGGACCAAACTCCTGACCATCACAATCCCTCCCATCCCATAGATGTTTTTGATACTTGTCGTGTATTGCACTCATGTTTTATATTGTATATATTGGGTTGTGTTTTATATTGTATATACTGTGTTGTGTTTTGTGTACAGACTTGCCTCTATTCTGCGAACCAATGAGAATTGGTTCTCAACTGACCAATCTGGTTAAATAAAGGTTAATAATCCCCTACTTGACACTGTGGCAGAGCAGAGAAGCTCATTTAGGAACAGTTTACTACAACAATTATTACAACCACGTTGCACTAAGTAGCTATAAGAGCTCTTTTCGGCAATAAGACCGTACAACTCCATGTAATCGAGCTGATTAGTAAGGCTGGGGGATGTTAAATCATACTAGTCTTATTGTATATAATGTTTCAGATGTATATTTTTATTCTATTGTCACTTTATTGTTGTTGTCGTTCGTGATGTGAGCTGCTGCTGTAGGCTACTGCCTTAATTTCCCTTCGGCGATCAATAAAGTACCTTTATCCATCTAAATCACTTGAATGCTCTTAAACTGGTCTTACACACTCATAACATACAGTAATATTAAACAACTGACATATATTGAAAGCTGAAGCAATCCTGGAAAAAAGGGGCAAAGGCACTTTCTCCTGGGACATTTTCCTAACACTTTTATAGCCATAAAAACAAATTAAATCCAGGATTAAAAGGGTTTTAACTCGGTGGTCCGACATCACAGATGGGGGAATTAAAATCCGAGTTTCCGAGTAGGTCATGAACGCACCGTGATATTAATTCTCCCTGGCCAATGTCAGGAGCTGAGGGCGGGGCTGAGCGCACCCAGGGCGGCCGTGATAAGGAGGAGCGTACGGCGTGTTTCCGCTTAGACCAGGCCCAGAGACTCAACACAGTCATATCAATCTATCTATGTAGATACAGTAGCTTACAGTGGGGGAAAAAAGAGTTTCAAAAGAGTTGTCTGCTTTCCTTAGACAACCCGTCTGTGTCAAATTGACAAACGCTTTACGAATATCCACCCGTTTGGTCGTGGGGGGAACAGAGGCGATGGAAGCCGAGTTTCGGGAAATCGATGAACCCGGGAGTTGGAACGCCATTTACCAGGTAGGGTAGGGGGGGTTACTGCCAACACCAAGGTGGGTTAGAAGTACAAATAGTTCTTGTATGGTGAAATGATAGGTCATCAGATGTTAGTACTATCTGCTACGACTTAATAAAACACTAATCTCGCTGTGTAGTGTGTGTAGTGTGTGTAGTATGTGTGTGTAGTGTGTAGTGTGTAGTATGTGTGTGTGTGTAGTGTGTAGTGTGTGTAGTGTAGTGTAGTGTGTGTATTGTGTGTGTGTAGTGTAGTGTGTGTAGTGTGTGTAGTATGTGTGTGTGTGTGTGTAGTGTGTGTGTGTGTAGTGTGTGTATGTGTAGTGTGTGTGTGTGTAGTGTGTGTGTGTGTGTGTGTGTGTGTGTGTGTGTGTGTGCTGAGTTGCACCTATCTGACTAGTTCAGGTGTAGTTGATACCAGGACTATGCCAGGGTGTAGGTTAATACAGTTATGGGCTGGCTTCACAGACAAGGTCTTCAAGTCTAGTCCTGGACTAAATCACACTTTCAATGTACAATCTCCATTGAAGATGCTTTTTAGTCCAGCATTAAGCTTAAACCTTGTCTGTGAAACAGGCCCCTTAACATGTCTGCATTGTGAATTCATCCATTTAGGCTATTACAATATACTCAGATGTTTAGATGCTCCTGTTTGCTCTTCACTTGGGAAATTAGACTTTAATAGATTCCAGAGAGGATGAGAGAGCACAGGCTAAATAAAGATCCCCTAGGCTGCTGTATCGGTATAGGTCCATGTCCAGTTGCAATGTGATTTGCTGTAATGCTTTACGAGTCAGAAATAATAAATTTTTCACCCAAGAATCATTTGTGAGTCAGGTAAAGTAGCCTATATGTTGGAGAAGCTTTTCTTATTGGGTATTTTTTCGCTTACAGGAAATCCGACAGCAATCGAGCGAGCTGCCCTGTAAACTTGCCAAACTACCTGAAAACAAAACTCGGAATCGTTACAGAGATGTCAGTCCATGTAAGTTCTCCAATGTTGCAACTTAATCTTGACGTGGTCCATTTTAGAGTGTAACATAAATGGAGGCAAGAACATGGAGTTTTTCATCAGGCAGGACAGCTTTTTTGTAAACATTTTGTATTATTCCGTAATGCTAACTGGGGGGTGGGGAGTATTCCATCAACATTGCGAAAGGAAAATCCAGGCTTATGCTGACAAGTCTTTCAAGACTTCGTGTGGAAAAATAAGGCTGGATTTTCCTTTTAGCAACGCCGATAGACTACCCCCTGGATATAGCTAAGCTGTTGTGGTTTCCTCTTCTCAAAGATGCAAAATTCAAATGTGAACCCTATGGGACAGCCCGGTCACATGTCACCCAGGGTGTTGTTCATATGTTTGTGTTTCCTGTTTGGCTGTGACATGAACATGAGTAATGTGAAACAACAATCTATGGATTCCAGTGGCTCTTATTAATTAAACTAACTCACTTCGCAATCCCGAATCTATCGGTTTGTTTTAGATCAGGAGAAATAGGCAAATTCTGTTCTTGTTTATTCGACTGGTTCAGAAAATCAAGACCCTGAAAGGAACACTTCTGTGTTTTAGACAAAGACAAACTGTCTGTGCTCTGCAGCTGAACCACAGGCACAGGGGGTATCTCAGGTTACAAAGTCAGAAGTGTTTGTTCTTTTCACGAACCATAAGCCCATTTCATTTTCAACAGTTGACCATAGCAGAATCAGCCTACAACTGGGTACGAACGACTACATTAACGCAAGCCTGATCTCCGTAGAAGAGGCACAGAGGAGCTACATTCTTACTCAGGTTTGTACTTTGTGTCTAGAGCGGAGTTATTATGTGAAGAGACCAACACTGTTTTGGTACTTGGTATTAGAATGTCATTCTTGTGCAAGGGCTTCTTTCACAAATGATTTGTCAAGCTTCCTTGAAATACATTTTCTGTTTTAGTTTTTAAATATTTTAGGGCATTTCTGTTTTATTGGGATAGAGACAGTAGAGATTGACAGGAAGGATGGGTGAGAGAGAGAGAGAGGAGGGATGACATGCAGGATAGGTCGATGGCCAGAATCGAACCAGGGACCCTGTGATTACGTGGCATGGGCCTTTTAGTGAGCTACGCCACCCAGGCGCCCCTGACATAAACGTTTTATTGAATTATCAACCATGTGTTCCTTTTCAAAGAAGTTGAACCAACAACAGGTTCCTGGTAGAATATTGTGGAAGTGGCGCTTAGGTGGCGTAACGGACTAAGCATTGACTATATAACCGCAGGGTTCCCGGTTCGATTCCGGCCGTGGACATATCCTGCATGTCATCCCTTCTCTCTCTCTCACCCATCCTTCCTGTCAAATCTCTACTGTCTCTATCACAATATAAAGAAAAATATGAGTGGGACTGCCCCACTCAGAAATAATAACTTTAAAAAAAAAAAAAAGGAATATTGTGGAAGTGGTCCTTGACCTGTTCCAGTTAGTGTGAACATTATATCAGAGGTTTAGAGTCAGAATTATTTTTATCGCCATGCATATTTGCACGTACAGGAAATTGACTTGTTGAGGTCGGTGCATAGGACATACGAAACAACAATATGTGGCCTGGGGTGGTTCAGTGGTCTAGCACCACGATCTACAGTGCACACATATGCCCATGTCGGCATGGGTTAGAATCCGGCCCGTGTCCTTCTGTCCTCGCTCCCTTCTTCTCCTTACTTTCCCGGGACTGCCCCACTCAGAAAAAATTATAATAAGAAAAAAGAAAAAAGAAACAACTATATATAAGCAAAAATAATTCTGCCTCTTTGTCAACCCTCAGTCAAAACTGATCAAGTCAAACTACATGGGTGTTACCAAAACGTCTCTCTCTACAAATGCGCTCCCGTCTCAAACAGCGCCTCTCCCCTTCCTGCCTCTAGGGACCCCTTCCAAACACGTGCGGCCACTTCTGGGAGATGGTGTGGGAGCAGAAGACCAGAGGGGTGGTGATGCTGAACCGTGTCATAGAGAAAGGATCTGTAAGTAGACATTTTCTTTCTTTCTTTCTTTCTTTCGTGCCTTCTAGAAGATGGCAACCTCACTTACCACTTTTAAAACCCCAGTATCAGAGCTGTGAATGTGTCATATGTGAATGTGTCATATATTTGTGATGATGTGCTGCTGACCTGAATAACGTGAACCGTATATACGACATCTGTTATCCTTGTGGATAAAAACTATGAACTTTGAATGTCGTCATCTCGCCTCTCAGGTGAAGTGTGCGCAGTACTGGCCAGCGAGAGAGGAGGGGGACGCTGTCTTCGAGGACACCAACTTCAAGCTCACCTTCGTATCAGAAGACATCAAGTCCTACTATACTGTCCGTCAGCTGGAGCTAGAAAATCTGTCGGTGAGATTCCCTGTTTCTCGTTGTACCAGAGAGGAGCTGTTAGGTTCTTGAAACATTCGCGCTAAATCGATGGCAATGCGCTAGTTTTATTCACTTTTTAGAGATCCTTCGTAATACATTGGGGGGGGCTATAGCCCCGGATGCCCCTGGCTTAATGATGCCACTGCATTTGTTTTGTACCATCATCTGTTCCCTTCCCTTCTCAGGTTTATTTTTTCTGGGTTAAATCATAGCTCTGGGTCGTCAAACCAAACTTTATTCATAATTGTGAACAATTTACAGCCATGTCACTGTCATGAGACTGGCGAGCCCTCTACAGAGGAATGAGTTGAGAATCTTCTCTTTCCTTTGTGGTACTTAAAGTGGTCATTATATGTAAGATGAGATCTACTCAGAGGAATAGGGATTACTTTTTGCTGGAAATTACTTTGAATTGGTTTTTGAATTGGTTTATACAATAATAGCACCCCCCCCCCACCACCACAAGCAATTCCTATTGGACTTGTCTACTCCGTTTTAACAACATGATATCTAGGAACTTATCTCCACTGGCCTGTTGGTACTTGTTCCGCGGGCAGCACAGTGATCTCTCTGTTCTGTATTAAAACCTTGTGCCACTTTGCCACAATTTCGTCTCTCCACAGACTCAGGAAACCAGGGAGATCCTCCACTTTCACTATACCACCTGGCCTGACTTCGGGGTACCAGAGTCCCCCGCCTCCTTCCTCAACTTCCTGTTTAAGGTGCGGGAGTCTGGGTGTCTGGCCTCCGACCAGGGGCCGGTGGTGGTGCACTGCAGCGCGGGCATCGGACGCTCCGGAACCTTCTGCCTCGTGGACACCTGCCTCGTACTGGTCAGTACAGCGATCTGGTGGGAAGCGCTGCTGTTTAGGATGTGTTATTTATAGGTGTAATTTATAGGCGTAAATGGCCTCTAGCATTATGATGGGTCAAGAGCTTACTGAGCGAGAGAGAGAGGTCTGAAATGAATCTGTTTGTTTACGGAGGGCTAGGCTAGCACTTACTTCTCTTTCAACCCATTAAGAGTATTTATAGTGTCCGTAAGCGCTACTTTCCTCACCCTGTTTGTGGGCAACTAGTGAAGGCTATCGATTGAGTGGTTTTTGCACCTGTGAATTGTGGAACCCCCCAAAAAAACTACAGTTCTTACAGTCAGTTGTTTTGATTTCTATAACAGTTTTGCCACTGATTTCTTATCTCTCTCTATTCTAATTTCCTTGCCCACCACTTTATGCGTGCTGATCTGGGCTTTATGTACCAAAAGGTTATGTACCAATTTATGTGTGTGCGGCACTACAGCGGGTATTCTAATGTTAGTACGCATCTTTGTTCTAACTGTTCTTTTGGGGGGCGGGGGGGGGAGAAACTCACATTTTAGGGGTGTGTCTCGTGAAGATCATAGATATGCCAGATATTCTCATCTGATATTATAAACATGTCCACATTCCCTGCGTGCTCCAGAGACTGCATCCAGATAAGTTAAACACTTTGGGCAGGGTTCGAAATTGCATCTTGTATTATCAAGATTTTATCAATTCAACAGTACGCTAATCAGGTATCGTGTAAACTTTCTCATGTCATGGAAAAAACAACAACTAATATGTAGCAGCATTGATGCAGCAAATACTGCAGCACTCATCTGTGGTGGTACGTTTACATTTTTAGTGGTCTCGTTTAGCCTACCGTCTTGGGGTCAGTTGCTATTAAATAGACTAAAATAGCCTAAATGTGTTACATTTAGATCGTTACAAACGTGTCTCATTATTGTTTACCAATCACAGGGTTCCCACGGGTCCTTGAAAACCTTGAAAGTTTGTGAATTTGAGAAAAATAAATCAAGGTCTTAAAAAAGTGAAAATAGACATGGGTGATTGAAAGTGCTTGAATTCCCCCCTCTCTCTCTCTCTCTCTCTCTCTCTCTCTCTCTCTCTCTCTCTCTCTCTCTCTAAAAAACTGTATTCAAAAATGTTTTACTTAGCACGTCAACTAGTAAATAAGTCTCTGTATTGCTTAACTTTACACATATTTCACAATATATTGTTTGAGACCAAGAGACCATCTAGTGTTCACACATTCAAGCCTCTCTTTTTAATTGTTGTCTGTGAGCGGATAGTTCATATTATATCAATTCTCATCTAGATTTGTCTCAAACTTTGCCGTGTTGGGTCCTTGAATTTGAGGGAATTGAGTCTTGAAAGTCCTTGAAAGGTGCTTGAATTTGATGTTTCAGAAGGTGTGGGAACCCTGCAATCAGAAAGAGCGGCCTTGCTGGTCCCAGAATAACAGTTGAAAGTTGTATTGTCATATTTCTGTATACTGGGACACAGTAGAGTCTATGACAGTACAATTACGCTCTTATTCTCATGCCCAGCTCTTCGCAGTAACACAAGAGGGTGTGGTCTATCGTAGATATTGGGACTGCGGAGTTGTGGTCATAGAAGCACAGCCATTGGAAGTACATTTTGAACATGTTCTGTGACTATTTTTTACAGAAGATACTTTTGAGAACAAATGTTACATACTTTGCAAATACTTGTGTGCTGCTCCATGACGTTTCTGACAGACGGTTAGAATAGTAAGCGTCTTGGCTTGTCGTTTCCAACACTGATTTCACAACGCAATAAGCACCATGGAAGGTGATCGTGATTGATTGATTTAGTTTATTTTTTTAAGTGATAAAGAGCACAATTAATCCCCATAATAGAATAGAATAAATGTGGCAAACATGGCCCATTTTCTCCAATTCACAATTCAATATTCAATTGAATTCAATACAATTCAATTCCACTCCGAAGCAGATGGGCTATGGCACAGAACAAACTATTTAGTTGTTCTTTAAAGCCTAATAATGAGATTCCAGTGGTTTTCTATTTGACTATCCAGAAGGACTGCCTTCAGAATAAAGGTTTTCTAGCCATAGGACATTCCTCTGACAAATCTGTCTTGAATTGAACTCATAGATGATTTATTTCTCTTGGCCACCCATCGGATTTTCTAAGTGCCTACGGTCTGGAAGGCCTGTTTGGTGAGCTATGACCAACGCGCACCTTTTCAAAATGGGAGTATTTGGAGAGTGTGTAAAAGGCGTGGAACGCAAGGAAATCAGAATGGACCCCGACGGTGCTGGTTGTGACATCAGGGAACTTGCCTGTGAAGCTGCCGGCCATCATAATAATAATAATACATTTTATTTATGGGCGCCTTTCAAGGCTCTCAAGGACACCTTACAAAACAGTTTAAAACCACATATCAAAACATTAAAATCAACAAAGCAAAATGAGATATAACAACAAACAAAATACAGGAGATCAAACCAAGTAAGCCATTGTGAAAAGGTGTTCATCAAGTATATCATGCGAATACTATGTACAGCATACCTGCTGCTGACTTCCTGTCAGGTTTTTGACTGGTGGTAACAGTTTGTGACACGTTGCAGATGTCTATCCGCAAGGACCCGTCGTCGGTGCGCATCCGTGACGTGCTGCTGGAGATGCGGCGCTATCGCATGGGCCTGATCCAGACGGCCGATCAACTCCGCTTCTCCTACGTGGCTGTCATCGAAGGGGCCAAGAGCATCATGGGAGACACGTCTGTGCAGGTAAAATCCAATCTCTTTTTTTTTTTTTTTTATCTAATAATAATTTAAACCTAAAAAATGTGGATGAAATAAGTTCCCCCTACGTAAAGCACATTAAACAAGCACACCATGTTCACCATTTAGCCTAGAGGTTAGAGAGGCCGACTAGCAATTGGAAGATCGCTGGTTGGATCCCCGCCTCAGGAGGGAGCTGCATGTGCCTCTGAGCAAGGCACATAACCCCTAATTGCTCCAGGGGCGCCGACTATGGCTGTCCTTGTGTCTAGAGCAAAAAAAACAAAAATAATTCCAACAATTGACTGACAAGTTGATTGCGTGGCAATAAATAATAATAATAATAATAATAATTATTATTATTATTATTATTATTATTTGGGAAGTCTTCACTATGTGCAGAATGCAAAATTCTGCCTCTCCACGGCTCTATGGCACGTGCTAGCCATTCTCCATGTGAAGGCCATTGTCATGTTTAGCCGATACACACATTACCCACAATTCTCCATGTCCGTGTTTGTGTTCAGGAGTCATGGAAAGAGCTGTCCAATGAGGAGGACGCTCCTCCAGAGTTCACCCCTCCCCCGCCCCGCCCGCCTCCCAGAGACCCCCTCCCCAACGGCGTGGTCCCGCCCTGCTCCTTCTTCCCCTCCGGCGACGTCGCTGAGGAGATCGTTGAGCAAAAGAACGACATCCGCACCCGCAGGTAATAAACATTTAACATTTGACATTTTTTGTCATTTCGGGACGTTAGAATTATAAGGTTCTATCTCCATTTTTGTCAAAATTGAGTTTTTTACATAATCTGATCCATTAGGTGTTTATTAATGCCTGTGTGGTGTTTTAAAATGTTGACATTTTTGAGTTAGTAATTAATAAAATACAAAGGTTCCATCTCACAAAACATAATGGAATGTAAAAACTTTGACGCTAAACGGAGATGGAACCTTATAATTCTAAGCTCACGATTTAGCAGACGCTTGCTTATCCAGCACGACTAAGTACATTTGTCTAAACGTAAGGGAATCAACTATAAATTGTAGATAGATTTATAATAATATCAGTTTTTCCACACAATGCAGTTTTTTTATCACTCTAAAAACCAACCACAATCACCAGCTGAACTTTAAGGTGCAGGGGGGTGTTCCATCAACAACGAGGAAATTCCAGGCTTATTATTATTATTATTGTCCTGCGGGACTTGTCAAAATAAGCCCAGAGTTTTTGATACATTTAGCATAACTTAGCCTGGAAAATAAGCCTGCATTTTCCTTTTGTGACATTGGTGGAATACCCCCCTGGGCTCTGGTTTCAATCCAGAATGTTGTTACCCGCCACCTGCCCTCTTTTACTCCCTCACAGGGTCAGAGAGCGCTGTGAACCTGTAAGCTAAAGCTCCAACTAGTTACTAGTTTATAGTTGTTGGTGTTGGTTACTGTGTTGGTTACTGTACGCCTCCCTAGTCCATCAGAGTGCGGAATGTTTTCTTGGCACACTTTGGGCCCCGTTAATACCAATCAATCATCCTTTGAACGCCCCAGCCTACTTGAGTATTGTTGCTGACCGTGTGTGCATCCCCTTCATGGCCTCAATGTACCCCGTCTTCTAATGGATACTTCCAGCATGATAACGCACCGTGTCACAAAGCAAAAGTCGTCTCAAAAAACTGGTTTCATGACCATCACGATGAGTTCAGTGGCTTTCCCACTCACCGGGATGTGGTAGACAACAACCATAGGGTATGTGGTAGAACGGGAGATTCACAGCTTGAAAAAAGTCTGCGTGACACAACCATGTCACCGTGGACCAGAATCTCTTCCTGTTGTGGAATGAACGCCACGAAGAATCGAGGCTGTTTTGAGAGCAAAGAAGAGGCCCAACCCAGTATTATTATAGTGTCCCTAATAGAGTGCTCAGCGAGTGTGTGTGTGTGTGTGTGTTTATATATATATATTGTTTGTTCAATATGCCCCACCCTCTTCATTCCTCTCTCTCTCTCTCTCTCTCTCTCTCTCTCCCTCCGCAGTGCCCCACCGGAGCCTGAACTCCGAAGGAGGACAGGTGTGGACGTGGACGCCGCCCCCCCCGCTGATGCCCCCCCGCCGTCCCCCGCCGTCCCCGCCGACCAGCCCGACGGCCTGACGGGGAGCAAAGACCAGGGCCCCAAAGCCCCGAGGAAACCCCAGAGGCTGCACCAGACAGAGAGCCAGGCGGGGGCCCAGGCAGCGGCGGAGGAGCAGGCAGCAGCAGCCTCTGGCGACGGCCCCCCTCCCCAGGGGACCTGGGCCCCCCTGCTGGCCAACGTGTGCCTCTGCACGGCGTTGGCCCTGGGCGCTTACGTCTGTTACCGAGCCTGCTTCCACTGAAACCTCTCTCTCTCTCTCTCCCTTTTTTCCTCTCTGGCTCCTCCTCTTCCTCCTCCTCCTCCTCTCTCCCTTCTCTTTTTTGCAGGGTTGTGTTAGTTTGGGGCCAACCGCCCCCCTCCCCCCTACACACACACACACACTCACTCTCTCTCTCTCTGCTTATCTCTGCCGGCGAGTGGTTAGTTTGGACTTCAGGCTCCACTTGTTTTATGTATGAAATGCAGAGCGTGGGGGAGGGGAGGGGAAGAGGAAGGGAAGGGAAGAGGAAGGGAAGAGAAGGGAAGGGAAGAGGAAGGAAAGGGAAGGGAAGGGAAGGGGAAGGGAAGAGAGGGGGAAGGGAAGAGAGGGGGAGTGTTGGGGTAAGGGACAGCCCTTTTCTGCATCACCCACCTTTTTAGCTCCCTCAGAAACGTCAGTTTGGACGCTCAGGACCTCAACTATCAGGTGCCACCTCCCAAATACATGTGTTGATTTAAGAATAATTTCTTTTCCGATGGTTTTTCTTTCATAGTAGTCAGTTAGAGGACGTGGTATGTGATGTTTGTTTTGTTTCCGTGGTCTGTGAACCGCTCACAGGCCGGACGGCGGACCAGACCGCCCTACACACGCATACGTCGTCCTCTCCGTCGACGAACCAAACGACACACGTTAGTGTTCTTCCATGATTGATGATCTCTGCTGTCGCTAATGTCACATTGGCTTTTCACTCACGCTTCACTCCCAAAAATATTTCTCCCTCTTTCCTCTCAACAGTTCCTCATTAAAGGTCGGTCAGGTCAGGCGTTCCACAGAGCTCGGGTTTGTGGTCGTCCTGCACTGCGCCGAACGGCTGCAGACTTCTGTAAAAAGGAAGAAAAAAAAAACCTGTTACAACTTAGTTAGTTGTCATGGAGACGGGGGGGGGGGGGGGGGGCAGTGTTATTGTACCCAGGAGGAAGCTGAGGCTGAGATAGAGGGAGAGGCTGCCCCCCCCCCCCACTAAATAAGGGGTGCATGCAGTGGGCCATTGATGGCCTTAGGAGAGCACCCTACCACTGCCCACGTGTAGGGCCCTTTGGCTTGAGGGGTGTGTGTGTGTGTGTGTGTGTGTGTGTGTGTGTGTGTGTGTGTGTGAGAGTGAGAGAGACAGACATTATTGGAGCTTTCTACTGATGCTTGACTTATATCTGCTTCTTAGTTGGGGGAAGTTCAAGCTAATAATGTATAAGTCAAATGTGAAATATATTCTAGATTGCTTCCTGGTTAATTGATTCTTCTCCCCTCCCACATTACTCGTTCCCCAACTTGACATGTAGAACAGGAGTGTCTCGTTGAGTGATGTGCTTTGAACGGGAGTGGAGTGTATGCCGCACGCCTGTCACGAGCTGTTTTCGTTTCGGCTTTAGTTTGATATGTCGCATTCGCACTTCGCCTCTTCTTAAGAAAGCGACTCCAGCAAATGCTTATATATAAATATAAATTACTCTTTTTAATCTGTGTTCTGGCTCAAGTCAGCTCTAAAGGATTTTTCTACATCATATATATTTTTGGGTTTGTTGTCAAACCTATTAGATTATTATTGTTCAGTGGCGGCAGATTTCTTGCCGTCACCACTTTGAGAGACTTTTTTCATGCCGATGATTAAAAAAAAAAAAAAGAAGTGAACATGTAAAAAAGGAGGGGAATGCGTCAGGTGAGCGTTTGCGTAGTTTATCGAGCGTGTCTGGAGCGGGCGTCTCTGAACACAGGAGGCCACTTTTACGCACAAGAATGCCAGCTCAGCCTAATGGAGACACACAAAAGCAGCTAACCCCCCTCCTTCTCTCCTTTCGCTAGCAATACAAATACTTAAATATCTCCCTTTAAGTTCCCATCTTCTTCTGAACGCAACACCCCATCCTGCCTGTCCGGACAGGGAGCCAGGGAGTTCAAAGTTCAAAACCAACCAAAAACCAAAAACACCAGCGCAGGGATGAATACACTGTAGTGATGATGATCAGTTAATGTCGTGGGTATGGGCTGTGCTGGCCATGTTTATTTTTTATTTTTTATGATTTAATATTTTCACACAAGACCTCCTGCAGTCATGAACAAACAGGTTTTTCTGTCGAGTTCAACGTTTCTGGAGTTCAGCTAGAGTTCAGTTTACCTTAGCGACTCGAAAGAGAGCTACTTCCTGAGTCTTAACGGCTGTGCTTTTCTCTAGAATGTATGAGGTCGTACCCACGGACATACCCTCGTGATTGCTTGTTCAAATCAGGTTCCATTGTGCAGACTTTTTTTTCTGCACCTGCAAGTGGTAAACTTATACGTACCTGGCCAGCCACCACGTTGCCCAGCACATCCTGTTTCTCTGTACTTATGATCACCAAACCGTTTGTCTTTTTATTTTATTTTATTATTTACATCCATCATCAATGTATTCCTTTTTTTTGATAAAAAAGAAAAAGAAAGAAAAAAAAAAACTACTGCTGATTTTGTTCTGGTTTTTGGATCTGATAGATGTTTAGTATTTCATTTTCAGACTGAATTCTGAACAAAGGCTGTAGTAATAAAATCATGTCACAGATAAGTGTCTGCTGTGTGTCTTTTTACATTTTAATTAGAATCTCTTGTCTTTTTTTTTTAGACGGTTAAGTGCCTTCAAGTGGAGAAGGACCGGAGAATTCCCACCCTAGTCATTCATTATGGACTTTTAAATGTCATGTATTTCAAAGTGATTTGGATGTTATTGTACTGAGCTGAAAGTGGATATAATGAATATAATAACTCTTAATTACTTCTTATTAATATTCGTTTAAGCTGAGCTCAGCCTTGATGGCTACACAAAGGGAGGAGATTGATGAGCATATTAAAATATGAAAACATTAGATAATACAGGATTGACCCGAATATAAGATGACCCTGATTATATGACGACCCCCCTTTTTCAAGACTCATTTTTGACCAAAGACCAAATCTTTTCATAAAGAAAGTCGTTTTATTTGTATTCACATTGAATAAAACAATGATGGTTCTTTTTTATCATATTGGGGTATGGGCATACAATCGTAATTATTTAATATTGAATATAAGACGATGCGACTTTTTCAGAGGTATTTCCAGGGGAAAAAACTTAAAAATGGACTCGGGTCAATACGGTACATGGGCTGAATTGCAATCTGTTATTATTGAGCTTATGTCTGGTAAACCAACCCGATGAACATAACATTTAATACAAGACTTCCTTATTTGGGGGGGCGGCTGTGGTGCAGGAGGGAGAGCTGCCGTCTAATGATCGCAAGGTCGGCGGTTCGAGCCCCGGCTGGCCACATGTCGAAGTGTCCTTGGGCAAGACACTGAACCCCAAATTGTTCCCAGTGAGCGGGCCGGCGCCTTGCATGGTAGCTTGCCGCCATTGGTGTGTGAATGTGTGTGTGAATGGGTGAATGAGAGGCCGGTGTAAAGTGCTTTGGATAAAGGCGCTATATAAGTCAGTCCGTTTACCATTTATGCCCCTCAGACATAAAATAAAGCTGTTGCATCAAAAGTATGTGAAATGTGTCGAGCTGCATGCAGGTCCATGATGTGATGCTCTGTTGGTACAGCATGGCGCTAACAGCGCTTAGGTTGTGGGTTCGATTCCCTCTGGGACCATATATACCGACAAATGTATGCACACACTGCAATGTAAGATGTACTTTGGATGAAAGCGTCAGCTAAATGGCGTATATTATTATCATTGTGACTCACTATAGCCTAATTCACACTGCAGAGCCCAGCTGAGTCTAACTGCACTGGGCCATCCTGGTCACGCATCCATCCACCAGAGTTGTGGCAAACAGGGCTGCTGTGTGAAAGGAACATATGGAAAGCCAGCACAACCAGATAGCCTATAAAGCCCTGATCTGTATGACCATTGATATGAAAAGCTTACCTGGGGGGTATTCCATCAATGTCAATTTAAAGAAAATCCAGGCTAATTTTCACGAGACTTGTCAAAAATAACCCTGGATTTTTCTTTAGAGACTTTGATGGAATACCCCCCTGGTGTGAATAAAGCTCATTATGGTTGATTGATTGTGTGTGTGTGTGTGTGTGTGTGTGTGTGTGTGTGTGTGTAAAACATGGCAAGCAGGCCTGTGTAAAACATGGCAGGCAGGCCTGTGAAGTGTTCTGCATTACATTTTAACCAGGCACTTTAGAGAGCAATTTTAGAGATTACAGGGACAGTCTCTCTGGTCTGGAGTAACTTAGGGCTAAGTGCCTTACTCAAGGGCACACTAGTGGTGGTGGTGTTCCCAGGGGGGACTCATGGCCTTCTGATCACCAGTCCAACTCACTATCCACGAGGCCCACCACTACCCCTGAAATGTAAATACTGTAAAAACGAAATGACCACAAGGGGGCACTGTAGTACACATAACCAGCCCGACTTGGTTGTTCAGAGTACATGACATTCTGTACACATGACTCACATACCTGAGTCTCTCTCGCCCACGCCATCCGGTTTTCCATACCTGTCAAGTAACTGTCAACTTATTCCTTTTGTTTTGGAAATCTGTATGCTCTAGTTCCTTGGAGGTGATTATTCAGGATGTTATTCCCAGAAATGATCTTGTAATAAAATCAATGCTATAGAATACTATTGTTTGAACCTTGCCTCTCTATTGTCTGTCCTTTATGCCATATTAGTCAGCCTGTCAATTCTAAAGAAGTACAAAACGGTCTCTATGTTGAAAGGGAAGATCTCATGATCTCAGGGAAGGTCTCGGACAGGATGTTAGTAATGTTACATTGTGAAGACATTCATCAGTTCAGGCTGTGATCTATAAATCACGCTAGGCATGATTGCAAGGTGAAACAGGAAACCGGCGAGGATGATGGAGGGGTTTCATCGATGGCCTACCTTCCCTAGGGAATTTAAAGGCCTAAGTTTGAAAAATAATAATAAGTAGAAGGTGAAACGTGACAGACACGCCTGCACACTCTGGCAGTGGGTCACTTTCACACACACAGGAAGTGCTTATTCACTAGTAGACAGGTGCAATAGTACACTACCAAGCCTATAAACTGAGTAACTACACTGCTCTTGGTACTATGGTACTACAGGAACAGTGCTTCGTGGGTGTGTGGGTGTGTGTTTGTGTGTGTGTGTGTGTGTGTGTGTGTGCGGGGGGGACCAGGGGGGGGGGGGGGGGGGGGCTGCAAAGGAATGCAACTACAGGAGTGAGTAACAGCACTCCTAACAACAGGCCTCTTCTGACGTCTTCTGAGGCAGAATGGAACAGGCTGCAACGGATCGTTGCGTTGGGAAAAGTACTGTCAAGGCGTGGCCTGATCACAGGAAGTGGTCTTAAAGGCATAGCTGTTCTCTCTAGTACAAACTGTACTCTGCAGATGTGTTGCTGGTGTTCATGTTTCATGAATGAGGCAATGTTTATGATGCCGGTAATCAAGATGAAGAGAGGGATGGTAACAAGGAAGAGAGGGAGAGATGTTTATGAGTGTTTATCTGTTGAAGGTGGTACTAATCTGACAATCTGAATATATTGATAAAAATCTAAAATAAAAAAACATTTCACCAGGAGCAAACAATTCTGTAAAGTGAAATTAGAACAATGTAGAGACCGAAATCATCAAAACAGGTTTATGCTGAATAATTGTAAAACCTAATAGGCAAACATACACACACACACACACACACACACACACTACACTACACTACACTACACTACACTACACTACACTACACTACACTACACTACACTACACTACACACTACATCAGCCACAGAAAATGTTTTAGGGGAAAAGTCCAAAAAAAGTTTATGCAATAATAAAGAATAATGTCAAACTTGCCAGGGCTGACAGTGACACATAATAGATATTGATAACTTCCAAATCATGCCATATTTAGTGTTTCTGCATGCAGCAAGCTGGGGACCGTACATTTCGCCTATAGATGCCAAGTGTCTCTTGGTTGAATCTGCAACTCTCTCCCGCTATCTCCCGTCTCTCTCCCACTTATCAGTCGTCCACTCTGACCTCCAGACTCTCCCAATGTGTGTCCTGAGTTTACTCATTAACCTGGAACTTCCCAGAGGCCAGCCGAGCCTCCAGGGACATGACTGCGGCCTTTCGCCTGAAGTGCCTCGCAGACTGTGGAATATTTCCTGGGAGCCAACGTCAACATTGGTTATGGAAATTGGAAATTCCAGAAACTGAAACCATGCAGTGTGACTGAGAGATGCTTAATGACCCCTGCTGTTGTAGGAGTGTCTTGAGTCATCATTTTCCCAAGCGTCTTACCATTGGAGCACAGTAGACAGAGGGTAGCAGCACATAGTCACGTACAGTAAAAAACTTTTTACTACGTCCTTGTTTTCATCATCAATCCCTCAATTATAAACCACTATTTTCGTTAGAAATGATGACAGTGTGTAAGGCTATATTGGGCTACATCTGCAGAAAGTTAGTAGTTGTTGACACACACCCCTAACTGAACAGTTTAGAAGGAAGGATTTTTTGATGCACTAATCAAATGGAAAGTGACTGTTTTGATGCTACAGTTATCATTATCAGTACACTTCCACAACCTTCTCTGAGGTTAATCCTTTTTTTGCGGCGGTTGTTGTGACATTCACCCTTGTTGTTCCTGTCTCCATGGCGACCGATTACGTGGACAGTGCCGTCACCCACAGGCCTGGCTACGGGTGAGATGTGACATGCGGTCGTTCTCTGTGGTGGTGCGTTCACGCATATAGGTCACAGCATAAACACTTGTCTCGTCCCCCCCCTGACTTAAGACGTTAGAGCTGGTGCTTCGGTGCTTCCCTTTCTGTGGCGGCCGCTTCCCCTCTGTGAACGCGGCCCGGAGTGATGACGTTGATCCGGGGTTCAGATGTAAACAAAGCACGCTGACCCGACCTCCTCAACCACAAGTTTAACATGCTAACTAACTACAGCACTGTGTCTGTGTGCCTGTGGATTGTTGTCTTCATCAACTGGTGCAGTTGTGCAGTTCTTTTGTAGATAGCACCAACCATGTTAGTCACATCAAATACTGTATAGGCCTATATACACACACGTATATATAGTCTTTTTTACTGATAATATCAGTGATATACTGTATAGTTTAATGAACGTTTACAAACTATGCAGTAAAGATGTGGAACGCCCTTCCTATAATCTTAAAGGAGTGCAAAACACTGCCCACCTTCAAAACCACTCTCAAAAAACATTTACAGGAGGCTGCAATCCGTAACTGGACCCTCTAAAACAAAAATCAGATTAAAAGACCTGAACTACCCACTGTACATACTTTGTGTTTTGTCCCCCGCCCCCACCTGTGGTGTATGTCCCCACCTGTCCTACCCGCTGTACATACCTTATGTTTTGTTGTATTGTTCTTCCCATGATGGATGTATGTTTATCTTGTCGATAGTAATAGTTATTTGTCTGTATTATCTTGTAGATAGTACTAGTTTTTCTGTCTGTCTTACATGTAACGATGAATTGAGAATCAAGGACCCCAATTGAAATAAGCCAGTGGCTTTCTTGGGTTTTTATCCTGTTAGTTGACCTTGTATGTAATATGTACTTTCATGTACCTACTTCTGCAAATCTTCTAATAAAGTTTTCAATCAATCAATCAATGAATGATGAATGAATGAATGGTCTTTATTGTCATTGATATAGTACAGGTACCATACAATGAAATTTGGGAGTGGGGGCTCCCCTGGTGCTAGGAAAAAAAGAAGAAAAAAAGGGAAAAGAGCTGGTTTACATAAGATTACATTAAGATTACATTAAGATGCTAACTACTGCACCTGGTGCCTGTTGATTGTTATCTTTATCAACTGGTTGTGCAGTTTTCTTCTTCTAGATAGCACCATGTTAGTCACATCAAATACTGTATATATATATATATATATATATATATATATATATATATATATACGTATACTATAGGCCTTATACTCTTTTTACTGATATACTGTATGTAAATATGCAACATAGCCTACTAACTTAACACATAGGCCTACATGTATCATCATTTTAACATGTCATCTACTAACTGTAGGAAGTGCTCATTGTTAGTCATCCACATTGGGTTGAAGGTTGAAAGGGTTGGTGTCATAAGTTTGGTTGACGTGGGTGATGATGAGTGTGTTTTTCATCTTTGTCATATTTCAACACACCCTATTTCCTGTTCGGTAGCTGTTTGGTAGCGCGTGCACGTGTTACCTGAGGCTCTGACACCACAGAAGAGGCCAACATATTTGTCCTCACGTCTGTCCTTTAATTTACCCTGATGAACCGTTTTAAACAACACCTAACCTAGTTAAGCGCAATTTGGAGCATTTGAGTTTCATCAAGGATCAAAACAAAACAGGATCTTAGGTTAGAATCTGGCAACTTCTTCAAGTAACTTATTGACTTATATACAGTACCCAATGAGAGCATGGCCGAAAAACATCAGACATTGTCATGATGTGTTAATTTCTTCCTGTGGAGAGTGGAGAAAGGCTTAAACGTATCTGTATCTTCTGAAATTAGTGTTATGTGTTTGATACAATATGATTTGTAAAATAGAAACTCAATTCACAGTTTCAAAAGACCTCTTGTCACCTGCAAAGGGCAGCAAAGCATAGTCTTTTTCTTTAACAAGTTCACTATCTGTTCAGGAAGGAACCTTTCCATATCTCACCGTGGGCAGAATGCCAGTGCCATTGTAGTAAGTATCTGATGCCATATACAAGGTTGATTTCCATCACGTGAGGTGGAGATAGTTTTTTTCATGCCCCTGCAAATTGCCAATGTGAGGTTCACTTGCCACACCAACTATACATACTTGTATATATACTATATATATATATATATATATATATATATATGTTACGGTACATGTGGGAAGACGGTACATGTGGGAAAACTAGGGTTAGGGTTAGGTGCTAGGGTGCTAGGGTTAAGGTTAGGGTTAGGATTAGGGGCACCGCTGGACTGGCCATACAATCTATCAGATGGGCCGTGCTAGTAGGCCGCGCTAGTTTTGCCCCCCCCCCAAAAAAAAAAAAAAATAATAATAATAATATATATATATATATATATATAAAACTAGCGCGGGCCAAAATAGCGCGGCATCAACTAGCGCTGAATCAAGCGGCGGCCCCCGTTTATACTAACACATGGGCTGGCCCAATCACATGCTTAGGCCCTGCTGTCCATCGGCCCCCTCCCCCACTCTGATCCCTCGGCCGACAACCCAAGTGCATTGTCATGTTCGTAGATAGGATAGTGAAAGGGGGTGCCCAGAAAATTAGGGAGAAAAAAAGTAAGAAGCTAGCAGAGGATGCCTCAAAATGTCAGAAACTGACAGATATGTTCTCTGGATCGACTGTGGGGGCTAGGCCTACTACAGATACAGCAGCCATGTCTCATCAGTACGTCAACAGTGAGTGAGTACACTGGTTCACACTTGCATTGGTATACTTGCTGTCCATGTCACTTACTCCGCTCTAGAGGGGGGGTTTACAAATGGTATATTCAACAGACTGCCAGCATGTTGATCGGCGGTGTCGGACCGATTGTGTTGGGCCCTGGTTAGGGGTAGGGGTAGGGTTAGGGTTAAGGTTAGGGTTAGACATGCCAGCATGTACCAAGTCGACGTAGCACCTAACCCTAACCCTAGTTTTCCCACATGTACCGTTTTCCCACATGTACCGTAACATATATATATCTATATATACACACAAAAAAACTATAAATGATATATATGACAGTGTGCAGTGTTGGGGAGTAGCTCCACTACATGTAGTTAAACTGTCAGTTTTACTGCATTTTGCAGTATAGCTTGGTGGAAGTTAAACTGAATTGAATCCTTGTGTGTTTGTGTTTCCAGTAAACTACTTTTTTTTGTTGCCATGTAACGGTGTCACATCGCTGTTACATGTCCATTTTTCCTACAAACCCATTGGAATTAATATTATTCAGCCTTTGAACTTCAATTTCCCTACATTTTGTTTTATTTCACAGCCTCTGGTCTCCCCACTCTGCGCCACCTAACTTTTTTTTTCTCCCAGTGATTTCAGAGCAATCAGTCGCACTTCTATGTTACTATATGCAGTACTCAAGTTGCTAAAGAAAATCAGGGGAGATGGTGGATTTTATCATATGGGGACAATTTTAGCATCCCCACAGCGTCAGTGACTTCAGTGACTTGGTACCACAGTATTTTACTCAATATGCACAAAACTAAATGTTGAAATAGCAGTAATACCACGTTCATTGATAAAATGACATAAGGGATGGAAAGGGGGGATAGCAGTTTTAGAAGGGGGATGATTTTTACTGTTTTTATTTCAGGGGGGATGCCATGCCCTCTCATCCCCCCTCAACTCGAGTGCTGACTATATGGATTGGTCGTTTTTCAGTAGCCTTTTTTCCACCTTTTTTTTCTCCCAGTGATTTCAGAGCAATCAGCCTCACATTCTATGTTACTGTATGGATTGGTCGTTTTTCAGTAGCTGGATGTCACATGTTGTGTGTCGGATGAAGTAGTTTTGATGTAGTGAACTACTATTTCAAAGTAGCTTTATTTTTGACTAACTACATTACTCTCAAGGGTATAGCTTTAGTGTAGTTGAACTTCTTTCCTCCCGTAATGTAATTTGTAATCTAGTTAAATACATTTCCAAATAGCTTCCCCAACACTGACACTGAAAATAAAAACAAGGTTGAAACTGTATCTAGCTTGGGTGCATTTTCTGTTGTTGACGCATGCATGTAGAAATTGTGATACTTTGTGAAGCACCTGTTTGAGAATGTGATAAATACAGTATCAACATTTTACTGCAGGTTTGTTTTTTGGGTGCTACTATAGAGATATGTGTTCTGGTCAAATCTACTATAGAGATATGTGTTCTGGTCAAATCTCTTCCAGGATCCTGTAGCAGGAAATCCTGTATTTAAAGAAGCCCAAGTACTGAAATGTGGTCTCCTCTACTCGACTACCTACCTGGAGAATTAACTCAACTACTGCTGAAAGGCCAATATGCATTACAGTGGTCACAGCCACTTTGAATAGACTCATAAGTGTCTTTCTCTTTTATTTTGTGGCTTAAATTTTACTGTTTTAGTATTTTATTTCAGGGATAGGGGTGGTCAACCAGGAGTTTGTTTGTTTTTTATATTGACAATGGATGGATGGCACTATTATTATTATTAATTTATTTTTATTGGATGTTTACTATTTGATTTTTATTTGTCTCTCTCTCTGTATTACTGATATGATGGGGGGAAATGTCTAGCCTAATTGTTGTCTATGTTGAAAATGTTTGTTTGAAAAAAAAGAAAAAGAAAACATTTAAATGTATGTAATTAAGAGAGGGAGGGGGGGGGGGTATTTGATTTTCACGTTTAGAAAAGAAAAACACGAAAGAAAGAGTCATCTGTGATATTTGTGTATACTTTGTATATGTACTCTTTGAATAAAAACTTTGTTAAAAAAAAAAGAAGCCCAAGTAGGAAGACCCTGGCAATGAGGAGGCAGGATCCCTTCTCAAATATCCTGTTCAGATCCAGGATCTCTGTCCGATCTTTTAAAAAGACGGTAACCAAGGTTGCCAAGCATATCTCTATCATCATCATCATCAGCAGCAGCATTTTAATAGGTAACCATGAGTAACCTCTTGACCAGACCACACCTACGGAAAAGTGGATGCCTCTCCAGGGGCCAGGATGCCTCTCCAGGGGCCAGTGATCACTTGTGCAAGTGCAGGATGGCCTGATGTTTCACAAGACCTGCCCCATGATCCTTTGCTCTGCAGTGACCACAAGTCCTGCCTGCTGCACGTCGGAGATGCCTCTGAGCTGTCATCTACGTTCAAATAGGAGAAGTGAAGGCGGTGTTGAAATCTGGGTACGCTCCAGGCCTGATCATCCTCCGGCCCCTTACGGGAGCTCAGCAGGTCTGGTTTCCCGATAACCTCATGATCCGGATGTCCGTCCATCAGCTCTCACACAAGTGATCGTCAATGACACATAATCTATGTGGCAATCTTAATTAATATCCTGTGTGATTTAAAAAAATATATATTCATATGGTATAGTGAGACAAATTGAGAAGAATAATCTATCTAAGACCTGGTATTACGTTGGTATAGTCCATAAACGTGTTCATAAAGATGATTTTGAAGTTAAGATTTGCAATCACTTAAAAAAAACATAGTTAAGTTGGCATATATCACTCTCACATGCCTTCGGGGGGAATATTTTTGCTGAAGTATGCTGACCACAAATAGAAAGTGAATACAGGAACAATAACTGTTTGTTCTCTTAAAAAGTGATTCCTAGATGTTTGTTTTTTCTACACAGCAAAATTAAACAACATAGTTCACTTTATTAGACATTATAGTCAGAAGGTTGCTTGCCCTGAAAGTAGTACATGGGCCAAACTGTAATCCATGGTGCAAACTTGTAAATAGCCACTGCTAACTATAGCCAAGGCAAACAAAAAAATCAATGAGAGCAATAGACAAAGTTCGATCATTGCATGGCCAAATCATCAAATGAACTTTCTGACTTAGTTGGTGATTTGTCCACAAATTGAACCAAGTTGAACTGCTCCCATTCACACCCATAGTTTTTATTTTAGCAGTGTGGCTATTCAAACAAATCTGAACCATACAGCTTCTCCTCCCTCATAGAATACATTCAATTCTGACTATAAGGTTTAAAGGTTATTAAACTGTTATTAAACAATGACACACCACACATACTGTGTGTCATTGTGTGTGCCTGTGTGCGTGTGTGAGTGAGTGTGTGTGTGTGTGCGTGTGTGTGTGTGTGTGTGTGTGTGTGTGTGTGTGTGTGTGTGTGTGTGTGTTTGGTGTGTGTGTGTGTGGGGGGGGGGGTGTACTTTTTAGCAGGGCAAACTGCCTGCAGGAGGTGTGATGCAATGTGGAGTTTACGGAACAGCCACTGCTCATTGACGGTAAAAATCTGTGAAAAGGGGGCGGGGCTTAGCTTTCCCGAAAAAAAGAAAAAAATGTCATCCGGTGTGGGAAATTCCCTGGTACTACTTCTCTGCATAGTGAGCCCAGCACCAGGAACGTGGTGAAGTCTGTAGGGAGCAGTGGTGCGTAATCTAAGAAACTTTTGACCCCAGTGTGCCATGGGCCTACTGAGAATAACAGCAAGGGGAAGACATCCTGGGGGGTATTCCATCAACGTCGCTAAAGGAAAATCTAGGCTTATTTTGACAAGTCTCGCGAGATCTATCAAGATATGCCTGGATCTATCTACGAAATAAGCCTAGATTTTCCTTTAGCGACGTTGATGGAACACCCCCCTGTTCTCTCACTGCTAGGGGGAGAAAACCTCAACAGCAGCAACAACAACAACAACTGTACTAATACTAACTGTGATTCTGGCATTGTGTTTGATGATGAAATTGGACAGAGCATTGTCTTATTTTACACTGGGTGTAACATTCAGATGAGTTGGAACAGGAAGATGTGTTGAGCAATGTCTTGCAGTTCTGTTGTCCATTTTGGGAAGTGTTGAGAAATGCTCTGTGTGCATAATGTCCTCTCTTACTTGTGGTTATTGAGGTGCAGTATAGCCAAGCCTAATTTAGAACAGGCATATGCCTTACATAACAATAATATTACATTTACATTTTTGGCATTTAGCAGACGCCTTTATCCAAAGCAACTTACAACACACACATTTGTCTACGTAAGTGAATCGTCTATCCATCGGTCAGCATAAGAAATAATAATCTATGCCAAAACCAGGGGCCATAGGCAGTTACATTGCTAGAAGAAGGAAAATGTATTATTATTATTATTATTATTATTATTATTATTATTATATTATTAATATTATATTCCAGTTAGCTGACCCTTTTGTCCAAAGGGACTTACATTGCAGTGAGTGTATACATTTGTGTGTGTGTGTGTGTGTGTGTGTATATATTGTATATTGTATAAATATTGCCTTTATATGACTACATAATTAAATTATGATTATATAATATATATATATATATGTATACTGTATACATATATATATATATATATACATATGTATGTATGTATGTATGCATGTATGTATGGAATCGAACCCAGAACCTCAACATTGTTAGCGCCATGCTCTACCATCTGAGTCACAGAGGACCACATAAAACACTGTAGTGATACACAGAATAAAACACTGTAGTGATACACAGAATAAAACACTGTAGTGAATGAATGAATGAATGAATGAATGAATGAATGAATGAATGGTCTTTATTGTCATTAATACAGTACAGGTACCATACAACGACATTTAGGAGGGGGGGCTCCCCTGGTGCTTGGAACTAAAAACAAGAGGGCCAAGGGTAAAATAAAAAAGGGAAAAGAGCTGGTTTACATAAATAAAGGCTATGTACACTATCTACTATACTATACTACTATACTATACAATAAAACACTGTGCTGTACTCTATGCTATGCTATAAATATCCTAACTTTTCCTATATCTGAACCTTATCTACACAAGGGTTGTCATATTGCACATAGTATTGTTGCACATTCATTTACAGTGTCGCAGTTAGCAGGTTTGAAATGTTCACAGTTGTATTTCAATATTGCACTTTATTGCATGTTTACAATCTAGTAGCTGCCATCAAATTGTCTAGATTGTCCAGGGCCTAGAACCTAGGTCTTTGCTGTGTTCAGGGCCTGAATGGCCCTGGGGTAGAAGCTGAGCTTCAGTCTATTTGTCCGTGCGAACATGGTCCTGAACCGCCTGCCTGAGCGCAGTAGTGACACACAGAATAAAACACTGTAGTGACACACAGAATAAAACACTGTAGTGACACACAGAATAAAACACTGTAGTGACACACAGAATAAAATCGGGATAATGGGACACTGCATTTTCGTTGTCTGGTACTTGTACTCTACAGTGACAATAAAGTTGAATCCAACCTAAAACACTCTAGTAGTACACAGAATAAATCACTGTAGTGGCAGACAAAATGTGCCTTCTCTTGAAAAACCAGTGTCAGTTAGTGTTGTTTCTCTCTCCATTATGTGTTTTTGAACCATTTAGGTGTAACCAATAAGTCACAGACCTCCACCCTGCATTGTCATGGAGACAGGTTGTTTTTGTATCTTGCCCAGGCTGAGCTATTCTGTTGAGTGAAGGGGATTTTCTCCCATTTTACCATTCTAGTCAGGCAAGTTTAACAGCACTTTCATTCCCCCAGATGTGTACTTGTGTGTGGTGGAGCTGTTGCTACTGCTGCTGGTGCTCTTGACCAGTCACACCAAACCAGAAACTCGGCTTTAACTAAAACTAGGAATAAACTATTTTTCGATAGTCTTTTTTGCTGTTGTTGTTGATGATCAAACCAGACCATCTGTGGTGGAGGACGGCCTATTAGGTTATGAATAATCTGTTCATATGAATCTGTTACTTATCTATAACATCCGTATAACTATTTTCATACACATGAGATGGGAGATGCAGCTATCCCCTTCATTTCCAGTGGCAGGTATATGCTTCAAGTGAAAAGCGTTATGCCTGCTCCGAATATCACATGCACCTACGGCTCCCGATATTTGGGACTGGCGTGTTTTAAAGCGGTCAAAGCACACTGCTGTGTGGTGTGGTGGGGTGGGGGTTAGTTGCTGATTAATCTTTACGCAGCCTTGAACCCCCTCTGTGTGGGTCAGTGGACCCACCACACTATTGACCAAGGTGTGTGCTCGAGATAATGCTTGCATATTAGATGGATGAATAAGGGCTTTTTCAGCAGCACACTAGTATGTATGAATGAATTATCATGTCCTATCATGTCTTGAGTCCTTTAAATTTGACCATATCCATACACAAGATGTGTTGTGTGTCTTGTCAGGTCTCTCTGTGTGTGTGGGTGAAGGGAGAGAGAATGTGTAACAGAATAAACCAGTCAGGTGAGCTACACCTATTAAATGACACAAATAATTTAAAAAAACGCATACACATGAATACCAATAAAGTATAAATCTGATTTATTCAATAAAATATCAAATACCATGAAAACATTTGTACCTTTACATCTGAAAGAGATTACTTCATTCATTGCCAATACTGTTACAAAGAGTTGCATCATACCTCTGCAGTACAACTCTACCATGACAACCATTGCTCCAGATAAGGAGAATACATTTAAATAACAGAATACAATGGCTTAATACAAATGCAAAAACCTGTACAGAAATACTGCAAACACCAAATTATAGCCCAGAGACTGACAATTAAAGGTGGCATGAGATACAAACATGGGTGGTTGCGCAATCCATGCACCCTCTGATCTCTGTCATTCAAACTGCCCTTGTAAACCTTTGGTAGCTGTTTTCACATGTAAGTAACATCCCTTTGTTTTCACCAGTGAAACGCCAAAATCTGTTTTTTCAGTGTCCGTATCAACCTGGTTTTCCAGTGAGATGTGTGTGGGGCTCTGTGATCTCTCATCAATGATGTCTAACATTGTCCGGTGGCAGAGAGCAAGTTGCGCAGAGTGGCCAGTTCTCTGGACAGCTGCTCGACGCGCTTCTGGAGACGGTCATTCTCGGCGGAAAGTTCCAGCACCTTGTGTTGCGTCTCCATATTACGCGTCTTGGCTTTGTCCCTGCTCTTTCTCACGGCAATGTTGTTCCTCACCCGCCTCTGCTTGTACTCATCACTGCTCTTCTCCAGTCGCTTCTTCCCTTTGCCACTGGACATTTTGCCCCCGTGCGACTGCGAAGGCGACCTGCCGTTACCCGACGACGGCGCAGGTGTGCCGGGAGGACTGGAGGCGCACGACGAGGACGCGCTGGAGATGTTCCCCAGGCTCCCGCTGGGAGTGGTGGACTGGTACTGGAGATAGGACCTCATGTCGAAGCCCGAACCACTGTCCATCCTGGTGTCCTCTTCAGAACCACAACCGTTCCTCTTTAAGTGGTTCACCCCCCCGCCGGGAAACTCGGGTCTGAACACGTTGTCCACGCGGGTTTCTTGGAGTTCGGCAGGGTAACCCTGGACGTACAGAGCCTCCTCTCCGGGGTGGCCGTGGGGACTGTGTGCCGCCTCCCGCTCGTTGTTCAAATTGATGTAGTTTCTGTAGTTCTGTTGCAAGGACGAAACTCTCTTGATCTTGCCCTCGTCCTCGGCGAGGAAATCCGCGAATATGTCTACCCCCCGCTGTTGGGTCTCGATGCGCGTCGCCTGTAGGTGTTGACTGTGCAACGCTGCTGGATCCAGGTAGACGCTGAAATCTATCGCTTTCTCGTGCTCGGCGATGCCAAGCTCCGTCATGGATCCGTGCTTGCCAATGCTGTCGGTGATGGGACTGATAATGCTGTTGCGATTTTGAAAAGCAAAGCAGTCCCCGTCGTAGAATCCGGCCACTTCCATGGATCTTAACACCCGCCGGATTGCAGGAACATCGGAGTATTTGTGACACTTGGTATTACTTGCTGTAGCCTACGCACAGTTCCTACTTGGTGGTCCACTCACAAACTGTCAAGAAGTAGTTAAAGTTAAACAAATGGAGAAAGCTCTAATTATTGCAAATTGTAAAAAAAAAAAAATGTTAACACTTTTGTGTCAACTGAGGTTGATGTGTTAAACAGTTGCGCACGGGAGGGTTTTTATGTGAAATCGGGATGGGCGTGGCGACCAGCAGGTATGTGACGCGTGATATGAGAAAGGCTGCGTTCGTAAATTCGCTCCGGAATCTGATCAGCAACTCATGGTACGCCTCTTTGTCCAATCAAATTACTTGGTCGCTTTATGACGTTGAACCCAGTGTGCGCTCCGGCGCTCTCAGAGCGAGTTTCCGACCGCAGCCACGCCACGGTCTATGGGCAGGCTGGCCCCCCAATATGTGACTAGACGACTTTTAACATTTGGATGTTGTTGTTGTTGTTGTTGTTGTTGTTGTTGTTATAGTCATAAATTGATAGGCACAAGTGATGCACGTAGCAGACCACCACACGAAACTCACATCGCGGGTTTGAATAGATTTGTAGGAGTAAAATTCGTCTCGCATTATGATTTTGTTTTTTAAATAGAGGTACAGTAAAATGGCATTTCTCGGTAGAAATGTCTTCAAATCCACGATGTGCGCCTTCGTTTAGTCGTTCTGCTTAGCTTTGAATTCCCCGCGTCCCCTTGTGACTACTACTAGACATCTCAACAACATCCACATGTAAAAAGCAGTACGTCTAGTCACACATCGGGGTTATGGGCACGCCTAGAGATGTTATTCTTTCGAGGTAATCCACCGGAGATGACCGTGTACTGTACATTCAGACCGTGTCAATTAGGACAATAATTATCTGCATTAGCCTATAGACAATTGGCCACTTGAAAACAATTAGCTGGACTGTGCAACTGCAGACTTAGACTATTGGAACATGGGTTGGAGATATGCATTCATGATTTTCTGTCAACATCGCAAATGTATAATATGTAGGCTATAACTGCATTTCATTTAGAGATCAGTTTGGGGGAAAGTGACACAGTTGAGGGCTGTGATAAACGTATGTGAAGAACATTAACCTATACTGCCATCTAGTGGTAGTGTACAGTAAAACAATAATACAATCATTCACAGGAGAATAAGAACTAAATCAAACTATACAAATCGTGCTGTTTTAAAAATATGTTTGGCAACAGTCATATCTGTGACATTTAGACTATGCCCATTAAAGCACTTTGAGCTGCAACGTTTGCAGGAAAAGTGCTATACAAATAAAAGTTATTATTATTATTATTATTATTCACATGAGGAGTTGGGCTAAAATGCACCAGTAACTCTTAGCAGGCCAATCGCTTCAACCCTCAAGTGTCCCCCCCCCCCCCCCCCCCCATTTTATGTCTGAAAGTAGGTGTCTCTATCAACGCATAGGAATACCACATAATGTATTAGGTGCTACATTATCAGCCTCTTTTATAACGGCGTGTCTTTTGCTCAGCTTAGGTTAAATGCACTCATCAAATATGTAAGTCATAAAGTAATTGATGTACCGTAACACATAATGAATGTTTGGACTATGACCCTCCAAACAGCTGATACTTCACTCAATATGTGAGCTTAGAATGATAAGGTTCTATCTCCTTTTCTCTGCTTATCATAAACGTAGGTGCCAATTCGTGAGCTTAGAATTGTACGGTTCTATCTCCGTTTCTCTGCTTATCATAAACGTAGTCGTGAGCTTAGAATTATAAGGTTCTATCTCCGTTTAGGGTAGTTCAGAGATATTGAGCGTCAAAGTTTTTACATTCCATTATGTTTTGTGAGATGGAACCTTTGTATTTTATTAATTACTAACTCAAAAATGTCAACATTTTAAAAAATAACACCACACAGGCATTAATAAACACCTAATGGATCAGATTATGTAAAAAAACTCAATTTTGACAAATAATTCTACGTCACGAATACGTCACGTCACGAATACGTCACGAATAGTCACCAATTCTAATTCACCAATTCTAATTCTAGACTACAATTAATCACATCTCACAAGTGAATGATGTGTGTTACTGCAATAGTTTGTAATGAACAATTACATGTAGCCTATTGCTTAATTGAATCCATGACGATTCGATTCCCTATAGTTTATTTTATCAAGATATGAATGCAGCATTCTGAAACTACTTTGAACATAAAATCACTTAAGGGAAGAGGCAGGTGAAGCAGTTGTACTTGGTAATCAGCTACAGGCTTACAGGCTTTAACATTAAACTGGGATTTCCTTGGCTTTTCAGTTTGTTCTATACTGTATACTGCCCTTTCAATGCAGCATCAACATTCACTACTTCACTGACTTTTAACATTATAACTGTTGACTTTAACATCATTTAACATCATTAACTAACCTGTGATGAAGTGTTTGCACAACTGTTTAACACACAAAAGTGTCAACATTTTTTTTTTTTTTTTTTTTTTTTACAATTTGCAATAATTAGAGCTTTCTCCAGCTGTTTAACGTAAACTACTTCTTGACAGTTTGTGAGTGGACCACCAAGTAGAACTGTGCGTACAGCAAGTAATACCAAGTGTCACAAATACTCCGATTAATTGTAGTCTAGAATTAGAGTTGGTGAATTAGAATTGGTGACTATTCGTGACGTTAGAATTATAAGGTTCTATCTCCATTTTTGTCAAAATTGAGTTTTTTACATAATCTGATCCATTATGTGTTTATTAATGCCTGTGTGGTGTTATTTTTAAAAATGTTGACATTTTTGAGTTAGTAATTCATAAAATACAAAGGTTCCATCTCACAAAACATAATGGAATGTAAAAACTTTGACGCTCAATATCTCTGAACTGCCCCTGTTAAGATCCGCCGGATTCCACGACGGGGAGAGGATGAACATGGTCAACAGTGGGACCCTTCCAGACAGACGGACACATGTTGCCTGGAAGCATCCCACTGTTTACCCTCCTCATCCTCTCTGCGGATGGCCTGAAGCCACAGATCTCCTCTTTTACTGTCCATAAGCAGTCAATCACCACCCAAAAGGGGGGCGTGGTCGTTCTGATGACGCGGAGATGACGTATAGACTGCTCTGGGGAATAAGCGTCAATAACCAAAACCAAACATTGTATGATTGGCCACATGCGGGCGGGGTCAGGAAATGCAGTCTTTTCCCCCTCACTACCTAATTGGTTATTCGCCCGGTTATGGAATCATTTTCCAACTCGGCAATTGGCTGCTTTAGATTGCAACCTAGATCTGATAGGGCCAGAACGGCAGTGTGGTGAGCGGCGGGCGGATTTGCGGAACCTAGGATGGTAGGGGATGGTAGGGCAATACCGCTACCTGATTGGTTGGCGAAGCACTCGTGAAGGCTCTTCATGAGTGCTTCGCCAACCAATCAGGTAGCGGTATTGCCTTACCTTCCCTGCTTCGCCAACCAATCAGGTAGCGGTATTGCCCTACCTTCCCCTACCATCCTAGGTTCCGCAAATTCGCCGAGCGGCAGGGTGAAGGCAGAGAGAGAGAGAGAGAGAGAGAGAGAGACAGTAGCACTGTGATACAACTGGCTTCCTGGTTGTGGGTTGAACCAGCAGGGCAGTAAAAAGAGTTGAACATGGCGAGAATGGTAAGCGAGGACGGGCGTGGGCAAGACACACCAAACACAGACTCAAAGGGACCCGGCCGGGGCACCCCAAGGTGGGGGCCGCAACATGCGGGGGCGCAAGAACTCGCGAATCTGTATTCGCCAGGTGAGGCTCGCCTCTTTCCCTCTGCCGCCCGCGTCTCCACTCGGGAATGTCGTATTCATCGTTGGCTGCGTTCGTAAAGTCGCTCTGGGAATCTGATCAGCACTCATGGGATGCTTCAATGTCCAATTAAATTACTTGGTTCCGTTGTGACGTTGAACCCAGTGTGCGCTCCGGCGCTCTCAGAGCGGATTTACGAACGGCACCCTTCGTTGTCAGAAAAACTGTTCAGACCCGAGCAGCACATTAGCTAATGGAACAGTGATGTGAGACAAGGAAATGGTATCAGCATTAAAGCCTGTTGTTACAATCAGTCAGATTGCGCAAAAATAAATGGTTTCTGTGGGTTATTCAGCTTGCTCGTTACGCAGCAGTTGTTTGCCTCCAAGTCAATATGACACTTGGCTTACACAACGCTTGCATATCGATCAACAGATTGCTTAATCGTCTGGGGTTTACTTGTTGAAATTGCGATGAAGTGAGATTTGTTTAAACAAAAAAATTGTTGAGAATATGGAAATTCTATGTCATTACAATGCTGTAATGGACATGGATGAGCTCCATATGGACACTGGGAGTGGCTTGACCTTTCAAAACAATCTGAAACATTTGACAACAAAGATGGATGTTAGACAGTGCGAAGTGATGGGGAGTTAGAAGTATTTCAACATTTTGATTGAAGATCATTTGAGCTTTTGTACACATTTAAAACCCAGCCAATTCTGACATGTAGAGGCTGAACCAGAGGGAGCACCTCCTAGCCTATATAATATGGCAACTAGTGTTAAAAAAAATAACTGCAAATGACAGATGAACAATTGTCTGCATTGTATCAGTTGCATTCCAAACTCTACAGATCTACTTACGAATCTGTTTGCGTGCTTTTGAACAGGGTGCCTTTGACAGATGTTTTTCGTGCTTGACACCTATTGAGAGAGAGGATGAATGCAACTGGCTTTGTCATCATGACCAGAATTCTCCTGGGCCTCTTTCCAGTGGTCAAGCAGTCAAAGCGGGCCTGGGCCACTGGTCAGGCAGACTAGCACCTGACTGTCACTGACCCGGGGAGGTTAAGCTGCTTGGTTGTCTAACTCTCTTTGAGCTGTAAGAATCTGAAGAAGTATTTTACAGCCCAGCTACTATAGTCACATTCCCAAAGAATAATAATTGTTATGCTACAAGGAAAGCATTAGAGGGAAGGTATACTAACTTCATCACAGGATTAGAGTATTATAGAGTATAGAGTAACTATAAAGATGCACTCACTTAATAGCCTAATAATAATAATTCATTATATTTACAAAGCGCTTTTCAGGGACTCAAAGACGCTGACAGTATGGGTACACAAAAACACGCAAACAACAGATAACATGAGGACATAGAACACAGCATTAACAAACAGGTACAAGAAACAATTAACACAGCAATGTCCAGGGGAGGGGGGGAAAACATTCCCATTTCCAAGTTCTTCCTCATTGTGCTGCATTGTGTCACATCACATGGCAGACATTTTGTTGCTGTTTTAACCGCAGAGAAAGTAGAAGGTAGCTAGTAACAGTGTAGTGTTGGTCCCTGAAGTGATTTAGTCTTTAAGTGGGACAGCTGCATTCCTCGAACTGAGAGACTAACTTGTCCCACTAAAAGCTGATGCATTTTTAAAGACGGTTGGAATTCAGTGACCTCGGGACACAACTTTGTTTTGTTTTGTTTTTTTTACTCCAGGGAAACGATGTCTGGAGTGGACCAGTGTCGTCCTCTGCTTCTCACTCATGGCCTTCAACTTCTTTCACCTTCTTGCCAACTTCCACCTGAGTCACGTGTGGCACATCCTCCTGGGCATCGGTAAGCACAGCTGACGTCCACACAGGTGCACAGATGCCCACCGAGCACATAGATCGATTGACAATATGTTACATTTAGGGCCTACATTTGACGTTTTGGGCATTTAGCAGACACCTTTATCCAAGGCGACTTTACGACAAATACATTTGTCTGAGTAAATGAATCACCTCTCCATCAGTCATCGCAAGACAATGTAATCTGTGCTCGGGCCAGGAGCCATTGGCAGTCACAATGCTAGAGGAAGAATGAAGATTATGTTGTATTCTCTCTCTGTCTCTCTCACTGTTTCTTCTCTCTTTAGTGGGTTATGTTAAGTAGGGATGCACCGATATACCACATTTTTTTCAGACCAAGTACAAGTATTTACATTTGGGTACTTGCTGATACAGAGTACCGAGTACTTAATGATACCATTATAGTCCTAACATTGACTTCAGCTATTCCTTAGCCATAGCTATTCCAGCTATGTTTGGCTGTCCCCAAGTTTACAGATTGTGAAAGGTGCAGATTGTAAGCTTTCAAATGATGTGTCATACATTGAGATCTGAAAATAGTTGAAGGAGTTATGCTTATTTGAATGTGGGTACACCGCAAACCAAACAAACCCTGTCACAAACCAAACAAACCCTGTCACGTACAGCATTTAGTTTGCACTCTGCTCTACTTTTGGTAAATGGTAAATGGACTGACTTATATAGCGCCTTTATCCAAAGCGCTTTCCGACGGCCTCTCATTCACCCATTCACACACACATTCACACACCAATGGCGGCAAGCTACCATGCAAGGCGCCGGCCCGCTCACTGGGAGCAATTTGGGGTTCAGTGTCTTGCCCAAGAGAACTTCGACATGTGGCCAGCCGGGGCTCGAACCGCCGATCTGCCAACCTTGCGATCATTAGACTGCGCCACAGCCGCCCCCACTTTTGTCGTCATCATTGCTTATCCTAAAATATCTCCAAACTGCTGACATTACTCTTCCTCTGCCTACCTACATTACGTTGCCGTTAAGTGGTATCGGGAGTGGATGTATCGGAGTAGTTTTACGAGTACGAGTGCATGAGCACAGTATTGGGTAGGAGTACCGGTATAGGCGCATCCCTAATGTTAAGACTCGTACAGCCATCATGTGTTGGGTGTTGCGTGATCGTATAGCTAATTACATGACAGAATAATTGTTAGCTTTATGAATACCTATGTTCTATTGATGAATCTCTGGCTGACTAGCTGATGTGCCAGAATTATTTGTTTTTCTTATGACTGATGTATGGATGACTCACTTACTTTAGACACTTGTAAGTCGCTTTGGATAAAGGCGTCTGCTAAATGGCAAAAATATAAATGTAAAACAACAGTGAGCTGGCACAACAGGGCCTGACTAAGTGAAATGTTATGTTTACAATATCTCTGTTGTATCTGTCTTAATCGGTTTGTAGTTATTGAATTACAGAGCTACTCTATTGTAACAAACCTATTAGATCATACCTGTTGTTGCTCATTCCTTACCTGAGATTCAACGCATAGATTAGTTTTTCTTATGATGACTGATGTATAGACGATTCACTTAGTTTAGACAAATGTACTTGTCGTGAGTCTCTTTGGATAAAGGCGTCTGCTAAATGTGACAGCAGCTGATGAAAGCTGGGTACAAACTAACTAGGTAGCAGTGGGGATTACTCACCGAATCCATTGCATTGCAATGTGACTAGCGAGGGAGTGTGGGGAGTGTGTCATTGATTTTCAACAACATTGACATTTATTTACATTTTTTAGAATAAAAGTCCCATGTTCTCGCTTTCACCAGCTGCTGTCACAAATGTCTAAAACGTTACAACGGTAACTCTCTCTCTCTGTCTCTCTCTCTCTCTCTGTGTCTCTGTCTCTCTCTCTCTCTCTCTCTCTCT
>NC_137676.1:4116857-4201857 GCF_963989245.1 Nansenia antarctica
AAATCTAAGTGTCTTTGTAGGACAATCTACTCTGTATACTGCAAGTATATCTAGATTTCGGCCGGAGAAGCGGCGAAAACAAGCAACGCCAGCGTCCTCTCTCGACCGGCATTTGATATACATACATATACTCTAGACATCTACTACCCCCCTGTACTGTTTCTCCTGTGTCATATATAAAAATAAATACAGAAACATCCTCCTTCTTGATCTTAGATGACTGTTTCCTGCCATGACTGATGGATAGATGATTCACTCAAATGTTTATGTTATGTAAGTTGCTTTGGAATAAGGCGTCTGCTTCTAAATGCCAAAAATGTAAATGCCAAGAACGTGTCTCCTCAGGCTGGCTGAACTACCCCCTGGAGAAGTTGGGGTTCTGGCGTAACCTGGAGGACCTGATCCAGGGTGTCACGGGGGAGAAGCCCAGGTCCGACGACCTCAAATGGGCCCATAAGACCACGTAACGCCGCAGGCCGACCGCACCCCTACCTCAGAAGACGCTGGCTAGATCTGTCCTCTAGTCCCCTTTTTGCCTAATTTCAAAGTGTAATCCATAGGAGACGAAAAAGAAAAACCTAACCGATTGGTTTCCGACGCCATAGCTTTAAGCCTTGCACTTTTTATCTGGTTATCTGTCCTTTTTGGAACGTTTGAAAATGGTGTTTTGATTGAAAGCACTTACATTGCAATACACTGTCGACATGTCGTCATCCACCTCCATTATCCTCCTTTGTCTAACTTAACCCTTTCTTGGTGGCGGTGCACAGAAGCCATTGTTCCCAGAACGGAACACTTTTAAACCATAACCCAGCTTACTACAAAGACTGAACATGAGAGACAGATCTTACTTTTTCCCCCCAAGAGAACTCAAAATATCCTAAACCAAAATACTTGAAGAAGAAGAAGAAGAAAAGAAAAATGCCTTTTTGGCATTTTGTGTTGGGTTTTATCTTCTCCCAAACAAGATAGAAAGACGATAGCAAAAATGTCCTCTGTCACTGGGCATGGACCCAGTGTTTTGTGTACAGTACTACCAAGGCTTTAGTACTACAGATTTACCAAGGGCATGGCCGATTTGCCTAGTTTCACCTTATCTCACACGTTTCCTTTCACAGCTATTGAAAGTCCCTCCCACCTTACCTGAGATCTTTTTTTTTCTTTTTGCATTTTTACCTAAAAGTGTCTGGATGGACATAGCAGTCCCATGTGCAGTTTTTCCTCAAGCAGCCTTAAGTATCACAGATGCATCTTTTCTGCCTTTTTTCCCACATTTATTTTCCACTCAAACCTATTTGAGATTCTCATGTTTTTTTCCAAACAGGGTTTACTCACACACCCATTCTCAAGTTGTGTGTGTCGATTTAAATTTGTCAATGTTTTTACACACTGGACAGTTAAGCATGGCAGTGGCAAAAACGTAACATTCCCGATAGTGGTATTGCCAATGTATATTTGCTCTATTGCTATGACGACAAACAAGCAGGATAGGTAATGTGTCTGCAGGGCTGTTCGACGCTGTTTGACGGCCCAGGAACTACTTGACTGTAGCCGATGTGCTCTGTGATGAAGTACCTACTAGTGTTTTGCATACTAGATCATAAGTGCAAAAGTATGTTGTTGCTGTAGTAACTAGACACGTACTTGTGTTGAACAGCAGATACCTATGCCGTGTCGATTGATGGAGGACCTGAAACACGTCATAACTTGAAACCTTGTTGGCAAAAAAAAATGCTACGTCTGTTCTTAAATTCCCTTACATAAATATGTTACAGAATAGGCGAATGGCATGCGAACAATTACCTATTTTTGAAGATGTGACACTGACACTGGCTTATGTGAATGCATGTGTGCATAGAGCATGCTGGCTTATGCGAGCAATATGATTGGTCACCAGCTTTCCTTACTGTTTTCATGTGAAATCGTACAGGGGTGTGAAATCTAATGTGCTAAGTGACCACTTCAGTTTTGGGTTAATTGTGCAATTGTAAAGGAAAAGAAAAAATGTTTAATTTTTTTCTTCCCAATTTATTAGAACCGCCACACTGCTAATTGGCACTTAGTTTAAAAAAACAAAACAAAAGTATGATTATTATTTAATCATGGAAACTGTTCAAGAGAGATGTAAGAGATCCATGTTTGTATTTTGACTGTACTTCTATGGGATTGAAGACATGTTTCAGCAGTATATAGAGACATTACTTTATGTGTGAGTAAAACTTAGACTACTGAGGTAAGATGTAGATATGAATTGTTTTATTCAAAAGCCAACCCTTTTTGTACTTTAAATTATGTATACTCTGCACTCTACGTCTTTCAATTGTAGGACAGCAGAGCCATTACTGCTAAATTCAAAATGCTTGTTAGGTATGGTTATTACAAGGCAGTCTTTATTGTCAGTTTAGAAACTAATAGAAGCAGCTAGGTGCAATTGATTGAATACCAGCCACAGCTATGACGAGGTATGTGTAATAGAATGATGTAACATAGTTTGTTCAGTAATTTCTTAAAGGAAATGAGAATTGAAATGAAAACCAACTGAAATTTGATTCTCGTGACCTGTCAAAGTATAACTTATTTACAGTTTTGGAATTTTAGATCATGTTTCTATTGACCAATGGCAAACTTAATTCGTTGGACTCTCTTATTCTTAATTTCCAATGTGGTAATATGCAAGATTTTCTGTATCAGTTGTTTACCATTGCAGATTTGAAGTATATTGATGGGTTATATTGTGGTGGATAAAGCCATGCGCTATATAGTTTGTACAATGCTGTCATCAAGATGGAGATTTGTGATTTTACTAGTTTTTCTAATGACCTCTCCCTCTTAACGCAATGCTTTTGCATTCATGGATATGAATGGTGTTGTTGAAAGTGTACCGTTGGGTATGTCTAAATGTTAAACGACTTGTTACATAGTGGCACTTAAAAGAAGCGATGGGAGAGGAGATGAGTCATGTCGTAGTGGGTGTAGTTGGTATGTTTCTGACATGCTCTGTCTGAATTAACTGTGTAGTGCTCCTTGAAGATTTGAATGAATGGCCTTATCCCTAAATAATTTGTTGTAAATTTAACTTACAAACAATATTACTGGCCTTGGCCTATATCATTTGATTGATCCTGTCCTTAAATGTACCATCAAATTCAGTGTCATCTCTCTTTTCTAAGATGAATCACATGGTTGTTGGTTATGTTTGTGAATTATGGAATTTTAGATATCAGAAACGATGCCTTGATGCCTTTTTGTTGTCTTCCATTGTGAAGAATTATGCCACAATGTACATATTATATTTATAAAGAAACTAAATAAACAATAATATAGTAGTCGGTTGTGTTTCCTGTTCCCATGTCAATCAATCTATTGTCCCAGTAGGGAAATCATTATGCTGACAAGAGTTAAAATACAAACCAATATACATACATGTATGCATACAATACACAACATGTTATTATTACATCTAACAAAAATAGTAATAGATTGAAAAACGTGTCAAACATTTAATCATATTAAAATATGTTTTCAGCTATGACAAGTGTACATGTTGTCCCCCATGTGTGAATTGGTGACAGTTATTTAAACGTATGACTGAAAAGTTACCGGTTATAGCAGTAACTTGTCTTGGAACTATCTGGCAAATGTGTCTAGTAACATTGTCAATACTATATAACTGCAAATAATCATATTTGAATTCATTAAACCGCGCGAATGAAACAGGTGATTCATTTATTTGCACTTGAGGTAATCAGACATGTGAATGTGAGCACACCCCACCCCGTCTCTCTCTCCGTCAATGCAACCAACCCTGGGGTTGCGCGCGCGCTCCCGCTACGTCTATCTCTCCTTCAAAGCAACCATGGAGTTACGAGCGCGCTCCCGCTATTCAACCAACCATGGAGTTACGAGCGCGCTCCCGCTATTCAACCAACCATGGAGTTACGAGCGCGCTCCCGCTATTCAACCAACCATGGGGTTACGTGCGCGATCCCGATACTTAACGACAAGATGGCGGTCGCCGCCGGATCAGGTAAACGATTCTGATAAATAAATAAACCAACACATTACTTATTCGTTTTAAAGTCTGAGCGCCCGTCGTTGTATAATGTGTATAACAGTTCCGAGATACGGCACTAACCGTACAAATTGTGAGATCACTACTTGTTTTATCAACGTTTTAGTCAGTATACATAGACTGGAAATGTTCTGGATGGGGAAGCTAACGCGTTAGCTCAGCTAGCTACCAGTGTTACCTGGCTGGGAGATAAGAGCTTTTTGTTTGGCATGTTCCCTTGCTTCTGTGTATTGAGGGTAAAGGATTATTCATGTTTTAGTTATAATCCCCCAACACAGGGGCTCGTGTACATTGTCAAATGCATAAACATTTTTATCAACCAGTGTTCACCATCATGCCGCGTCATTCATCAAACTTGTCTTTATTGCTAGCAGCTTGCTGGCCTCCAACATCGGGTGCGTTCATAGATTAGCTTTGAGGACGCCGGAGCGCACACTGGGTAAAGGGACCATGTCATTTGATTGGACAAGAGGCATTCCATGAGTGCCGATCAGATTTCCAGAGCGAATTTACGAACGCAGCCATTGTTTTTTTTCTTTCAACAACGAGTGTTTTTAGCTCGAGACAGCTTCTCGATTCTGAAATGATCCAACGTTGAGAATTGGGAAACAATTAGCAAACTTGTTTATTTACCCCCCAAAAGACGCAGAAGACGAATTTGCAGGATTGTAAAAGCTCGTATGTTGACATGTCACCAACCTGTCATATAAGTGCCGTTTATTTAGCTTAGCTGTTGTTGTTAGCCAGATGTCAGTTAGCTTCCTAGCTCATTTCTGGCGAGGCAGGCCCAATGATTTCGCTAGCCAGCCACTTTTCAACAAAGAGAGTTTATAAGACAGATTTGGTCTAAGTTTACAAGACAGGTTGGGGTTATATAGCTCGCTAGATTAGTTATACATTAACCAAACTAGATCATTTAAGCCCCATTTTACACGTTGAAGTGAATCCCAACAGTTTCTCAACAACAACAGCGGCCCATAGCAGACAGGGCCCACTGCAGCGTTTTATTTCAACAAGCTAACTGTACAAAAATAAATTAACTGGACCAAACAAAACCATTTGTTGTAGTCCAGAACATTAACTAGCCGCTCTAGAAGTTGACATTGGTCTGTCATGCGTTATTTTTTTTCAAGACAGCTGACTCCAGGATAGATGCTGAACGAGACATATTACCATTCCTCCAACACCAGCATTGGTGTATGTATAGTGGTTTGGCAATATGCAATATAATAGCAGCAGCCTCACAGCATAATAATCGGGGTTGTGTCAAGACAGGCATGCACAAATGCATGTGGCCTACTGTTTCTAATCACTGCTTCATAATTCAGGAGTGTCCAAAGCGTGGATAAAATGGTTCTAAAGGGAATGAGAGGTTCAGGGAGGACAATAACAGCGTCAGAGTACCGCTCAGATGTTCATCATCACTCCAGAGCCTGTTGGAAATAATTGGTAAAAAAAAAAAAAAGGCGCTGGGAGTCTGGTTTATTCTGGGAAAGCAGGTTATCGGTCAGTGGGCCAAAGGCACACGTCTGGCTGTAGGCTGGCTAGTGAATGAGGACGAGGCTCATGCGACATGTCCGTCTTCAGATGTAGACTATGTGGTCTCAAAGTCGACTGTGCTAAATAGGTGCAAGATTATCACAAACCTTTGTACAGTGACATGGTCAGTTGGTCACGGTGGATCTTCAAACAGTAAACCTCCATCTGACTGATCTACAAGGCTCCGTTTAAAGAACCGATCTAAATAACCTGATGAGGCTGATACAGCCACTGATCCCTGCACCATTAATACTGGTATGATGACAATGGATTAAAACTCAATAGAGTGAAATTGACATTAGATATATAGGCCTATCTGGGACTTTTACCGGGAATGTGAGAATGTAATAATAATAATAATAATAATTCACATTGTACTTATATAGCGCTTTTCCGGGGCTCAAAGACGCTGACAATGGGAAAAACAGAAAACACAGAAACAGCAAGCAACAGATAACATGAGCACATAGAACACAGTTAACGAACGGGGAACAATTAACACAGCGATGTCCAGGAGGGGGGAGGGGGGTGGCATGGTTAGGGGAGATGGTTAGGGGTAGGGGAGGTTGTATGCATGGGAGAACAGGTAGGTTTTGAGGTAGAATTTAATGTCTTCTTGTTTGTCCGGGACCTCACCAGGCGTTAAGGTTCCTCGTAATTTCCGGCTTCTTGAAGAGCTGGAGGAAGGCCAGAAAGGTGTGGGGGACGGGACAGTGAGCTGGGGTCTGGAGGACGATGAGGACATGACTTTAACACGATGGAGAGGGATGATCATTGGCCCCCCTAGGGTAAGTGCTCTGGTCCATTCAGGCAAAGAAAACCCTCTCACTGAAACTATGGTTCAGTGATTCCTATGCAACCCTGATAGATTGTCCTGTAATGTCTTTTTTTGTTGAAAGCGGTTGTTACAGGGATTGACCAATGCATTTAACCAGGGCTGAAACGATGAATAGAGTGACTCAAATTGTTTTATTCCATTTAAAGTGTGTAGAATTCTCTGCCTTAAGTATTCACTTGTTTAAATTGGAGGATAGAAGGATAGATCCTGGTTCTAAGACATCAATGGTTATAATCTGCAGGCTAAGGCTTTATTCATATATAATAAGTGTTTTTATGTTCTCAATAAATGCTTTTAGCAAGTTATTTTCAATCCGATTACTTAACTGAAAAGTAATGAATCGTCAGAATCATTGACAGGATACTCAATTACCAGAATACTTTATAGCTGCAGCCCTACTACACGTAACTCATCTGCTTTTCTAGACGTTTCCTGAAAGCGATCCGCTTTGTGTAATGTATTGACTCAGAAATTTGCATACATAAGCCCTACATCCTGTCAGACAATACAGCTACGATGCTTCAATGATGTATGTTTATGTAATTCACAGACAATCTATGAAAATAGGATGTATAGTCTGAAGATTGAATGTGGGCCCAGATATCCAGACACGCCTCCGTTTGTCAGATTTGTGACCAAGATAAACTTGAATGGTGTGCACAACTCCAACGGCGCAGTAAGTAAACCTGTTTGTCTGGGGGGTATTAACGTATATCAACATCGCTCAAGTGAAATCCAGGCTTATTCTGATAAATCTCGCGAGATCAAATCAAAACATCCAGGCTTATTTTTTGTAAAATCGAAATTTGAGACGTGTCAAAAATAAGTCTGGATTTTCCTTTAGCGATGTCGATGGAATACCCCCCTGGTCTCACTGAAATCCATGTGAATGTTCTTTTTTGTTTGCTTGTTTTTTAGTGTGTCAATGAGCTAAGCTTGTAAGTAAGAGAAGCTTTTTATAATCTACATATTTTCAGCAAAACATGCTGAGTGTGCTTTGAGATGATACATCTACATCCCCTCCACCCTCCTGTACAGTTTCTCTACTGTAAATAAATAAATAAATACAAATAATGCTTCTTCGAGCATTACGACTGCCAATGGCCGCCGGCCCTAGCCTAGATTACTTTTTCTTACGACGCCCGACGGATAGATGATTCACTTCCTTACAACAGATACATTTGTCTAAGTTGCTTTGGATAAAGGCCCTCTGTCTGCTAAATGCCGTGAATGTAACGTAAACATCCTACATCCTGCAATGTCCTTCATTCATCGTTGTTAGTTTATTTTTTTTATCACCTTTCTGCCTGTGTCTTTATGTCTTACACACCGACCACACCAAGTCAATTTCCTGTTTGTGTGGAATATACTCGGCAATAAAACAGAACTCTGATTCTTGAGTTCTAAAACAGAACTCTGATTCGTGATTCTGCCTCGTCTCCCTCCGAGGCTGCTGCTGCTGCAGGTCGACACAGGAGGCGGTGGAGGTGTGATGTAAACGTCTCATGCCCTGCCTTGTTCCCCTCTCGCTGCAGGTTGACACACGGGCGGTGTCTGCCCTGGCCAAGTGGCAGAACTCCTATAGCATCAGGGTGGTGCTGCAGGAGCTGAGGCGCCTGATGATGTGCAAGGAGAACATGAAGCTCCCCCAGCCCCCCGAGGGCCAGATCTACACCAACTGAGCCCCTAGCTACTACTACTCCTCCTCCTCCTTTTTCCTTTTTCCCCTCCCTCCCTACCTCCCTCCCTCCCTCCTTCTTTTGTTTGCGTTCATCCCCCCTTCATCCCATCCAACACTTCCTTTCATTCAGTTGCCTGTACACGCACGCACTCACACACACACGCACACTCACACACTCACAGATGTAGGGACCACACGCACACTCACACTCGCAGATGTAGGGACCACACACACACACACACACACACACACACTCACACATACATACATACACACACGCACACACACACACACACACACACACACACACACACATAGATGTAGGGACATACATGTGCGTAGGCACACACACACACACACACACACACACGTTGGGATCATGCATGTGCGCAGGCACACACACACACACACACACACACACACACACACTTGCCCACACATGAAAGCACTTCTGTATGCGCCATTCTCAGGCCCTGGCCCCTCCCCCCTCCCATCACTGGAGCTCTGGTTGGACTAGAGGGTTCTCGGCCCACACCAGACCTGATCATTCGAATACTGTACATCTTACTAATCTTTTTTTATTATTATTTGTTATAAATGCAGATTGTACAATAACATAAATAATCTTATTGAGTGTATGCTTCGTCTTGCCTTTTTGTAACAGAGGACACCTCAACCCCACCAACAGTTCACAGATCTGTTTATAACCCAATCTACCCCATCAGATGAGTATTTGTGGGTGTTGTTCAGTGCAGTGCAGAAATTGAGCTCTAATTTGTGCATATTTCTGTTATAAAACATATACAATAGGCTAATTACCGCAATGTTGAATATGAGTAGTACACGACAAATATGTGGAAAATGTTTCAGTCTGATTGCATGTGATGACTCATAAAGTAATGCATTTACAAACCTCATGACATACGCATGTGAGTGCAGCTTACACACCACTTAAATATTTAGTCAGTCATTATTTTATTCACAAGAATGCAGTGGATGTTTTGTACTTGGTTAATCCACAAAATCAAGTGGAAATAGACACAATTTTCATCAGTAGCCTATAGAATACACTCATCAGAACCCCCTAAGTTAACAACTTGAAAGCTGAAAATTGTATTTGCAACATGTCAAAGTCATTTATTATGTGAGAGTAGATTTGACTAGCACTATCTTCTTTACAACTTGATTAGATTAGATTCAACTTTATTGTCATTGCAGTTTACAAGTACTAGACAACAAAATGCAGTTTAACATCTAACCAGAAGTGCAAATAGTGATCTAAAACATGATAGTGATAAGTGATAGGTACAGTATGGCAAGTACAGGAGACAGATAGCAGTAGGCTATGTACAGTTACGGTAGCTATGTACAGTATGGTGTATACAGATGTGTAAATTGAGATGAAAAGGTTGTTTTTCCTCCTCCCCCTTCCTCTGATAAATTTTGCGTCTCACATTCTCACTTATGGTTCTATGGTTCTTGATTAATAAGGATTTGAGCCCTGCGGACAGATTGTTTGCAAGTTTGTCATTGGGTTAAAGGTTATCCATAGGCTCTGCCAGTACTGTGGGTTATGAAACAAGTCATTGTACTTTTGCACAATGTCAGTGTCTGTCTCCCACCATCTGCTGGTCTTGTGATCTTACCAAGCATCACTACGTGGCCCCGCCTCTGACTCGTCACATCAGGGGGAGTCTGAAGACCGATCCTATGTCATCGCAATATCGTCACCTTCTTAAAATAACGGCTTAGGTCACTTTTGAGGAAAAGTATGTTTTTGCCTAAATATCACATATTCTAGATTTGCTTCAGTTTATTCTGTTTTTTCGCAAAACTTGAAAATATGACAAGGGTTCAAGGCCAAGGGTGCTTTATTTGTCACATGCACAGAAATACAAAGTAAAACATGCAGTGAAATGTAATGGGACTAGATACTGTTCACTGTGCCAGAGAAGAACAAGACAATAGTAACAATAAAAAGACACGAGAGACATAAAGTGCTGTGCAAGTAGCAACAGTGTCCTGCGTACCTAGTGTAGTACAAGGGAACCAATTAAAAACCAGTTAATAAATAGATGCGCTTTAAGAGATAAATAGACATTATTTTAAGAAGGTGACTACATAGAATAGTTTGACCGTGTGTTTTGAATGACTGTTAATAATACACCTCTCCACCGTGGCAACAATTGACTCTTAACCACGAAGACTAGATCTGTGTCTGGGCAATGACACATCTATGATACTATTTGATCATTTCTAGAAGCCCTTGAATTAAAGGTGTTTAGTGTTTTGCCATAATACTGTCTGAGAACTGAAAGCAAAGGCTGAATTATCCATCAAAGAAGTGCAATCCTCTTGGCTTCAAAGTTCACACTGATATAAGCAGCAGTGCCGTCTGTCAGAATGTACCATTCCTATAATTATAGCGTCAGATAAGAGACTAGTGGTATCCAATGAGTTAGTAGGGGCCGCAGCAGAGGTGGAGGAAGGGGGGGGGGCCTCCTGTATGGAGCTGCTCAGATAGGAAACAGACCTGGCTAGGCAGCTGACTGCAGGACTGGACTCTGAACTACCCAGAAGGCACTGGCTCTCCTCGGGCATGTGTGTGTGTGAGAGAGGAGAGAGGAAACCAGTGTTACTGTCCCTACGGTCTGTATGTATTAGATGACAAAGAAGGGAAGTCAGCTGCACCCAGTGGCTCAAGAAAACTGTGAGTATTACATTTTTGTCTGACAGGTTTTTATGAACTGGCCAGAAAAGTGTGGCATGCTCTATGATGTCATGCCATATATACTGTACTATATGTAATATAATAAGTCAGGGCATGATGTCTGTGTAGTGTTTGTGGCTACCTGTTTCAAATCAATATTTTGAGGTCAAAGTTGATGGCCCCATACCCTGTGAGGTATACTCTGGTATAGATAACCACTCTACTGTATTTTCCTAAATGTTGTTTGAATGAATGATGGAATGAATGAATGGACTTTATTGTCATTGCTACAGTACAGGTACCAAACAACGAAATTTAGGAGGGGTGGCTCCCCTGGTGTTAGGAAAGAAAAAAAAAAAAAAACTTTAAAAAAAAAATCACAAGAAGGGAAGGAGCTGGTTTACATAAATAAAGGCTATGTACACTATCCACTGTACTATACTGTACAGATAGACGACTAGGGTTGTCATATTGCACAATAGTATTCTTTCACATTTATTTAAAGTGTCGCAGTTTGCAGGCTTGAAATGTTGGAAGTAACATACACAAAGAAATGCATTAGTAAACTAATTAGGCTAATACTGAGCATGACCAAGTTAATCCCATTTAGATTTTCTTTCCCCGTTGTACTTGAGGAAAAAAGTGATCACATGAAATATGATTGTCTTCCCTTTAGTTTTAAAGAAACATTTCTATTCACACTCACTCCACCTCTGTGCTTTTCAAGCCAGATGCACTGTAAAAAATAATTCTGATTCCGATTCTGATTCCGATTCTGGATTCCGATTCCGATTCTGATTCCGATTCCGATTCTGATACACTGTGACACAATAATGGGTCTGACATCCCAAATCGCTTCACAGTGAATCTATGCTTGGCTCAGATTCAGTTGCAGAGGAAGTGAGAAGTAGGACCATAGGCCATGGTTTATTCCAAGAAACCATGTGAAAAGTAAAAAAAAGGAAGTGAAAAAGGATCTCAGCTGTTTGAGAATAAATAGTGACAGAAAGTTGACCTTGTCTGATTAATCGCATACTAAACTGTTACTATTTAACTAAATTAGCCTTCTAGAGGACACACGTGAGTGACGTGACGCACGCAACATTGAGTAACGCCTCAGGTGTAAAATAGTCCACTAATAGGCCAATCAGAAAGCACTGAACTACTGGAAAAGTTGACCTAGTTCTGCTCATGAGATAGTAGTTTGTTTACCTAACCCTTGAAGATCAACATCATACAAGACAGATAATAATAATAATAATAATATAATAACTTTGATTTGTATAGAGGTTTTCCTGCAAACGTTGCAGCTCAAAGTGCTTTTAGATGAACAGGTAGGCCTAGCTACCCCCAAGCAATCAGGCTCCTGGAGAAATGTACTGGAAGAAAACAAAAGATCCCCATGCAACAACAACAACAACAACTATAAAATGAACATATATTATTACAGCTACTTGCACAATACAGGATAACTTGTAAACTACTTGCTACTGTACTGTATTATATTGCATTTCATCCCATTGTACTTTGCACAGCATCTTTGCACTCAGCAGCTTTGCATCAAAGCCACCGTATCACCACTTTATTACTTTATTACTGTAGGATTACTTATTTTATTTACTTTACTTTTTATTATAGTGATTTTGTATCCGAATGCTGAGGAATGCAATGCCAATGTTGAGGAACCAAAAGCCAAATAATTGTACTCTTGTGTACATCGAGATGTAATAAAAGCAATTCTGATTCTGAGAAATAAAATACAAAAGGTACTTTATTGATCCCTGAGGGGAAATTCAGGCGTTACAGCAGCTCAGACCACAAACAACAAAGACATAGACATCTGAAAACCTTATACACAATTATAATCTCTTGATAGATCCTTGCACGCTAATATATTTCTGCCCAATTGGATGAAAATACATAAAACCCGATCCGATCCCATCTAAAACTCTTTCGTGAACAACATTATTTTTCTGCTCAATTGACACTTTAGCTTTGGAGTTTTAACAACTCTTCGGCGTTCTTTATTCATAGCTATAGCTCTTACTCCTTGTTTCCTCTCCACTCTCTTGCCTCTCTCCGTTTTCCATTAACCAAAGGCTTTCTGAAATCGATATCTTCTTTCCTCAGGGCTGCGACGGACGGGTTGTGAGAAAACACTGAGAAACATCGATCTTCACATCACTTCACACACACACACACACACACACACACACACACACACACACACTTCTCAAGACTTCCCCTTTCCGCCTGACCACGGCCGAGACCACAGCCCCGACAGCAGCCATGTCTCTGCTCATCCACACGCTGGCCTGCGCCTTCGGCCTGGGCTCCTGGATGGCCGTCAACGGCCTGTGGGTGGAGCTCCCCCTCATCGTCAACGCCCTCCCCGAGGGCTGGGAGCTGCCCTCCTACCTCACCGTCATCATCCAGCTGGCCAACCTGGGCCCCCTCCTGGTCACCCTCATGCACAAGCTGTGCCCGGGGAGGCTGAGGGAGAGCGGCGTCATCTACGCCCTGCTGTCCGTCGGGGTCCTGGCGTGCCTGCTGCTGGCCTTCTTCTGGGACGAGACCACGGTGGTGGCGGGGGCGCGGCGGAGCACGGCCTTCTTCGTCATCGTCTTCTTCCTGGCCCTGGTGGACTGCACGTCGTCCGTCACCTTCATACCGTTCATGACGCGGCTGCCGGCGCGCTACCTCAACACCTACTTCATCGGCGAGGGGCTGAGCGGCTTCGTGCCCGCCCTGGTGGCGCTGGCGCAAGGCGTGGGCCTGGCCAGGTGTGTGAACGTCACTCTGCCGGACGGGGGGGGGGGGAACAACGTCACGCAGGTGCAGACCCAGTACCTCCCGCCACACTTCTCCACCGAGGTCTTCTTCTTCTTCCTGGCGGCCATGATGGCGGTCAGCCTGAGCGCGTTCGTCGGGCTCAACAGACTTCCGCGGTCTTCCTTCGACCTCCTGACCTCCACGGAGAAGCTGGTCGACCCGACGGACACCGCCGGCGTCGTGGCGACCGTCTGCGCCGGCCTGGACAACCCTGCGGCGGAGACCGATGACGGCGGTCAGACCCCCCCCAAACGCCACGACCGCAAGGAGTCGGACCCGTCCAGGCCGTTGCTAGCCAAAGCGGGCCTCTCGGCGTACCAGCTGGCCTTCATCTACCTCACGGTGGTCTGGGTCAACGGGGCGACCAATGGCCTGCTGCCCTCGGTGCAGACGTACTCCTGTATGCCCTACGGGCGACTGGCCTACCACCTCTCTGCTTCCCTGTCGTCTATGGCCAATCCGGTGGCCTGTATTATTGCCATGTTCCTACCGAAACGGTAAAAACCCACAAATGCAGTAGTCTTAACACTAGAACAGCTGTGCCTTTACTTATTATAAGAGTTGCCTCAGGGGTCAAATGACCATAGTCTTTAGAATGGAAAGCTGCTATTTACACGTGACGACCACTAGTTGGCCGGCTTGTAAATTACACAGAAAAATTGCAAAATAGCTTTATACTAGCTTATCCTGATGTGATTTTGAAAATTTAAGGATACTGGGTGGTAGAACGCACATATCTAGGAAAAGTCATGAAAGGAGGGTCCTGAAATTTGATCGAGTGCAAAGATATAAAACATTTTTACTCACAGGGTCAAATGACCCCAACCATGGCTGTTCTAGTGTTAATACCTCTCTCCTCTGTTGTTGTTGTATGATAAAATGATTTTTTTTCCAGAAACACACACCCTAGTTATTGATTAAACGGCCAATCCGGGAATCAAACAACAGGAAATGGATCGCCCCGGCAATTTGTTTGATAAGGATTAGATTAGATTAGATTAGATTAGATTAGATTCAACTTTATTGTCATTGCAGAGTACAAGTACCAGAGAATGAAATGCAGTTCAGCATCTAACCAGAAGTGCAAATAGTGATATAAAACATGAGAGCTATAGTGGGGCGGAGATTGGAAATCTTATGTATAGACGGTGCTATGGGGGAAAAGATTTATCATCTGTGAGATCAAAATGATAGTTTTAACCAGGTTTTGAACGGGTTCTGAAGGGCTAAGACAGTTGAACTAAGCTAATATAATGAGGACATTTAAGGATATGTATCTTCCCTTCATCTGTGGTTAACACTGTGATTATCATTATTATGTGTAGTAACTTTCCTTTAAATGTACCAGGGCTATCTTACCAACCAGTTTCCTGTGTTCCTGTGTTTCTGTCCAGGTCACTAGTGTTCCTGGGTGTGTTGGTCCTCCTGGGCTCTGGCTGTGGAGGTTACAACATGGCCATGGCTGCCATGAGTCCATGTCCACTGCTCCAGTCCTCCCCGCTGGGAGAAGCTCTCATTGTGAGTGACTAGAAGGAGAGCATACATTATTACACCTGCTTTAAAACCGCTGCACTGGCTACCTGTTAGTGGTAGAATTGATTTTAAGATCCTTTTATTGGTTTACAAAGCACTAAATGGTCTCGCTCCCGACTACATGTCTGACATGGTTTTTAAGATATGTACCCACTAGATCCCTCAGGTCCTCTGGTACTGGTCTCTAGATCCCTCAGGTCCTCTGGTACTGGTCTCTAGATCCCTCAGGTCCTCTGGTACTGGTCACTAGATCCCTCAGGTCCTCTGGTACTGGTCTCTAGATCCCTCAGGTCCTCTGGTACTGGTCACTAGATCCCTTAGGTCCTCTGGTACTGGTCTCTAGATCCCTCAGGTCCTCTGGTACTGGTCTCTAGATCCCTCAGGTCCTCTGGTACTGGTGTAACTCTAGATCTCTTAGGTCCTCTGGTACTGGTCACTAGATCCCCCAGGTCCTCTGGTACTGGTCTCTAGATCCCTCAGGTCCTCTGGTACTGGTCTCTAGATCCCTCAGGTCCTCTGGTACTGGTCACTAGATCCCTCAGGTCCTCTGGTACTGGTCTCTAGATCCCTCAGGTCCTCTGGTACTGGTCTCTAGATCTCTCAGGTCCTCTGGTACTGGTCTCTAGATCCCTCAGGTCCTCTGGTACTGGTCACTAGATCCCCCAGGTCCTCTGGTACTGGTCTCTAGATCCCTCAGGTCCTCTGGTACTGGTCTCTAGATCCCTCAGGTCCTCTGGTACTGGTCACTAGATCCCTCAGGTCCTCTGGTACTGGTCTCTAGATCCCTCAGGTCCTCTGGTACTGGTGTAACTCTAGATCTCTTAGGTCCTCTGGTACTGGTCACTAGATCCCCCAGGTCCTCTGGTACTGGTCTCTAGATCCCTCAGGTCCTCTGGTACTGGTCTCTAGATCCCTCAGGTCCTCTGGTACTGGTCACTAGATCCCTCAGGTCCTCTGGTACTGGTCTCTAGATCCCTCAGGTCCTCTGGTACTGGTCTCTAGATCTCTCAGGTCCTCTGGTACTGGTCTCTAGATCCCTCAGGTCCTCTGGTACTGGTCACTAGATCCCCCAGGTCCTCTGGTACTGGTCTCTAGATCCCTCAGGTCCTCTGGTACTGGTCTCTAGATCCCTCAGGTCCTCTGGTACTGGTCACTAGATCCCTCAGGTCCTCTGGTACTGGTCTCTAGATCCCTCAGGTCCTCTGGTACTGGTCTCTTGGTTGTTCCAGGGGTCTGGTCTAAGACCCATGGCGAGGCCACTTCACTATGACTCCAGACTTTGGAACGGCCTGCCAGAGGACTTGAGGCTGGCAGAGAGGGTGGATATCTTTAATAGAACACTTTTATCCCTATTTTTTATCTCCTGTCTTGTTTTATTCCTGGTTTTATTGTGTTTTCTTTCTTTCTTTTCTCCTGCCTCATGTTGTATTGTAGTTTATTTATTCCTTTATGTTCAGCACTCTGAGTTGCATTCAATGCATCACTTGTGCTATATAAATAAAGTTTGATTGATTGATACACCACCTTGGTACACCACCTGTTGAAATATGCCGTTTTTTTTAACGTAATTCCTAGGAACTGTTCTCTCCTGTATCAGATAAAAGTTCAACTCCTCTGTCACAGCTGACTAATTGTTGCGTAGCTGTGTTATCAGCTTCTGTGCTATGCAGCTTGTCGGTGTTTAACAATCTGTGACGGACGTCTTGTGGTTTCGTCAAGTTCCCTATGCCTCCGCCATGGCTGGGAGAATAATGGCTTTTAGCATTCCTAGCATTCCTAACATTCCTGCCCCGTCCTCTGGGATTGGCCTTCAGGAGTCATTGGTCACTTAGGCCATTTCAGAAGAATGTTAGAAGATTTATTAATCAAAAAATGTAACTGTTTCTTTTTTCATTCATTGTTTTGTAGATGTATACCTCCCCCCCACTCCCTCTGCTTTTATTTCCATGACATATTGTGCGATCTCGTCTAGTCTCAGTAACATCTCCCCTGTATAAACAAATGATATTTTGTGATAATTCCAACTCCAAATCTGACAGTTTGAAATCCAAATTCGAATGAGTAATCTCTGTTCTATCTGAAATCTTTGTTCTATTGTGTCTTCAATGCACTGGAGGCAACATAAGGGGTGCCGTGTAGTCAACTAGGGTGGGACTTGTTATGAATTGGTAAGGTGTCAGCCAACTGAATCAATGCATTGTCTTCTTCAATAGGTTTATCTATAGATTGTAAACGGCTTTCAACTCTACTGGTGCCAATAAATCACCTGAGACAGGGAAACTCAGTTGACGCTACACTCCAGCAGGTGGCAGTGAAGCACCCACATTTGATTTTACCCTCCCAAATCAGAGAAGTTGACTACAACGGCACTCCCCATAATAATCACAATTAATTTAAGAGAGTGCGCCCTCTAGTGTTCATAACTCTATGCTTCCATGTGACCCTCAGGTGCTCTCGTGGGTCTTCTTCACTGGTACCCTGGTGTACGTGAAGGTGATGCTGGGCGTCATCCTGAGGGACCAGAGTCACAGCGCCCTCGTGTGGTGCGGAGCGGCGGCGCAGGTGGGCTCACTGGTCGGCTCCGTCACCATGTTCCCATTGGTTAATATCTACGACCTGTTTCAGGCGGGAGACTTCTGCAACACCAAGTGCCCGTTGTGAACACTCGCCTAAATGGACTGACTTCTATAGCGCCTTATTCCAAAGCGCTTTACAACGGCCTCTCATTCACCCATTCACACACATATTCACACCAATGGCGGCAAGCTACCATGCAAGGCTCCGGGCCCGCTCACTGGGAGCAATTTGGGGTTCAGTGTCTTGCCCAAGGACACTTCGACATGTGGCCAGCCGGGGCTCGAACCGCCGATCTGCCAACCTTGCGATCAATAGATGCCGGCTCTACCTCCACAGCCGCCCCAACTTCAATAGGTTTATCTGCGAGCCATGGTGCGAGTGTGTGAGGTCAGGGAAGGAATGGGCAGGAAAAGGAAATCCTGGACATTGGTATGCCCTGCCTGGCCCTTATGATGGAGTGGTGGTGGGATAGTCAGTGGATAGTGAGCTGGACATGACCATCAGAAGGTCACGAGTTCGAATCCCACTTGGGAACAACCAACCACTTGAGAAAGGCACTTAAAGCCCTAAATGACTCCAGGGAGTCTGCCCCTGTAATCTGTAATTGTAAGTCGCTTTGGATAAAAGCGTCTGGCTAAACGGTGTGAAGATGTGAACGGGCCTTTGCTCTGAGAGCAGAGAGAGAGAGAGAGGGAGGCAGAGGACTCTTCAGTTGGATCTGAGCAGAGAGATCGATCTTCTGAGATCAATGGACTCCAACAGGCGTCACATTTTAACACGTTGTTGAACACGTGATTGATAAAAGTATTTCTATGCTGTATCATGATGATTTGTAACCCATGTTTCAGTTTTGCACTGATGGTTGTAAAATGTCTGCATTATTAGTCGGGTAAAGCTTAATGATGAGAAGGCCTTTATTTTGTTATTGTATGTTTATTTAGTATTCATTTGTTATAACAAATGTATGAAAAACCAGTAGTCTTCAATAAATGTACATTTTAGACAAGATGAACCTATCACTTTTTTAAACTTTGGTTTGTAATTGCTGTTGATTTAATATCTGTGTGAGGAGACGTGTGCATTCTGTGGCCATACTTTGTGGGTGACATCTTCCTGCTGTACCTCATTGAACCACTAGATGGCGTCAGTACGCCACCATATCAAGGAACCGGTCTAGGATTCCCGACATTCCTCGGGCATCCCAGCAGATCCTTTAAACACATACAAGACATGTCATTAAATGTGTCTATTTATATGGTGTCTCTGTGTGTGTCAATGTGAAGTTTTCTACAGTTATGTAACAATTTAAGAAAACCGTCCTATGTCTATGTGAAAGAGGTGGTCATGAACCACACAGGATATGATGCAAGTTTAACTGAATAAATACACTCATCTTTTCATTGTGTGGTACAGTAAAACATGTCACACACACACACACACACGCACACACACACACACACACACACGCACACACACTCACACACCACACTCATCATTTCATTGTGCGGTACAGTAAAACATGTCACACACACACACACACACACACACACACACACACACACTCTCACGCACACACACACACACACACACACACACACACACACACGCACACACACACACACACACACACGCACACACACACACACTCTCACGCACACACACACACACACACACACACACACACACGCACACACACACACTCACTCACACACTACAAGTCGTCTCCCATAGGAAGTGTTAAGGTTGTTCCACCTTATCGGAGCAGAATGCTGCTGGACGTCCCTGGGAAAACCAGAGAGCGGAGCCTTATCAGCAGCTGTTCATCTTCCTGTCCCCTGTCTCCCCTCAGACGGGGGTCCCAAGCCCCGGTTGTGTAGGGGGGGAGTGGGGGGCAGGGGCGCAGGGAGGGGGGGACTCTAATTACTGACAGTCAGAGGGGGCAGTCGGCTGTTGGCCCTGTCGGTGGTCACTTGGGACCCTGTTTGACCCCGACTCTGAGCGAAAAAAAAAAAAAAAAACCAGAAAAGAAATATAATTAGTCTAACACCGCCTCCGGGTTAGGGATCAGCTGAGGCCGAGACACACAGATGCAACTTTCTCACTCGGATATGAGAGGAATACCCTAATACCCTAATACCCTAACCCCTCTTCCTTCCTGAGATCCCTGCAGTCAGTGGGGTTGTTCAAGTCGTCAGACAAATAACCACTCGGACAGCTCAGGTCAATCGTTGAAGGGAAAAAGCCTCAATTAAAGTGTTCTGATTCGCTGAAGGCAACGCCTCAGGTTATGTTTCTTAGGGAAGGCAAATATGTTTTCAAAGCTAGTCTTTATCTATTATTATTATTATGTTTTATTATTATTATTATTATTATATTTGTTTACAGTTTACAGCCTCATGATCAGTTATAATAGTACGCTCGTCGGATCATTCGTCTGCGTCTCGCACGCCAACGTGCCTCGCTTAAGTTCCGCAACCTTGAATAATCTGAGTGAAGCTAAAACAAAAGTTGTTGTCCCCCCCCCACACTAGCATCATTAGCTACCGTTCCTTGATTGGGCCCGGGGTCTTTGTGTTGTCGAGGCCGTCCGACAGACAAAAGCAAGCAGAAAGAAAAGTGTACGATTCTCTGCGAGCGGAGTGTCAGATGGTCCCCATCGCTCCTCCAGCTGGTCAGGAGGGGCCGCGGCCACCTGGATGCCGAGTCTCGGTCCTGTGAGATCCTGCAGTCTCTTCTGCCATGTAAGGACCCCACTTACAGAGCCGCTGAGAACTCCATCTGCTCACGACGACACCTCCCAGAGAGGACCCCCTCCCCCACCCCCTCCACCCCCAAACCCACCGTCCCCAACCCAGCCCACTGTTGCACCTCTTGGCTAAAAAGAGCAGCCGTGTCAGAGCTAGATAGAGGATTCATTCACCCAACTCTTTAACCTCATAGGAGCCAACGGACCCCCATGGGGATCCGAAGTGATATAAAGAGTTTACCTCGATCAATTCTCTTCATCGATATCACATTTTTTTCACAACTTTGTATGCTATACGATGCCACCATTTTTTCCCCGAGACGGTAAACACGGCCTAAGTCACATCCAGTTTTCTCCAACTGGAGAATGTGTCATGTCCGGTTTCAACGCCGAATTTCCATACCATTGGTCGGCCAACCCAAAAAATCCCCCCCCCCCCAAAAAAAAAATAGAAATCTGATACATGAGAAAGGTCAAAGGTCAAAGATGGTGCCAAAATATCTCAAAATGGCCTAAACATATAGGTGTCCGCCTAAACATACCTGTACTAAAACAGGTACAAAGTTGCATTTGCTCACATTACTAGCATCGACTTTGGCACAAGTACTAATAAGACCCTGGAGTACTGATTCCTAGATGATTTGGGCTTCGTTATCAGGTTTCCAAGGTGATATTCACTGTAAAAGCTGTTGTTTTTTTAGGCGGAAACTGAATTTGAGATGTTTTATAATGTTCTAGCTCTATTTGCTCTGACACAGTAACATAGATTTAGATTCTGACACTTCTACAGCCACCCCACAGGTGTTAGCTTTCATTTGATAACAAATATCATTATGAAGGCCCTTGTGATTGTGGAGATATTCTATATTCACTGTGGGCATGTCATTTCGAGCAGAAAACCAGAAAAATGAGGTGAACTTGATAGAAGAGAGAGAGAAGAACACATTCAGAGAAGCTATGATGCAGTGAACTCTCTCTCTACTACTACACCACACCACGCTAGATATCCAATAGCTCGGGCAGGCGTCTGAATCGACAGATAAGTCACCTGTGCATGACACTGTTGCTGAATCCCCCCCCCCCCACCCCCCATCCCCCCTCCTCGGTCGGTAGTGTTCCGAGGCAAACAATCTGTTATACAAGATTCATGGAATAGTGCGTTTCCAATTGACTACACCCCGTGTGAAGCGTAATCATCCACACCAAAAAAAAAGGGAAAGCAAAGCGTAGGCTACTGATAAAAGGCGCCTTTTGTCAGAAACATCAACGAAATCCGAGGAAAGTGGGGACATTTCAAAACCCAGAGGGAGACAGATTTTGGCAGCTGATATTCAGGTGAACAGCTTGTGGAAACCAATTGCTTGTAGCATGCAGACAGTTTAGTGACACACACACACACACACACACGCACGCTTGCACGCACACGCACGCAAGTGCACGCTCGTGCACGCTCAAGGCAGACAATACTCTATCGAGCCTCCTCTTTTCCCATTCCATGATGCTGTCCATTAAATGAGATTGAATGTGACAGCCCTCTGTCATTTCACCACCCTTCTGTCTATGGACGAAGGCCTCCTTCTCCTTTTCTATCAGCAGATATTGATGTTGCTTTAATGAAGTGCCTGGCGCTCCACCCTAGGAAGAGGGACAAGTCTGTCAGCATATGTAAATGCTTCCTGCTTGTCATTGTTGTGGAGGGTTCAGCGGGGGTCAACACGGACCCCCTCCCTCCCTCTGGGAACCCTTTGTTCCAGGGGCTGGCTATGCTACATGAGGGGACCAATTATGGAGCTGCACAGCAGGGGGGAGGTACAAACTTGTTACACTGTTGTAGTGAGCTAATTATTACTCTTTACGCTGTTGGTAGACTTAGCGCTTATGGGCGAGGAGGGGGGGAGAAAATGTGCTGATTTAGAACTCTCTCCTTCACGGTTGCCCGTACGCATGCCTGATCACTATGAGTTCCGTGGATTAACGATAAAAAAATACTTATTACACTTTATGACCACAATCTGGTAAAAAAAGATTATTTCAATTTTCCCCGACCGTAAGAAAGCTATTACGTTAGTGATTGTGTTTTTTATTTTTTATTTATTTGCATCTGCGTTTGTCAATGACAAAGGCAATTTACTGGTAACCGGCTGCTTGTCATGTGTCCTTGAAACGATGTCAAGTCAAGTGAAGAAATTATTTTCGGAAAATGCAGACACCTTTTCTTTTTTTTTTTTGCGGTGGAGATACTAGACCACCTGACTGGGCAGAGTGATGTATTGACGCAGAGCCCATGTGGCTGGCCAACCAGACACTCTCATTCATTATCACTGGTATCATAATACATCCCTGCGGTGTTCCGCTCCTAGCGCCTGAGTTATGTGCGATGAGGCTTTGGCAGTCTTGGCCACAGCAGTAGGGTACTAGAGGCCACAGCGGTGGGTGCTAGAATGTTCTGCCAGGTTACCACCAAGTAATGCAGTGAAACTGTTGATATCCCAGGCTATGCTTAGCACAGCAGACTCCACAGGCCATTGACAGCAGTAACCAGGAACTGCCAGGCAGCACGTATGATGAGAAATCACAGGGGAGGGGGGGAGTGGAGGCGGGGGGGCGGGGGGGGGGACAGAGAGGCTGTGAATTGGGTTACAGAAACATTAAGAGACTCTGAAAATGTGACTGTTTTCATCCGTTTTGAGGCATCTTACTGTGTGGTGCATTGGAGGTAATTGACAATAAAAGCATTGAATTATTGATGCCCGTTCTAAGAGGTCCTGTGTAAAAGCACGGGGACGGTTTGGGACGGGAATAATGGATGACCCTTTTTGGGACAGGGGGAAGTCTCCCCTCTCTCTCTCTCTCTCTCTCTCTCTCTCTCTCTCTCTCTCTCTCTCCATCCATCCCCGTATCCCCATCTATCCATCCATCCATCCATCCATCCATCCCGCCTCCTTGCCCTACTCGACTACAACAGCACCCCCGCCCCCCACCCTCCACCCCCCCCCATTGACCAGTCTAGCACAGCTGCTGGGGCTGCCACAGCCCTTTGTGTGTGGGGCCAGTCAAGTGGAAAATGGTCGCCGCTCCAGAGAGAGAGCCCACTTCAGAGAGTCGTCATCCTTTGAAGGACCCTGATGGCCTTTGACAGCCACAGTGTTAACATGGAGGCCACATGAACACCGAATGGCTATTATCGTGTTTACTAGACCGGGGGGGGGGGGGGGGGGGTGGATGGGGGGGATCAAGGGGACGGCGGTGGCGGCCTGCACGGGGGGGGCTTGTCTGACCCATCGTGGGCAGAGTGGCATCGTAGGGAGAGTGATGACATATGATTACCCGCAGCCAGGTGAATATTGTAATTTGCAGATCAGCTGCGCTCGCTAGTAGAGTGTGGTGAAGAAGAGGTGCTGAATGATATGATAGATAGATAGATAGATAGATAGATAGATAGATAGATAGATAGATAGATAGGTAGATAGGTAGATCGATAGATAGATAGATAGGTAGATAGATAGGTAGGTAGGTAGATAGATAGATAGATAGGTAGGTAGATAGATAGATAGATAGTTAGAGATAGATAGATAGACAGATAGACAGATAGACAGATAGAGAGACGGATGGATGGATGGATGGATGGATGGAGGGTTGGATGGATGGATGGATAGATAGATAGATAGGTAGATAGATAGATAGATAGTTAGATAGATAGATAGATAGGTAGGTAGATAGGTAGATATATAGATATATAGATATATAGGTAGATAGATAGATAGGTAGGTAGGTAGATAGGTAGATAGATAGGTAGGTAGATAGGTAGATAGACAGATAGATAGATAGGTAGATAGATAGATAGGTAGGTAGGTAGGTAGGTAGGTAGGTAGATAGATAGACAGATAGACAGATAGATAGATAGACAGATAGACAGATAGATAGATAGATAGATAGACAGATAGACAGATAGATAGATAGATAGATAGATAGATAGATAGATAGATAGACAGATAGATAGATAGATGGATGGATGGATGGAGGGTTGGATGGATGGATAGATAGATAGATAGATAGATAGATAGATAGGTAGATAGATAGGTAGGTAGGTAGATAGGTAGATAGATAGATGGATGGATAGAGGGATAGATAGATAGATAAATTGATAGATAGATAGACAGACACAGACAGACAGACAGATAGACAGATAGATAATAATGTGACAATTAAATAATAATAAATATTAACCACAGAATTATCAACATTTTAGTCTAGATGTTATGTTCATTACTGTGGCTGTGCCATCATAGTAATGATATGTACAGTACATACCCTAGGTATGCTTATGCGGTTGGGTAATCATTAGAATAATGTCCTGGTAGGATAGTTGTCTGTTTGTTTGCTGTTGGGATTACATCTGGCAGATATTGTGCTTACCGATAAGCAGGTGGAAAAAGTGTAATCTCGTTTTAAACAGTTGCCTTGGGCTTTCTTTCTGGAAAAATTATATATGGATCTAGGACTAGATTGCCATCAAAGATTGTGTGACGACGGAGGAGGCAGGCTAGGCTAGCTACGCCGCCGAGCTACGCCTGTGGGCCTTGCACATCTTAACGAACGACTAACCTGTACCACAGTATGCATTTTAACACTGACGGTGCCACACCACCGTCCCACTTTCACACAGCACAAACACATGTTGCTACGGGACATGTTGCTATGGGACGTGTTGCTATGGGACGTCCGTGAGAGATCCCGACAGAGTGCGACAGACAGTGATTTCATTTGCAACAAATGGTTGAGGTATGTATGTACGTATGCCTCACAGCAGACAGTAGAGAGAGGCCGTATCCTGCCACAGATGCCAGTGTTGTTGTTGTTGTGTGTCTCTCAGGGGTTTGTCCAGGGGCTGATCTGTGTCGTACAAGCTTGAAGTGAACAGGAGGTTCCATTGTGTTGGAGCACACCTGATCTCTCCTGATCACGGCCCCACCTTCTCACAGGTCCCTCTGCTTCCGGCTGTGCCTCAGGGTGGTCCATCTGCTGCAACGAGAGAGTGTGTGTGTGTGTGTGTGTGTGTGTGCGTGCGCATGTGCATGTCTGTGTTTGTGTGCATACGTGCGTGAATGTGTTTGTGTGTGTGTGTGTGCGTGCGTGCATGTGTGCAGGCGCTCGTGAGACAGACAGACAGAGAGAGAGAGAGATAGTCTGTGGTGGTCGTGGTTGTGTTTGATGCCTACACACCAGGGATTAGACGAGATCTCTCTCCCACTCCCCCTTCAGTAACCGATACAGATTTGTCGCTGATGAAAGTGAAGGTCTGAAGTAGGCGAGGAGGAGGGTGGCAGGTGGAGGTGCTAACAGTATGCAGCGGCAGCACAGTAATTAGCACTAACAGGGGTGGTATTGAGAGAGCCTGGGGAAATCGACTTCTACGTCCATTCCGATGCTGGGGTTGGGTTATACTTTAATTCCAATGATGCAGCGTCGAACAAATGAATCCCCACTTTATTATCACCTAACTGGAGGAAAAACTGAACCTGGAAGGAAGAGAGAAAGAAAAGAAGAAAAAGAAACAGGCATGTGATCTGGGAAAGCACCACCACCACCACCACCACCACCAGCAGACAGCATCACATGTACCTAGCGTAACTGATTGGTTTTGTGCTGAAACAGCGGTTTCCCCTTTGTCCTTGAGTTCCCACAACGCTTGTGTTATCTTCTCCAGGAGCATTGGATTGGTGAAGGCTTTTGGACGGTGCTTAGTTGTATTGCGTGTGAGTGTGCGTGCGTGTGCGTGTGTGTGCGTGCGTGTGCGTGTGTGTGCGTGCGTTTGACCTCTAACACAATTGGAACACTGCTATGCATGGCTCTCCTTAACAGTCGAGGGGAAGAGAAGAATAGCTTTACTTACAACAGCCACAATTATATCTTGATAGTGGGGCTTCTTGGCTGATGATGTCATAAAGATGACATTATGACACGTCCTTGTAGCCTGTTCTGAGGGTAGGATGAAAGAGGGTTTCTCCATACAAGAACCAATCACTCAGGCCGGAAGGGTGAGAGCAGGGTGAGAGAAGGTGAGAGAGTGGAGGAGAGAGAGAGAGAGAGAGAGAGAGAGAGAGAGAGAGAGAGAGAGAGAGAGAGAGAGAGAGAGAGAGAGAGAGAGAGAGAGAGAGAGAGAGAGAGAGAGAGAGAGAGAGAGAGAGAGAGAGAGAGAGAGAGAGAGAGAGTAATAGACGTCCGCAGGTTATGATTTATCCACATGTGCATTGCAGAGGACAATGGTGCTTTACATTAATAGCCAGAACAATGAGGGAAGTGTCTGTTTGGATCCGGTTCAAGTCATTTGACACCAGTGACCTTGTGGGTGCTCTTCACGTTTATGATTGAAACGTTCAGCTTTGGTATGACCGGTAGAGGGGATGTTTGCTACCTGTATGCATTGATTTATTGAGACAGTTTTGTGATGAGCCTTTTTAAGATTTGGCATATGCAATATGTTGAGAATTGCTAAATTGTTCGTCCACTTTGTGAGAGCATAAGGAATATGTACTGTACTCCCAAGCTGAATGAAATCATTAACATGTGTGCTTTGATGTAGATTACATTGATATAGTCTCTTTCAAGGTTGATTATTTATTGTTCCCGTCATTCATTATAATCTCTAATTCCCACGTATATTGTCTGAGCCAAATTCTTGATAACAACATGTGATAGATAGATAGATAGATAGATCGATCGATAGATAGGTAGGTACTCTATTGATCCATACATACATTACGTTACAGCAGCTCAGACCACAAAACAACAACAACAACAACAACAAAATAAAGTACCAATTGAATAATAGGCTAAAACAGAAATCGATAAGAAAAATAAAAAATAAAGATAGACCACATAAGATTACGCCTTACGCCCATGAAGATGTTCCTTACTGGGGGGAGGGGGGGAATGTTCAATATGGGGGGTGGGGGGGCAGGGGATGGGGAGGGCAGGAGAGAATGTCATATGCAAAGTCGCCCTCTGAGCGCCTCGGGCGGCAGTGTGCCAGTTACGGAAAGGACAAGAACACAAGAAGCTCACTTTGATGACGATAGTTGGCAGAGGCCCCAAACCTTTAAAGTGAACCATACTGCTGGTGGGTGGGTCCGATGTGGGAGTGAGTGCACTCTATAAATCTACCGGGGAGGGACCCGGGTTTTCAGTGCCACGGAGCACGGAGCAGACACCGTACGTCCTTGGGACTCACTGTGCACTTGTAACAGATAATGCCCCTATCATTTGTTTATGTAATGCTCCGGCTCATTTTCCTTTCCAATCTATCTACGAGGCAGGCAGCGTTCTTGAGTTGTGTGTGCGTGATGGATACGCACCGTAGTACCTAGAGGTGTCGTCGGGGAAATCTTGACAAGTCATTTGGCTGCATCCCTCTCTTTCTCATCCCTCTCTCTCTCTCTCTCATCCCTCTCTCTCTCTCTCTCTCATCCCTCTCTCTCTCTCTCTCTCTCTCTCTCTCTCTCTCTCTCTCTCTGTGTGTGTGGATTTTCGGTGATTGTCTTTGAGGACAGCCAACAATCCCATTGAAGAATTAGCAGCCCCCCCCCCTCCTTCCCCCCCTCCTGCCTTTTCTCTGCCTTCATGAATAATTCAGCTGTCAGGATGAGGTGTATGCGGGGCCGGGAGACCTTGTCTGTGTGTGTGTGTGTGTGTGTGTGTGGAGACCTTGTCTGTGTGTGTGTGTGTGTGTGTGTGTGTGTGTGTGTGCGTGTGTCGAGACCTTGTCTTTGGCATCTGACTCAGCACACAGAGGCCTGAGGGGGACACTGAACCTCCGACTTGTTGTTATTCTGTATTCTCTCTCTCTCTCTCTCTTTTTCTCTGTCTGTCTCTCTCTCTCTGTCTCTAATTCTCTTTCTATCTCTCTCTCACTCTCTCTCTCTCCCTCTCTCTCTTTCTCTCTCGGTCTCTCTCTATCTCGGTCTCTCTCTCTCTCAGTCTCTCTCTCTCTCTATCTCTCATTCTCTCTCTCTCTCTCTTTCTCTGTCTGTCTCTCTCTCTCTCTCTGTCTCTAATTCTCTTTCTATCTCTCTCTCATTCTCTCTCTCTCGCTCTCTCTCTCTCCCTCTCTCTCTCTCTCTCGGTCTCTCTCTCTCTCGGTCTCTCTCTATCTCGGTCTCTCTCTCTCTCAGTCTCTCTCTCTCTATCTCTCATTCTCTCTCTCTGTCTCTCTCTCTTTCTCTCTCTCATTCTCTCAGTCTGTCTCTCTCTCTCTCTGTCTCTCATTCTCTCTCTCTGTCTCTCTCCCTCTCTCTCTCATTCTCATTCTATCTCTCTATCATTCCCATTTTCTCTCTCTCTCTCTCTCTCACACTAATGTCTCATTAACAGCTTTAATCAGTTTTTTGTGATACCTGCGGCCGAAAATGCTTAATTTTGCTGCAGCTTTTCTGAAAATAACCTTGCGGTAATTGGTAAAAATTGCAAGACGTTTTTTTGATAATTAACAAAGACTTGTTAATATCTTAATTCTCTGAGCAGCACAAAATGACATAGACCTCACAAACAGGTAGGTTAAATAACAGTAACCAAACTAGAGCCCAATAAAACCTGCAGATGGTGAAATATTTGACTGATTTTGTTTTCCGAGTTTTGTTCGGAGTTTGTTAGGAGTGTGCACATGTACCACATGTACAAAAGAAGAGATTTGGTGAGGCTGCATTCTCGTTTTATGCACCCAGATTGTGGAATGCACTGCCAGTTTACATTAGGGATGCAACCTCAGCACATATGTTCAAGTCAAGACTGAAAAAAACTATTTTTTAAATATTGCCTTTAAATTACTTGCTGCAGCGTTTGCATTATACGAGCGCTATACAAATCAATGTTATTATTATTAATATTATTATTATTATTATTATTATTATTATATACTGAGTGAGTTTCATCTCTCTAGCTTGTTTCAGACTGGAGAAAAGCAACGGTGTTGCAACTGACCCCTGTTGCGTATTTCCCTGGTCTCCCCTCTACTTAACACGTCATAATTGCTAACATGTTGACCTGTCCACTGTTTGGTCATGTCAAATCACATGATTTAACCACCTCCAGTCTAGTCTCTTTGACCTTGGACTCAGTCGCAGAACAGTATTTTTTCTCACACCTCCATCCCTTTTTTTTCTCTTCGCCTCCATCCCTTTCGCTCTCTTTCTCACCTCTTCCTCTAAAACTAACTTCTCCCTCCCCCTCCCCACACTCCCACACTCCCGCCCTCCCCCGACACACTCCCACACTCCCACCCTCCCCCGACACACTCCCACACTCCCCCGACACACTCCCACACTCCCACCCTCCCCCTACATACACACTCCCACACTCCCCACACTGTACTCTCTTTTCTACTCTCTATCTCTCCACTTGTGTCTGTGTCTTTGTTTTTCCCCGTTTTTTTGCCATATACTGTAGACTCCCATTGCATGCATCCGGCCCCCCTGGCTCCCTCCAGCTCTCAGAGCAGCCTGTGGAGGATAAAGGCATTTCAGGACAAAGAGTCCCCCGCCGTATCCAGGCCACACATCCCCTCTAGGGGACCGTCGTCTCCTACAGCCCCACAGAGCTCCACAACAGACATCGGTTTGTCTCTCCGGAAAGATCCGTTTGAAGTGCAGCTAGGAGCAGCAGCAGCTTCTCTTTTCAGTTAATTAAGATTAAGAACACCACTACTTCCAGAAATCACAGTGAATAAACAGAACGAGTGAATTAAAGGAAGGGGGAAACTGTGATTCCTGATGCTACGATGCTAATGTAACAGCCGGCAAGCAACCGATGAAAAATGTTTAGGCGCTTTTATCCAGAAAAATGTAAGATACATTTCTACGTCGTTGAAAATGATGAATGACACGCTCGCTAGTCAAGCCAAAACATTGCAATGCGTTGGATTCGGTGAGTAATCCACCACTACTAACCTAGTTAGCTACAACACTACTTTACATTGTTAGCAAAAGCCTGAATCCATTGGCTTGACTAGCGAGCGTGTCGTCAACGTTGACACTTATTCATTTCTTTTCAGAATAAAAGTCTGAACATTTGGTTGGTTGGGTTGCCGACTCGTTCCGCACTTTCACCAGCTGCTGTCACCTACGTCGTTGTGGAATGCGGGAACGTGGGATTGCTTTTAGCAAAGACACATAAGCAATTCTCAACATATTGAATATACCAAAATATTAAAAAGGCTCATCACAAAACTGTCTAAAATAAATGTGCACACCGGTAGTAAACATCCCTTCTACCAGCTATACCAAAGCTGATGCTCTAGCTGTGCATCTCACCAGAACGTGGGAATCTAGGAAACTCTCTTGTTAGTATGACTTGGCACGCAGGAGTCATCGCCGAGGAGCCGTTTTACGCCAGCTTGGCTCCGTTTGATAGAATCATTGTGGTTAATTGGCTTAACAAGTCAGTCCTATATGGATTCACCTGGAGGACGGATCAATGGCGAACCGTGGAAAAAGACGCCGCCGTCGCTACATCAGCCAATCGTCTCGTACCCTCCGACCCCTCCAGTCGGTGTAGAAAGGGAGAGATAAAGCCTTTGATTGAGAATTCAAACAGGTGTCAGCCCCGGCCTCCCGAGAGGCAGCGTAAATGACAGACTACTGGGCCGTAAACACAGGAGCAGATGATGGGTAGAGCGGCCATATGGTCTCCTGTTTGTCTCCGAGTGCCAGCTCACTAGCACTGTGGTTCCTCGGTTTGTGAGCGGATTCTTCTGGGAATTATTGCCTAGTGAGTGTTCTGTTAGTGACTCTATACTCCTCTATCTCTCCATCTCTATTTGCGATATTATTATCATGATTATTATGATTATTATGATTAATATGTGTTATATATAATATTGGGTTTTTTGGGGGGGCATTTCTGCTTTATTGTGATAGAGACAGTAGAGACTGACAGGAAGGATGGGTAAGAGAGAGAGAGGAGGGATGACATGCAGGATATGTCGATGGCTGGAATCGAACCGGGGACCCTGCGATTATGTGGTATGCCCATTAGAGTGCTACGCCGCTAAGCGCTTTCTCTATTTGCTGTTATTTGGTATGAAAATTACTGCACTTCAGTCTCTCAGACTCTGCAGAGGAGTGAGTGAAGAGTCAAAACAAGACAGAAATAGTTTTTTTTATCCTGGTCACACATCCTCGAGTGATTGAAACATATAATGAAATTATCCACATGATGTGTTTACTGGTGAAGAAGCCAGACTGTTGTTAATGCGTCTGATGTTGACATGTCATCTCGCTGTTGAAAGATATTTATTCTGACAGCAGTCATGATACAAAATGACACAGTTATCTCTCTCTCTGTCTCTCCCTCTCATTCTCATTCTCTCTCTCTGTCTCTAATTCTCTTTCTTTCTATCTCTCTCTCATTCTCTTTCTATCTCTCTCTCTCATTCTCTTTCTCTCTCTCTCCCTCGGTCTCTAATTCTCTTTCTATCTCTCTCTCTCATTCTCTGTCTCTCTCTCTCTCTCTCTCTCTCTGTCTCTAATTCTCTTTCTATCTCTCTCTCATTCTCTTTCTCTCTCTTTCTATCTCTCTCTCATTCTCTCTCTCTCTCTCGGTGTCTCTAATTCTCTTTCTATCTCTCTCTCATTCTCTTTCTCTCTCTCTCTCTCTCATTCTCTCTCTCTCATTCTCAACAGAGTTATCTGTCATTTTTAAGGGCTTTACACACTCCAGGCCTGACCAGGACCATACTGTGCAGGGTCACCTGTTTCCCTATCAGTTGTCCTCTCCAGCAGTGTTACTGTTGCTTTATGATGTTGAACTAATGTACTACCTACCGTACTGTATTGTATTATATTATATTGCATTTCATATCATCGTACTCTGCTGCACAGCATTTTTGCATTATTGAAGCCACTGTAAAATCCATCACTTTATTACTTTATCAATGTAGGGTTACTGTTTTAACTTACTTACATTACTTTTATTATTATTGTGTTTTTTGTACCTGAATGCAATGTTAATGTTGAGGACCCAAAACCAAATCATTTTACTCTTGTGTACCTGTACAGTAAGACGTAATGAACAGATTCTGATACCGATTCTTATTTTGATTCTGATTCTGATTCTGATTCTGATTCTGATTCTGATTCTGATGTGATGGATTCATAACCAGGCCAGCTCAGTGCAGCTCAGTTTGGAACAGCTCGGTTTGGCTCTGTAGTGTAAATGAGGGTTTACGTCTCCAAACGCTTCATGTAACAACAAGCACACACTATTGCATTAGCCTCACTACTGAGAGAATATGCAATGAGAGAGATCGCTGGGAGGTGTGTGTGAGTGTGTGTGTGTGTGTGTCTGTGTGTGTGTGCATGTGTGTGTGTCTGTGTGTGTGTGTTTGTGTGCATGTGTATATTTGTGTGTGTGTGCGGGTGTCTGTGTGTGTGTGTGTGTGTGTGTGCGTATGTGCATGCGTGCGTGTGTGTGTGTGCGTGTGTGTGTGCGTGTGTGTGTGTGTGTGTCTGTGAGTGTGCGTGCCTGTGTGTGTGTGTGTGTGCACACATGCATGGGTTGTATAACACAAGGATCGGACGTTCTCTGAGGAGCACACCACTCCATCTGGGCCAAAGTAATTGGTCTGCTATTCATATTTCAGCAATGAAATAGCCCGGGGCTATTCATACATTCACACATGAACTAGTTACATGGAGGTCAATCAAAGGATGGGATGACCTTAATGTCACAATATCTTCAGGAGGGGACAGTGGGGGGGGGGGACAGTAGGAGGGACAGTGTGGGATGAAGCAACCTGATTAGTTAGGGTTTCAGCTAATATTTGTTAGCGACAATATTGACAGTTTGGATACTGAGACGCCGCCTGATTGGTGTTATCAGTGTGATTCCGTTGTAGGAGAAAAGGGGTGGTGAGTCATGGTGAGGGAGGGCGTGGGGGGGTTTAAATCATGCATTATGATGATGATGATGATGAACTGCCATCAACATAACCTGTTTGCACAAATTGCTCTTAGAATAAAGAAAACGTTCTCACCCCCCACCCCCCCGACACAGTGAATGTATGCAACATCCTCTGTGACCCGTAATGTACGCCGTGAGTCATCGTTTACAGCGGCAGCTTATGGTGAGTTATCATCCCGCTTGAAAAATTATTATTATTATTAAAGTTCCGCGGGGTCGCTTGAGCGAACAAACAAACTCATCATCGTCGTCGTCGTGGCGACTGACGACGGAAACTCCGAACACCGCGGCACACATTCTACTTGTCAACATCAACGTTTTTCTTCTTTAAACATGCCCATAATTCTAAAGAGGAGAACCCCCCCGCCCTGTCCCTCCACCCTCCACCCTCTCCACCCTCCTCCCTCCACCCTCCACCCTCTACCCTCAACCCTCCACCCTCCTCCCTCCACCCTCCTCCCTCCACCCTCCTCCCTCTCCACCCTCCTCCCTCCACCCTCTCCACCCTCCTCCCTCCACCCTCAACCCTCCTCCCTCCACCCTCCTCCCTCCACCCTCTCCACCCTCCTCCCTCCACCCTCTACACTCCTCCCCTCCACCCTCCTCCCTCCACCCTCCCCTCCTCCCTCCTCTATCATCTGATCATTCCTCAACAAGATAAATTCGCCGGTCATGGCATTTAGAGACAAATGCTGTCCCCTCGGTCGCGAAGGGGGTTTGGAGTGGTTTATTTATCATGGTTTGAAGTGGCGTCTGGGTCTATCCAGGGGTGCTGATATTCAGAGTGAAGAGGGGCTGCCAGCACATTACCTTTTCCGGATACACAACAATGTGAACACCAGCCCTCCCCAGGCCTCCGCCAATGTAGTCTGTCAGAGCTTGTCAGCCGCGGCACCATTCATTCAATCTTCGACAAGCTGTGTGTGCGCTTCAGTCCTCATTCCCCTGTCCCCCTCGCTATCTCTTTTCCTCTCTTCCCTCCCTCCCTCCTTAACCTCCCCTCCCTCCCTCCCTCCCTCCCTCCCTCGCCACTCTTCTTGGTTTCACTCCCTTCCCTACACCGCCTTCATCATGTCCCCCCCCTCAGTCTTGCTTGCTGCGGCGGCTGCGACTCTCTCCTAGCCCCCCCCCCCCCCACCCCGGTCCCCCTCCCCACCACCACCCCTCCTACTCCAGCCCAGCCCGACAAGCCATTGTGAGATCCAAGCAGATGGATGGCGAACAAAGAGGGTGAGAGAGGGGGCCCCCTCTGCCTGTCCCCCCCCGTCCAACCCCCCTGTCCACCCCCCCCCCCCCTCCCCTCAGTATCATTGCCAGCCAGGCCCTGGGTAATCTTCTCAAGCTTTCACGGCTAGGCCATGAATAACCTCAGCTCTCCTCTCTGAGACCCAGGCTTCACCACGGCCCTGCCCCCCCCCCCCCTCCCCCCCCCTCCCTGCTCTCCCCTCTTATCTCACCCTGTGCAGGCTCGCCGGGGCCCGCTGCTCCCCGGATAGCTATCTCTCCTACCCTCCCTCCTCTCTCTCACTCCCACCGCCTCTGTCCGCCATACCCAATCAGATTTTTTTGTTGTTTTTTCTTGGGGCGTTGTTACAAGGCCCCAGGATTAATTGGGGCTGTGGCTGGGTGACATCTGGTCCAGACCTCATAAAGGCCCGGGTCCTCGAGGTCTGCGAGGTTTATAATGAAGTGTACATAAGTTAATTTTCTCATCAACAAGAGGGGCTCATCAAAGGCGGCTACAAAAGCATTTTACACCCCCCTTTACACCCCCCCCCCCCCATTCGGAGATGGTTCAGAAAACAGCAATTTTTTGGGGGTCAATTTCACTACGATTATGGTGTGTTGCAGCGTATCACGCTTTGTAGGCCTAATATTTTCCACACGAAAATCTGTGTTTTGTATTTTCCCCAAAAAATTGCAGCGACAAATGCAACTATTTTGAAACTGTAAAACAGTATGAAATAATGCGAAATAAAATGGGAAAATGTAATGAAAAAAACTAACAGTTTTAAACATCCGTTGTTGACACTATTCAAACACGTTGCGGCTCACGACACGCGGCTCTATCCAGACTGTTGCTGCACAGCCGCTCATCAAAGACCCAGTCCACCTTGTGCTAAAAGGGCTGCCATGCTGCCATTCCCTGCTCCCCTTTCACGGTCCCTGTTAAAAAAAAATATCGAGCAGGTACTTAAGTGCTCTTTGGGCATTGAGTGTCATTTAGACTGAAGGGTTCTCCATCCACAAAAGATGCTTCCTTGAAGTGACTCTAGTAGCAGGGCTGGTAGTGGTTGGTGAACCACTGAAGGAACACACTAAGGTGTTGAATTATTCAACCCCCCCCGCATCAAACATTAATGCTATTGTCCTACAAAACTTATCACTTAAACTTAAGAATCCGACAACAGCCCACGTTTCACATTTGCGATGATGAGAAAAAAAGGTCACCACAGGTGCATTATATATGTACGTGGGTAGGAAGCTCTCAGAATTGTAGATGATTGTAGGGGGGGGGGGGGGTGTAATGTAGGGGAGGGGACGGACACACCATTATAGAGGTGATATAGGTATTTACAGCACGTTCTTGTCATGGCATTTATCACCGGAGCTGTCGTCTGCTGTGGTTGAACTACAGGACAACATATAATTGTCTATATGTCACACACACACACACACACACACACACACACACACACACAGTGTCTGCAATCCAATGTCTGCCGCGCGACCCTGCATTATTGTGGGGCTGTTATTGTGTGAATATTATTTTGTTCTGTCTCTCTTCCGAGGCTAAGCCGTGACAGTGAGAGGTGGTGTGCGTGTGAGACGTGCACGTCTAAGTACATTCATAGGTTCCTCGAGACACGCCAGCGTCCTGCAGGCAACACACTCATTACCCAGAATCCCGTGGCTGCTGTCAGAACATGCCCGTCACAACGGGATGGGAAGAGACAAAGACAGTATATTCATCACCACACAATGGATCTTGTTGGAGCTAACACACTTGTAGCCGAGTAGTAGCTCCAAAAATGAAATCATCATTATTGGTTTATTATTACGTTATTAGGTACCCATATTTCATAATCGGATAATAACTCCTACAATAACAAGTTTGTCTGAGGAATCCTTAAAAAAAAGGCCTCCTGTGCGGCTTATTGATGCTGCAAATGAGCCACGTCTGAGAAATAGAGCACCTTGCGCGCAGACACACACACACACACACACACACACACACACACACAGAGACTCTATGCATTTTAATTTCTGTAGCATCTGTGACCAGTCCGTCGTGTCCCTACCCCCCCCGGGGGACCCCCAACCTATCCTGCAGCAGACCCCCAAAACCCAGGGGGTGAGGTGATGAGGGAGGGGGGGGGGGGTGGGTAGGGGTGGGGGTTAGGGGGACTGGGGGGGAACGGGACACATTTGATTGATGATGGTGTGAATTAAACAGAAAGAGATGGAGAGAATCCTTTTATCAGGCCTGAAACACGAGTGGATTAAAATGTAGTTGTACAAGCCCTCTCTGTATAATGCAGGAGGCCCTCTCTCCCAGTATCGCTGAGCACCAGGAGCACAGATGAGCACACTGCCCCCCCCCCCCCCCCCCCCCGCCTCTACACTTCAATGGACGAAAGAGGTGGAAGGATGCACCTTAAACATGTGGGAAATATATATTTCAACGCATCCGCTCTCCGCCAGATCGTGATCTCATCGTTTTCCAGACACGCAGACCCATTTTCTATAAATCATGGAACGTGGAATTCAGATCGACCTTCAGTTCTCACGTTCAGTTTGTTTCACGTTCTCAGTGCAACTGTATTACATTATAACAGGCTTTTCTGTAAACATTAAAGGGGATAGGTTACACCCCGGATGTAAGACTTTGTCTGTTGAGGTACGGACCAGCATGCACATTCAATAACTACACTTCACACGGCATGTAGAGCGTTACATTAAGATAAACAATGTTCTGTACTATTGTCACTTCTTTTTTGTTTTTACCTTGAGTTATGTCTATTGCCTATGTCTTGTCTTGTGCTGCATGTCATGAACTGAAGCCTAAGAATGTTACTCTCTTACACTTGTGTTGTCTAATGTGACATAACAATAAACTTGAAACTTGAACAAATATATACATCTATCTTTTGAAAAACGGACGCACTTTCTGCATGCATGCGCTAGGTTTTCCGTCTTGTCCTTAAACAGTGACACTATTCTGCACTTGTTTCCATGACTGCGTCTGCAGCAGTCTTAAGACTAGAACAGCCGTGCCTTTTTTACCTACTCTTAACGCCGCCTCGTGGGTCAAATTACCATAGTCTTTACAATGGGAAGCTGACATTTAAACACAACGACCACTAGTTGTCCGCCTTGTAAATTAGCCTGCCTCCTACACAGAAAAATGTCAAAATAGCTTTATACTGGCTTACCCTGATGTGATTTAGAAAATGTAAGGATACTGAGTGGTAGAACGCACATATCTAGGAAAAGTCATGAAAGGAGGGGTCATGAAATTTGATCGAGTGCAAAGATTTCTGTTATTCACAGGATCAAATGACCCCACCCACGGCTGCGCTAGTCTTAATGGCTCTGCTCTGCTGCGTGTCTCTGCTGTCTAGCGGGACGCGCCGGGCACACACCGTACGTACCGCTGACTCCACCACCACCTCTCTCCACTCATGTATTTGTGCCACACTGTATAATTTATTGGCTTCTCTCTCTGCAGGCCTCTCTCTCTCTCTTTCTCTGCCCACCCTCTACTCAGGGAGGGGGGGGGGGGGTGAGGGAGGGTGTGAGGGGTTCAGGTGAGAGTTCAGCTGTTCAGTTTAACACATCACTGCTAAAGGGATGGGGGCCCTAGACCAGGGTCCACTGCACCGCAGACCCCACATGTGACAACTGCAATTAGTGGGAAATTTGCAATTACTGCAATCCCCCCCTGCTCTCTCATGCAGCCAGACAGGGACAATTTGTCAACAGGCCCCAATGGTATCACCGACCCAGGCTTGGGTTGGGGGGAGCGGTGAGTAAAAAAATGCCTCTTTCTCTTTCTCTCTCTCTCCCTCCCTCCCTGGTCTATTGGCCCCAGGGATCCATTGAATTCATACAGTAGATATTGGGGGGGGTGCAGCATGGGGGTGCAGCATGTCTCGCCGACAACAACAACCCTCTTTTCTCTTTGTCACTGGTGTCTATTTCTGAGCCTGATTGTTGTTGTTTCCACTGTGGAGCAGAACAGCAGAGTGGTCGCTGCTGCTCCTGCTGCAGGGTGCATGCATGCATGTTTGGCATTTACATGCATGCGACAGGGGTAGTGTACTGTGTGTGTATATATATATATATATATGCCATTTAGCTGACGCTTTTATCCAAAGCGACTTACACTGCAGTTTCTTTTCAGTACATACCGTATAATGGTCCCAGCGGGAATTGAACCTGCAACCTAGCCATTGTTAGCGATCAACTAAGCCAACAATGAGACAACCACAATGATATAGAGAGACTGTAGTTGGTTTTTCCACCCCAAATGCCTACTACGAACGAAAAGAACTGGCGAGCGTTTAATTCTCTTTGTTCCGTGTCACCTATCGGCCAGTTAAAGTTGTCTGACACAGAGCCAGGATGTGGTAACATCGCTAACACTGCTGCAGCCACAACGGTACGGTTAGCTAGGTACACGCTGCCAGAGTTTGCTGTCCGGTGTTTGAATGCAGATGACAGAATGATGGGGAGCTAGGGGTGGGACGCTGAGCGGCAGAGACCGTGAACATTTGAGCACTGACCTGTTTCTCTCTGGCTGGCGTCATAAAGCACCACCGCCCTCAGAGCTCCGGGGGACGTGTAATAACACCAGGAGGCCCTCGGTGTAATTCACAACCTCAGCTTGCAGCAATATAGGAAAACCCATTACATTTGCCTTATAATTCCCCCCCCTCCCATCCCCGTCCGTCCGTCCACCCCGTCCCCCCTCCCCCCGCCGTCCACCCCGTCCCCCAACCCTGTCCCAGCCAGGGATTCAGGTGACTGCATTCTCAGTTAATGGAGTTCAGTGATAAGGACGGGTCTGTTTATTAGCCACGTGCGGTCGAGCGTGGCGAAAGGCAGCTGAGTGTGGGCAGGTGTCGAACCCCCCCCCGTCCCCTCCCGTCCCCCGCCGTCCCTCCCCCTCTGCCCGCCGACCGCTCTCACTCAGGCACCGCTGGCAGGTCGCGGCGTTCATTTCACGCACGTTACCGTCACACACGCCAAGCTGTGTCGGAGGAGGGAGGTCGCCGGGTGCACGGCGGCGGTGGATAAGTGCTGAGTGATGAGGGCCTCCTCAGAGTCACGCGGGGCCGACGCCATTACCGGCAATTTGGTTTGTTTGTGAAAATCAATGAGTCATCATGGCTGTTGTTTTAGAGCCCAAGTGGGTGCACTAAGGAGAACAAGGGGAGCAGATGATGTTTCGTCTGTACGAACCACGTCTGTGCGCAGCGGCGGCGCGTTGTTCAAGATGAATATGCTTCTGATATTCCAGGAGGCGTCCCCCCCCCTCCCCCGACCCCCCCCCCCCCCCCCCACACGCACCACACGCAATCTTTATGTCCAATCTTCCATCCTTCTTCTTTCTCCCTTCACAACAGGCACATTATTTTAGTAACGTGTTATCTTCGAAAGCATGCCGATCAAAACGGAATAAAATAAAATGCTAACCGCCGCTTCATCGGCAGGAGGGAGAGTTACATTTTAAAATATAAATACAGAAAAAATACTGTGGGAACCAGAAAAATACTGAAAGATAATACATTGGCCAATGTTGCGCATTAAAGGTTAGGCCGTGTTTCTAGCTAGGCAGGCAGGCAGGCGCGTGCGCTGCTTGCAGACATCTACAGACCCTTGAGGAGAAAATGAACTTCAAATTAATATAATATGTCCTTTTGATGCTTTATCTTAATGGGAAAGGATGTGAATAGGAGGAGTGTGTGGGGCTCTTACCCCTGCAGCCTGAGGGGGAAGAGACTAGGGGAGTTGTCATCACCAACTCAGTCCATCAGTATATCAGCCCACTGGGAGGCAGTCCCACAGAGACAGTCGGCTGTTTTGACAGGTGTCTTTTGTGGTTAATTTATCAGGCAATTACTGGTTTAAATTGCCTGCTCTATCCTGATTCGGTGCAAACTCATTGGTGTCCTATTGGTCGTGTGTGGAATTAGTCACACATTTACCGAGAGGTTGAGTAGTGGTTTTATTAGGCAATTCTGCTTTTTTCCTTTTTTGGTTACACTTTTTAATGATTGTGTTGTATTTTTTTTTTTTTTTACATGATATGCTATTGTATTGTATGTTGTTTTGTTTTTATGGAATGGAAGCTTGATTGTAAAATGTCTATTCTAACAATAAAAGCTTTTGAACTTGAGTCTATATTGCGGGCATATGAAAAGTCCTCATCGACTTCCTATGTGCTTAAAAAAAGAAAGGTTGTTAGAAAGGGTAACACCTCAGAATAGACACTAGCAACTGGCGTCGGACACAACAAGGATATACAATGTCGCTCCCAGCAACCAAGGCATTAAAAAAATGTTATCTGACAGAAATGAGGCGGTGAGTTATCGGGACTGAGCTACTCCATATTGTTTCTGTACTTTTCAATCTGTGCGGTGCAGACGTTATAGAGGTACTAGACAGCAGAAGGGGAGGCAGAGGCTTTTATGTACCCTATATAAAGTGTGACCCAGGCGCCAGGGCCTTTCTGTAAGTGTGCCAACTTGGACACGCTTCCAGCTACAGTCACGCTCCAGCCAGCTGCAGCGTCTGTGTCGTCCGCACACAAAACACTGCCCTTTGAAAAAGAGCAGAAAAAAATAAAAAACACCCAAACGCACTAGTGCACAATGCACACTTACGTACAGTGCATGCACAGATGTGCAAACACGCATGCTTGCACAGTTGAGATTCAGATTCATATTCATATCAGTCAAATTCATTTGTAGGTTATTATGTTTTTTTTCTTGTTCATCATTAGGAAATAACATGTAACCTTTTAGATGTCGGGGTCGGGTCCAAAGAGGGTTAGAGGGAAGAATTCATAGTCAGCATTTGCCTCTTGTTCATGCAGTAGGACCATGTACTAACCTGTCATAAACATGCATAAAATGAGAATCTGAATCTCCATTGAGAAGACAGTTCAAACTAAAATCTAATCTTGCAAACTGGATGTAATAGGCACAATACAGCTAGTCCTATTAGCCACAGAGAGAGACAGACAGCCACATCAGCCAGGTTCAATTCCAATGTACTGGAGAGACTCAATTGCGATCTGAATCTCTTTAACACAGCAATAAAGCCATAATTGTCATGTGACTTTCCACCCTGCTTCTCCCTTTGTTCTGCCTGAATAGTCTCTCACCACGTCCGCACTGCAACCGGCGAGGGAGGAGATATGAGTACTCAATCTCAATCAGTTTGATAAAAATACCGAATACATTAAGAAAAAAACAATTTTTCTAGATGATTAAAAAAAAAACTAATAATTCTCATGAAAGCTGAGAGAGACACAAAAGGAATCTACCCCTGTAGGCAATAACAGGGGGAGGGGGTATGGGGGGTGGGGTGGGGGGTGAGGGGGGTGTTAGTCTTTGTGGCATCCCGTTGTTGTTAACTGTTTATATCTAACAGGGTGCGCAGGGAAAGAGCATCACCACCACCACACCGGTGCACTGGGATCTCATAGTCTCACCGCCGTAATTATTGCCTGCCTCAGCGCCACAGTGATGTTCCTGGACAAGGCCCTCATAACAGGTGACAGAACGCCTGCCAGCTGCCCCCCCCCCCCCCCACCCCCCCCCCAACCCACCCTGCTCCCTCCACCCCACCCCACCCCGCCCCCACCCCGGGAATGGCGACTATTATAAACCAAAAACGTATGCTCTCAATATATATGCAAATGATGACTGGTCCCAAGGTGAAGTTCGTGGAGGCAGTGATGCCCGCCTCTGCCTCTGTTTTGCTCATTTGCAAGAAAAAAAAAATGTCGAGAGTAACAAAGACCACATGAAATTGAAAAATTGTTACTAAGTATTAGAAAAAGCAATCATTTCCCCCCAGGCAGCCTAATCCTGTGGAAATTGATCCTCACCTCTTCTTTGGCTGAATTGGTAGGGAAAACACATAGGAGGGGAGAAATCCGGGGGTTCAGTGTTTTTGCCTGATGAAAAAATTAGCTTGCTTGCAGATTCCTTCATTTTATTCATGAAAAAAGGTGTCCCACCTCTTTTGGCATCAAGGACCCCCCATCCCTTTGTCTGTCCCTTAGCAAACAGGTGTTCTGAATCCACACACACACACAGACACGACTGGTATGAGTATGGTGTCCGGCTCTACTTGACAACTTATCTTTTGTATTATCTTTTGTCTGTGTTGCTCTTCCAGGCCATTCCCTGCTGCAGATATGCAAATGCGATCGTTTGTTGTCTAATTTTAAACAGACTGATAGCATCACACTAATGCATTTGCGCTTCTTTTTTTTTTCCGTGGGAGTACAAATTGCAAGCGACAGTCTATTATCCAGTGGCTTGACCTTCTTCACCAAACATAATATGAAAAGACCCACAATGCCTTTATTTGGGTAGGGTTGGGTGGGGGGGTGCTGTTCGTGATTAATTAACTAAATTAATTTAGAATATGATTACTGAAACAATCTTTTTTCGAGATAACACAGAGAAAGGTGTGATGATGGCTATTATAATTAATATTTAATCGTCACTAGAAAGAGAAATGGCTAAACTGAATAGAGAGCGACTCTTTTAGAGAGTGGCCTTTACAATACGAATCAAATTAAGTTTTTCATTTTCTGAAGGCACCAGGGCTATTTACATGAAGATCCCATTATAACATATTGAATCAGTTAGATGTGTCTTTTGTGTGAAAACGTTAATGAGTAATATTGACTTAACAAAAAAATCTCATCCATTTTTAGATCAAGCCAATTTCAGGCAGCTTCCTTCCAGATTCTCTAACAAAAGCTCTTTGAAATGACAGATTTCTCCCCTTCTTCTCCTCCTCCTTCTTCTTCTTCTTCTTCTTCTTAAAAACAGGTTTCCTTTGCTCTTTAAGACAAAAGGAATTACCTTATCCTTGGTTAGTGAACATATTTCTCATGGAAGGGTGACAATACAAACAGAGCTTCTTCCAGTGCCTGGTGGTGGTGTTGCAGCTAGCAGCTAGCTAGCTCCCATATGGCGCAGATTGTATGTGTTTTATAGGACTCACTTTCCCCAGCGTTATTTATTGAACTGCCATCATGGGCCTCCGCTCTGCAGCACAGCCAGTTGAAGCCCTCCTCATCCACAATATGATCAAAGAATTTATACCTCAAGAACAGCATACTGAGCTCCTGTTTAAATGGCATTAGGCAGCATCATTCATGCGCTGTATTTATTACATTCACACACTCACACACTCCACAGTCCCCTGGTTGCCTGTGATGGAAGCTGTACTGAGAGAGAGAGAGAGAGAAAGAGAGAGAAAGGGACAAGTGAGGAGAGGTTGTCTAGGTTACAAGTAATTCAGTAGTGCTAAATGAGGAACAAATAGTTGCTATGCAAGACAGTATTGGGAAAAAATGTGTATCTTTAGAAAACACAAACACAGAGAGACAAGGAGAGGGAGAGAGAGAGACAGAGAGAGAGAGAGAGAGAGAGAGAGAGAGAGAGAGAGATGTTCATTCATTGCTATGCAGCTGTCTTCTCGGCTTGCAAGGTGTTGAAAAACAGCTTTTTTCTTGAGGATAAAAAGGATTTGTGGAAGGGAAAAGGGGGTCTGCTATCATTTTTGGGCAGCCCCACCGTCTGAGATGTTATTTGCATAAATTATCTCACCCGCCAAAGAGATAGGACCATGTTAGCTTCTTTCTGCCTTTCACACTTAATTGCCCCATTTACTGTACAGTTGCCCGTGGACAGCAAAAGCGCGCACACACACACACGCACACACACACACACACACGCACACACGCACACACACACACATACACACACGCACACACACGCTACTGGAGATGCGCACAGGACAACAGGCAGACACAAGCCAAATAGGGCATGAGTGATATACTGAACTATCTGCCAACTAGCATTTGATACAGTGAGGCAGTGGTGGAGGATGGAGCCCATTCATTCTCTTTGTATTGGACTTGTAGTCCTCAATAAGAGGAGAAATACTGTCTGCGCGACCTTCTTCTCCGTGCTATGGCTGATCAGTGGCTGTGTAAATAAGAAAAATGGGGTCTGTCTGCCAAACATTGTCCTCGAGAGATTTTTTTTTTTTTCAGAGAGAATGTGTGTGTGTCACCTCTCTGTCAGCCGTCTCCTCGGTGTGCTATTCGTTCTGAGGATGAAAAGCGCGTTATGAGTGAAAATTGTATCTCATTTGCACTTCGTGACGTTAGAATTATAAGGTTCTATCTCCATTTTTGGTCAAAATTTAGTTTTTGACATAATCTGATCCATTAGGTGTTTATTAATGCCTGTGTGGTGTTATTTCCAAAATGTTGACATTTTTGAGTTAGTAATTCATAAAATACAAATGTTCCATCTCACAGAACATAATGGAATGTAAAAACGTTGACGCTCAATATCTCTGAACTGCCCTAAACGGAGATAGAAGAACCTTATAATTCTAAGCTCACGGCTTGACAATCTCTCTCAAAACTAGTCAAGTTTAAAACATTAACCTACTTTTGTTCAGAAGAGTGTCTCAAGTATCTTCCCAAGACCAGACCAAGACAGAAAGTGTCTGCGATAAAAAAAATAAAAAATAAAGTACAGATGAATGTAGTTTAGCATTGACCCAGTAAGCGAGAGTGAGGTGAATTATAGATGGTTAGTGCCTAATGGACAGCGTCTCTCACCACCTTGCCTCATGCGCTCATGGTAACATCCTTATGTGGCTCAAGAACCTACAGGACGTCCCTCGTCGCTGTAAATAATAATAAAAGCTGTTTTCAGAGGCCTGTTTCAGAGACATCTGAATCTCTTATATACTGCAGGAAGTCCCTGACATCTGAAGAAATGAGCATCGTTCATAGCCTTGAGGCTAGATTAGATTACTCCACAGAGTCAGTTCGAAGGAAACAACAGAAAGGGTCTACAGGTCATTGGACCTTGTTACAATCTGTCTAGTGAAGGAATTACCTCAGAGAGAGAGAGAGTGAGAGAGAGAGAGAGAGAGAGAGAGAGAGAGAGAGAGAGAGAGAGAGAGAGAGAGAGAGGAGGGCTATTATTCAGCCAGCCAGGCTTCCACAGTCCACTGAAGCCATACAGTATGTTAATGAGGTTGAGACAGTGCTATTTCCTCCCCCCCCCCCCCCACCCCCCCTCTGACCAGATTGTGGACACAACCCAAGCCCCCTACTACAGGAGAGGGTAAACCCATTCCACTAGCCCGAGGGGGTGAATCACCATGGAAACGCTGGTCCCGAGGCAGTGACCAGATGTCTGAGTGAATCTGAACCTTTCAAGTGGACTGGAGCTACAGGCAGTGGTAGAGGGTGAGAGGGGAGAGAGGAACTACAGGCAGTGATAGAGGGTGAGAGAGGAGAGAGGAACTACAGGCAGTGATAGAGGGTGAGAGAGGAGAGAGGAACTACAGGCAGTGATAGAGGGTGAGAGAGGAGAGAGGAACTACAGGCAGTGATAGAGGGTGAGAGGGGAGAGAGGAACTACAGGCAGTGATAGAGGGTGAGAGAGGAGAGAGGAACTACAGGCAGTGATAGAGGGTGAGAGAGGAGAGAGGAACTACAGGCAGTGATAGAGGGTGAGAGAGGAGAGAGGAACTACAGGCAGTGATAGAGGGTGAGAGTGGAGAGGAACTACAGGCAGTGATAGAGGGTGAGAGAGAGAGGAACTACAGGCAGTGATAGAGGGTGAGAGAGAGGAACTACAGGCAGTGATAGAGGGTGAGAGAGGAGAGAGGAACTACAGGCAGTGATAGAGGGTGAGAGAGGAGAGAGGAGCTACAGGCAGTGATAGAGGGTGAGAGTGGAGAGGAACTACAGGCAGTGATAGAGGGTGAGAGAGGAGAGGAACTACAGGCAGTGATAGAGTGTGAGAGAGGAGAGAGGAGCTACAGGCAGTGATAGAGGGTGAGAGAGGAGAGAGGAACTACAGGCAGTGATAGAGGGTGAGAGAGAGAGAGGAGCTACAGGCAGTGATAGAGGGTGAGAGAGAGGAACTACAGGCAGTGATAGAGGATGAGAGAGGAGAGAGGAGCTACAGGCAGTGATAGAGGGTGAGAGGGGAGAGAGGAACTACAGGCAGTGATAGAGGGTGAGAGAGGAGAGAGGAGCTACAGGCAGTGATAGAGGGTGAGAGAGGAGAGAGGAACTACAGGCAGTGATAGAGGGTGAGAGAGGAGAGGAACTACAGGCAGTGATAGAGGGTGAGAGAGGAGAGAGGAACTACAGGCAGTGATAGAGGGTGAGAGAGGAGAGAGGAACTACAGGCAGTGATAGAGGGTGAGAGAGGAGAGAGGAACTACAGGCAGTGATAGAGGGTGAGAGAGGAGAGGAACTACAGGCAGTGATAGAGGGTGAGAGAGGAGAGAGGAACTACAGGCAGTGATAGAGGGTGAGAGAGGAGAGAGGAGCTACAGGCAGTGATAGAGGGTGAGAGAGGAGAGGAACTACAGGCAGTGATAGAGGGTGAGAGAGGAGAGAGGAACTACAGGCAGTGATAGAGGGTGAGAGAGGAGAGGAACTACAGGCAGTGATAGAGGGTGAGAGAGGAGAGAGGAGCTACAGGCAGTGATAGAGGGTGAGAGAGGAGAGGAGCTACAGGCAGTGATAGAGGGTGAGAGAGGAGAGGAGCTACAGGCAGTGATAGAGGGTGAGAGGGGAGAGAGGAGCTACAGGCAGTGATAGAGGGTGAGAGGGGAGAGAGGAACTACAGGCAGTGATAGAGGGTGAGAGAGGAGAGGAACTACAGGCAGTGATAGAGGGTGAGAGAGGAGAGAGGAACTACAGGCAGTGATAGAGGGTGAGAGAGGAGAGAGGAGCTACAGGCAGTGATAGAGGGTGAGAGAGGATGAGGAGGACAATGAGCAACCTGTATCCTGTAACCTGTAATCTGTAATCTGTAATCTGTAATCTGTATCCTGTATTCTGTAACCTGTATTCTGTAATCTGTATCCTGTAACCTGTATTCTGTAACCTGTAACTTGTGAACAATCCTTGTTCACTTGTTGGTCTCAATATCAAATAAATTCAGATTCACCACGAAAGTAGATGGATTAACGATTCGTCTGTGAATACTGTGACAACATGCCAAAAACACACAAAACACACACTGTCACACGAACGTTTAGCCAATAAACACAAATGTCCACAAACAACAACAACAACAACAACAACAACAAAACAACAACTACCAAATAACCATACACCACAAGTGTTGCATTGTGGGATCATATTATTATTATATAGAACGCAGTGGCAACCACTGACATTTAGGCCAATCGCTCCGGGAGTGCTGACTCGGAGGTGCATAGAGGAGGAGGAGGAGGAGGAGGAGGAGGCCATTCTCAGCAGCAGCAGCAGCAGCAGCAGCAGCAGTATATATACAATTCTCCATTAAGTCGCCTCTGCGTCTCTGTGTTCCAACCCCGACCATCGTCTTGAAAAAGTCTGAAATATTAATGTCTGCGTGCCATGTCTGAACCTGAGTGGAGGCTTTTTAGCTGGGGCTTCTGCGCTCCGCTTCACTGTACATAAGGCTAGAATAATGAGGAGGGCCCCTCTCTCTCTCTCTCTCTCGCCAGAGGTGAAACCCCTCCTCGTTCAGACGGAGAGAGTCAAGCTGCAGGGCGGTCCCTCTGCCCCGGCAGCTCAGCTGGAGTCAAAGAGGAGCTCAGTGTTTCTTAAGCCTCCTCCTCCTCCTCCTCCTCCTCCCCCAGTTGTCTTCTTATGGAGTCACTCGGAGAAACACTTTTCATAGCTCAGTATCTTTCCCCCGTCATCGTTATAAAAAATGACGATGTCTGCCAGATCGGGGACGGACAAGGACGGTGCCGCAAACGTTTGAATAATGAATCGTGTCGCCGGAACACACCGCCCTGAGAATAAAACAAGACTCTAACTCCAACCGACTCTAACCGACAAAAGGAGATGCCGTTTTTGACACAAATGTCAGTTAGGAAGAGATGTTAACCCATAGGCCTCCCATCCAGACTACATACATGCGCATTAATATTATATAATAATACTATATGACATTTAGCTCACGCTTTTATCCAAAGCGACTTACGTTGCAGTGAGAGAGCATACATTTTTCAGTATATATATACGGTCCCGGTGGGAATCTAACCCACAACCTGAGCACTGTTAGTGTCGTAGCTCTACCATCTGAGCCACTAGGGGATCACTACATACTACACTGCATGTACAGAGACAAGATGTGTGTCTACGCAGGGGGGAAACCTTCACCAGAAACCTTTGAAATTGCTCAGGGCATGATGTCGTCAGTTTTCCCCCAATCTTTCACAATGTTGTATTATTTATATATATATTTGTAAAAATATATATTTTGGGGCATTTCTGCTTTTATTGGGATAGAGACAGTAGAGATTGACAGGAAGTATGGGTGTCAGAGAGAGGGGGAGGGATGACATGCAGGATATGTCGATGGCCGGGATCGAACTAGGGACCTTGTCGATGACACGTTATGCACCTTAGCATGCGACGCCACTCACGCTCCCCTTTCACAATGTTTTCTAATCCTCCCAGATACTCTATTACTCTATTACCAACCAGATAACTCAACTTAGCAAGCAGGTCCACGTTGATGATACACAGTGGCCAAAGGGATACAAAGTGTCCTGATGAAAGCGTCTCTCCTGCAGCGTCTCCCCTGCTCTCTCAATGCTCGATCTATCTACACTACACCAGGGGAGGCTGCTGGGGAAGGTAGATTTACTGTTCGTTTGTTTATTGCCATGCAATCAACTTGTCAATCAATTGTTGGAATCTGGTATGTTTGGCTCCAGGCACAGGGTCAGCCGTAGTCAGCGGCCCTGGAGCAATTGGAAGCTTCGGGTTCATTGTTATGCATGCAATGAACAATTATTTTAACCTCCACCACCTCCAACAGCCTCCTCCACTGATATGCACTAAGCATTATCATGCATGTTTTGTTTGATACTGTGGTTGATTATTGTAAATGATGAGTGTTTTGATATTGCATGACGGGCAGTATACCGTATGACATACACCATCATCAGCATACAAGGCCCAATGTCCTATAATACAATGTCCCATAATAAGCCAGTGATCCACCTTGGTTATCTATGCTGTTTGTGGGACACACGTGCAGCATGGAGATGACATCAGTATCTTGTATGAACAGCTGGGAAGCAAGGCACCATGGGGGATTCCAACAGGTCGACCAATCGCTGTCCTTTATTACATTATTATCCCACTACAAAACACATTTTGACCGAGAGAAGAAAAAAAGAAAAGAAAAAGATTCAACCTTTTTGTCACAGATCAAGTGTGTGTGTGTGGGGGGGGGGGGGGGGGGGGGCGGGAGCGGGATACAGTACATCTGATTTAATATGAAACGATCTACACAAACTCTAGATTGATATTATCCTTTTTAAACGACAAGAACAAATCGGACAAACGTGAGCTAACTAATTCGACATTTCATTCCAATCAAGGAAAATATGTACAGTAATTAATTAATCAGGTAATGAATTTTCATGCATAGCTGGACACACATCTGTGTCCGCCGTATCGCCACGGGAACACACACAAAAAAAAAAAAAAACGATGGACACGTTTTGTGCCAGCAGCACGGTCCTCTAATAGGTTCAGACAAACAAGCGCTCAGTAAATCACTGCTACACAGTCCTCTGTGTGCCGTGTGCTGCCTGCCTGTGTGTACAGTATTTGTGCTGTGCACTGTGTTTTTCCAGTACCATATGTCTGCCATAGACCCCAGGACGGTGCTGAACAGGGAGAGAGAGAGAAAGAGAAGGAGGAGAGGGGGAGGGGGAGAGGAGGCGGTCTGAGGTAACCGAGTGGACGTGAGGGAGGCCGTGGCTGCACAAGGCTAAGCATAAACTCTGCCACTTCATCTGAAAACAATGGGGGGAGAGTGGAGGACACTGAATGCCCTCTCCTCCACATGTCTCCATTGTCTGTGCTCTCCCACTTTACTCCTCCTCCTCCTCCTCCTGAGCGGGGGGGGGGGGGGGGTGAAAGAGGGAGGGATGAAGGGATGGAGAGAGGGAGAGGGAGAGGAGGGAGGGGGGGGGTGTTGGTGGTGGTAGTAGGGGGGGCTGTGTGTGTGTGTGTGTGGGGGTCTGGGGCTGTGTTCTTTCTCCTCTGTCTGTGTGTGTGTGTGTGTGTGTGCGAATGCACAGACGGTTCAGTAGTAATTTGATGTGTGTCTCGGGGGACGTTGATGGATTAAAGCTAAGCAGCTCCATTTCGCTGTACCACCTGATCTCCCTCTGCCTGTGCCCCATATAAAGGCTGGCGTGATTGCTGATCTCAGCTAGTCTGACAGTCTCTCTCTCTCTCTCTCTCGTACTGCCTGCTCCCTCCTCTCTCTCTCTCTCTCTCCTGCTCTCTCGCTCTCTCGCTCTCTCTCTCTCTCTGCTGCTGCCTCTATCACATCTTCTCTTTCCTCTCTGGTCCCTGAAGCCTACTGCATCACAGGAGCTATCCAGTGCTGAACAGTAGGAGGAGGAGAGGGTTTTTATTTTTTCAGATTTTTTTGAAAGCTGGGGGAGCTGTAGAGTGCCACCACCACCACCACCACCACCACGCACGCCACAGCACTCGCCTCACCGCCCGCCCGCCCGCCCGCCGCTGAAGCCTTGTTCTCCTCTGGGTTTCCATTTTCCTTTTTCTCTTCTCTTTATGTTTTTTGGAGGTTGTCTTCTTGTCGTCCAACAACAACAAAATCACCACCACAACAAGGATTACTGTCAAGCCAGCGTTTTTTTTCGCCTGTGTTTTTCGCCTGCTGCTGCTGCTTTCTTTTCGGGGGGTTAGAGGGGGTCTTTTTTGGTTTTTTGCCTCGCTCCTCTCTCTCTCTCTCTCTCTCTCTCTCTCTCTCTCTCTCTCTCTCTCTCATGCGTGTTTCTCGGGTCTGTGTTTTTCTTATTCTTTGAAACATGCCCCGTTCCTTTTTGGTGAAGAAAATCAAGCTCGATGATTTCTCTTCGTCCAACGTGGCCACCTCCAACCACCACCATCATCACCACCACCACTTGGATGACTCCTTTACTTTTGCACGCTCCATAACAGACTCGGTGACGAGCCTAGGGGTCCGTCTGAGTGAGAATGGTGAGTTTGCATGCCTCTGCATAACCCTCTTCTTCCTCTTCCTCCACACGTCCTAGCTTTAGAGTCTATGGGGGTGTGCAAGCTAGCCACCACTGCTACACTGCTCACCCCTGTTAACAGAGCTTTAGTAGGTTGATTTCAGCAAGCGTATGGTTTTTTCAGTAGTAGCTACAGTGGTACTGGAACACCATTGGAATTCTCTCGTTCTGTGTGTGTGTGTGTGTGTGTGTGCAAAATTGTGCTGGGGTGAAATTGTGCTTCACCCTATGACAACACATGCCTTTTGTCTGTGAATTAACAACAGATGTTACGTTATTGTAAAGCCGGCTGATTTTTAGTCAGTAGCATCAGTATCCCAAATAATCCCCTCCAGTCCCACCACCACCACCACCCCCAACCCCCCACCCCCACCGGGCTCCCAGACTTTTGTTTTTTGACACTGATGACGGTCAGACACAATCCAGGTCACAGTAGAGGATCAGCTTATGCAAAATAGGGAACGCAACGTGCCTCTCCTCCCGTCAGTGGCTTCTCTCTCTCTCTCACTATGTTATCTGTGTTTCAACAACATGCACCAAATACTGGTGGAGGAGAGCATGAGCATGTTAACACGTTAGCCTGTCTAACCCCTCTCTCTCTCTCTCTCTCTCTCTCTCTCTCTGGTCTTTGTGTTTGAGCCAATAAACTCATGTGAACGTGAGAGAGATGAGTGCCGGATGATACATTTGTCCTTAGCTGTTATTGTCCTTGAGTTCCCATCACAGTCCGAACACCAACCCCCCCCTGTTCCCCCCCAACCCCCACCCCTCCCCGTCCCCCTCGTCCACCCTGCCCCGTCCCCCCCCTCCTCCCCTTCCCATCCAACTGGAGCATGCACTGTCTCCCCCACCCCCACCCCCACCCCCATCCCCGTCCCCCCCACATCCCCCCACATCCTCACATCCCCCCCCCCCCTTGCCTGCTACAACATCTCTCTCCTCCTTCCGGGCGTTTGAAAGACTAGCACGGGGGGTAGAGTTTCAGCCGTGCAGGCCTAGTGCCGCCACAGGAGACATGAAGGCACTGTACAGTTACGTTACTGCCGATGTGAGGTGGTGGTGGGGGGCTCGGTTAGAGAGGCGGGGGGGGGAGGTAGGAGGGAGGAGAGAGGAGAGAGGAGAGAGAGGGGGGGGGGGAGGTAGAGGAGAAGGAGAAAAAGGAGACAAAAATGCTTAGGGCAGCATTGAGGGTGATCACGTGACACGCGGTGTAACAGTAAACATGAAGAAAGGGCACATAGCTGCGCTGTGGACTGACTAACACAGGACAGACAGCGCGGGCAGCAGCAGCAGCAGCACACTAGCTAAGCTCCCAGTCAGGGGCTGGCGGGCGGAGAGAGGCGTCCTTCACTTTCAGAGTGCATGTTCATGTTTTAAGCTAGCTTCCATTTTGTGGCCATATTGAGGATGCCAGATGTCTCTCTGTCTCTCTTTGTTATGGTTTTGTTATTTTAGCAGTAGAAAGAAAGAAGCACATTATGTAGTAGAGTCCAGGTTCAACACGTGAACGATGCCCACTTGTTATTCAATAACGTTAACGCCATGTTACAGCCAGGGAATGTTAGGTTAGCAGAAAACCGAGGGGCAAAAAAAAAAGCACATGTTTGTGTCGAGAGTTGTTAATGACCAAATAAGGTGGTGATAGATTGTCTGTTACACTAAGGGTACATAGACTGTTACAGGATGGTTGATAAATTAACTTGTGTGTTTTTATTTAGAAAGAAATGCTACAAGGTCATCCTAAACTCATGAAAGCAAATGAATTATAAAAGCTTGAGTTGGATGTTATTTTTTAAGCGTTAAGATATTGTTCTGTACAGACACATCCTGACACAAACATTCTCAACCCTTTGTTAGACACACGAATAAGGATGTTCTTTCTCACTCTCTATTGTTCAGTCTTTGATTGCAAAAAATTAATAAAAACCCAATGCTCCTTTTCTTATTCTGAGACAGATAATGAGGCATTTTGAGGTGCAAAAAATTTACAGAAATATTATGGATGACTACATTAGCTCCAACAATCATAATTTTATGCAGACAAAACAACAACCTTTGTTTTTCATTGTACCCTCTCTAAATGCATGAGAATTCACAACATTGTCGAAATGCCTAGCGTCAGCACTTCTTTTTTTCTTCCCCCCATTGTGGAGACATTTGACTTGAAGTGTCTGTGGAACAACAAAGAAGAGGGTGTCTGAGAGCCACCATTAATGACATGCTTGCTTTGCACTATTAGACCGACCGAGCCTGCCTGCGAACTGCAAAGGTTGATGTACCATTAGCCCTACATGATGAACTGCTCGCCTGACCTTAAGTAATTGAAACCTGTTACGCAAGCGTGTTTACGTTTTTCCTGAGGATAAAAAAAACCAACTAAAACATTGCTCCATATCCTATAAATATAGTCTCTCTAACAAGCCATACCTTTGTCTATTGTCCTGTTGTGCAAGCATCCACTCTCTCTAAAAGCATTTTAGTCCTGTGACACAATGGATTGGTGTGACGGTGGTTGGTTTTTTTGTGTGAGGTGGGAAGGCGGGGAGGGCGGGGGGTGCGGGGGGAATAGATAGACACAGAAGAGGTTAACAATAGGAGTGGGTTATAAAGCCCAAACATAGCCTCTGGCTTTCATTAGCAGGACCTGTGTCTCCCCCAGTCCCAGGGTGTCAATGGGAGATGGCTTGCTAAGAGAGCATTCAATTGATTTTCTAATGACCTGTTTCTTACAGCCACTTCAGCCAGCTCGCTGTTGCGTGCAGGTGATCCTCTTCACAAAACAATAATAGTGATTTTTTGCTTCTGTTGTAATCCCCTGTATCACGTTTCAAGTCTAAACCTCTCTCTCTCTCTCTCTCTCTCTCTCTCTCTCTCTCTCTCTCTCTCTCTCTCTCTCTCTCTCTCTCTCTCTCTCTCTCTCTCTCTCTCCACCATTGAACCATGGCTGAATGGGATATTACTGTGTGGCCCTGTCACTAGGATCTGCAACTTGCATTATCTTCTTCCCCAACACCCCGCTGTTCTAACAGCTGTACTATTTTACAGACGATGGGCTATTGATCAGGGGCAAAACTTTGAATTTCATTAAAAAGCAGTCAATACTTAATTTCCACCGCTTGCTGCACACAGCGCTTCGGATTGGCGTTTTTTTCTGCAGATATGCACTATTTCTCTCAGGGAAGAGAAAAGAAATTGCACCACATGTAGACGACTTGCAATCATATTTTTTTTTGTCTTATTTTTTTTTTCTGCAGCAGCAACCTTTCAAAGGTAAAACACTCAGAGGAATCAGATGAATGCCTGGCGCTGCTGGGCTAGTGTTAGAGGAGAGACAGAGATGTTTAGCTCTTTACAGCTTGCCAGGAAGCCTTTTAGGTCCACTTGGCTGCCTCACAATAAAGGTAGCTTATATATAGCAGGCATTAGGAAGTCTAGACCCAGAGTACCTGCCTGTAATGCAAAAATATGTCAATAATATAATGAGGAATGTCAAACACAAACTTTAGAGGTGCGCTCATGTTGCGAGGATGATTCCTACCATTTGTTCCTAGCGAACGTTGAGCTATCACACTACAAATAATGAGCAAAATGGATGAACTGGAAAAACGTAAAAAAAAAAGAAACCAGTTGTTGGCAGCCACTTGTTGAAGTTGAATTGGTCAAACAGATAGCTAGAGGCCGCAGCCATGGAAGATTGACATGCCTTATTATGAGAGAATATTATCTTGGTGAGGGTGAGGCTACCCGAGGAGACCACTTGGAGTAAGGCGGCTTCACTTCACAAGAGGGCCCTGCTGTAATGAGCTATTATCTCCATGTTGCAGCCACCACTCTACGCTGTGTAACTCTGCATATAAATGTATCTGAATATGTAATGTTGGTTGTTTTACTGCATCATAGAGGGCTGTGGTTAAATATAGGTATTTAAATTTAAAAGCTGTGTGATTCGGGGAGAAAAAAAATCGCAATTAGTTTGTATTGACTCTTCATTTACGAGAGGCAATCACTGGGATGTAATAATCATATAATCACACAGTCACACACTTCATGAATCCACCACAACTAACTGTCTAACTGTCTAATGTGTGTGTGTGTGTGTGTGTGTGTGTGTTCCCCAGGCTACATCCAGGATTACATCACACCATCTGTATACCAGGGGGAGAAGAAGATGGAGCTCAAGCTGGCGTCTCCCGTCTCCGACCCCCTCTACAGCCAGGTGAGCGGCGGCGGGGGGGAGGGCTACTGCGCCGACCCCACCCTGGAGCACCCCGACCTGGAGCACCCCGACAGCCCCCAGTCCGGCATGACGGCCAGCGGCTTCTACAGCGGCGGGGAGTCGGAGGCCCTGACCGAGGGCTACACCATGGATGCCTTCTTCATCTCCGACGGGCGCTCGCGGCGGAAGGGAGAGGGTGGTGACGGAGGCCGCGGAGGGGGAGGAGCCAAGGCAGGCGGCGGCAGCGGGGGTGCTAGCGGTAGCGCCTCTACGGCCGACGAGGACGGGGAGGCGGGGGGCCCCGGCGTGGCACGCTACTCCTGCAACGAATGCGGCAAGACGTACGCCACCTCCTCCAACCTCAGCAGGCACAAGCAGACGCACCGGAGCCTGGACAGCAAGATGGCGCGCAAGTGTCCCACCTGCGACAAGGTGTACGTGTCCATGCCGGCGCTGGCCATGCACATCCTCACCCACGACCTCAAGCACAAGTGTGACGTGTGCAGCAAGGCCTTCAGCAGGCCCTGGCTGCTGCAGGGTCACATGCGCTCGCACACCGGGGAGAAGCCGTTCGCCTGCGCCCACTGCGGCAAAGCCTTTGCTGACCGCTCAAACCTCCGCGCCCACATGCAAACACACTCTGCCTTCAAGCACTACCGATGCAAGCGCTGCAATAAGACCTTCGCCCTGAAGTCCTACCTGAACAAGCACTATGAGTCAGCCTGCTTCAAAGGCTCCGCGGACGAAGACGATTCCGGCTCCGAAGACTGAAAAACTAAAAACAAACTACAAACTACGAAACAGGAAACAGGAAACAGGAAGGAAGCAGAATCTGAAACCCTTATTGTAGGTTCTCAACCAATAACCCCCTTCACTCTGCCCTCCATGCCTTTTTTCTTCCCTTTTTTAGAAAGCAATATTTTCACTGAGATTACGTGAAGAAACTATTATGATCAAGGCAAGACAATTTCAAAAAAGATGCTGGATTTTTCTCTCCCCTGCACAGTAGCTAAACGTCCACAGATACAATCAAAGACCAATTGCCCAAAATACTGTAGTTGTAATAACTAACACACACACACACACACACACACACACACACACGTGCGCATGTGCACACTCACACTCACACACACACACACACACACACACACACACACACACACTCACACACAGACACAGACACACACACACACACACACACACACACACACACACACACACACACACACACACGCACACACACAATTATATATGAGGCCTGGCATGTGAATTTTTATCAATGACTATAATGATATTGATATCAATAGTAATAATATTTAGATTCCTGATATTTTATAGCAAATAGTATGGGAAAAAGAAAAAAAAATAACAATAAAAAGGACTGTAACAGTGTTCTTTTGTTTTTTAGAGACAAAAATGACCTCTTGTATTTTTATGCTGCTTTTTATTTGCTAAGAATTGAATTCTTTTGCAACTGCCAACATGAACTTTTTATGAAAATGTGAACTATGACAGTATTTGCAAAAAAGGGAAATAATTTCAAAGTTAAAAACATACCCTTTTTGTCACACTTATATGTTCTAATTCAGCGGGTGTTATTTTTCTATTGTCAGTCTGAATAAGTTATTTTTTTGTGCCAATTATTCCTTGATTATGAAAAGCAAAGTATCTTTGTAACTGTGGGTATTCAGTGGACAACTTCTAGCGAAACAAATTCAACAAATATAAAAGCAAATCACTTCAGCTGAGTGAATCATCGGATCATGGGCCATGGGTCATCTTCAGTTGTATAAAAGCAGTCTTCTTTTTGATGTTTTCTAGAGACCTGTTGAACAGGTTCTGGTATCACAAGATACCGATCAAAGTACCGTTCTTTAGATACTGACAACTAGGACAATAATACTGGGAGCCAAACCAAATTCTCTGTTGTTATAAGTGCCATGTGCAGTGACTTGTCTATAGCAATGAAAACCCTCTCTGGTCTTCCTCCACTTAGGTGGCTCGCATGACCCACCTCGACGGTGCAATCTCTCAGTCTTAATAAGCAATGTTTAACCATTATTTGAGGCGCTCCCCCTCTTCAAGCATTACCTCAGAAAGAAGAAGGTATGAACTCACGCGCCCTCAGTTACAAAGTAATTGTCCAGTCTTTCATTTTGTCTTTTTATTTGTTGCTGAAAGCTCTGTCGACCATTAAGCTCTGTCTACCATTACCTTCCTATGACCTTGTAAATCATTTATTTATTTACTTATTCATCTGTTTATTTATTGGTTTGTTTATTAATTTGTCTATTTATTTATGTATCTATTTATTGTCTATTTATTGACCAATTTATTTATTGACTCAGTTATTTATGTTTGTTAATCTATTCACGTGTTGAAATATTACTTTCCATTGACCTTGTAAGATGCTGCTGATCTTCAAAGAAAATGTTTATATGCATGAAACTGTAGAGAGTCCATGGGACTTAGTTTTTTAAAGAGGAACAATGTATAGTGTCAGCGGTACTTCAAACAAATGAATGCAGATTATATTTGTTCACGGCAATAACTTCACTGGTACGGCAATTGACTTGTGTAATAATCATAGCTGACCTGTTTGCAGTCAAATTAGGGCAATAAACTGAAACAAATGAACAAGAAAAGCAAAGGAATCCTCCATCTTGTTCACTGTCTCCACATTCTGAGTGAATATTGCTTCCCTTTGAATTCTCATTATGGTATGCATTAATCTCCTGAGATTAAAAAATAATCAATATATACATAGGCCTATATATACAAAAAATAATACAAAAATACACTTGTAAAAAAGAATCCCCAAAAATGCTGACACATTCGAGCTTCCATATTCTCGTATTCAAAAGTAGTGGTGGAAATTTGTATTTTTGACATTACGTTAGAAACGTGTTGATAAGCCAACAGGTTGACTTCCACTGCTCGATAGGTTGTTCAGACTGAGACGCATCCATCCATCATCCCAGAGAAGGACAGAGAGAACGGTTGTTTATTCCCCGGTGGATTAGTTAGGCGATAATAACAACAGCAATGCAGTAATTATAAAACCGTGTCATCACAATTGCTCCCCAGATTACTGAGAGCTTGGTTGCACGTCACTGCTGCTCTTGCAAAAGTTTTCAATCGTGGGATTGGTCAATTGATCTGTGAGGTAGAGGGTCCCTGTCTGTCTGTATGTGTGGCTATGGCTTTGCAAGGGAACTATACAGTATCCTAACTACACTGAATATACCTAGAGGTATTATCATTTCAAAGTCCCAGTCAGTCCCTCCTCACAGTTAAACGAAAAATTAAAAACAACACGTCCAATTATAGAGTATGTGTGTGAGTTGCCTCGGCATTCTGGGAACAAACAGTGTCAGACAGCAGAAGCAGCAATATTTCGAGCACCATCTTGTCATAACGGGGCATTAATTTCAGTCACTGTGGCATCAGAAACCCTGTCAGGTGGCTCACACTTCAGCTCCAACCCAAGCCTGTTGGTGTGTGTTATTTTTTTCCACCGCAAGCGGCTTGAATTGACTCTTTTAACTGTAACAAAGACTCTATGGCACATTATTGAAGTGAGAGGCGATAATGATGCATTGCCCCTCACTCTCCCCCCCCCCCCACCACCACCACCATGTCCTCGGTGGTTCACGCCCCCTCGAGCAGGGGCTGTGAGCAGACGCGTGGTGGTGGTGTACGGGGATGTGCCGGCCCGGGATTGGTGGAGAGGGCCGTGGCGTGTGGGAGGATAACAGGTGTTTGCAGACAGACTGCAGATAGGGAGAGTAATTGAGTTGGTGAGCGACCTCCAAGGGGGAAGGTCAAGCACCAGCAGGCAAATGCACTGTCAGCTATTTTGCATATTCTAAATGGATGACACAATCCCAGTAATGGCGAGCCTTCTCCTTAAAAACCCGTGGGGGAATAAACTGCCTTCTCGTTCGTTCGTGTGTTTCCCCTCCTACCTTCCTTCCTTTTCAATCTCTCTCATCCCACTCCCTCTGTTGATCACTCCCCGGCCATCTAACCATCTAGGACGGTCACAGGTTAGCTCACCACAGCCCTGGTGATGGTTCTGTATGTGTTGTTCAAAGGCAGCTGTATCCTGAGCAACTTGTGGCATACAGTGGTTAGTTTGCTGAGTATTTTCTTATTAGGAAATAATTAGGAAAGGAAAATATTGTTGTTCCAGTAAAAATAGGGTATCATCCATCAGCGAGACAGAGGTGATCAATTCTACAGCAACGGATGGAATTAAACAAACTAGTTCCTGCAATACAGTATGAATAAAATGTGGTTTGACAAGCTTCCCTTTTTAAAATTCTTTTGTAGCTTATTTTTGTAATTACAGGAGGGATCCTCGTCTGTTTTGTAATTACAGGAGGGATCCTTGTCTGTTTTGAGCAATATCTCAACCAAGTTGCACTGTATTTCCTGTTTCCCTTTGGTTGTAAAATCAAGCTTATATGGTCCAAAAATGAATGCTTAATGCAGAAAAGGAGGTACATTTTTTTTCTTCTGAAACACGGTGGATTTTATAAAAAGGGAAAACATTGTTCCTCTTTGATGATTTTGTAAATATATTTGTATATATATCACAGCAATAATATGACAATGCATGTGGACATTTAATTGTTTGCTCTTTTCTTTTCTTTTTTAAATTATGTTGTCTTTTGTAAAGAAGGCAAGTACAGGTACCAATTGCAGTTTGGGTGGCAATGTGAATCAGGGAAAGTCTTAATTAAAAGCTATCTGTCGCAGGTTACCAACTACACTCCACTACTCTGTGTATTCTGGAAGATTTGTCCATGTTCTTTTTCTTTTCCTTTTTTTTCCTTTTATTTATGTGCCCGGCTTGGCTGCGTAATGATGAAAAGTGCCAAAAAGTATGATTTCCATGACAAAAGCCTTCAACATATGGTAGGCTGCTTGAAACCTTCCATATGGTCCTCAAATTCAGATTTTCTACTTTCTTTCTTTCTCTCTCGCTCTCTCACTCTCTCTTTCTCGCTTTCTCTATCTTTCTCTATCTTCTCTATCACTTTCTGTCTTTCTCTATTTTCAACCAAGTGTGAAGAAACTTAAGCCATGATTGCTGAGGGATGTTTTGGTTTCTTTTTATTCTGCTACAATTAATAATGATGATTAACAATAATGGTGATAAAGTAAATAAAAACAATAGCACAAAGTAATCCACAGGTCCGTTTTTTATTTCCGTGGTGTGGCCGCAAGCCTGGGATCAGGCCAACTGTTAATTTAATCTATTGTTTTCAAACCCTTTGAGGAGTTACTGTGATTTGTCATGTTCTCCATAACAATGGCAGCTGTCAGACTGTAATTACATTAGATTAGATTCGATGCAGTATTTCTTTATTGTCGGATTTCTATAAATGTTTGCTTCGCTCATAGAAAAATGCACTGCGATTGGATACAAACATACAAATTAATGTGTAACAAGACAAGAAATGGCAGCTTAAGGACTTTTCCATAACATAACTGGAACCCCCCCCCCCCTCCCCTCATATACTCGATATTGCTGATCCCCTTATTATCCATTTGGTAGAACATGGCGCTAACAATGCTTAGGTTGTGGGTTTCAAGTGATGATTGATTGGTATTAACGGGCCCCCAAAGTGTGCCAAGAAATCATTCCCCGCACCATTACACCACTTGAATGAATGAGACGGTGTACAGGTGTTCCCTAATAAAGTGTTCAGTGAGTGTAGCTTTCAACGATTCCACATTTCACATACTATTGCTCCTTATAGAATGAGTGGGTCTATCCCCACGCCCCCTAAGGTGGACCTACTTGTTCATAAAGGTCAGTGTCGTGTGGTACCAATTATTTTGGGCGCCTGAGTGACCAGTATGGACAGGTACCACCTCCTGGATGGCTCCCTGAATGGCAACAGCACACACTCTGAGTGGAGCACCTGGGAGGGCTCCTCTGCTGTTCTGTTTGCCATCCTCAGCATGTTTGAGTCCTATAGCTATCCAGGGGGGTGTTCCATCAACGTTGCTAAAGTAAAATTCAGGCTTATTCTGATAAATCTCGCGAGACTTCTTATAAAAAAATAAGCCAGGATTTTCCTTTAGCGACGTTGATGGAATACCCCCCAGGAAGGTTATGGAGATTTATTTTTAGGCTGTTTTCCAGCAGGCTTGTCAGCCTGGCTTTCACCAGTAGGCTACTGTGATCCTGTTGTACCACACAGTGATGCAATACTACAAAAGAAATTGGGAGAAGACAAGCCTGCTGAAGTTGAGTATTTCCGAGCTTGTCCCGAAAGACCTCAGCGTGCACAGAAAGAACACTGTCAAAAGTCAGCTCTCAAAAACAAGAAGAAGAAAAAAAAAAAGCAATAAAACAGAAATATGACTTAAAATAAGCAGAAATAACCATCTGCCCAACAGAACAGGAAAATGTCACTTGCGAAGCTTTTCTTAAAACAAGTAACATATATCTTAAAACTAGCTAAAAACTAACTTTTGTCAGACAAAAAACAAGCATATAATGCCTTGATTTAAGATAAGATAGAGTTCATCTGACTTAGATTGACCTTTTGCAGTGTACATGCACTGTGGCACCTTAGCACACACATAGTCCACATGGACACTCCATCTTAGGAACATGGAGTCAACATGCACTCCCAGGTGTCTATAGGAGTGAACCTGCTCCTGGATGTGTTTGTTGTGAATGATGACCCACTGACCTTTGACCTGGGGTTAAAGATAACCTCCTGTGTTCTTTTGTAACAATCACACAACTGCATGTTTACAACATAGGCTGTTTACACTGTCTATGTCCAGTACCCTGGATGAGGTACCCTGGGTGAGGTACCCTGTGTGAGGTACCCTGCTGTGTGAGGTAGCCTGTGTGAGGTAACCTGTGTGAGGTCACCTGTGTGAGGTAGCCTGTGTGAGGTAGCCTGTATGAGGTACCCTGCTGTGTGAGGTAGCCTGTGTGAGGTAACCTGTGTGAGGTCACCTGTGTGAGGTAATCTGTGTGAGGTAGCCTGTGTGAGGTAGCCTGTATGAGGTAGCCTGTGTGAGGTAGCCTGTGTGAGGTAATCTGTGTGAGGTCACCTGTGTGAGGTAGCCTGTGTGAGGTAATCTGTGTGAGGTACCCTGTGTGAGGTCACCTGTGTGAGGTAGCCTGTGTGAGGTAATCTGTGTGAGGTAGCCTGTGTGAGGTCACCTGTGTGAGGTCACCTGTGTGAGGTAGCCTGTGTTAGGTAGCCTGTATGAGGTAGCCTGTGTGAGGTAATCTGTGTGAGGTCACCTGTGTGAGGTAATCTGTGTGAGGTAGCCTGTGTGAGGTAGCCTGTGGGAGGTAATCTGTGTGAGGTAGCCTGTGTGAGGTAATCTGTGTGAGGTAGCCTGTGTGAGGTCACCTGTGTGAGGTAATCTGTGTGAGGTAGCCTGTGGGAGGTCACCTGTGTGAGGTAGCCTGTGTGAGGTAGCCTGTGTGAGGTAATCTGTGTGAGGTAGCCTGTGGGAGGTAGCCTGTGTGAGGTCGCCTGTGTGAGGTAGCCTGTGTGAGGTCACCTGTGTGAGGTAGCCTGTGTGAGGTAGCCTGTGTGAGGTCACCTGTGTGAGGTAGCCTGTGTGAGGTAGCCTGTGTGAGGTAATCTGTGTGAGGTAATCTGTGTGAGGTAGCCTGTGTGAGGTAGCCTGTGTGAGGTATCCTGTGTGAGGTAATCTGTGTGAGGTAGCCTGTGTGAGGTAGCCTGTGTAAGGTCACCTGGGTGAGGTACCCTGTGTGAGGTAGCCTGTGTGAGGTAGTCTGTGTGAGGTAATCTGTGTGAGGTAACCTGTGTGAGGTCACCTGTGTGAGGTAGCCTGTGTGAGGTAATCTGTGTGAGGTAGCCTGTGTGAGGTAGCCTTTGTGAGGTCACCTACATTTACATTTACATTTTTGGCATTTAGCAGACGCCTTATTCCAAAGCGACTTAGAATATGTGTGAGGTAGCCTGTGTGAGGTCACCTGTGTGATTGTCACCTGTGTGAGGTCGTTGTTGTCATCCATCAGGGCAGGGCGTCGTCGCCGCCGTCGGAGAATCGATGCTTGTTGTTGTGACTGGCGCAGTCGTTGATGAACAGGACGAAGCTCACACACAGCCATGCTTCACTGTAACAAATGGTCCCAGTGCACGGGATGCTGCGTCTACTAATATACTGATTCTTCACGGCCTTCCAACATGTCCTATTAGAGAGGGAAGATCCAATCATAATCTTGAATGCTGTTTTCTATCAAAAAAAGCAGCTTTCGCTGACTCTTTTACGTAATCAGTGGCTCGTTTCTGATTTCCCTCAATGTCACCCGATGGATCTCCTATTAGAGGAAATGATTGTAATCATCAAATCAATCTGATAACTTGTAATTGACAACACCAATGCCAATAATCAATGTTGTTTTCTGTCAGAAAATATGAGTCGTCTATTTTTCTCGACGCCTTTGCCCACGCAAAACAGGACGGATAAATCCTGGTTATGGCAATCCGTTATATTTCTGTAACTGAAACACAGGGTAATATTAAAAGCACAGGCATCTGTTCCAGCGCTATTAAGACATTCTTGATCATTACATTTTAATGGAACATCGATTTTATGCTGGAGCCCTTCCTTCACAGTGACTGAAAAGCCAAAGAGAAAAATATGGAGCAAAATAAAAATGAATCATGGCAGCGGATGAGGATTATTATTCTGGGGCTTTTCTTGATTGGTTTCCAGGGAATATACAAGACTTGAATTCAATCGCTGGTGTCCTTCAGTGTCCTCCAGCAGCAATAAAACAGTATAATGAGACAGCGTGCTGGCTGTGGACATCGGAGGGTCTGTAGAACATTCATTCATAGGGACACTTCCTCCACCAAGCCTGGGAACAAAACTGTTCAGTATCATACGCTGCGACAACAGTACCTGTATCTCCCTATTAGTCATTATAACACAATGTTTATTTTGTTTTATCGCTGACACATTTGTTCATACATATCAATAAAGTACACTGGAAGCGTTTCTCCCCTATCACACCTATCCAGATAGCTCAACTCTAGTCGTATACCTTAGTGGCGTTTTCCCTCTAGGAACCCATATCTGGATGTCTTCATACCATATGCCCCGAATTCCTAAAGTGATACGACAATTACTCAGCACAAGTATGGCACGGCAGATGCCGTTCCTAATCCTGTGTTCAGGATGGAGGATAAACAGGTCATTTCATTACACATTAAATACACGGTAAAGTAGAGATCTATGGAATCCAATTATACCCCCATAACTTACCCCCGTCGTGTGCCGTGTGAAATAGAAAGGGGGCTGTAAACATTCAGACAGTGAGAGACTTATGGATGGCAAGATGTCTAGAACGTTCCACTGCGAACGACAGGCTGGCCACCATCTCCTCCACCCAGCCATTAAGAGCATATCAACTGAATTATTGAATACCGACCTGCAATATTGAACATGCTACACTTATTCCTCTTCAGTGAGATTGACCTCAGATCACCCCACTCCCACCCCCCCTCCCCCCTCCCCCCACCCCCCATCTTTTAAAGTAACTGTCATGCTGAAAAAAATCTATCTCTATCCCCTCGGAAGAAATGGGGGCTTTAGGGTAGCTCAACGGTAGCATAATACTATCTGTTCTTCAGCACCATGGACAGGGGTAACCAACAAGGCAAGCGTATTCGATTCTCAATGATGACCAATTATAATAGGGTGGTGGTGGGCAAGTGTGACTAAGATTGTATTAGCTAGTCTACTGTACTGTTGCTCGAGTAGTCTGTCTGTTGTCCTACACTACTGTGTAGAAAGAAGTGCAAATATATATGTTATAACGATAACAAATGTAAGTAAAAGCGTTTTTTTTTCGTCAACCGTATGCTGCCCGTGAAGAGCTTGTAGATGATTGAGTGTTCTAAACTGTCGGTTCTGCATGTTGCCAGGTTGGCCAATTCCCCCCTCTGTGATTTTGGAAGTAGAGTAACTCACAGTGTCCCTGAAGCTGACACCCAGAGCTGTCTCCCACCTGGCGTGGCCCCATACATTGATTCTACCATACATCTGGCGCCATCTGATGGCAGGTTCAGTCAACATGTGATGGACCTGCAGCTTCACAATACAATACTCTGTTAACCTGCATGGGAGCCTTGTTGGAGGCAGGGGGGTGGTATTCCATCAACGAAGCTAAAGGAAAATCGAGGGTTATTTTGATAAATCTCGCAAGACTTTATAAAAATAAGCCTAGATTTTCCTTTAGAGATGTTGATGGAATACCCCCCTCGGTTCAGGAGGGGCGAAAACAAATCTTATGGCTAGCAGAACGTGAGGATCTGTGAATGCCGTGTCTGTAGTAGTAACCTTTGATTGATTCAAGTTCATGAACTTTGGTAATCATCATAACGTAATGGCTCCTTTTAAGATAGAAAATCGATAAGATACACTTACTGACAGACATTAGCAGTCGAAGAAGCAAGAAGAAGAGGAAGAAGAAGAGGAAGAAGAAGAAGAAGAAAATAACATGGCTTTAAAAACATGGCTTAACGGCTTTATTGCTAGCATCAACAAGGTGCTGCAACTCACCAGTTGGTTCAGAGGCAGTCAAGGGCAGGCCAAATGCATTGTAAACTGGCCCTTTAAGAGCCAACAGTTTGTCTTTGCACATTCAGTGTCAGTTGAGTCTGCATCACAGGAGAGAGAAGCTCATTAGAGCATCTCCACTCCTCCCTGTTCCACCGAGTGAGACTGCCAGACTCTTTAGTTCACTGTTCTTGATGTTTGCGCGGTGTTTATGTAAAACCCATCTGTTTCCTCCCCTCTCTCTTGGCAGAGGGTCCTCGCCGTCCTTCTGCTTCCCTTTTTGAAGTCATGTCAAAATCATATTTTTGTGCATTCAAAACATCCAAGCTTCAACATGCAGGCGAGAGAAAAGAAAAAAAAAGGAGAAGAGAAGAAAGAGAACATTGTTTGAAGAAAGGCACAAGTCCGACACCTTGCCAAGCAATTGTTTTCTTTTTCCCCTTTCCCAAAAAGTAAATGAATCGCAATTGAGTAATCAAGTGTTTCAGGGGCAACTTCATATTCCTGGTTTAATGGTGCTTAACAGCAGTGGGTTCATGTGTATAATAACTGATCATGCTTATAATCTATTACAACCAATCAATAACACACCTTATTGAGGTTATTATTCAATTATACAAATATTATTATTATTATTATTATGATTGAAAAATAGATGATTAATTTTGTTGATTTATTTTGATCCAATTGTTGGGGATTGTTGATATTAGAAGCAGGGTTGTAATGGAGAGTGAAAACAGTGTCTTCTCCACCCCCTCTGGATATGCTTGGTTAACCTGCCAGCATGTTTCTCTCTGCAAGGCGAGAAAGAAGCTGCTCGTAGAAGCACTCACTAAAACCCCCAATCTGAGGAACAGTGGTGGATAGACAGCGTTGTAAATAACTGCTGCAGAGAGACCACAAGCAAAGCATGACCGTCACAGTGTGAGAAACATCAGTCACAGATTCAAGCTGTAAAAACACCCCAACCACCAGCCGGTGACTTTAATAAACCATGTCACAATTAAAGCTACCTTCATCTATCACAGAGTTGGAGTTTAAAGATTGAAGAAATCGCCGTCAGAATAATAATGATCACTTTAAAAGCATGTCAATGTGGTAAAAAAAAAAAAAGAACCCACAGCCAGATATAAATAAAAATAGCTCATATCCTTGTCAGGGTGGCTGGCAGGTAATTTTCTTTCTGGAGCTCTAGCGTGACAATCCTATGGGGACTGAAATCTAATATTAACACCAAATCATTATGTGGGGAACTGTTCTTCCATGACCTGCCGTTGTACCTGTGTGACTAACTCAATCTTGGTAATTGAGATACGTTAGTGACTGGAATACAACGCCGCCGCGACTCCTTCAGATACATCCCAGGCAGGGGTTGGCTAATTTACATGTCCGTGGGATTTGAGTGACAACGCCTGTATCTTCCTGTTTCTTCCTTCCCCCTGTGATGCTCTGTTGCGGTTCACGGTGTAGGTAGTGGTGGTTTCGGGTTGATTGACAGCAAAGCCTTGACTTGACTGTGGCATTAGATGTATAAAATAACTGATGCAGAGACAAGCTACTACAGGGGGGTGCTGGATGTTGTGCTCAGACGCCTGTTTGAACGTCTATATTTAAAACAACACAGAGTCATGCAAATATTTACACAGAGTCATGCAAATATCTTCAAAGGTTACAGCAGACGAACGGTGATGTCAACATTTCGGGGGGCTTTTCACAGGGGAAAGAATGTTTGGCAGTTGAGTGAAAAATATCTCTATAATCTATACAGAGTTGCAGAGTGCTGTTGAGGTAGACCCAAGGTGACAATGATGAATAGGAAACGCGCTCTGCTCAATTAGCTATTGTTCATAACAATCATAAATTACGGTGTCGTTGCTTGATTGATCGAATCATCACCGAATCATCACAGTAATTCCCCAAAAACAACGTAACTAAACCTAGAGTGTATTTGAGATGTTACCCCACATCACTGCTGATTTTATATTTCCCCTATTCTCTTTCCTGTTGTTGATTTGTACGTATTGTTTACCGTATGCGCATTAAATGGACTCTCGCATGTAAACTGCAGCTGATCTCCCTTGTGACCAATTAATCGACAACATAGTTAATGCACTAACATTGTAGTTCAGTATTGTGATAATTCAATGGAATGACCTGTCTCTCCCTGTCCAGGAAATCATTTTTAATGGTCTCGTTAGTAAGAGAATGTGACTCTGGGTTGGAGAAACAAACAATGGTCTATTTCCACTAATGTACTAAAGATCTTTGAAGCTTGCCGGGGTACCTGGGAGTAGAGTGGGCCCAGACGTCCTATTCGTTTCCACAGCAACCTGTCTGGGTTTCTTTGAAATTCCTACAAAAATAGAATTTTAGACACACATCCAAGTGCTCTTTGAAGGAAAAGGCATAATATCATGTTCTAACACTCAACAGTATGACAACATGAACCTCATTATAAAAGATTGTCACCTAAAGAGTCTGTGCCCATGTATTTTGTATTTATTCTTTTCAACCGCACAACTAATTGCTAGGATGAATTTTAATGAGCAATATTGGGTCTTTTTTTTAGTCCACAAACTTTCATCTAGTCCACTGTTAACTGCAGTTTTCTGATTAAACGGCTATGATTCAGATGATTCAAGAGATTCGAGATTCAAGTGAAGCCTGAGGAGGACTGAGGCAGAGGACGTTTCTGTGAACATTGACTTTATTTGTTTGTCTTTTCCCTAAGATTTCAAAACACAGACAAAAATAGCAACATTTAACATTTGCTTCACATTATATAGTAAGCAAAGGTCATATCTTCCGTTTATGTTAGCAAGTAGCCTTTGTTTGCAGGAATAATAATAATATGCCTAATAAGGTAAAGAGTGATAATTATGCCAACAGTAGCTGTGTGAACAACGCTTGCGGGTAATGCGCCGACGGGCAGAGACGAAGGACAAGGGATCGCTCCAGGCGTAATGATGAGGCTTGTGTTAAAAATGTTGACGTTTGCGTGTGTTTAAGACCTGTCTAGAAAATACACTCTGTCTGTACGACTTCACATTTACAAAACAACAACTGGAACAGATAGTAACAGCTCTCAGACAATCGTGCCACTCCAGAGCTCAGCATGGATACTAAGCACAGCGAAGACAGGTCTATTAACTGGGACAAACGTCGACCAGGTTCATATCATAACGTACCAATATGGATGTTGTCTCCCACGTGCTCGATGACCTCCAAGTTCAGAGCCTTATGAATACTGGACCGCGAAGGTGAAAGTTACCGTCGTCTTGGCATTTAATGTTATGAGACAGAATGTAGAACCTGTTGATTCAATAACATGTAGGCCTACTTACGGATACCGCTTGTTAAGTCGTGACGTGTTTCCGGGTCCAACGTTGGCTGAGGCGCTGTCTTCGAAATGCCGAAATAATAATAATAATAAATTATATTTATATAGCGCTTTTCCGACGCTCAAATACCCTGACAATATGGAGAAAACGGGAAAGTATTGTGTCCCTTGTTGTATGAATAGATCCGAGTCTAAAAAACGATTAAACTGTCATTCTACCGCTGTAGTTCACAGGTACTCTGGTGCGGAGAATTTCTGGTTTGGACTCGGAAATGGCTAAACGTCATTTTTGACGTCAGACTTAACAAGCGGATAGAGAGTTCTACAATTACTCCGGTGTTATTATGACCATTACTACATACCCTGGGGATGTGACCATTTGCATTAGGAATCTTTCAAACTACTTTTTGTTGTTGTTGTTGTTGTTGCATAAACCAGCAAAGATAATCAAGTGAACTTTCAGACCTACAGACTTACAGTATTTGGGCGCCTCAAACCCAAATCTACGGTATAGTTGGACTACCTGGGATTGGCTTCGAGTCACTTCCAGTAGGCGTAGGCTACATTAGGCCTGTTGCAGACATGGTTATATTATAGTCAACATTATGGAGAATCAACAGTATCTGATTTAACTGCAGTGCATGTACTGACCAGCAGATGGAAATGTAACTCTTTACAGTACGCCTACAGGATCAGATAGATAGACAGACAGACAGACAGACAGACAGACAGATAGATAGACAGGTACTTTATTGATCCCCCAGGGGAAATTCAGGCGTTACAACAGCTCAGACCACAAAAACAACAACAACAACAACAACAACAACAACAAAATAAAGTGACAATTGAAGAATAGGCTAAAATAAAATAGACACAAAGGTAAGGCTTAACATCCTCCATCTTAACATCAGGCTTGTACACAGTATCAGGCTTGTACACAGTATCAGGCTTGTACACAAACACACAAGCACATCAGTAATCCCCTTTTTTACATACACAGTGTGAGTAGCCCTACACTAAACAGTCTGCCCCTCAGCACTGCGTCTCCTAAAGACACCCGCTTTCCCCTCTACTGTGTCCCTAAAAACTTCTATTGCCCCCCTTGTACTGTTTCTCTGTTTCTCCAGTGTCAAAAAAAACAAAACTAGGTTTAGAAGAAGGTGATAGAAGAAGGTTTTTCCTTCTATCAATGGCCCCGGGCCTGAGCTGGATTACTCTTCCTGCTACGACTGGTGGATTGATGATTCACTTGCTTAGTATTCAAATGTATTGATTCTAAGTCGCTTTGGAATAAGGCGTCTGCTAAATGCCAAAAATGTAAAAATGTCTAAACTGTTGCTTCTACTGGAGCGAACGAGTACACACTTCAGAAAGCTCGACACAATCATACTACAGCCCCGAGTCTCCTCAAGTCCCCATATGAGACATCAGACAGGATGTGGGAGGGGTCAGGTGGTGTCATGGGAACAGTGGTGGGTCTCCACAGTCCAGCCCGAAAAAAAGAAATGACTGGAAAAAGACAGTGTTCAGCTTGGAACTATGCAAGGCTATTTTAAGACAGGCTACTTTGAGGCAAGCGGCCCTTCCTCTCAGGGCACCGTTGGTCTCACTGACTGTTCGAGCCACGCTCTGTAAAAGGATGCCTCTTGTTAACCCTCTGACCCAGCCAGATTGTGTTTGTCATAGAGAGCGAGAAATTAGGAAGAGCTAAAGCCTTTCTCTGGGGAGGGCGAGGCCGAAGGTGAATTCATAAGGAAGTAAAGCTCATCTACAACAACGTTTTTTTTTTTTTGACCTTTGACCTTTGCATAACAGGGTATTTAATGACGTACCATAATAGACAGAATGGGGAAAAACGTTGCAATACGTGGCTCTATACCAGTGGGATTGGGTAATCACAAAGTAATTATTCACAACGACGAAGTAACAGCATTGTAAAGACAATCAGAATCAGAATCGGAATCGCTTTTAGTTTTATTACATCAATCTACGGGTACAAAGAGCAAGATTCTTGGGTTCAGGTTCATTACACTTTGGCATTGCAGCAGAAATACAAAATCAATAAAAGTATAAGCAGAATATAAAAAAATAAATCAATAAAAATAAATGAGAAGGTTATAAACCACAGTCAACAGTCAACAATAGCTGTATATACATCAATAATAGAATAGGTGATAGCAGCAGAATGCAAATCAGCATATCAACCTTCTTAATGTAAACAACATTACGGAAAGTTCAGGTTCAAGTAATATCAGGTTGTACAAAAACGCTGTGCAGGTTGTAGTGCGATGTGACACACTGTCATACGGTGTGCAATATGGTGCAAAAATTGAGCCGTATAGAGTTAAAGTATCTGAAAGTCTGAAAGTATACTAAATAACTATACTAAAAGTATTACAGTTCAGTAAGACGATATTGTTCCTACAGTAATTACTGTGTGATCTACACAGGCGTAAGACAAACTCGATTCAAAGAATAGCTAAATAGGGTTAAATGATATGTAGCGCAGGGTTTTTGGTCCTAATCTTCAGTTTTATAGCCATGCAATTTGCCATTGAACCATACTGTACATTCCATGACATAAATTGTATGATGATGATGATGATGATGATGACGATGATGTTGATGATGAGGAGGAATCCAGGGACATCATAGTCATACATTTATACAGCATGCATCATTTATATAATACAGTTTGTGGTCATGAAGACATCTGGCCTTGCTTGATAAATTGTACAGTCTGAGTAACTCTGACAGAGTTCACGGACAAAAGCCCCTGATTATACGGCCCCTGTACAGCCAGACCTTTGATCTAGGAGGAAGGTAGCTAAGCAGCGAAGGACGAAGGTGATTGCTCCATTAGAGAGCTAGACTGCGCATAGCGAGCTCCAACCCCTGCCTCTGCGGCCCCCCGGCCTCCCTCGGCGGCCATGGAGGAAGTGGAGGGAGACTATAGCGACGTGAAAGACACATACATTTCTCCAAAGAATCGTTGCGTGTGAGAAGATTTCCTGTTTCTCCACAACTGTTGTGGGGAAGTCACCATATCCTCAAAGGGGTTTTGACACGCAAAACGCTTGTTAACAGAATTACTCCCGTGGGTGTTGGGGAGAGTGCACCTGCTATTTGAGTAGATTGATTCCATGGGTGGCGCTGTGCTTTATCTCGGAGGGGTTTTGTTTGTAGGGTGAAAGGGGGATGAAGTGGGATTTGAAGGGATGTACAGTAGAAGAATTCAACTTTGAGCTACACAGAGGCCTCACATTCTTTTTCAGGCTGTTCTTAACTGAAGTCAATTTCATAGGCTGCCAACGTTTCCATAACATTTTTGGCATTTAGCAGACGCCTTATTCCAGCAGGACGCCTTATTCCAAAGCAAACTTACAACAAAATACATTTGACTAAGTAAGTGAATCATCTCTCCGTCAGTCTTAGTAGGAAAAAAGTAATCTAAAAGCTCAATCCAGGGGCCATTGTCAGTCGTCGTGCTAGAAAACTGCCAACATTAACATTTCCATGACATGCTCCCAGGCTCCTACTTTTCTGAGATTCCACTGTAGATCTTAAGCCCTATACAGTTTTCACATTGAAATTACAATGCAAACGAACTACTACGGTACCACAGCAGAGGAATTACCACTGAAACTAAGATTAGATGTTCTTCCAGGCAGAAGGCCCTTTTCTTCTTTGGCTCTCTCCCCTCTCGCTTGCCTATCCCTGGTGTGTCTGTAACTTGATCCGCTCCAGTGGTGAAACTAGAATCTCCAAAGTCCTCAAAGGACATTACGCTTTCTCTCTTTTCCCTTGCATGGACCAAAGCTTCCACACAGGAGTCTTTAACTGCCGCCCTTGATCCCTCTTGCTTTGCCTAGAGTCAGTTTCAATAAAAAAGGCTGGAAAGTCACCTCCGGTAAGCCAGCTCAGCTCACCCATTTGTTCCAGTTTGGGAGGGATTACTCCAGAGCACTTTTGAAGGGTCTTTGTTGGGCGAGCGAGGGGATGTTGCCTCTCTGGAGCTCCCAATCTGGAATGCCGTGAGACTGCTGGCCACCACAGGCGTGTAATGTGTGCCAGACTTTTTTTTTTTTTCTTCCTGATGCCTCCTTCTTGACAGCCTGCCTGGATGGGCTGCTCCGAAGATACAGAACCGCCAACTCTGTGAATACATTATGAACTCTGTGGATGTGACATGAATACTGTAATTCAAAGTGTGACCTTGTATCTCCAACAGCGAGGTCAAAGAAACGCACTTAGGTTAATAATAATAATAATAATAATAATAATAATATATGTCATTTGGCTGAGGCTTTTATCCGAAGCAACTTACATTGTAGTGCTTGAGTATTTTTCTGTATATATGGTCCCAGCGGGATTCAACCCCACAACCTCCGCATTATTAGCATCAAGCTCTGCCAACTGAGCACAGGTTCTCTCACAGGGACAACCGAGGAACCATTTGTGATTTTTTTTTAGAAAGAGTGTGAGAGAGCGAGTGAGAGAGAGTGAGTGAGATCCACTTTATTTAATTTCTTTTTAAAAATATGTTTTAGAGCATTTCTGCTTTATTGGGACAGAGACAGTAGAGAGTGACAGGAAGGATGGGTGAGAGAGAGAAGGGATGACATACAGGATATGTTGAATAGAACCAGGGACCTTGCAATATGCTGTATGCACATTAGAGCGTTACGCCACTAAGCGCCCCAAGAGATCCACTTCATGAATGGGCTTCTTGTCCGTTTTAGGTAGGAACCTACCCTCTGACCTCGTCTGTGGGGGTTCAGTGGGACTCAGTGTGGGATGGTCTGCTTGTTTAAGGTATTCTGGACGGTCTGGACGAAGACAGCGTTAGAGTTTGTCCTCTCTGACACTGAGTTGCGGTTCCCAGAGCTGCCTGGCTGAATAGCATGGGGCTCTGCAGGTGGCGGAGCTGTCGTCTCATCACCGTGGATAAATGGCAACACTTCCTCCGGATAGACATAAGAGCCTTTCAAAACCCCTGTGAAAAATGAGTGTTGTTCTTAAATATGGCTTAACCCTCCCATTTGCCTGACACACATACACAAGCATGCACACACGCACACACACACACACGCACGCACGCTCGCACGCTCGCACGCGCACGCACACACACACACACACACACACACACACTCACACATACACATTGATACAATATGCCCTCATGTGTCATAGTATGATTATTTCACCACATGGGCTTATTTCGTAATACCATTGAGACCGGTTATTGAGTCATGCATGAGATTAAACCACATACTGACAATTAAGGCGCATTTCAAACATCAATAGTTTGGTTTATTAAAGGGATGTTCCACTTCATACATTTGTTTTCCTGTTTTGGGTTTTGTTGATTAGCCCAGACAGTTTTAATTACATACTGCTTTCTTACACAGTGATTAGTCATATTTTGGGGCTGAAAATAATGTCCAAAACACCTTGCAGACACTCCAATCAAATTTATACTGTACAACTTAATCCTTCTCTAAAGACTGTCTCATTATTTTTCTTCTGAAAAGTAAGTTTATTACTGTGTATGCTGTAAACAAAGAAAAGAGAAAAAAAAGTAATACATTTTAGCATTTTCTTTGCATTGTTAAAAAAAATACTAAAGTGGATGCCATTATTCTTTGTGGCTGGATAGAGTTTTACATAACACCTTCTTGTCTAAGGAGTGTGAAGCCCAATTTAATTTGAGAACAGTTCCCATATCATAACTTCAAAAAAACGCATTATGTCGAAGGTGTTTGATTTCCCACCTCAGGATAATTTGCTTCCTAGAAAATGCCTTCGGAAGTCTAATCTTTATTTATAGACAGGTTCAGAGTAACGTAATCCCCCTCCGGAGTCAGTTAAGGTCTTAGTACTTCAAAGGGCCCTCGGTGATGCTTTAGAAAGTGAGATTGGGTTGGACAGTCTTGTGGGTCAGGGTTGTTGATGCAGCTGAGCCAGAGTGTGGTGGTTAGATGGCGCTGGTCACAGGGGGTGGTGGGGACATGTTTGTGAGACCTGGCCTTTGGTGACATGACTGTTTTTTAATGTCAGGGGGTTTCTAAGTCAGCCATTTGCCCCCTTACTTTGTTTGCCCCAAACCCCAGACCCCGTAAGCGCGCGGGTGTCCCTGGATCACCCCTGGACATCTGCCTAATGTTTATTTACTCAACACTTAACTTTCTCTCACTGCCCAAGCAAACCTACTCAGCATGGGGTGGGGCAGTTTAGCTACTGGGGGAAGATGCTTCTTGTAGATAGGCTGACTGTCTAAAACTGAAATGGATAGTTGAAATATTTTTGTTTACCAAGAGAAGCATGCAGAATGTGATTTTCCCCTGGGAAAATGTTTTTTTCCGCCTGGCGCTGCATGCTTACAAGAAACCACATTCCCTCCACAGTTTCTTGCATCAGCAATGTTAGAAAAAAAAAAAAAAAAAACTTTTCACAACTCAGACACATTTGGACATACTGTATCTACTTATGTGTTTCCATTGATCTATGTAGAGGAATACAGTGTTTATTCAGAATGATTTAATGGTGGATTACTATAACCAATCCAGCTGTATCCCTCTGTACAGTACAGTAGGCTATGCCATACACATGCAATTATATTTAATGGGTTTCTATTCGGAAATACGTTGGAAAGCGTAATCCTATTATTATACATACAGTACCATCACATTCCATGTGGACAATCATTATCTGGAAAGGTTCCCCTGTGGACCCAAAGCCAAAAAGGGACTGAATGATGCTTTACGTAAAAGCAGGCACTAAACTGTCTCTAATTACTGAGGCATGTATAGTACCTTGATATGTGCAAGACATATCCCATTTATAAGGCTATATAGTATATTTATGCAATGTATAAGGACGCACCAATATTCATAGAAGATTTTCCGAATTGATAATGACTCTACATTACGAATGTGGTTTGGTGCTCTTCGGCAGCGTTACTTTGTGAAAACACAATGTGTGTTTGTGCTACCGAGAGAAAACAAACCTCAGTGGGCGACAGGGCCATAAACATGTCAGACAAACACGCAGTAGCCCGCCGCAAACCGCTAATGTGGTCTCCTATGCATGCATGGATGGATGAGCACAGATAGGCCTAATGTTGTACAACAGCCGTAATAACATACAGTAGCCATGTAGATAGTCACTTCAACAAAGTTTATGATAATAATATTGCTGATAATTATAGTAATAACAATTAATTACAAACACAGTAGGCTACTAGTTATAGGCCTAACAATGACAACAACAATACAACAATAATAATAACATATCATATAATAAAACGAAATATCACTTAACATTATTATCAATAACACTACTACTATTATTATTAATAATATTATTTGTTCATTATTATTTGTTTATAAATTACATGTATCGGGAGGTTATTGGAGGTTATAGATTAGGAGAAAGGTATTAGGATTACCACGTGTTGTGGTAGCAGGCTACACCTCAGTTGGAGGTTGAACATCGCATGCCCATTGAAGCACCTCCTCCCGTCATCAGGATATAAGAGCTCTGTAGGCCAGCGCACCTAGTCTTTGAACATTAGTTTAACAGAGAAGAGATCCTCACTCTATGAACAGACATGACTTATGAGAAGTAAACATTCCCAAAACCTTTTTGGGAACTAGTATACATGTCTATGTAGTCTGCATTAGGCAATCGAGATGCATGCATAGAGGTTTCTTTAGGTGTTTCCTTTTTCCATTTTTTTTTTTTAATCTTGGGTCATCGTTTAGATAACCCAAACCATTTCGATGATGACTTTTGCCATGTTGCGGCCGATGGCGACTCACCTGATCTACCCGGACCTAAGTATGATGTCCGAGGACGAGGAGAACCGCAGCGAGAGCGACGGCAGCTCGGATCAGAGCTATGGGTGCGAACGCCGGAGGATGTCCAGAAAAGCGGGTAGTAACGGTGTGGTCATTGTGAAGCCGCGCAACGCGGCGAACGCCAGGGAACGAGACCGAACCCAAAGCGTCAACAGCGCCTTTACTGCGCTCCGGACTCTAATCCCCACGGAACCAGTGGACAGAAAACTCTCCAAGATAGAGACCCTCCGTCTGGCGTCCAGCTACATCTCTCATCTAGCCAACGTGCTGCTGGCCGGAGACGGCAATGGGGATGGACAGCCCTGCCTGGGCACGGTGTACGCGCAAGGAGAGAGTCACGGAAAGCAGAGTGGAAAGAAGCCGAAGCCGCGCACCATCTGCACCTTCTGTTTGAGCAACCAAAGAAAAGGGGTACTTATATGTTTTTACTTAAATGTAATAATCCAAATGAACGAAAACGCGGTTAGGTTTAGCGCGCCAAATCAGTAGGCCTATATTAGTTGGACCTCTTGTTTTTATGGAAAAAACAACGTCAATCACATGAAGGCTGATGCGGTATTTTCGTTGTCATTTGGAACAACTATCTTGATAATTCCAAGTCACAGGCGAGACATTTTAATGTTTACATTTGCATTGCTCTATTCTGCCTTGAAATCTGCGCGTAGCGCCAACTTTTACGCATGGCTATGTTTTGCTGCCGATGTTTTGATTTGCCGATGCTTTTTAGACTCTTAAGTATTCCACGCCGCATTAGCAGTGGACTTTTATAGGCCAATGCATTATACAGTCAGATAATGACATCTTATCTTGACAGCTTATCAGTATTAGTAATATACAGTATCAGTATTGCAATATTGTATTCTTTGGGAAGATGTGCCAACAGCTTCGTTATTGTTTTTGCCATCCGGATTAAAGGTAGCAATAATGATCAAAGAAAATCTACTAATTTCAATGAACGATTACCAATTGTATTAAGATAATATACATATAATATAGAAATATTAATATTTAACAAGCCTATGGAAACTACCAAAATGTAGGTTTAATATTTCAAAGACTTTGAAGGGGCCTATTATGTATTGTCAATGATTTAAACCTTTTACGAACATTCAAGTCACATTCGATCATATCATGATCATCATCATCATCTGCACCACCACGACCACCACCACCACCATCATTACCATCACCACCACCATCATTACCATCACCACCACCACCACCACCACCACCACCATCATTACCACCACCACCACCATCATTACCATCACCACCACCACTAGGCTCATGACCTCTTGTTGCCTGCTTTCTTGTTTGTGATCTTTTTTTAATGAATACGTTATTGTCTTCTCCGTTGTCCCTAATATCGGCTTTCTTTTTCTTTCAGATAAAGGATGGCAAAGACTGTCTAAAAATACGAGGCGTTAGTTCACTGAGACTGAGCCGCCGATAGAAGACGATAGAACAGCAGCCACAACTCCTCATTTTACAACTCAGGGAACATTCAAGGCAGGCCTAAGATAACCACACACATGCTGGACAAGAGGATGGATCGAGAGACTATTTATGCTTGAGAAATCGCCAAAGAAAGGTGCAGGACAATACATGAGAGGCATGAGAAGCCTTTCGAAAATGCAGTGCATTTAAGATAATTATTAGATTTTCTTTTCTATATGTGTCAACACAGTACTTGTATCCCATGTTGAAATAAAATCTATATTTTTTATTGAAATGACATTTCCTTGACTTGTGGATAATTTTCTTTAACTCATATACAGTATGTGATTATAGTGGAGTTTGCCTCTTCGAATATTTGTTTTCACGTCAAATACTGCATGTCTCCTGTTGATTCGATATATTTTATAGTAAATATAGATTAAAAGACACTCATTATATGACCGACAGAATCTATTTAATTTGATTTCTTGTCTGGCCCAGGGCACAAAATGTGAAAAACAGGAACACGTGGAGACCAAGATTAGAGGACTGGAAGATTGGCAGATTTGTATGTTTTTTTTTCCCTTTCTCTGTTGCTAAGGATTTACTTGTGACAGCCCTCTGACGTAATGGTGTCACGAGAAAGGGACATTGCCTCTTACGGATCATTTTAATATGCCCTTTAGCTTGTGTTTTTATCCAAAGCGACTTACACTGCGGTCCCAGCGGGAATCGAACCCACAACCTAAGCTTTGTTAGCACCATGTTCTACCAACTGAGCCACAGAGGACCATCATCTAATCTGAACATCTAATTAATCTATTTCCCTGACTATTACATTTAATCTAAAACTCAAACCCTTTTTGGGGTGTAAATACCAATCACCTGTGTGTGTGTGTGTGTGTGTGTGTGTGTGTGTGTGTGTGTGTGTGTGTGTGTGTGTGTTATAAGATGTATCTTGATGATTTGAAATATCCTCAACCACATGGTTCTCTCTTGGCGCCATGGTCTTCATACTGGGTGGCATATCAACAAGGCCTGCTATTGTTATATTTTGGGAGTAGCCTACTTCACTTTAAAGAGACAGTCTATATCAATGAAAAACAACAACTGTGACCTGTGAAGTAATGATTCAGAGATGTTATATACTGTAGGCCTGTGTTTTCTCTTTCTAAGTACCCTCATAACTAAGTTATGTGTTTGGGATACACTGATCCGTTATACCCCTTGAAATGTCTCTTAGAATCTTGAAACTTGTTTTAAGTCTGATTCCACGGGGCGAAGAGGTCTGGGTTTCTTGTGTCATTGACTGGTGTTTTTTTTTGCAAATCTCACGGTTGCCGTTTTTTGAAGTCTGGTATCGATTAGTTACGGCAAATAGTAGCCCGCACTCTGAGCTCTGAGCCCCCCAGCACAGCTGTTGGGATGTCAACAGTATAAATCACTGGTGTGGTGGGCCCAATGGAGGAGGAGGGAGGAGGGTGAGAAGTCGGAGGTCTTGGTGGAGTTGAGCAGAAGGGAAGTGGCTAAAGAAGTGAAATGAGACTCTGTTGACATCCAGCCCAAAGTTCCCCACTTCAACCAGCCAGGCTGATAAAATATTGGTTTTGATATGGAAAGGTGGACGTATTACGCCTTTCCCTTGATATCAGGGAAATTATGCAATATTCTTGTTTGCATAAACTTAGTTTTACGAGTTGGCATGACAAAGTTTGATTGATTGATTGACTTTATTTCAGATACAGAAAATAAACATACTGTACGTACATCAAAGATGCATCTGATCTCAGAGAAGAGTGTACGTGAAAGCATTAGTGAAAACACTTATTTCCTTTGATTCTCAGTTTGAAGCTTTTGTGTCAGGAAGACATTTCACAATTTAGTTGAATAAAACATATTCAGAAATCAAATAGTTAGGAAAGAATGCTGTCATTTAGAAAAAATACAGTGCCCAAAAGTCAAACAATTACGACAAGGTTTAAGTAGAGGTTTTATTTGATGATATTTGTGTACATATTGGATTCATCATTAAAACACTTTTTATTCATAGTCCCCCTATTTCAGGGTACCCAAAAATGTCCTAATTAAGCATTCATGTTTAGTATTTGATCCAAAATCCTTTGCGTGCAATAACTGCAACTATCTTTTGTTGTTTTTTTATTTTGAGGACATTGTCTTAAGTCTCCTCTTCAGCAAATTAAACGCATGCATGTTCAATATGACTTACATCTGGAGATTGACTTGCTTGCTATAGTATGACAGTAGGTTTTCAGTTATTGCCCTGCTGTATGATGAGGTGCCGTCCTATACGTTTGGAGGCATTTGCTTGTACTTGGGCTGACCAAGTTCTGTGCACTTCAGAATTCACCCTGTTGCTGCCATCAGCAGTGGAACCCATACATGCCCAAACCAGAACACCCCTTCCACGATATTCTACAGTTGCCGTGGGATGCTGTGGATATTGGTCAGTTTCTTTTTTTCTCCACATTGTACTCTTGCCATCACGTTGGTACATGTTAATCGTTGTCTCATCTGTCCACAATACCTTTTTTCACAGAGCTTTGCAGGCTTTTTAATGTTATTCTTAGCAAACCACAACCTGGCCACACTGTTTTGGTAGATAACTAGTGATTTTCACCTTGCCGTGTTGCCTCTGTAGCCGTGTTACCTCTGTAGCTGTGTTGTCTCTGTAGCTGTGTTGCCTCTGTAGCTGTGTTGCCTCTGTAGCTGTGTTGCCTCTGTAGCTGTGTTCTCTCTGTAGCTGTGTTGTCTCTGTAGCTGTGTTGTCTCTGTAGCTGTGTTGTCTCTGTAGCTGTGTTGTCTCTGTAGCTGTGTTGTCTCTGTAGCTGTGTTGCCTCTGTAGCTGTGTTGTCTCTGTAGCTGTGTTGTCTCTGTAGCTGTGTTGCCTCTGTAGCTGTGTTGTCTCTGTAGCTGTGTTGCCTCTGTAGCCGTGTTGTCTCTGTAGCTGTGTTGTCTCTGTAGCTGTGTTGCCTCTGTAGCCGTGTTGTCTCTGTAGCTGTGCTGTTGAAGTCCTCTGCAGATGGCCTCTGACACATCCAGGCCTACCTCCTGGGGAGTGTTCCTGACCTGTGAGACAGTCCTTTTGGGGGGTTTCTTAATGATGGTGAGCATTCTTTGGTCATCCTCAGTCTGTCAAAGTGTTCCTTGGCCAACTAGGCCATTTTGTTATGAACTCACCAGTGAAGGTCCAACCCGTTGATTTTGGTAGGATTAAGGTCTTTGGCTATGTTTCTTGAATTGATTAGTTTTTTAACATGTGTCACGTTCTAATGCTTTGGTCCGCATATTGGGATTTGATGTAATCATTGTAATAAACGTTCTTTTCTTTCGCGTTGTTGAAAATCAATGACACATGACGCTAGTCAACTCACACAGATTGTTTTGTGAGCCTGCTAACAATGTAAAGTAGTGTTCTAGTTAACTAGGTAGCAGTAGTGGGGATTACTCACCGAATCCATTGTGTTGCAGTATTTTGACTTGACTAGCGAGTTTATGTTGTGATTCTCAACAACGTTGAAATGTAGTTCCGTGTTTCAAAAGAAAAGTCTGAACATTTTGATTGGTTGCCGACATGCAGACCAAAAGACTAGAACCTGTCACATATTTCAGCCTCATAAATCATAATGTCTTTCCTGTCTTCTGTTGATATCTCTTTGGTCCTCACATTGACAGACACCAATAGCAAATGCAAAGCCTAGAATCAATACTGGACATTGAGAGCTCACATAACTGCAGAAATTATGTGACGGGACACCTCTGAAGAACCAGAAACACCTGTCAAGCCAATTGTCCCATTTAGGTACCCTTAAATAGTGGGACGATGCATAAAAAGTGTTGTCTTTTCTGAACGGTGAAATCAATAACAAACTTTCGGTGCGTAGAGCCAAACAAAGACAAAGTGAGTCTAGACTTGTGCTTTACTGTGTGGGCGGGTTGCCTAGCTACAGCTATGTCCATCTCTGTGGCTTCCCTTCCCTTCGCTCCCCTTCCAGACACCAAGGGCCACATCGGTGATCGGTCTAGCAGGCCGAAAGCAGAGCTGACACACAAGACACACAAGCCCAACGCTCACGCTGTCTCCTGCCTGGGATCACTTTGACTCAGAGAGCAGACTGAAGTCCTCCAGAATGACGGAGGAAGGTTCCCTGGTGGTAGGGGGGGGGCCCGGGGGGGGGGGCTAGATGGAAAGTTCATTTCCAGACAGTAAACGGAACAGGCTGGGGGGGGGGACCCCCATCCGCCCCCCCCACCCCTGGTCCCACCACCACACAACCTCCTCCCTCACCTCCCTCCACCCCCACCACTCCCCCCCACTCCCCCCAACCCACCTGCCCTGTCAGGCACAGCCTAATTAGAGTTGCTGCGCTCAGTCAGCCCCCTCACGGTCTGCGTCCAACCAGGCCTCCTCCTCCAGGCCTCCTCCAAATGGCTCCCCGAGGCTTCCCCCAGGCAGGAAGATGTCACAGGAGGCACAGGAAGGAAAAACACACGGACCACAGAACGACCTCTCAGAGGTACTCTCTGTGCGGCAGGCGCTCTGGGTCAGCGCCAGTTTTGACATCATCCGGCGCTGGGACCGACCCAGATGTACTGCTCCCCTGTGGTAAAGAAGCCGGAGCCGGTGAGTAAATGAAAAAAATGAAAGTTTTTTTTTTTTTCTCAAACAACAAATTTCAGGACTTGGGTTGTTCCAAGATGACAGAGAGGAGAGATTGATGAGGAGGAGGAGGAGGAGGAGAAACGCAAAGGAAGCAGAATAGAAGCTCGAAGCTCCACTGTGGATGTGTTTAATATGTCGTACAGGAGGCAAGGATGTTTCCACCTTGGGGAACACTGTTTTTTTTGCGTACCTTTACATTACAGTACCTTTTATTTTTATGTTTTTTTGGTTGTTTTTTTTAACTCTCTCTGAAGCTAGTGTCTCCCCACTGCCCCAAACGATTTCCTGCAGGACGTTTTTCAGCAGGGGTGTAATGGAGCTAGACAAGCACATCCACCTCCTCCCCCTCCTCCTCCCCCTCCCCCTCCTCCTCCCCCTCCTCTTCCCCCTCCTCCTCCCCCTCCCCCTCCTCCTCCCCCTCCTCCTCCTCCTCTCCCTTTGACATGTACAGTGAAAAATGGCCCGTCTATCTACTATGTGACAGGGTCTGGTGAAAAAGTCCCCAAGTAGGGCAAGGTCTTTTTTTCTACTATTTTGTCTTTTTAACAGATTATGAAAGTGCAGATTGTATGCTTTTGAATGAATGAATGAATGAATGAAAATAGTTGAAGAAGAAACGTTTGTTTGAATGTTGGTGAAGAGAAACTAGTCACTTTTGTCTTTTTTTCTGAGGTTTTTCTGAGGTGGAAGATGTCTAACTTCCCCATGGGCATTTTGTGTGCAACAGTATTGTCTAACATTTTTGAACACGATAATGCCAATGCAATGACTGATTGACATCTGTTCTAGTTTTATAGTTAAATACAATGTTTGAATTTAGACATCGCTGCATCATAACGTTTTCTGTCATAACCAATAAACAGCGATACAACCAAAACCCAACGTTTATAGGCTACAACAGTTTTTTCTACAAACGCCTATGGGGAAGCTAAACACGCACTATAGCAACTAAGGTATGGTTGCACCATAGCAACTACCGTAAGCATAATTTGACTGAACATTCCAATGTCAGTTGAGTTTAGT
>NC_137676.1:4209357-4234357 GCF_963989245.1 Nansenia antarctica
ACTGTAATTGGCTGCTTTGTGTTGGGCCTTGTCAAAACCATCCTCTGTCTCGCCTCCGTCTGGGTAAATCAATACTCCTCACTTACAGTACATACAATGTGTAGAAGACGGCATGCAGCGTACAATATGTACTGTATAACTTACTATAACTTGTATGTATATGTGTATTTCTTCTTAGCTCTTGGAAACAGAATGATGATTTATTTAAAATGTAAAACGTGACTGTTGTCCATAGACCGAAGTATAGTCACAATTACAGTAATCGCTGCATGAATTAGTGGACATTCATACTGGCAATGTACCAATTCAATAAGTAAGTAAGTAAGTAAGTACAGTGAGTCATGGGTGTTTGTCACTACTAATAACTGTCTACTACGCCACACCTTGCCACTGCAGGGGTTTGCAGAAGGTGAGCTTGTTTCACTTGGTGGTAGCGTTTCCTTCCCCAAGCGAGACAAGACCCCTCGGCTACAGCCCCCCCCCCCTCCCTACAGCCCCACCACATCCTCTCTGCTTATATCATAAACGTAGGTGCCAATTTTCCTTTACACATGATCTTAGACTATTATCTTCATGTTATTTTCCTCCCCCCCTCTCATCAGGTCCTTCGGAAAATCACAAGGAGGTATTGGAGGAAAAAACAACAGAGGTGGCAACGTTAATGCGTTAATCTTACGGGTTAGATCAAGGTTACGTTTGTGACGGACCCAATTTACCAATCTGGTGTCGTGGTCATGAACATTTGGTGTGGTTGAACTTTGAACTGTATGTATATACTATTTGTACAGTTTTGTTTACATGCATATATACACATTTATTTCTATGGCATATTCTACATTTTTACATTTTCAGTGAAGAGGACAGCAACAAAGTATACAACGCTCAAAATACTGTACATGTTTGACCTTGAAGTTAAGTTTGTGTACAGTGACGTAATGTGGTTATTGAGTGAGAAGATGTCTGTGAATTGATTACCTACTGTATTGAATCTTGAAATAAAATTGTATGACTCAACCAGTGATACGTCTAATTACTTTCGGACATGAGCAGGTTTTTTAAAAATCCGAGCAATGACAAGCAGACTAAAGTAGGAACATCACGAAGTAATTGACAGTCTAACAGAGTACAACCCCACTCCTCAATTAATCAAACACTGCATTGATTCGTAACAAAACACGAAGAAAAAAGAAGTGTATTTTAATTCTGCCAATACTTGATTTGATAGATGAGGTACATTGGATGGATACATCATTTTGATTTTCTTTCCACCTGTTTGTGATAAGTTTGATCCTGATGAGAGATGAATCATGTCCAGGCTTCCTCGCGGCCCCTGCTGGTTATGCCCTATTGAGTGGAGGCCGACTGTTCAGACAGCAGGATGCTGTGATGACGACTTCAGACCTGCTTCTTTCTCTTTTCTTTCTTTTTTTTTTAAAGCATTTCTGGTTTATTGAGATAGAGACAGTAGAAATAGACAGGAAGGAAGGATGAGAGAAAGACAGAGAGGAGGGTTGTGTGAGGTGCAGGATAGGTCGATGGCCGGAATCGAAACAGAGGACCCTGCGATTACCCAGACACCCCTGCTTTGTGGGTTGTTTAGTTTTTTTAAAATGTCTATGACATTAGATTGTTATTAATAATAATACATTTTAGAGTTTTACAATTTAGAGAGTTCCAGAGGCGGGGAGCAGAACGGCTAAAGACTCAACGGCTAAAGAACGGCTAAAGACCCAACATTGAAGAACGTCCATTTGTCAGAAACTAAACTATCAAGGTTCAATCAACACTTTAACCATTTAACAGACACCCCCAAATTAGCCATTTTCATTTCGTGGGATTCATATCATATTCAATTGCGTTCAAACCCCCAAGGAATCCTTAAAACATGTCTTAAGTCACCCACGAACCCTCCAAACCCTCCAAACCCCTCCTTTAGAAGATCTCTATGGCAGACAAGTAATATGAAGTAACAGCAGGAGTGTGATGTGGGACCACAGGTCTGTCTGTTTGTCTGTCTGGGTGATGGGGTATTTGTTGGTTGCTACACATCCGGATGGATTTTCATAGACTTGTTCACACACACACACACACACACACACACACACACACACACACACACACACACACACACACACACACACACACACACACACACACACACACACACACACACACACACACACACACACACACACACACACACACACACACACACACACACACACACACACACACACACACACACACACACACACACACACACACACACACACACACACACACACACACACTCTCTGTCTGTCTCCATGTCTGTCCTGTGTGGGGTTGGTCTGAGTATCTAATTGTAAACAGCTGTGTCTTGTTCCTCAGGTGCTGATTGCACCTGGTGCTCAAAGTATAAAGGACCAGAGAACACAACACTCTGGGCTTCTTACCCGTCTGCATAGCTGTGTTATTCCTTATTGTCTTTAGTTCTTTTTGTTATTATTATCACCCAGTGGCGGGCGGTGCATTTCACACCTAGGCCTTCAGTGATGTCCGACACATTCCTACCTGAATTATTCTACCTCTTAATACCATCGTTATGACGCCATGGCTCTAGAAACTAGACAGAAACACAGTATAACCGGGCGTTGCATCACCTTAACATAGTCAGACAAGTACAACAGTTATATTAATATTTCCGAAGCATTTTTAATCAATAAATCCGCATTTACAATGAAGAGTGTTAAACTAACATCTTTAAGATCGCTACATTACCCACGTCTGTCGTCTCGTCCACCATAATAGCGACAAAGGGTGCCTTTTTAATCTCCATTTTGATCTCTTCTCCCACTTTGTTTGTGGACAGGTGGTAATGTAAATCTGGGTTGTTTTCAGCCAGAAAAGAAAGAAGCTCAACGTAGTTTCCTCTGTTTGTGGACTCGGCGCATTTATCGTGTCCCCTAAATGAAAGTTATTGTTTACCCAAAAACAGGACACAATCGATCAGTATTATCGATCAGTCAACGAAAGCTTTCGTTGTGGACCTCCGTTTCCCTGCGCACTTTCAAAAGTTTCACATCTACCGGCATAGTTACGCATCTCAATAGTGAATATCAATAGTGCGTATCAATAGTGCGTATCAATAGTGCGTATCCAATCAAAAGACGTGCTGGGTGCTGACATCATTGAGCCTTACAGCAGGCGCCGTTGTTGCTTTTGCTCGCATCTACGTAGGTTTACTAGGTACGCCACAGGTTTTCTCGTTCCAACGTTAAGTTACAGGTCGTATCCGCGGCACCGTTTATCGTGCAGGCTGGGCAGATTTTGGAGCCCCCTAGCAACACATTTTGATTGGATAAAAGCTCTAACATAAAGGCCAGCCCTCCAAATCTCAATCGAAGACTGGAAGCAGCGCAACCAAGAGGAAAGCTATGAAATGAAGAGAATAGACTATGGGGAATCATTAATACATATTTGTGGAAAAAATATATTAAAATAAAATGTATATTCTGATGATGTTTAGGCCAGCAGAGAAGGCCTTGCTGGCCCTGACGGCACACCCTTCCATTAAGGAACCACTAGTCCACTAGTTGGCCGCTTGTAAATTAGCTTCCTACACAGAAAAACTGCAAAATAGCTTTATACTAGCTTATCCTGATGTGATTTTGAAAATGTAAGGATACTGGGTGGTAGAACACACATATCTAGGAAAAGTCATGAAAGGTGGGTCCTGAAATTTGATCGAGTGCAAAGATATAAAAATGTTTCTGTTCTAGTGTTAAAAGGCTTTCAATGGTTACAAATGGTTACAAACCACAGCATCAACATCCTCACCAAGCACAACATCAACATCCTCGTCTTACTTGTCACCATCGCTAGTGTGGTGGCCTTCGTGGTCATAGCTCCTTATCTTCTGCCGTGTGTGTGTGTGTGTGTGTGTGTGTGTGTGTGTGTGTGTGTGTGTGTGTGTGTGTGTGTGTGTGTGTGTGTGTGATAATAATAATAATTTGTCGTATTTATTCATAGCGCTTTTCCGGGGCTCAAAGAAGCTGATGATATGGGAAAAACAGAAACAACAAACAACAGATAACATGAGCACATAGACCACAGAGTTAACAAACAGGCACAGGGAACAATTAACACAGCAATGTCGAGGGGGGGGAGGGGGGTGGCAGGATTAGGGGAGATGGTAAGGGGTAGGGAAGGTTGTATGCATGGGAGAACAGGTAGGCCTTGAGGTGGGACTTAAAAGTGGAGAGTGAGGGTGAGTCTCTGAGTGGTTGAGGGAGAGAGTTCCCGAGGCGGGGTGCAGCTCGTGAAAAAGCACGGTCTCCGAAGCCTTTGAGTTTCGAGGGAGGGACAGTGAAGGGAACAGTGGATGAGGATCGGGTAGATGAGGTTACGGGTAGGGCGATGGGGGAGAAGGAGGTCAGTCAGGTAAGGGGGGGCCAGGCTATGGTGTGTGTGTGTGTGTGTGTGAGCGCTGCTGTAGCTGGTGGTTCTGGGTAGAACCTTGTGTCAGTCAGGTCTACAGAATTCGCACCGTGTTTGAGCAGCGCTCACGTTCAATGTGGGGGCTTCTGTGTTGTTTTAGCACAGGAAGGTTTCTTCCTGGGGGATGTGGTTTGTTTCACATGTAGAGCAATGCTAGCACCCCTCCCACTTACCCCACATCTCTGCCACCCCCTGAGGAAGAATAAACGGTTCATCTTATACAAACAGAAACCAACAGAGGCAGTCAGACTAAAACCCCTGTACGATGTAGGAATGATACCCTGCGGCAGTCAAAATATACATGATTAACTTGCACTCAGTGGTACAATTTGCAAAAATGTTGCAATTGTAACAGCTGGAATATTATCCCCATCCAAATCGTGACGTTAGAATTATAAGGTTCTATCTCCATTTTTGTCATATGTCATACATAATCTGATCCATTAGGTGTTTATTAATGCCTGTGTGGTGTTGTTTTTAAAATGTTGACATTTTTGAGTTAGTAATTCTTAAAATACAAAGGTTCCATCTCACAAAACGTAATGGAATGTAAAAACGTTGACGCTCAATATCTCTGAACTACCCTAAACGGAGATAGAACCGTATAATTCTAAGCTCACGAAATGTCGTACCCAATTGTAATACAGGACTCAGATGTGCTCTTCTCAAACATACTGTAGGACACCTGCTAGCTTTTCTAAAGAAAGTGTAGTGGGTGTTGCATGGAAATAGGCCAACAGGAAGCTGTGGTGTTATGTATTAATAACACAGAACTCCACAGAAGTGTGGTTTAAGCACACGAGACTACACTCACTGAATACTTTATTAGGAATCCCTGTACTGTACATCTTCTCTTTCATTCAGGTGGTGTAACGGTGTGAGGAAAGTTTTCTTGGCAAACTTTGAGGTTGTTAATACCAATCAATCATCGCTTGAATGCCACAGCCTGTTTGAGTATTGTTGCTGACTATGTGCATGCCTACATGGCCGTAATGTACCTTCGTTTACATTACCTTCCGTAATGTATCTTCACAAAGCAAAAGCTGTCTCAAACTGATTTTAGGAACATGACCAGTCATCGGATCTAAATCCAATAGAACACATTTGGGATGTGGTAGAATGGGAGAGTCACACAGCTTGAATCTTGGAATTGCGTGATGCAATCATCATGGACCAGAATCTCAAAAGGAATGTTTCCAACATCTTGTGGAATCAATGCCACGAAGAATTGAGGCTGTTTTGAGAGCCGAGGGAGTCCCTACCCAGTATTAGTAGAGTGTTCCTAATAAAGGAGGCCCTACCCAGTATTAGTAGAGTGTTCCTAATAAAGGGAGGCCCTACCCAGTATTAGTATAGTGTTCCTAATAAAGGGAAGCCCTACCCAGTATTAGTAGAGTGTTCCTAATAAAGGGAGGCCCTACCCAGTATTAGTATAGTGTTCCTAATAAAGGGAGGCCCTACCCAGTAATAGTATAGTGTTCCTAATAAAGGGAAGCCCTACCCAGTATTAGTATAGTGTTCCTAATAAAGGGAGGCCCTACCCAGTATTAGTAGAGTGTTCCTAATAAAGGGAGGCCCTACCCAGTATTAGTAGAGTGTTCCTAATAAAAAGAGGCCCTACCCAGTATTAGTATAGTGTTCCTAATAAAGGGAGACCCTACCCAGTATTAGTATAGTGTTCCTAATAAAGGGAGACCCTACCCAGTATTAGTATAGTGTTCCTAATAAAGGGAGGCCCTACCCAGTATTAGTATAGTGTTCCTAATAAAGGGAGGCCCTACCCAGTATTAGTATAGTGTTCCTAATAAAGGGAGGCCCTACCCAGTATTAGTATAGTGTTCCTAATAAAGGGAGGCCCTACCCAGTATTATTATAGTGTTCCTAATAAAGGGAGGCCCTACCCAGTATTAGTATAGTGTTCCTAATAAAGGGAGGCCCTACCCAGTATTAGTATAATGTTCTTAATAAAGGGAGACCCTACCCAGTATTAGTAGAGTGTTCCTAATAAAGGGAAGCCCTACCCAGTATTAGTATAGTGTTCCTAATAAAGGGAGGCCCTACCCAGTATTAGTAGAGTGTTCCTAATAAAGTGTATTGTACAAATGTAGACTGTGTGTTGTTCCTGTTGTTGTTGTTGTTGTTGTTGTTGTTGTTGTTGTTGTTGTCTGTCTGAAAATCTTTTTCCCTTTTCAAACCACAAGAATTGTCTACCATCACTAAGTAATCTAAGTGTCATTGCTCTGTCATCTCCAATCCTCTTATCCATATCCTCTATATCCTCTTAGCTTATTTCAGTTGCTGTTCCTGAGGGAAAGAAAGAACTACAAGTTACTTTTGTCTGCTAGTTGCCCAGCCTGTATTGGCCTTGCCCTGTGGGGGGGCAGGGGGAGGGGGGGGGCAAGGGGGGCAGTGGGGGGGCTGAAGGAATCCAGCAGGTTGAGATGCTGTCCGCATCAGAGACATCATCTCCTGATCACAGAGGGGCGCCTAATGACTTCACCTCAGGGCTGCAGCCTCGGGATAATGTATCAAACTGTTTATATGGATCGCAACGGTATTGATTAGAAACCTACAGAGGTGTTTGTTTCTTCACCACCTTCTTCTCTTTTATAACTCAAAAAAAAAAAAACTGCTGGGTATTTGGGAAAGTGAGGATAGGGCTCCATCTATTGGCGACTTTGATAAACAACACCAAAACTGTCTAATAATAGACCATCAAACTGACCTGTAATTGTTAGACCACTGTTAAGAGGAACTTATAATTTCTAAATCGAATAAATACATATTTGCAGCATTGTAAGACAATGTACACTACCTTGAAGATAACAGTTTGTATTTAGAGTGATGTTCCTCCTAAGTATATAATGTAGAACACGTTGGTTCTTCTACTGCACTGTTGACTTCAAATAATATTTAAAAAAGAATATTTGTTCTTAAAATGTACTGTATGAGATCCATTTTGCCCAGATTGTTACAGTATAGCCTGACAGTAAGTCAGAGAATTGTGTCATTGCATACCGTTGTTGGAGTTTCAACAGATGCTTTACAACTGTATATTCAAATCTATCACTTAACAGGATAGTTCGTCCTAATTACAAAATTACATTTGTGTTTCCTAATCTTGCCAGATGTCTATGGACAAGGACAGAAAGGTCAACCCACTCTTTGACTTTATGTATATCGCCACTGCCATATGTGACGCGATCTGGTGGTTTTGCAAAACGGGCGCAAAGTGCAAAGGCTTCAAATTTGCCTTCAAAGTTTTTCTGACCAAAAAATCTGATTTTATTATTCCACTAACATTTTCTAAGCTAAAATCAATGGAGGTCAATATTTGGTTAGAAAATGCTACAATTACTGACATTTTGCAGTGGCTATAAAAAAAACAATCCAAAAGCGTGAACTGAACTCTATCCTTGCCCATAGACTGCTGACAAGATAAGGCAGCAAATATGTAATTTTGTGACTTGTAGGTGAACTATCCCTTTAAGCCTTTTATATTCCATCTGACATACGGCAAAAGTGAGAGAATGACAACAATAACAATAACTCACACTGGAATAATCAAAGGTCCTTCAAACGTTTACTTCTCTCAATCTCCGATTTGTACATATAGCAACACATAAAAACAGCAGCATGAAAACAAAAGCCACTAAAGCCAAACTTCACAACGTCACAACTACGTTTCGACACAGTGTCCGAAGCTGCCATAGCTGTTCAAAGCTAATAATATCACATCAGTATTTCCACTGGACACCACAGCAGCCGGCACTGCAGCAGCACAGGATCTCTTTGAAGGTCTTCCGCATCTCCAGGCTGCGAAAGGCATAGATGATCGGGTCAATGACGGAGTTGCACATGATCAGCACCAGGTAGGTGGTGAAGTGAGACATGTAGCACACGCAATGGGGGTTTCTCGGACAGGCGATGATGAGGATGAGGTGGAGGAAGAACGGAGCCCAGCAGCAGAAGAACACCCCGAGGAGGATGGTGATGGTGACGGCTCCTTTCATGCAGGTCGTCCGTCGTCGTCTTCGCCGGCGGGGCGCCGTGCCCCCCCCTCCCTCGGAGGGCAGCGAGGTGATGCGCTTGACGTGCAGCCTGGCCAGCAGGAACATGTGCACGTACAGCGTGGCCATGAGCACCAGCATGGCGAAGAACATGGTGATCAGACACACGATGACCGTCTTGCTCTCCGAGTAGACGATGAAGACGACGCCGCACACCACGCAGGTCAGCCAGATGCCCCCGATAGCCAGGAGGGCCCTCCGCACCGTCACGATGCTGTGGTAGCGCAGGGCGTAGAAGATGGTCACGTAGCGGTCCACGGCGATGGCCAGCAGGTTGCAGATGGACGCCACCAGTGAGATGCAGATCATGGAGTCGAAGACGTTGTCCATCAGCCGGACCAAGCGGTCGCCCGCCACGATCAGGCGGCTGTTGAGGGCGGCGATGACCAGCGTCTCCAGGGAGTTGGACACGGACACCAGCATGTCGGCCGCCGCCAGGCTGCAGAGGAAGAAGTACATGGGGGAGTGGAGGTTCCGGTTCTTGGCCACCGCCGAGATGACCAGGATGTTCTCCAGGAGGCTGACGATCCCCAGCGTCAGGAACACCTCCGCCTGGATGTGGACCTGCTCGCACGGGCCGCCGGCGGGCGCTGTGCGGTTGTTCCACAGGGAGGAGGAGACTCCTTCTTCCACCTCCCCCCCGGTCTCGTTGAGCCGAAGGTGCCACGGCAGCAGCAGGTCTTCGTATGTGCTGTTCATCAGGTGGAAAAGGTAGGTAAGATATCAGAGAGAGAGAGAGAGCAAGAGAGAGAGAGAGAGAGTGAGAGAGCGAGAGAAGGAGAGAGAGAGAGAGAGATACAGGGATGTAAAAGAGAGAGAGCCACCTGTTCGTTGGAGCTTCTACAGGAGTGATGTTGCTGCTGGATGCTGAGTGAGCAGAGCACCTCTTTGACCAGAGACAGTGAGAAGTGTGGCTGCCTGGCTCCCTTGCTTGTCTGCCCTCTCACCGGCACCCCCCCCCCTAGTCCAGCTGAGTGAGCCTGAAGGTGGGTGACGCTCATCCAGGGTGAGGCTATGTGATGTAGCGGATGGATAACAGAGCATGCACACACACACACACACACACACGCACACACACGAGCGCACACACACACACGCACACGCAAGCACGAACGCACATGCACACACACACACACAGGCACACAATTCAGGGTATCTATCTACTGGATCTGTCATATTGACAGGCACACATTGCTATAACTGGGGAATTCTGAGAATAAATAAATATTCGATGCCTGTTGTTAAAAATGTCTGGAACTGATATGAAGTATCCCTTACGGTTTTTTTTTATCGTTTTTTTTATGAACACAGCACACAATTGGGCCTGACATTTGACTGCTGAAGCTTTTGTAAATTCTGCCATTTCTCACGGCACCTGAATCTAATTGTTTCACTCACCCCCCCCCCTACTTCAGTGAAGGAAGGAGTGAGGGAGAAAGGAACATCTTGAGCACTTCAATTATTGAAATATCATCCCTAGAAAGGAGAAAGGCGTGCTCGACTCTTTCAAAATCGTCTTTAGGTTGCAGGGTCGTAAGCACTGGTGTCGCCCCACAGCCACAAGCCTCCGAGAGCCCCGACTTGCAACCTTATTTTCCTTATTATGATTTATTATAACTTTTTTTTTTAAATTTAAGACAAATGGGTTATGATTTCTAAACGCACCATGACATTTAAAAATGGAACTGCTGTTGAGTTTGAGAAAAACAACCAAATTGCTGGAAATTGCTTGAATGTCACAACTACTGTATGTTTCCACACAGCACGCTTTGAGTATAGCTTTGAGCTTCCATGTTCAAAGCTGTATAATATATCAGTATTTACACTGGAGACTGAAGTAGCACAGCTATCTACGTATCTGAACGTTTTGCATATCTCCAGGCTGTGCAAGGCATAGATGATAGGGTCAAAGACGGAGTTGCACATAATTAGCAGTATTACACACACACACACACACACACACACACACACACACACACACACACACACACACACACACACACACGCACACTTTTTGATTCTATGAATAGGCATGGAAGCTAAAGTATGACAGGAAACAGAAACATCCAGGAATCATAGTAATTTGTATAAATGATGTGTAGTAACTTGGAGTTTAGCATACTATCGCATGTTATTGTAATGGTAGCTATAGTATAAAGGTATGAGACTTCTGTTCTTGTAACCTGGAGCATCAGTGTTGGTCTAGTGGATAGTGAGTTGGACTTGTGATCGGAAGGTTGTGAGTTCAAATCCCGCCTGAAGCCACACCACTACTAGTGTGCCCTTGAGTAAGGCACTTAGCCCTCAGTTACTCCAGGGGGAATGTCCCTGTAATTCGTAATTGTAAGTCGCTTTGGATTAAAAGCGTCTGCTAAATGGCAAAATTATTATTAATTATTAAAATGATTAAGAGGAAAGTGTAGAGAAGAAGGGAGCTGCCCAAGATCTGTGACATATGGTGGAGGGGGTGTGCCACTGGAACTGGCTCACTTCTTCATTGAGCAGCAGCAGAATTACGTAACATTGGAAAAATGTGTTGCAAACACAGTACATAGTGTTTTGCAGGTGGGGGAGTTTGAATGAGAGAAGTGTTATGGCGTTTTGGAGAACGTGGTCATTGAATGCATTCTGTATGAAAGCAATGCACAAATCACAGAGTAAGAGTCACAGTTTGGTCCAAATGGACTTCTGCTTTGCTGACTGTATGAAGAGTTGTGACTCTGTGATTTCAGTATTGAACACTGCGAAAAAAAACTGTAACTCCGAAGTATACAGAAACATCTGCTCAAGTACAAGCAAATGCCTTCAAACTCAGCAAGACAATGACCCCAAACATACTGCAACTAAGGAGTTTCTTCAGGGCCAAAAAGTGTAATGTTCTTGACTGGCCAAGTCAATCTCCAGATTTAAATCAAATATATGAATATGCATTTAATTTGCTAGAGATGAGACCTAAGGCAACCTCAAAACAACAACTGAAGATGGCTGTAGTACAGACCTGGTAGAGCTAGAGAAGATATCTGCCATCTGGTGGGGTCAATGGGTTTCAGACTTCAGGCAGTTATTGCACGCAATTTACAACTGAATACAAAACAATAAAGAAAATCACTTCATTTGGACAATATCTGTCCCAATACTTTTGCTGCCCTGAAATTGGGGGGCTATGTAAAGTGTTGTAATGTCGAAATGGTGAAAGGAATATACACACAAAAAATCCATAAAAGCTGACAATCTAGTACTGTAACTAACCTCATAATAATTGTTTGATTTTCAAATCAAATGAGTATTCGGTTGTTAAGTCTGACGTCACGCGTTTCCGGGTCCAAATAAAAAATTCCCCGCACCAGAGTACCAGTGTACTAAAGCGGTAGAATGACAGTTCAATCGTTTTTTAGACTCAGATCTATTCATACAATAAGGGACACAGCACTTTCCCGTTTTTCCCATATTGTCAGCGTCTTTGAGCCTCGGAAAGCGCTATACAAATATAATTAATTATTAGAATTATTAATATTACTGCGGCATTTTGAAGAGAGCGCCTCAGCCAATGTTGGACCCGGAAAACACGTCACGACAACCGAATAGAGCCAAAAGAAGAAAACAATCGTAACCCTTGTAGGATCTTCATCTTTTTTGTTACACACGTGGTCTTCGCGGGTCTGGCCATGACATTATTGGGTTTTTAAAGCAATACAGCCATAACAATTTATGTAAAAATACTTATGGGGGAGGACGGGACGTCACTGACCTCTGACCTGCCCCCGACCGGCTCTGACCCGAGGAGGCGGATTCTCTTGCTTAGTTCCAATTTACACATTGGACCCGAAGACCCCATATGTAATATAAATGTGTAGGGGGGAGGGGGAGGGGGGGTGCACAGTGGGTACTCAATGAAAATGAGCCATGGCCAATGAGTCTCAGGTTGAATTTTTGTTTTAATTGTATCATTTTTATTTTTAGTAAAGATTGAAGATGGGTCCCACCGACCCAGAAGGTCATACAAGGGTTAATCCTACCAATAATTATATATAATGTTTCAAAAGGCCTGGAGGTGTGTAGATGGAGGTGTGTAGATGGAGGTGTGTAGATGGAGGTGTGTAGATGGAGGTGTGTAGATGGAGGTGTGTAGATGGAGGTGTGTAGATGGAGGTGTGTAGATGGAGGTGTGTAGATGGAGGTGTGTAGATGGAGGTGGGTAGATGGAGGTGTGTAGATGGAGGTGTGTAGATGGAGGTGGGTAGATGGAGGTGTGTAGATGGAGGTGGGTAGATGGAGGTGTGTAGATGGAGGTGTGTAGATGGAGGTGTGTAGATGGAGGTGTGTAGATGGAGGTGGGTAGATGGAGGTGTGTAGATGGAGGTGTGTAGATGGAGGTGGGTAGATGGAGGTGGGTAGATGGAGGTGTGTAGATGGAGGTGGGTAGATGGAGGTGTGTAGATGGAGGTGTGTAGATGGAGGTGTGTAGATGGAGGTGGGTAGATGGAGGTGTGTAGATGGAGGTGTGTAGATGGAGGTGTGTAGATGGAGGTGTGTAGATGGAGGTGTGTAGATGGAGGTGTGTAGATGGAGGTGTGTAGATGGAGGTGGGTAGATGGAGGTGTGTAGATGGAACGGTGTAGATGGAGGTGTGTAGATGGAGGTGTGTAGATGGAGGTGGGTAGATGGAGGTGGGTAGATGGAGGTGTGTAGATGGAGGTGTGTAGATGGAGGTGTGTAGATGGAGGTGGGTAGATGGAGGTGTGTAGATGGAGGTGTGTAGATGGAGGTGTGTAGATGGAGGTGTGTAGATGGAGGTGGGTAGATGGAGGTGGGTAGATGGAGGTGTGTAGATGGAGGTGTGTAGATGGAGGTGTGTAGATGGAGGTGTGTAGATGGAGGTGTGTAGATGGAGGTGGGTAGATGGAGGTGTGTAGATGGAGGTGTGTAGATGGAGGTGGGTAGATGGAGGTGTGTAGATGGAGGTGTGTAGATGGAGGTGTGTAGATGGAGGTGTGTAGATGGAGGTGTGTAGATGGAGGTGGGTAGATGGAGGTGTGTAGATGGAGGTGTGTAGATGGAGGTGGGTCGATGGAGGTGTGTAGATGGAGGTGTGTAGATGGAGGTGTGTAGATGGAGGTGGGTCGATGGAGGTGTGTAGATGGAGGTGTGTAGATGGAGGTGTGTAGATGGAGGTGTGTAGATGGAGGTGTGTAGATGGAGGTGTGTAGATGGAGGTGTGTAGATGGAGGTGTGTAGATGGAGGTGTGTAGATGGAGGTGTGTAGATGGAGGTGGGTAGATGGAGGTGTGTAGATGGAGGTGTGTAGATGGAGGTGGGTCGATGGCATTTCAACTGACATGAGTTGAGCCGCAGTGAAAAGTCACATCATCTACATCTGAGAAGATACAGTATAGATACAGTATCGAAGCACAACCCTACTCTTTATAAAACTGGTGTCATTATCATGATCAGTTTGAACTATTGATCAACAGAGACCGCAGATCACAGCAGATCACATCTACTGAACGACTCGCACAAAAGATACCTTCCCACAACTCCTGAAATCACCCAATCACAGCCGATTGTAGTCTACTGTCTTCTTGTATTTGTTTATTATTGTTTGTCTTGGTGCTGTAATGGCGACAGGTGTTTGTAGCCTACGAACTCCACAAAACAAGTTCCCTCACTGGGAAACAAAAATAAAATGTGTGTATTGTATAAAACTGAAATTAGGCCAGGTCTTACAAACACGCTGTCCCCACCACCCCCTGCGACCAGCACAGCAAACCATCACATGAATGTGGCTCAGCTGCATCAACAATACAATAGGGCAGCGAGGGAACAAATTGTGGACCAGGAAATCTGGTCACAATTTATTTGGATAGTCCCCTATATATGATCTACAGTCGGTCAGACTTTCAAGAAACTATCAACTGCAACTCAGTTGATACTGTATGCAACAGCTCTGAATTAGAACACATTATGTCACAATTAAGATTATCAACTGCAACTCAGTTGATACTGTATCCAACAGCTCTGAATTAGAACACATTATGTCACAATTAAGATTATCAACTGCAACTCAGTTGATACTGTATGCAACAGCTCTGAATTAGAACACATGATGTCACAATTAAGATTATCAACTGCAACTCAGTTGATACTGTATCCAACAGCTCTGAATTAGAACACATGATGTCACAATTAAATTGTTGATTATACTAATACTACAGTATCTGGCCCTATGGGCCTACTATAATGCTCTGATACTCTCAATACATTCAAGACCAGACTCAAGACCCTGTATCTGTTGTATCAGACTCACCTCCGTGCAGCATGGCCTGGGTCCTGACTAACACTACTCCCCATAGCTGCCTGAACTCCGACACCATTTTTCTTTTTTGAATATGATTTTATCTTTTGTATCTTTGTTCTGTTTTTTTTTTGTCTTGCTTCTCTTTGTTTTCTGTACAGTGTCCTTGAGTTTGAGAAAGGCGCTTTTAAATTAAATTAATAATAATAATAATAATAATAATTATTATTATTATTATTATTACTATCATTACTAGTGCAGAAAGGGTTCGTCACACTTCTTGTTCACTTTTCAAGGCAAGGGACTCAGATTAAGACCGTGTTATTAATGTTTTATCTATTTATTTCTTACATTTGTTTCTCTTCTTTTATTGTATTTTATTTTTACCTTCTTTTTACTGTTTTATATACTTCCCCTGCTTTTATATTCATTTTATGCTTGTATATGTTTTTATCCTGTTGTAAAGCACTTTGAGCTGCATTTCTTGTATGAAAGGTGCTGTATAAATAAAGCTTTACTTACTTACTTACTTACTTGTTAGTTCCTCTGCCTGTATTAACCTCATAACCAGCCTTACCAGCCTAACTGGTTGACCAGCGTCAAGCTATTTCATAACCTGTTTGACTACCCGACACTTAACTGGTTGACCAGCTGGACAGTCTCAGTATCAGCTTGCCCAGCCAACATTTAGCTCGGACATTTTTGCCATCTCATTACCAGTTTGACCAGCCACCTAGAGGTTAGAGAGGCAGGTAGCCTAGAGGTTAAATAGGCAGGTAGCCTAGAGGTTAGAGAGGCAGGTAGCCTAGAGGTTAGAGAGGCAGGTAGTCTAGAGGTTAGAGAGGCAGGTAGCCTAGAGGTTAGAGAGGCATGTAGTCTAGAGGTTAGAGAGGCAGGTAGTCTAGAGGTTAGAGAGGCAGGTAGCCTAGAGGTTAGAGAGGCATGTAGTCTAGAGGTTAGAGAGGCAGGTAGTCTAGAGGTTAGAGAGGCAGGTAGCCTAGAGGTTAGAGAGGCCGGCCAGCAATCTGTAGGTCGCTGGTTTGATCCTCACCCCAGGAGGGAGCCGGATGTGAGCTGGTGACCGAAGGTTGCCTAGCACTGCCGTTGTGCCCTTGAGCAAGGCACTTAACCACTAACTGCTCCTGGGGTGCTGAAGCCCTGTAACCAGAGCTCTGTTCTCCCTGGGGGGAGATGTGTGCATGAATTGCAATTTGTTGTCTCAGTACTTGACAATCTCAGTGCTCTGTTCAATGACAATACTGTTGAATCTTATCTTATGTTGGCTCTGTGCGTAAATTCGCTCTGAGAGCGCCGGAGCGCATACTGGGTTCAACGCCATAAAGGGATCAAGTAATTTGATTGGTCAAGAGGCATTCCATGAGTGCTGGTCAGATTCCAGAGCGAATTTGACGAACGCAGCCGTCATCTTATTCTGGTGGTCTACGATCTATTCTACTGTAACGTTCTATAATCTATCTGTATATCCTAAACGTTGACTATATCCTAAACGTTGACTTGTCTTTTATCCATCTGTCCATATCACTATCTTTAAACTATGTATGCATCAGTCTTCCAAACTATAACTGCCAAAATTGGACTTTGCAAGCCCAGAACTTTCTTCTGGAACGTTATTCTAAAATGTGCTTTTGAAATGTAAATGCACTCGCGTTTCTCTTGTCACAGTTGCGACGATGTGTGTGCTTGCCAGGCAGTAAGTCAGGTAATGCAAGTCGAGCATCCCTAAGTTGTGAAGTGCGAGGAGTTAACCTGTAAGCGAATAGTTAATCTTCTCCAGGACTGCGACAACCACGGAGTCAAAGTGATAAAACAGATAGGGGCTTCAAAGTTCTGCACTTATGTGTCACTAAACTACTTCGAAGTCGTCCCAGAAAGGAATAACTGACCTCGGAAATGGAATCAATATTATTATTCGCTAAGAAATCGTGGTGCGTCAGAAAACAGCTGATACTTTTCGTCACCCCACTTATTCTTCTCCCGTTACTTTTTGCTCTGCCAGAAAAGGTAGGTTGGACACTGTAACATCACGTTTACTCACAACCAGTAAGTCATATGTATTAGATCAAGCTCAATGTTGATTGCTAAAAAAAAATCAATAATTACAATGACTAATGAGGCATGCTTTTAAATCAGAAACCCTTTTAACCAAACTTCTGTTGCAATTATATGAATCACAATCAATGAAATGGTCAGTTATTGACTTCAGATAAGTAGCCTATAGATCATCTTTAATCAATGAAGTCCTCCTGTGGTAGACCTGGTAGACCCTCCACTAATGCCACTGTCTGTCCTGTGTTTCAGGAGGGGAAATGCCTCTATGTGGTGCTCCTTATGGCTACGTTTTGGTGCACAGAGGCTCTTCCCTTAGCTGTGACAGCCATGCTGCCGGTTTGCCTATTTCCAACTATGGGGATACTTCCATCCAATAAAGTCTGCCCCCAATACTTTGTGGACACCAACTTTCTGTTCCTCAGTGGTCTTATCATGGCGTCAGCTATTGAGGAATGGGGACTCCATCGCAGAATAGCTCTGAAGGTCCTTCTGATTGTTGGAGTAAAGCCAGCTTGGTGAGAAGAGACCTTATTAATGCTTGAATCTGGGTTTCAATTTTCTAACCATATAAAGTTCGTTCATCATCATACATCATTGGATATTTTCTGGTTGTTTTTCACTTTGTTGTCTAACAATAACATCCCACGTAACACGGAACGAGATAGTCTTGTTCTTCACCCAGGCTGTGTGTCTGTTTGTGTCTCTCACCAGGCTGTGTGTCTGTTTGTGTCTCTCACCAGGCTGATTTTGGGGATGATGGTCACCTCATCCTTCCTGTCCATGTGGCTCAGCAACACAGCCACCACGGCCATGATGCTGCCTATCGCCAACGCCATCCTGGAGAGCCTGTTTGGAGACCTGGAAACCCTGAAAGAGAACTGCAGGGCCAAAGATGACCCAGAGAGTGAGTCGGCCAAGGTTTATCCAGTAATCCTACCTACATTACTGACTGACTGGGTATCGAACCCAACCGAATTAGCCCATTGAGCTAAGGAGATTTGGTCTTTTATATATATATACAGTACCGGTATATGCCGCTTAGCTGACACTTTTATCCAAAGCGACTTACACTGCAGTGAGTGCATACATTTTTCAGTATACATGGTCCCAGTGGGAAACGTGCCCACAACCTAAGCGTTGCTAGCACAATGCTCTACCTGCTGAGCCACAGAGGACCACAAACATTATTATTATGTTATTATCTACGTACATTACGACTGACTGGGTGTTGAACCCGACCAAATTAGCCCTTGAGCTGAGGAGTTGGTCTTTTCAGGTTTTATCATGTGAGCAACTACCTCACCTAAATGCTTCAGTGAACAGATAAAAGATATACAGTAGCTAAGCCAGAAGTAGTTTACCAGGGATAGGCTACCAAGAGAAAACCAAATACCAACTCTTGACAAATAAAACGTTCTTCAAACGTTCTTCTTCTTTAGTACATAGAAAAACAAACAAACAAACGACTTTCATTTTCTATTGGAAAAGGTGATGTTGTACAATATTTGAGGTTGTCCCCCCGGAGACTTTAATATGTAACCCAGGGTGTGAACATTGTGTGAACATTGTACACTAATGGTCCTGTCACATGGCTTTTTTCAAGTTAGTCAATATTCAAATGGTAATTGATTGATTATATTTGGCTCCTTTCCGTTCATATATTAAACGTCAAAGTCTAGAAACTCAAAGACTTGATGATTTCTGTTGGATGATTTTAGAGAGACTCCCTTTTCCTGACTCCCTGCCCTTGAAATGAATGCAACTTTGTTCTCAGAATTGGTAACTGAATAAATAGTAGGTGGGAAATTGTGAGAAATAACTTTTAACACAACCTGTTCACTTCCACATCCATCAGGTCACACATCACAAGTAAAGCTGCATGCACTGCCCTCCGAAACACAATTATTGTCAATAGATAACAGGTAAGAAAGCACGGGTAAACAAACGTAACAATTCAAAATGGCAGCTGGTAAAATGGGGAACAAGTCGGCAACGTTCCAAATGTTCAGACTTTTATTATGAAAAATGTAAATAAATGTCAACGTTGTTGAAAATCAATGACACACTCGCTAGTCAAGCCAAAATATTGCCATGTAATGGATTCGGTGAGTAATCCCCACTACTCTACACTTACTAGGTAGTAGTGCAGATTACTCACCGAATCTATTGCATGGCAATATTGTTATTGGCTTGACTAGCAAGTGTGTCATTGATTTTCAACAACGTTGAATTTAAATTTTTCTGAATAAAAGACTGAACATTTTGATTGTTCACCCCTTTCACCAGCTACTGTCACAAATGTAATGCTCAAATCAAGTGAGAATAAAGTTACTCACCTAACATTTCAGTGTTTGTATTACTTTGCAATGACAAGAGAAAGTCGTTAGCCTCGTAGCATAATTGCCTAAGTCATATTTTAGCCAAATTGAGATATCTGCCTAACTCTACTCTCCTAACACTGCTGGTTCACTGTGCACTATTGCCGTTGCCATCAGCCTGCTCAGAGTGCCAATCAGAATGCTTGTTACATTCCACTATCAGCCCAAGTCATCTCTTTGACATAGGCGTTTTTGACACTACATACAAAGATGGCTCGGCTGACCACAAGTGAAACATGACTGAGGCAATTATGCCATGAGGCTAACAAAGTATTATGTCACAAGTATTGTAATTATTCATTGTTACGTACACATGACCAGGGTTAGGACAAGGTTATTACTGTAAGTAGGTCTGTTGTGTAGCAATTAGAAATTAAAACACTTGCTATAGTTGCTTATAACAGTTATTATATGTTAATATGAATACTGCAATGTAAGCTGTTTACCTGCTACCATCTATACCACAATGTATCATTTGCAATGGGTGGTATCTTAACTGTGTGTTATGAAGTGTTTAGGTTACATCTCCATGGTTACATCTCTATGTCTGATTTCTCAAGGACGAATGGGATGGAGTCGGAGAGGCCTGATGACAGGACCACGGAGGAGATCGTGTCTGAGTCCCAGTATCAGATGAAGGTGTGGAAGGGCTTCCTGATCTGTATCCCCTACGCTGCCAGCATCGGAGGGACTGCCACCCTGACAGGCACTGCACCAAACCTCATCCTCATTGGTCAGCTTAAGAGGTACTGCCCCAAATCTTATCCTCATTGGCCAGCAGAGGAACTGTACCAAGTGGAAGATTTTTTAGTACCTCAAATGTACTTTTTAGTGCCTCCCATGGCATGTAACACCCCCCTGACAGAGTTAGGATTTAAGTGATAAATAACTGTGTTGTTTTTTGGTTTTTACTTAGTTTTTATTTCAGTTTCAGCAACTTATACAATCATATCCACAATTTTGTCTCCTGTTTTTTCTATTCTTTCAACTGTACATGCATGGTTTATAGTTACTGTTAATGTTGCTGTTTCTTTTTTGACAGTTGGCTCTTTATTTTCTAGTTACTTCCCAGAATGTGACTTGATCAATTTCGGCTCTTGGTTTGCGTTTGCCTTCCCTCTGATGGTTCTCTTCCTGATCGTGGGATGGTTATGGATCGCGTTCCTCCATGGGGGCTTGAACACACGGTACGAGGAAACAAAGGAATCAAACTATCGCATAAGTATATCACTCACCAGACATGAAATATTGACCTCTTTGAGCTAACATCTTATTTTGACTTTTGTAGAAGTTCTGAGCTGAGGTACAGTAGAATAAACAGAATAGTTCATTTATGTTGTTCATCTATAGAAAGTATCAATGAGTAACCTATTATTGCATTGACCGAATGAGATTGTGTAGTTTGAGTGAACTGATTTTGACCTAGTGATGTTTGACTAAATAATGTGGTTTCAAAACCTGAAACTAATCATATAGAAAGTTCCACATTTGGGCTCTAGTCAATCCTGGATTACCACTGCCTGAGTAATACAGTGAGTGGTATTTCCTTTTTGACTTACTTTATGTTCCCTTTGTTCCCGTTTTATGTTTCCTTTGTGGTGTTCAGGTTGTGTGTGAGGCTTCAGGACCGGAGAGCTCAAGCGGAGGTCAAGGCCCAGGCTGTTATTGCTGAGGACTACAGAAGACTGGGCCCCATAAAGTAAGACCCCTACACAGTCTGTCTCCACATCCTAACACACACAGGAGGAATGTACTAGATCTTTTTTTATATTCCATTTCATCAATAGTGCCAATGTCATCAACCAACTGAAGCATTACGTTACGTTTTACCAGACATTATGTTTAAAATGTGTCATACAAGGTGGATCTTTGTAACTTGATTTAACTGCTAGTTAACACCGACCAGGCACCAAATTAAACTGACCGTGGTCCAGGCGGCTCATATGAATCAGTTTGTGACTGGAGACAACAACAATATGGCTGCGTTTGTAAATTCGCTCTGGAAATCTGATCAGCACTCATGGAAAGCCTCTTGTCCCTTCATGACGTTGATCCCAGTGTGCACTCCGGCGAAGTTATACGAATGCAGCCACTATCTCATGCACTGCAAGCCCTCCTGGACCATGGTTGACCATTCCTGTTCAGAATCAGAATCAGAATCAGAATCAGAATCAGAATCAGAAACAGAAGTAGGTCTTCACATACAAGGAATTTGCTTTGGTCTGTTGGTGCATAACAATAAACAAAGTGCTAGGACAAAAAACAGACAATAAGTGAAACAATAAATAAATAAATAACAGTGTTTAAAGTGTTAATAAGAATAGCGCAATGTGACATAACTCTCGACTCTCTGTGAACTGACCACCTCTTTCCATTTCCAACCTCCAGCTTTGCAGAAGGATCTATCGGGTTCTTTTTCATCTTGTTCGCCGTTCTTTTGTTCACAAGAGATCCCAAATTTGTCACTGGATGGTCTGTGTTTTTCCCCAAAGGGTAAGTCGATCACATACAGTCATTAATGGTGAACCGCAATACGTGAGCTTAGAATTATAAGGTTCTATCTCCGTTTAGGGTAGTTCAGAGATATTGAGCGTCAAAGTTTTTACATTCCATTATGTTTTATGAGATGGAACCTTTGTATTTGATTAATTACTAACTCAAAAATGTCAACATTTTAAAAATAACACCACACAGGCATTAATAAACACCTAATGGATCAGATTATGTAAAAAACTAAATTTTGACAAAAATGGGAGATAGAACCGTATAATTCTAACGTCACGATTAATGGTCAACCGCAACAACAGATTACTGCCCATTAGCTTGTATTCTCCATTTCGTGACATTTGTTTTACACCCTTCCTGTTCTGCGGATGTCACCCTCCTCTAGGTATGTGTCAGATGCGGTCACCGGTGTCGTCATCGTGTCAGTGCTGTTCTTCTTCCCTTCCCGGAAGCCGTCATTCAACTGGTGGTTTGATCCTCTGGGTTAGTCAAAGGAAATCACATGTTTTCAGTGTCTCATAATTGTTACAGCAACTGATGTGTGTAGGTGTGTGTGGGTGTGCGGATGTGTGTGTGGGTGTGGAAATAACATTTGGATAAAAGCACCTGCTGAGTGTAACACATTTAAATGTAACTGATATGTTGAACTTTCAAAGGAATGTTGAATAGAAGCCACTTTTTATAGACATAGCCAGGACTTTGTAGGTCAGAGTTACGAGTTGTAACTCAACATTATCATTCAAGTTACCACCTTACCAGCCGTGAACGATCATTGATGACTAAACAGGTGGAATAGAGAGTCATACTGTAAGTCCATTTCTGAAACTAGCAGAAACTAGCATCGCCTCTGTTATAAGGTACTGTTAAATAACCTCAGGAATGTTAATGACGTAGATTAGGGAGTCTGAGCAGGGTCCTGTTGAGAGGTGAGACTGTGGCCTCTCTGTTTCTGTGATTATATTAATCTCTCCACATTATGTTGCCACACTTGGGTTTGTTGTGTGTACAGCATGTTCAGCTACCGATCAAACACACAACTTGTGTAACAGAAAAGAAGAAAAAAAAAAAAAACTTTCTTCCTAACGCTCGACTGGGTTCTGCATGGTTGGAGAATGTGACAGGGTCTGGTTAAAAAGTCCTCAAGTTTTTTTCCAGGTTATGAAAGTGCAGATTGTAGGCTTTCAAAATAGTGAACTGCAAAGAAGAAGATTTTTTTTATTTGAAGAAGATATGCTTATGCTTGAATGTGGGTACACCTCAAACCAAATACCAGAGAACATCGCTCTGAATCAAAACACACGCAAAACAGCTGCTAATAGCTAGCGGCTAAAAGGGAACATCGCTATGAACATCTTGCTGCATGTTTAGCCAATCACAACACGCTGACAGAACATCCACATGCTAAAAACACGTAACTACACATAATTAGATGGTCACACAGTCCTTGCTTTTGAACAGTCCTAAAAAGTTTGTTTACAAGCCATGTATCACTTACCCAGTAGCCTATGGCAGACGAGACAGAGAATCCAACTTGAGAATCCAGCTTGCTTTTTGCTCATTTGCGTGACTTGAGATTTGCCGACATGCGGCCCTCTTCACCAGACCGTGTTACAATTGACTGTGTTTAAGGTCTCAGGTCTTAAACTTCAGCCATAGATTGAAGACCCATCTCTTGAGGCTGCGTCTTAACTTTAAGACTAAATACGTCCTCATCCACACTACCCCCTGTATAGCTTCTCTACTACTACTACTACTACTACTACTACTACTACTACTACTACTACTACTACTACTACTACTACTACTACTAGTACTACAAAAATGTATCTTCCTTCTAGCATTGTAGCTGCTAATGCCCCTGGTCATAGCATAGATTACTTTTTCTTATGATGACTGATGGATAGATGATTCACTGACTTAGACAAATGTATTTGTAAACATTGTATGTTGTTTGCATAAAGGCGTGTGCAAATGTCAAAAATGTAAATGTGAAAGTAAACCAAAAGTATAGCTATGGACATTATAAACCACTTTGAGGATGTTAATAATAATAAGTATTTTTCTACAGCACCAAATACTGAATATATCCCTCTCCTATCGTGGAAGAAGGCACAGGAGTGTGTCCCATGGAACATCATCTTGTTGCTGGGTGGAGGTTTTGCCATGGCCAAGGGGTGTGAGGTAAGACCACCTCAAAACATGACCATGGAGGCCAAAGGATATAGATTAGAATAGATTAGAATAGATTAGATTAGATTAGATTAGATTAGATTAGATTAGATTCAACTTTATTGTCATTGCCGAGTACAAGTACCAGACAACGAAATGCAGTTCAGCATCTAACCAGAAGTGATAGAAAAGAAAGAAATTGTGAATATAAAACATGATAGTGATAAGTGATAGGTACAGTATTGCAAGTACGGTAGTTAGAGCTATATACAGTAGATGGATATCAATAAGATATGTATAGTCAAGGTAGCTACGTATGTGCAGTATGGTGTATACAGATGTATACATTAAATTAGAGGCTATATATATATATATATATATATATATATATATATATATATATATATATATATATATATACATAAATAATTCACATGTGCACATTTAAAAGATGGCACAGAAGGGTTATGACATCTGCTTTATAAAGGGTTTATTGGTGCTTTATTAAGAATTTAATTAGATTTGGAATGGACTAGATGTGAGTGTTAAACTGAGCAAAAATATGAATAAATTCAAAGGCCACTATAAACAAGTGTTTTGGACATGTACAGGACAGAGGACTCTGAGTAGTAAAGTGACTGAAGTACATCTTATTTAATTTTCTGCATTTGATATTTATGTTGTATATGGATATTTATGTTACATTTAGTTATAGAAAGAGACTCTGTTTTTGAAATGGTGTAATATATTGTAAGGAAGGGGCAGGGCTAGATACGTTCTCACTTCCTCCTGTCCCCTCCTGAACTCGCTAGTGTAAACTGCACCAAGTGAAATTGTGTTGGATAACTTTTTTTCTTTTTCTTTTTTTATGTTTTTATGTTTATTGTGTTTGGGACAAATCAAAATCAAATCAAAATATGTACTTTGTTGACTCACGGTCAACTATCAACTGTCATCTGTCAACTGTCCCTGTGTAGGAGTCGGGCCTGGCCTCCTGGATCGGGGGTCATCTCACGCCCATCGCCCAGGTCCCTCCC
>NC_137676.1:4239357-4248320 GCF_963989245.1 Nansenia antarctica
CCATTCTCCAAGGCTGATTACCTTCTGTTCAGGTCCAGTTAATTGGTCTTAGCAGAATATCTGTCATTGGCATGACAGCAATTTGTGAATACTTCATAAAAACCTACACACCTTGCTCAATTTTGCTTTTAGTCATGTCTTTCAAAATAATAATAATAATCCATAAATCATGATTTTCGTGTTTTTTGAAATTATCATTAGAAAGAACTACAATAATAATAATGATGTCATAATGATGTCAGCACTCAGCTCTTATAACTGTCCTACAGTAGTGCGTCTATGCAGTCTAATATGTTTAGTCTTATCACTGCAAATTGTGTAGCATTGTAAAACACTGTTTTTACCTCTGAAATAAATGTAATGTGTAGTAGAATGTATTATTACAATATTTCTTGTTTGTCATGAAGTTTTTAAATCTGTAGTATCAAGAAGAGGCAACGAAGTTGACACTAGTAGTAAGTAATCGTATTTTGAGTTTTCATCACTGTTTCTGTAAGGACACTGACTAAGACCTCTACAACCTGCACTGAAAACTTGAATCGAACACAATACCTAAACATGCAATATATGTACAGCTGTTTCCCCAGAAACCTACTTAAATCAGCTTTGTTTCACACTGGTGTAGTCTCTAAGCAGTGCACCCACATTTCCCCATCATTGTTTGAAGAGAGAACTGGGGTTATAAATTCCTTATGGTGTCTGCTTGGTGTTGTAAATACTCTGCAGTATCTAAGGTCTGGCATATGGTTAACTCAGCACTCCTTCTGGGTAGTTACTCAATGTTATAGTGCATGGGGTCATTTTAGGCCCCTGGAAGCATGGGAAATGACTGAAAAACAGAAAGACCAAAAAAAAAACGTTTAAAAATAATAATCACCTCAAAATACCATTTTACATTCAACACAGAAAGTTGAATTCAATTAAAAAGATGATTAGCTAAACCCTCTATATGCTCATCATTTTCCAAATAAAAACAATAGTCGCTCCTATCTGCCAGTATTATGTATGTCCTTTTTCATATCATACTTCTATGGACTCCTAAACCTGTCATATTTCCTTTAAATTGCTGAAGCAGTGGTCTGGGGTGGTCCAGTGGTCTAGCACCGTGGTCTACAGTGCACACATATGCACATGTCGGCATGGGTTTGAATCCGGCCCATGCCCTGCTGACATGCCCTCTCCTCCTTACTTTACCTTCACTCTGCTCCACAAGATCCAACTGGTCCAGAACGCTGCTGCCCGTATTGTCACCAGAACCCCTGTCATCAGTCACATCACCCCCATTCTACACCAACTCCACTGGCTCCCCATCAAACACCGCATCGACTACAAAATCCTTCTCCATACTTTCAAGGCCATCCATAACCTCGCCCCTCCATACCTGTCCGACCTCCTCCGCATCAACATTCCCACCCGGTCCCTCAGGTCTGCCTCCTCCATCAACCTGACCGTCCCCCCAGCCCGTCTGTCCACCATGGGGTTTAGAGCCTTCAGCCGCTCCGCCCCTCGCCTCTGGAACTCCCTTCCCCCCGACATCAGGAACATTGATTCTATCATCTCATTCAAAACCCACCTCAAAACCCACCTGTTTACGCAGGCATACCCGTGTTGATTTACTTTTCCCGTGCTGCTCTGCTGCTGGCTATGTTTTATATTGTATATTTCTATGTATTTTGTGTTTTGAATTTTGTGGCTGTTTTTAGATTTGTTGTTGTACGGCGACCTTGAGTGCCATGAAAGGCACCTTATAAAATACATTTATTATTATTATTATTATTATTATTCACTATCTCTATCCAATAAAATGAAAAATATGAGTGGGACTGCCCCAACCTTTAAATTGCTCAAGCAATTATAGCTTTGGACCCCTGACCAGGTCAGGGGTCAGGAAACCCCCCCAGACCCAGTACATTTACATTTAAATGTTTTGCATTTAGCAGACGTCTTTATCCAAAGCGACTTACAGCAAATACATTTGTCTAAGTAAGTGAATCATCTATCCTTCAGTCATCGCAAGAAAAAGTCATCTTACTTTTAACCCCAAACATCAGCCCGTTCACTCCGCTCCTCCACCTCTGCTGGCCGACTGGCCCCACCACCTCTACGGCAATCACTCTTCACTACCCTGAATCACTCTTCACTACCCTGAATCACTCTACACTACCCTGAATCACTCTACACTACCCTGAATCACTCTTCACTACTCTGAATCACTCTTCACTACTCTGAATCACTCTACACTACCCTGAATCACTCTTCACTACCCTGAATCACTCTTCACTACCCTGAATCACTCTACACTACCCTGAATCACTCTTCACTACTCTGAATCACTCTTCACTACTCTGAATCACTCTACACTACCCTGAATCACTCTTCATTACCCTGAATCACTCTTCACTACTCTGAATCACTCTTCACTACCCTGGCTCCCCGCTGATGGAACCAACTTCCCATGGCTGTCAGAGCGGCAGAATCACTCCCCATCTTCCGTCGGAGACTGAAGACCCATAACTTCTGGCTACACCTTAACTGTCCCTCCTGAGTCATCTACTACCCCCCTGCACTGTGTCTTCATAGACACCTACTTCGCCCTATACTGTGTCTCCAGAGACACCTACTTCCCCCTATACTGTGTCTCCAGAGACACCTACTTCCCCCTATACTGTGTCTCCTGAGACACCTACTTCCCCCTATACTGTGTCTCCTGAGACACCTACTTCCCCCTATACTGTGTCTCCTGAGACACCTACTTCCCCCTATACTGTGTCTCCTGAGACACCTACTTCCCCCTATACTGTTTCTCCTGAGACACCTACTTCCCCCTATACTGTGTCTCCTGAGACACCTACTACCCCCCTGTATTGTTTCCCTGTGTCAATATAAAAACATTTAAAAAAAAAAGAATCCTTCTTCTAGCTTGACGACTTCCAATGGCCCCTGGCCTGAGCATAGAGTACTGTTCTTTCTATGGCTGGTGGATTGACCATTCACTTACTTGATGTGAATGAATGCATCGATTGTAAGTCGCTTTGGAATAAGGCGTCTGCTAAATGCCAGAAAATGTAAATGTAAATGTAATCTATACTCGGGCCAGAGGCCATTGGCAGTCGTCATGCAAGTACAAGGGATGTAGAGGTTTCAGGAGGGACAGTTAAGGTGTAGCCTGAAGAGATGGGTCTGACCCTAATGGTAAGTGATGTCAGTGGTACAGTTTGCAATGGGAATAATGCCAGTTATCAGTATTGATATTGATCAGCCAGTGGCAACATCTCACCACTAAACCATTCCATTCTATCAATCATCTCATTGGAGTCTAGTCACAGCGTCACAATACAGTGCCTGAGACAGTGAACATTTTTTTCTTCTTGTTTTTGGCTCTATACAGACAACTATACATACAAGTTAAAGTAGAGATTCGCAGCTTTTTTATAATGTATTATTATTATTATTATTATTATTATTATTATTATTATTAGTAGTAGTAGTAGTAGTAGTAGTAGTATTACTACTATTATTGTTGTTGTTGTTGTTGTTATTTATTAGTATTTCTATTCTATTCTTTTAGTATTTGTTTACATATTGGTTTCACCATTTAGAAATGACATTTTATTAATAGAAATCACTTTTCTTTGTATAGTCCCCCTATTTCAGCACACCAAAAGTAATGGGACAAATGTGCAGGCATAAGAGATCTATCGATTTCTAGTATTGATTCCAGGCTTTGCATTTGCCTTTGGAGTCATTTTTGATTCTTTTTTTTTTTGTCAACATGAGGACCGAAGAGATTCATTAAAAAGCAAAGAAAACAATCTCTGGTGAGCTCTGGTGAGCAGTTGATGATGTAAGTGCTGACAGCAGCAGTTGCATCATGTGTTCCGTAACTTAGTGTACAGAAACATCTTGAATGAATGAATGAATGAATGGTCTTTATTGTCATTGCTACAGTACAGGTACCAAACAAAGAAATTTAGGAGGGGTGGCTCCCCTGGTGTTAGGAAAGAAAGAAAAAAAAACTTTAAAAAAAACACAAGAAGGGAAGGAGCTGGTTTACATAAATAAAGGATCTTGACTGCTTGAGTACAAGCAAACGCCTCAAAATGCATTGGATGCACTTCATCATACAGTAAGGCACTGACCCAAAACATGCGGCCATAGCAACTAGGGAGTTTTTCAGTGCCCAGAAGTGGAAAGTTCACTTTGTAATGTACGGTAATATAAACATTATATTAATCTGTCCTATCACTTTCAGTGCTGCCCTTTAACTATGTATAAAAGTGTTGTATCTTCTGAATGGTGAAACCAAAATGTACAAAAAAGAAATTCAATAAAGGGTGACAACCTCTACTTTAACCTCATAAATAAATAATGAATAATAAATTGTTTCAAATAGAGTATTATAGAGCCAAACAAAAAAAGAAGAAAAAACGCCTAATCGTCCCATTACTTACACAGGGCACTGTATGTGATGTCTATGTTCAAATACATCAGAATAGATTCTAAAGAATACTGCTGAAGCTCGTTGTCTTAAATTCACCAAGAAATGTACACATGAGCTGTCATTTTCATCTCATGTGTAGGTTTGTCATGCTTGTGTATGAGTAAGTGTGTCAGAGCATGTGGCCATGAGCAAGACTTTGCGCTTTGTCGTGGGAACTCAGAGTCGGCCTACACATGACTTTGTGACAGTGACTGTTGATGTTTACTTCCTGTTTCAACTTCGATGTTACCCTCCTCCGACTTTGTAACTTCGGACACAATCTGGAGAGTCTGTCATCCAACAGAGAGACTACATAGGACATTACAAGGAGAAGGATGGTCATCACAACGTGTTCGCACTTTCCCTTTTCACTCAGGTAGGTTGTGTGGATTTTTCAGTCTTCCCAGTAAAAATAGAGATATAGAAATGTAATCATCCTATTAAGGTATAATTCTTTTTTATTTTATTTGTTTTATTTACAATTAACTGTGACAGATCATTCTGGTGAATTTAAGAAAGCCTGTTGTTGCTGAGGTGTTGCTGATTCTGCCATAATGTGTGATTTTTTAATAATATGCCACATGAATCATTTCTAACTATGAAGTATATTGATCCTGTTAAATAAAAAGCAAGTGTTACAAGACAAATATGGCAATTCAAACAACAATTGAGCAAGTAGCTGTGTTCACCTTTGCAACCTTACTTGTGCCTGGTGGTCCGTTAACCCAACCCCTCCCCCCCCCCCCCCCATTCTTCCACCCCATCTGTTTCCACAGGGGAAAAAAAGAAAAGTTAAAGAAAGCCCTGCAGTACGTGTGGGGCATTTACTCACGGCCGACCTTAGCTGCCAAGGAAGTCTTGATTCTGCTGTCTCTGTGCTTCCTGATCGCCGCGGTGACTGGTGGCCTGCTCTACCGTTGGCTGTCAGGGATCCTGAGATACGGCGGTGTCGAGTCCGGCACGGCTGCCTTCCTCTACAGTGTGGCCATCTTTCTCCTCTCGTCCCTCTGTCACCCGCTCCGCTGCGTGCTGACCATGACTCTGCCCACTCTGTGCACCAAAGAGGGCCGCAAGATGATAATCTCAACCTCTGTGATGGTGTTGCTGTTGAACGTGATCCCTAACATAACCATGAATATAGGAATGGTGATGCACATCCTGAAGTGCACCTCCGAGGGGTTTGCGCAATCTCTGTTGAACTCAACGGAGCTTCTGAACTGGCCGAAGAGAGAGCTCGTTCAAGAGACTATCAAAGCGACGAAGGAGGTCATCAGTATTGTGAACAGTTTGAGGACATTTGATCAGTTTACATTTGTCGACGTGTCAGGCGTCAAGAGGGTGTTCGCCAATGTGACCCAACAGCTTGAGAGTGACTTTTTAGATGCCAGGATGCTGCTGGAGAAGGGCAAACGTCTGTCCAACAGGATTCTGGCTGCTGTGTTTGTAATCTGCCTGATTGTCGAGTCAGCCTCCTACCTCAGGTCATATCTTGCTTCAGTGAAGTTTGACAACGTATACCTTTCAAAAGAGTTGATGAAAACAGCATCTGATAAGGGAATAGAAATATCACCAACTGGCCGGAAAAATCTAATTGATTCCAGAGGTTTTAAAATGACAAAACAAGAACTTTGGAGATGTTTTGCCCCCTTCTTGGTGGTGACTTTCTACTTCCTTATTATCCTCTTCATAATTGGTTTGGATCACATGGTGTACCTTCTAGTTAAAGAGAGCAAACCCTGGCTTTTGGATGTCCCAGCTACCCACGCCAACATAAGTGTGACATATAAGGTAGGCCATTTACATTTACATTTACATTTACATTTTTGGCATTTAACAGACGCCTTATTCCATAGCGACTTACAATCAATACAGTTACTAAGCAAGTGAATCATCAATCCACCAGTCGTAGCAGGAAGAGTAATCTAGCTCAGGCCCGGGGCCATTGGCAGTCTCAGTGATAGAACGAAACGACAGTAAAGGGGAAAAGCGGGTGTCTCAGGAGACGCAGTGCTGGGGGGTAGTAGATGTCTCAGGAGGAACAGTTAAGGTGTAACCTGAAGAGATGGGTCTTCAGTCTCCCAGGCCGATACTGATGTTTTCCGAGACAAGCTCAGAACATTCTAAATGTTTGTTTCCCGTAAAACTGTTTCCTGTATAATTCCACAAGCCACACATTCGGCTTGACCATCAGCGAATCGAATCAGCACTCACTCAGTAGCAGCACTCACAGTCCATTAGCGTAAATCGCTCCTGTGTGAAATCAACAACTAACACAGTACACAAATTGGGGGGCTAATTTCTTCCTCTCTGACAGACACAGTGGCGCTCAGGTTTCATCAATTGGAAGACGACAAACTTCCACAGGGACTATAAGTGGACCTTCAGGCCCCAGCCGGTGTGCGTTGATGTGGAGGCTTCGGTGCCAGACGTGAGAGTGAGGGTCCTGCTGGGCGTGCTCTGCCTGATGAGCTACCTCATGGTGGTCCTGGAGGGCTACGTCAGACGCGTGCGGAGAGAGGTGTCTGCGTCCTTCTTCCCAGGGCAGGAGGAGAAGAGGATTGATTTCTTATTGAAACGAATACAGGCCAAGCAGGAAAGAGGTATGGATATGAACTGTGTCTGATATAATACTACTACTACTGCATATTATGGGAGAAGCGTAGGCACTAGGTTAATAACATGGAAGATAACCCTAACCCTTACCCTAACCCTAACACTAAACCTAACCTTACCCTAACCCTAAAGATAACCCTAACCCTAAACCTAACCCTTACCCTAAACCAAACCCTAAACCTGACCGTATCCTAGTCCTAACCCTAACCCTAAACCTAACCTTACTCTAACCCTTACCCTAAATCTAACCCTAAACCTAACCATGCCTTAATCCTAACCCTAACCCTAAACCTAACCCTAAACCTAACCTTACTCTAACCCTTACCCTAAACCTAACCTTACCCTAATCCTAACCCTAAACCTAACCGTATCCTAACCCTAAACCTAACCCAGTCATGCCAGTATGCCCCAGTGTTACACAGTCCAACACCATTGGCAGCAGGTAAATTACCATAATGCATCTGTGTTCCTCCGAAGGGCCTGACGAGGACTTCCTGTCGGTGAGTCACAGTCACATGACTTTCTCTCCCGAATGCAGAGCACCACTTACGGCCACTCCCCCTCCGCCTCGGCCTCCACCTCCGCCCCCACCTCCGCCTCCCCCTCCGCCCCCACCTCCACCTCCACCTCCGCCTCCCCCTCCGCCCCCACCTCCACCCCCACCTCCGCCCCCACCTCCACCTCCACACAACACACTCATCAGACTGAACCATATCTGTTGAATGTGTGACTAACTGGTGTGGTTGTTTGTAGAAACAAATGGAAGTTTATTGTGTAAGACTGACAAGTGTATGTACGTTTCTTATTTATTTTATTTTATTTATTACCTTATTGAAGATACAGTGCTTGTTGTTCTTATTGCATGTTCAACAGGCAATTCATAGTTTGGTTTCTGCATAACCCCACTAGATGTCACCAAGTGTGTTTGATATGGTTTTTATTACACACGGACGGTGCTAACTGTATCAAACCACTTTTCCAGTTCCATTCATAAGATCCAGGTTACAGAAGTGTTAACGGATAATTTGTTAGTGGCAACAGTTGAGAGTCAAACGATGAACTTCAAATAAGAGCACAACATTGTTTCTGATGGAAGATGAATAATATTATTGTAAACTCATTGTTTCATAGAGTATAGAATAATCTAAAGCCTCTTTGTTACATTTAAGAACAAATTGTCTCTGTGCCTTTGAGACAGAAAAGAAAGAAACTAGTTTTTTTCAATAATAGCCGACTTAAAAAGAAATAAAAAGAAAAAAAGTAGTAAACTTCTAACTTTTTACCAGCTCTGCTTTGTACTCCCATGAGGCCTCAGTGCTCTATTATTAAGTCCACCTCACAGCATATTAATAGAACGCTTCTTCATCTATTTTTAATCAAGTAGTTTGGTCATTTTTCTGTTTTTCGTGTGTTTATTTTTAAAATTCAAGGATCTGGTCGAGACAGCGTGTATTGTTGTTGTAGCGAGGCATAGAAATGATGAATTATTCATGTACATTTTCTTTGTCAGAAGTGTTTGGTTTCATGACAGAAATAAAAAAGAATAAAAATGTTCAAAGACCTTGCATACTTCTTTCTCTCTGTTGTCGACATCTCTGCGGCTCAGCTCTTAGGTTGCGGGTTTGTTTTCTGCTGGGACGAAACTGAATACTGAACAATGTATGCACTCACTGCAATGTAAGTTGCTTTGGATAAAAGCGTCATCTAAATGGCGTATGTTATTATTTCATTAGGCACCAGCAACTTGCTTGATTCCCTTATCATTGCTGTTGCCATTTCCAGAAAATGTTCAATGGAACCCTCACCTCAACATACTGTATGCAGAGTTCTGATACACACACCGAATGCATTTAAGCCAATCAGATAACTA